>NC_138981.1:134635815-135835815 GCF_964341445.2 Mesoplodon mirus | reverse complement strand
AATATTTTCTCCCATTCTGAGGGTTGTCTTTTGGTCTTGTTTATGGTTTCCTTTGCTGTGCAAAAGCTTTTAAGTTTCATTAGGTCCCATGTGTTTATTTTTGTCTTTATTTCCATTTCTCTAGGAGGTGGGTCAAAAAGGATCTTGCTGTGATTTATGTCATAGAGTGTTCTGCCTATGTTTTCCTCTAAGAGTTTGATAGTGTCTGGCCTTACATTTAGGTCTTTAATCCATTTTGAGCTTATTTTTGTGTATGGTGTTAGGGAATGATCTAATCTCATACTTTTACATGTCCCTATCCAGTTTTCCCAGCACCACTTATTGAAGAGACTGTCCTTTCTCCACTGTACATTCCTGCCTCCTTTATCAAAGATAAGGTGACCATATGTCCGTGGGTTTAACTCTGGGCTTTCTATCCTGTTCCATTGATCTATCTTTCTGTTTTTGTGCCAGTACCATACTGTCTTGATTACTGTAGCTTTGTAGTATAGTCTGAAGTCAGGGAGCCTGATTCCTCCAGCTCCATTTTTCGTTCTCAAGATTGCTTTGGCTATTCGGGGTCTTTTGTGTTTCCATACAAATTGTGAAATTTTTTGTTCTAGTTCTGTGAAAAATGCCAGTGGTAGTTTGATAGGGATTGCATTGAACCTGTAGATTGCTTTGGGTAGTAGAGTCATTTTCACAATGTTGATTCTTCCAATCCAAGAACATGGTACATCTCTCCATCTATTTGTATCATCTTTAATTTCTTTCATCAGTGTCTTATAATTTTCTGCATACAGGTCTTTTGTCTCCTTAGGTAGGTTTATTCCTAGATATTTTATTCTTTTTGTTGCAATGGTAAATGGGAGTGTTTCCTTGATTTCTCTTTCAGATTTTTCATCATCAGTATATAGGAATGCCAGAGATTTCTGTGCATTAATTTTGTATCCTGCAACTTTACCAAATTCATTGATTAGCTCTAGTAGTTTTCTGGTAGCATCTTTAGGATTCTCTATGTATAGTATCATGTCATCTGCAAACAGTGACAGCTTTACTTCTTCTTTTCCAATTTGGATTCCTTTTATTTCCTTTTCTTCTCTGATTGCTGTGGCTAAAACTTCCAAAACTAGGTTGAATAAGAGTGGTGAAAGTGGGCAACCTTGTCTAGTTCCTGATCTTAGTGGAAATGGTTTCAGTTTTTCACCATTGAGGACGATGCTGGCTGTGGGTTTGTCATATATGGCCTTTATTATGTTGAGGAAAGTTCCCTCTATGCCTACTTTCTGCAGGGTTTTTATCATAAATGGGTGTTGAATTTTGTCGAAAGCTTTCTCTGCATCTATTGAGATGATCATATGGTTTTTCTCCTTCAGTTTGTTAATATGGTGTATCACGTTGATTGATTTGCGTATATTGAAGAATCCTTGCATTCCTGGAATAAACCCCACTTGATCATGGTGTATGATCCTTTTAATGTGCTGTTGGATTCTGTTTGCTAGGATTTTGTTGAGGATTTTTGCATCTATGTTCATCAGTGATATTGGCCTGTAGTTTTCTTTCTTTGTGACATCCTTGTCTGGTTTTGGTATCAAGGTGATGGTGGCCTCGTAGAATGAGTTTGGGAGTGTTCCTCCCTCTGCTATATTTTGGAAGAGTTTCAGAAGGACAGGTGTTAGCTCTTCTCTAAATGCTTGATAGAATTCGCCTGTGAAGCCATCTGGTCCTGGGCTTTTGTTTGTTGGAAGATTTTTTATCACAGTTTCAATTTCAGTGCTTGTGATTGGTCTGTTCATATTTTCTATTTCTTCCTGATTCAGTCTCGGCAGGTTGTGCATTTCTAAGAATTTGTCCATTTCTTCCAGGTTGTCCATTTTATTGGCATAGAGTTGCTTATAGTAATCTCTCATGATCTTTTTTATTTCTGTAGTGTCAGTTGTTACTTCTCCTTTTTCATTTCTAATTCTATTGATTTGAGTCTTCTCCCTTTTTTTCTTGATGAGTCTGGCTAATGGTTTATCAATTTTGTTTATCTTCTCAAAGAACCAGCTTTTAGTTTTATTGATCTTTGCTATCGTTTCCTTCATTTCTTTTTCATTTATTTCTGATCTGATTTTTATGATTTCTTTCCTTCTGCTAACTTTGGGATGTTTTTGTTCTTCTTTCTCTAATTGCTTTAGGTGCAAGGTTAGGTTGTTTATTCGAGATGTTTCCTGTTTCTTAAGGTGGGATTGTATTGCTATAAACTTCCCTCTTAGAACTGCTTTTGCTGCATCCCATAGGTTTTGGGTCGTCGTGTCTCCATTGTCATTTGTTTCTAGGTATTTTTTAATTTCCTCTTTGATTTCTTCAGTGATCACTTCGTTATTAAGTAGTGTATTGTTTAGCCTCCATGTGTTTGTATTTTTTACAGCTCTTTTCCTGTAATTGATATCTAGTCTCATAGCATTGTGGTCGGAAAAGATACTTGATACAATTTCAATTTTCTTAAATTTACCAAGGCTTGATTTGTGACCCAAGATATGATCTATCCTGGAGAATGTTCCATGAGCACTTGAGAAAAATGTGTATTCTGTTGTTTTTGGATGGAATGTCCTATAAATATCAATTAAGTCCATCTTGTTTAATGTATCATTTAAAGCTTGTGTTTCCTTATTTATTTTCATTTTGGATGATCTGTCCATTGGTGAAAGTGGGGTGTTAAAGTCCCCTACTATGAGTGTGTTACTGTCGATTTCTCCTTTTATGGCTGTTAGTATTTGCCTTATGTATTGAGGTGCTCCTATGTTGGGTGCATAAATATTTACAATTGTTATATCTTCTTCTTGGATCGATCCCTTGATCATTATGTAGTGTCCTTCTTTGTCTCTTCTAGTAGTCCTTATTTTAAAGTCTATTTTGTCTGATATGAGAATTGCTACTCCAGCTTTCTTTTGGTTTCCATTTGCATGGAATATCTTTTTCCATCCCCTTACTTTCAGTCTGTATGTGTCTCTAGGTCTGAAGTGGGTCTCTTGTAGACAGCATATAGATGGGTCTTGTTTTTGTATCCATTCAGCCACTCTGTGTCTTTTGGTGGGAGCATTTAGTCCATTTACATTTAAGGTAATTATCGATATGTATGTTCCTATTCCCATTTTCTTAATTGTTTTGGGTTCGTTATTGTAGGTCTTTTACTTCTGTTGTGTTTCTTGCCTAGAGAAGTTCCTTTAGCATTTGTTGTAAAGCTGGTTTGGTGGTGCTGAACTCTCTCAGCTTTTGCTTGTCTGTAAACGTTTTAATTTCTCCATCAAATCTGAATGAGATCCTTGCTGGGTAGAGTAATCTTGGTTGCAGGTTTTTCTCCTTCATCACTTTAATTATGTCCTGCCACTCCCTTCTGGCTTGTAGAGTTTCTGCTGAGAGATCAGCTGTTATCCTGATGGGGATTCCCTTGTGTGTTATTTGTTGTTTTTGCCTTGCTGCTTTTAATATGATTTCTTTGTGTTTAATTTTTGACAGTTTGATTAATATGTGTCTTGGAGTATTTCTCCTTGGATTTATTCTGTATGGGACTCTCTGTGCCTCCTGGACTTGATTAACTATTTCCTTTCCCATATTAGGGAAGTTTTCAACTACAATCCCTTCAAATACTTTCTCAGTCCCTTTCTCTCTCTCTTCTTCTTCTGGAACCCCTATAATTCGAATGCTGGTGCGTTTAATGTTGTCCCAGAGGTCTCTGAGACTGTCCTCTGTTCTTTTCATTCTTTTTTCTTTATTTTGCTCTGCAGCAGTTATTTCCACTATTTTATCTTCCACCTCACTTATCCGTTCTTCTGCCTCAGTTATTCTGCTATTGATCCCATCTAGAGTATTTTTTATTTCATGTATTGTGTTTTTAATCGATGCTTGATTCATCTTTAGTTCTTCTAGGTCCTTGTTAACTGTTTCTTGCATTTTGTCTATTCTATTTCCAAGATTTTGGATCTGGGAAATAGAATCTTGGATCATCTTTACCATCATTATTCTGAATTCTTCTTCAGGTAGAGTGCCTATTACCTCTTCATTTGTTAGGTCTGGTGGGTTTTTATCTTGCTCCTTCTCCTGCTGTGTGTTTTTCTGTCTTCTCATTTTGCTTATGTTACTGTGTTTGGGGTCTCCTTTTTGCAGGCTGCAGGTTCGTAGTTCCTGTTGTTTTTGGTGTCTGTCCCCAGTGGCTAAGGTTGGTTTAGTGGGTTGTGTAGGCTTCCTGGTGGAGGGGACTAGTGCCTGTGTTCTGGTGGATGAGGCTGGATCTTGTCTTTCTGGTGGGCAGGTCCACGTCTGGTGGTGTGTTTTGGGGTGTCTGTGGACTTTTTATGATTTTAGGCCACCTCTCTGCCAATGGGTGGCGTTGTGTTCCTGTCTTGCTAGTTGTTTGGCTTAGGGTGTCCAGCCCTGTAGCCTGCTGGTCGTTGAGTGAAGCTGGGTGCTGGTGTTGAGATGGAGATCTCTGGAAGATTTTCGCCGTTTGATATTATGTGGAGCTGGGAGGTCTCTTGTGGACCAGTGTCCTGAAGTTGGCTCTCCCACCTCAGAGGCACAGCACTGACTCCTGGCTCCGCAATTTGGGATGATGTGTTGTCTATTCATGTATTCCACAGATGCAGGGTACATCAAGTTGATTGTGGAGCTTTAATCCGCTGCTTCTGAGGCTGCTGGGAGAGGTTTCCCTTTCTCTTCTTTGTTCTCACAGCTCCTAGGTCTCAGCTTTGGATTTGGCCCCGCCTCTGCGTGTAGGTCGCCGGAGGGCGTCTGTTCTTCGCTCAGACAGGACAGGGTTAAAGGAGCAGCCTCTTCGGGGGCTCTGGCTCACTCAGGCCGGGAGGGAGGGAGGGGCACGGAGTGCGGGGCGAGCCTGCAGCGGCAGAGGTCGGCGTGACGTTGCACCAGCCCGAGGCGCGCCGTGCGTTCTCCCAGGGAAGCCGCCCCTGGATCCCGGGACTCCGGCAGTGGCGGGCTGCACAGGCTCCCGGAAGGGCGGTGTGGGCAGTGACCTGCGCTCGCACACAGGCTTCTTGCCGGCGGCAGCAGCAGCCCCAGCGTCCCACGCCTGTCACTGGGCTCCGCGCTTTCAGTCGCGACTCGTGCCCGTCCGTGGAGCCCCTTTAAGCAGCGCTCTTAATCCCCTCTCCTCGCGCACCAGGAAACCAAGAGGGAAGAAAAAGTCTCTTGCCTCTTCGGCAGCTCTAGAGTTTTCCCGGACTCCCTCCCGGCTAGCTGTGGCACATTAGCCCCCTTCAGGCTGAGTTCTCGCCACCAGCCCCAGTCCTCTCCCTGCGCTCTGACTGAAGCCCGAGCCTCAGCTTCCAGCACTGCATGCCCCGGCGGGCGAGCAGACAAGCCTCTCGGGCTGGTGAGTGCCGCTCGGCACCGATCCTCTGTGCGGGAATCTCTCCGCTTTGCCCTACCCAGGTATGTGGGGAGTTTCTTGCCTTTTGGGAGGTCTGGGGTCTTCTGCCAGCGTTCAGTAGGTGTTCTGTAGGAGTTGTTCCACGTGTAGCTGTATTTCTGGTGTATCCGTGGGGAGGAAGGTGATCTCCGCGTCTTACTCTTCCGCCATCTTACCCGGAAGTCCCTAAGATTTTCTTTTTATCACTGATTTCAAGCAATTTGATTATGATATGTGTTAGTGCAGCTTTCTTCTGTTTCTTATCCTTGGGTTTGTTGAGCTTCATGAATCTGCTGGTTTATAGTTGTCATTAACTTTTGAAAGATTTTGGCCATCATTTCTTTAAACATTTTTTGAATAGCCCCTCTCTCCTCTGTCTTTTGAGGACTTCAGTTGTATATATATTTGGTTGCTTGAAGTTGTGCCACATTTCACTGATGCTCTGTTTATTTATTTATGCTTTTAGTTTGTTTCCACTCCGTGTTTCATTTTAGATGGTATATATTGTTATGTCTTCATAATCTTTTTCTCTGCAATGTGTAGTCTGTCATTAAGCCTATCGAGTATATTTTTCATCTTAGCCATTTTAGTTTTCATGTCTAAAAGTTAGTTTGGATCATTTCACATGTCCCATTCCTCTACTTAACATGTCCAACCTTTCCTATAGCTTCTTGAACATATGGAATACAGTTATAATAATTATCTTAATGTCCTTTTCTATTAATTTCACCATCTATTATTTTTTTAATTTATTTTATTATTATTCACCATCTATTATTTCTCTGTCAACTTCAATAGATTTTTCCCCTCCTTATGGGTTATGTTTTTCTTCTTCTTTGCCTGTCTCATAATTTTTTATTAGATGTTGGGGATTGTCAGTTTTACATTATTGGATATTGAATAAATATTCTTGAGCTTTGTTCTGGGATGCAGTTATGTGGAAATAGTTTGATCCTTTCAGGTCTGCATGAGCTAAATTTTGTTAGTTGGGGCAAGAATAGGGTTTAGTCTGGGGTTTATTTTTCACCACTACTGAGGCAACATTCTTTTTATTATTTTAACCTAGGATTTCTCAACCTCAGTTCTAATGATATTTGGGGACAGATAATTCCTTGTGGTGGAGGACTGTCCTGTGCATTGTAGAACGTTTAACAGTATCCCTGGCCTTTACAGACTATATGCCAGTAGCATGCCCCCAGTTGTGACAACAAAAATGTCTCCAGATATTGCCAAATGTTGCCTTAGGGACAAAAGTGCCTTCCATTTGGGAACCACAGCTCTAACTGATGCTCACTTAATTATGAGATTTCCCACACTGACTGTAGACTAGAGGTACTATTCCTGACTGTGTGTGATCTCTGAGCACTGTTCCCTGTAATCTTTTTTGGTGGTTATTTCCCTGGTCTTGGGTAGTTTTCTCACTTGCATGCACTAATCAGTACTTTTCTGAATATTTGAGGGAGACCCCTGAAGATCTCTGGACTCCTCTTTATTTTCAGCTCTCACCTCTCTCGTACTCTATCATATGAACTCTAGTCACCCTCTTTTCGTCAGACTCCCATCTCTGTGTACCCAATTCAGGGGGCCTGCCTAGGTTCCCCCTCCCTTGCTGTACCCTGGAAACTTTCTCCAGCTGGTAATGTGAAGCAATATTAGGACTCACCTCATTTGTTTTTTATATTTCAGAGATAATCGTTTTTCATTGCCTCATGTCCAATGTCTTGAGTGACATGGTTTGCAAATTTTGTCTAGTTTGTTTTCAGTTGTTTCAAGTGGGAGGGTAAATCCCTTCCATACTTTGTCTTGACTGGAATTAAAAGTAATGTTCAGTAGCTTTTTTAAACTTCCAAATATTTGGGACTTTTCCAGATATTTTTGTTATTTATTTCTAGTTTAATTCCACTGTGACTGTAGAAATGTCTCTGTATAATTTCAATTATTTTAAATACACTGAGACATGTTTTATGGCCCAACATAGGTATATCTTGGTAAAATGTCCAATGTGAACTTGAAAAGAATGTGCTTTGTGCAGTTAGTGGATGGAATGTCTTATAAATGTCATTTTCTTTCTTTCCTGAACTTGTTAGTATTATTTGAATATTCTTGTTAGTATTCCATTTAGTCTCCTCTCTTGGCTTATTAGCTCTACCTCTTTTACCCTTTTAGTAGTTGCCCTAGTATTTGCAATATGCATCTTTATCTTATCATGGTCTAATTTTAAATGATATTATACCCCTTAGTAAACTGTGAGAACCTTACAATAGTCTTTTATTATTTATTTATTTATTTATTTATTTTTGGCTGCATTGGGTCTTCATTGCTGTGCGGGCTTTCTTTAGTTGCAGCAGGCAGGGGCTACTCTTCATTGTGGTGCGCTGGCTTCTCATTGTGGTGGCTTCTCTTGTTGAGGAGCATGCGCTCTAGGCATGCAGGCCTCAGCAGTTGTGGTGAGTGGCCTTCAGTAGTTGTGGCTCGTGGGCTCTAGAGCACAGGCTCAGCACGGGCTTAGTTGGTCTGCGGCATGTGGGATCCTCCCGGACCAGGGCTGGAACCCATGTCCCCTGCATTGGCAGGCAGACTCCCAACCACTGCACCGCCAGGGAAGCCCACAACAGTAGTCTTCCATTTTCCTCCCCTATCCTTCATGATATCATTTTGATAGATTTTTGTTCTACGTATGTTATTAACACCAAAATGCATAGTATATTGTTGCTTTAAACAGTCAGTTTTTGAAGACATTAAAAATAATGTGAAGAAATTGTTTAAATATTTACTTACATATTTAACCTTTCCAGATCTCTTTATTTCTGTGTATATATCCTAGTTTTCATCTGGTATCATTTTCCTCCTGTTTGATTCCTTTAACATTTCTTGCAGTGCAGGTCTGATGGCAATGAATCATGTCAGATTTTGTTTGTCTGGAAAATTATTTTGCTTTTGTTTCTGAAAGATATTTTCCCTGGGTATAAAATTCTAAGTAGACAGTTTCTTTCTTCAGCACTTTAAAGTTGTTCCATTGTCTTCTGGCTTGCATAGTTTCTGATGAGAAGTTTATTGTGTTCTTATGTTTGTTCTTCTGTATGTAATATGTCTGTTTTCTCTGGCCACGAGGCATGTAAGATCTTAGCTCCCCAACCAGGGATTGAACCCACACCCCCTGCATTGGAAGGCGAAGTCTTAACCACTGGACTAGCATGGATTTTTAAAATGTTTATTCTGTTTGGAATATTGTCTCTCTCCCCTTATTGGAATGAAAGACCCACAAGAATGGGGATGTTGTCTGTTTTGTTGACTGCTATATCCCTAGCATGTAGAACTGTGTCTGGTATGTGGTAGGTACTTGTAAAAATGTATTGGATGAGTGAATGTATTCCAGTGGTGCTATATGCTTCAGTCAAGCTGCTGAGTGGTGCCAGACCCTCTGGAGTCCCTGGTTCCTGGCTGTTCCAAGCCTGGTTCTTTAGTTTTCCTATGAGCTTTTGAGCTTCCCTATAGTCTTCCAATACATTTTCATTTTTGCTCAAGTTACACAGAATTCTTTTTTTTTTTTTTTCCTTACAATCAAAGATCTCCAGCTGAAAACCTACCTTATAAGAATGTCTCTTTTGGGAATTTCCTGGCGGTTTAGTGTTTAGGACTCCACACTTCCACTGCAGGGGGTGGGGAACTATGATCCCAAAAGCCACATGGCGCAGCCAAAAAAAAAAAAAAGGAACGTCTCTCTCAAATTTAGAGCATTATGTTGTCAATATCAGTGAAGGACAAAGGACATATGACCTGAGATGATCCCTGTGAGTTGTTGAAGTTGGAATTGCTATGATTACTGACTCAATTCTGTCACTATTTGCTGAAGTATTGGCATTTCTAGGACACTTGAGAGGTTTATGGGGATAATATCCAGTTGGGTATTTAATGTCAAGGCAGTCCTGGAAAAGGGGAGCCAGATGCTTGCTTTATCTTCATTACTCATTTGGAAAAGACTCACAGTCTCCTGACATACTTTCTCATGTACCTGGCTGTTGTCTGTTTCTGGGGTGATTGCACATTTAATAAGGGTAGCTGTAATCTTCTCTTGAAAGCAGAGATCTATGACTTGAATATTGGATGTGTAGTAGGCCACAAAATTTAACATCAGAAGACTTCAGTGTGAATCTATTCCTCTAGTTTATTGGCCGAAGCTTTGTCAAGTCCATTCTCCAAGTAGCTTTTTGTGACATAGCACCAATAATAGGAAGGAGAATGCTTAGAACACTTACCTCTGTAAGTGGCCCTCTCTGTAACTGCCTCACATGTTTTTCAGGACACCATTTTTGAAGGAGTTATAAAGTGCTTCATTTTCAGATCAATATGAGTTTAATAATCACCACCCATTTATTTTCTGTGCTTTCTTAAATAGTTCTAAGGGGCCAAGTACAGGATACCTCATTTTATTGAGCTTTGCTTTATTGAGCTTCGCAGACATTGCGTTTTGTTACAAGTTGATTTTTGGCAACCCTGCATCGAGCAAGTCGATCAGCACTATTTTTCCAACTGCATTTGCTCTCTTCATGTCTCCGTGTCATATTTTGATCATTCTAGCAATGTTTCAAACCCTCCACCAGCAAAAGGATTACTACATGCTGAAGGCCCAGATAATGGTTAGCATTTTTTAGCAATAAAGTATTTTTAATTAAGGTATATACATTGTTTTTTTAGACATAATGTTATTGTACACTTAATAGGCTACAGTATAGTATAAACATAACTTTTATATGCACTAGGAAACCAATGAATTTGTGTGACCCAATTTATTGTGATATTCACTTTATTGTGGTGGTTGGAAGAGAACCTGCAATATCTCTGAAGTCTGCCTGTACAGACTCTAAGATAATTTGTAACTAGGTGAGCAGGCTACTGCATCAAAGGTTCCTTAGTGGGAAAGTCATTGCTAAAAATCTACAAAAAATGAATTCTTTCTTTCCATCTGGAAAAGAAATACTTATACCCCAGTGGGTCTGTAAATTCCTCTTCATTATTATTATTATTATTCAGCTTAATCTGAAGCCATTTACTAGCTCCCCTTCCTTCAGATTATTGCCATCTGGGCTCTTAGCATTTCCTCCAAAGATTGGTGATCAATTAGTGTGCAGAAAGAATTTATAAATATGTAAGAACTGTGTTTTCCTGGGTTAAATGGGTGACATTATGTTCCTGTACCTCATCCTTTAGTGCTTCTGGAAGCATCATAATTTCCTGAAATAGAGCAAGGAAGTGCAAACTCAATGAGCAAATAAAATCTTTCTTTGGTGGTTTTCTAGGACTGATGTAGGAGGAAAAGCCAGATTTCCTGGTAGATGAGTTTGTGAGAGATGCTTTTGTAATGCCTTGAATAGAAGGCTTGAGGCCAAGTATGTAATCGAGCAAAGCTCACTCCAACACTACTGTGTTAGTAAGAGCACATAATCCCTTCTGAGTGAATTTACAACTGCAAGGCTATTAGGCGGCCATAGTTCCTCTAAGTACTAATTGTCATGGAACATGCTGGCCCACATCTTAGCCACACTGGGGACAGTTATGCCAAGAACACTGCTCTCTACTCAACATCATATCGACTATCTTCCTGGATAATGTTGCTCGTGTTTGCAAACAGCCGGCTTGGAAGTTATCCTTGTGTGACTTGTTAGCTGCTGGTCTTTCAGCCAAATCACTTTGTCTGTGTGCACAGAGCACTTATTTATTTGTTTGCTTGTTTGTTTGTTTATTTAATAACATCTTTATTGGAGTATAATTGCTTTACAATGGTGTGTTAGTTTCTGCTTTATAACAAAGTGAATCAGCTGTACATCTACATATATCCCCATGTTCCCTCCCTCTTGCGTCTCCCTCCCTCCCACCCTCCGTATCCCACCCCTCTACGTGGTCACAAAGCACCAAGCTGATCTCCCTGTGCTATGCGGCTACTTCCCACTAGCTATCTATTTTACATTTAGTAGACACAGAGCACTTTAAAAGGGGAAGAGCCCACGGCACTTAGGGGATTCAACTTGATTATCTTGCTGTCACTCGCTACAAACCCAAACATTAGTTTGTGCCATCTCCAGCTCAAGGTGGCTTAGATTCTCTTTGGCAGAACACAGAGGATGTTCTATTTCACATGTTCAATGGGTAGCCTTGACATTATGCAGGGCCTGGGAACAGGATAAATTCAGACTGTGTCACAGACCCACAATTTTCCCAAGCATTCTTTTCCACACAGGAACCCAAATTCTACCAAGCTTTCCATCTGGAGTGGAGATCTTTGGAAAAAGCAAGGTGATGGGTCCTGTGCACTCTCATCTGAGCTTCTTGGGATGGAGGAATCATTGGAGGAGCCCAGAGAAGACTTGGGCTGATGCTTCACAAAGTGGTAAGCAGAAGCCTTGGTCTCTAGCATTGTCACACTTTCTCTTCTCTCTACTCCTCCTACTGTCCAGATACCCGATCTGCTGTCTCATTCAGTAAGGAAAGCCTCCATACTGGCTCTAAATCAGTGATGGGAAGGGAGGGAAGAAACCTGCCCTGTGAAGATCTCAGAAAATTTGGAGTCAAGATTCTTTTTGTTATAAATGACAGAAACCTTCTTTCCTAGTTGAAGCATACAAGAGAATTTATTGGAAGAATACTGAGGTCGCTCCCAGAATCAGTGGAAGAACTGCAGGAACCAAAGCAGCTCAGGAAACTTCAAGGATTGAAATTGGAGATTTGATAGCACCAGTGAATGTGTGCTTACGTGTTAGTGTGGGCTCTCTCTCTCTCTCTCACACACACACACAAATACACACACTCATCTCTGCTCATTTCTTTCTGGCCCCAAACTCTCTTGTTGCAGATGAGCTTTCTTTTTCTGGTCGAGAACATGGTTTCTGGCATCCCTGGATTTACAGAATTCCATCTTGGAGACCCCAGAAGAAAGAGAAAGCATCTTTGTTCTCTTGTCAGTATTTGAACAACCCTAAGGAAAGAATCTGAATCTGAACATAATCCTAGGGTTTTAGTTGGCCACAACTTGGCATAATGTGACATGCAGCTGATGAAAATGTGACTGTGATCAGAGCTGCATTGACACAAGCAGACTGTCTAAATCAAAAGACGTGATGGATTCAAAGTCTTCTCTATTTTTCTTTTTAAGAGAATGGTGATTGAGTTTATGAGCCCTCTGAAGATCTGGAAACCATGAATTATGAGGTCATTTTGAAGAAGCTGGGGATGATTTATGCTGAGGAGAGAAGGCTCAGGTAGGGTTTAAGGTGGTGTGGTACGTGAAAACTCTGTATGATGGAGAGGGACGAGATTTCCTGGCTGCTGTGGAAGATGCAAGTAACAGCAATGCAGGGGCAGGGGGTAGAGAATATCATGAGTGGAAAGTTCATTGGTCTTAGAATCAGGAGACCTAGACTTTAGTCTTGGTTTTGCCTTTGTCTGAATCTCCTCCTTGTTAGGGTGGTTTGGCCACGGTGTGGATTGGCTGGGCCATGACTCGGATGAGATGTCTGGGATTGGGGGTTGGAGTCAGTGAAGCCAAAGGTGTGTGGGCCAGGGTGGGAAGCAAGTCTAAGTTCTTTACAGAGAGATGGAGACAAAATCCAAACCCCAGTTTGAAGGTCCAGAGGCAAAAATCACAGGGATATTAGAGCAGGAGCAGGTCACGAATAAGTAGGGATAGGTGGGTCTTGAGGAATTGGTGAAAACATGAGTAGGTGCTTGTTGATTGCCTCTAGCTGTTTGGGGAGCATGGTGGGGTGCACCAGTATACAGGGCTAGGGCAATTCATTATCTAGCCATGTGACCTTGGATGACTCTCCTCTGGGTCTCAGGTACCTTAGCTGGGAAGTAAGGGGTTGAAGTGGTGACACCCAGGGTCCTTTTTAGCTCTGGTTTCATGAGTTACAGGAATGAAATCTTGAGTGTTTTATTAGAACAGAGTGTTTTACCAATTAGAGCCGTCAACTCATGGAGCTGGCAACCTTGGCCAGTAGAGAAAGTTCCAGATCTATTGGCAGGATGAGGAGGCCTAGATTCTGTATTTTAATTTCTTTTAAGTAATATCTCTTCTTGAAAGGGTTAGAATGTGCCTCACAGGTACAGCCTTCCAGTGGCATCAGCCCCTTCACGTTTGGCTGGTTTCTCCCAGTCAGTGGAGCCATTGCAATAATCGGATGTTCTCTATTTTGCCACAGTAGGAAGTAATATAAACACTCTTCAGATTTTCACTGGTGAGAGTATTTTTTGTTGTTGTTGTTTTTGTCTTCTCTTTGGAAAATCTCCACGGCTGCACCATTTGGCTATTTGAAGCTTTTGCATGCATCGCAAACACCATCTGTTATAACCCGAGACACACACACTGCATGGAATTAGGAATAGAAGCCAGTGTTGCAGCTGGACATGGAAGAGGAAATTGATAGAACCACCACTTCCTCTGCAAGACTGACATGGTGAATGGGGCATCTGTGGTTTGTCTGAGCTTTTGCATTCATCAATTAAAGATCTCTTTTGGCTGCTGCGGAGATACTGCCTATTTGATTACAAAACTTGCCTTGAAGAAAACAAGTAGCTGCTTCTTAATGCAGGAGGAAGTCTAACCTGGGGATTATTTCAAGAGGCCTGAGAATTCCTTGGTCAAGAAGACTAGGTCTAGATGCAGGAGGCATGGCTCTCTGTCTCCACAATCAACATTCTGCAGAGGGGCCCAATGGGGCCACTGAGCTGGCAGACTCATCCTCTCCCCAGCTGGTCATAATAAGCTCTTGGCCTCTCTATTGCAATCTCACCCTTTGTGCACATGATCATTGCAGCATCCCAAGAAGCAGGGAAGACTCTACTGTCCACTGCTATTCAGGAGAAAACTGAGGCTCAGGGATGAGGTGAGCCTGAATTCTAAATTGGGCAAGATGGTTCTTTGGGACACAAGTCCACCAGCTTCTCAGTCTGCTGGCTTTCTGAATAAAGTTGCTATTCCTTGCCCCAGCAACTCGTCTCTCAATTTATTGGCCTGTCGTGTGGCAAGCAGTAGGAGCTTGGACTCGGTAACAGCATCTGTGTGGACTTCGTCTGCTTTACAGCATACTCCTCAGGATGATTCCCATAAGCCAAAACTGAAAAGGCTGATGCAGCAGAGCAAGAATAAAGGAAAGATGTGCAGGACAGCAGGAAAGAGCCTAAAATCTGGGCTCCAGTCACTGCTGTGCCCCTTATGATAGAGGGGAGGGAGTAAAGTCAAACATTTCCTGGTTCTGGTCAGCCTTGAGAGGGTATGTGTTAATTTCTTCCTTCCTGCAGTCACTCACAGGTGGGCCTGCTCAGGAAGTTTCCTGTGAACTAAAAAAAGGTATTTTATTTTATTTTATTTATTTATTTTTAACATCTTTATTGGAGTATAATTGCTTTACATTGTTGTGTTAGTTTCTGCTTTATAACAAAGTGAATCAGCTATACATATACATATATCCCCATATCTCTTCCCTCTTGCATCTCCCTCCCTCCCACCCTCCCCATCCCACCCCTCTAGGTGGTCACAAAGCACCGAGCTGATCTCCTTGTGCTATGCAGCTGCTTCCCACTAGCTATCTATTTTACATTTGGTAGTGTATATATAAGTCCATGCCACTCTCTCACTTCGTCCCAGCTTACCCTTCCCCCTCCTCATGACCTCAAGTCCATTCTCTATGTCTGCGTCTTTATTCCTGTCCTGACCCTAGGTTCTTCAAAACCTTTTTTTTTTTAAGATCCCATATATATATGTGTTAGCGTACGGTATTTATTTTTCTCTTTCTGACTTACTTCACTCTGTATGACAGTCTCTAGGTCCATCCACCTCACTACAAATAACTGAAATTCATTTCTTTTTATGGCTGAGTAATATTCTATTGTATATATATACCACATCTTCTTTACCCATTCATCTGTCGATGGACACTTAGGTTGCTTCCATATCCTGGCTATTGTAAATAGAGCTGCAATGAGCATTGTGGTACATGACTTGATTTGAATTATGGTTTTCTCAGTGTATAT
This sequence comes from Mesoplodon mirus, assembly GCF_964341445.2. Lineage (NCBI taxonomy): Eukaryota > Metazoa > Chordata > Mammalia > Artiodactyla > Ziphiidae > Mesoplodon > Mesoplodon mirus. The sequence continues at coordinate 135,820,400 of NC_138981.1, read as the reverse complement.
GCCCAGTAGTGGGATTGCTCGGTTGTATGGTAGTTCTATTTTTAGTTTTTTAAGGAACCTCCGTACTGTTCTCCATAGTGGCTGTATCAACTTACATTCCCACCAACAGTGCAAGAGGGTTCCCTTTTCTCCACACTCTCTCCAGCATTTATTGTTTGTAGATTTTTTGATGATGGCCATTCTGACTGGTGTGAGGTGATACCTCATTGTAGTTTTGATTTGCACTTCTCTAATTATTAGTGATGTTGAGCATCCATTCATGTGTCTGTTGGCAGTCTGTATATCTTCTTTGGAGAAATGTCTGTTTAGGTCTTCTGCCCATTTTTGGATTGGGTTGTTTGGTTTTTTTTGATATTGAGCTTCATGAGCTGCTTGTAAATTTTGGAGATTAATCCTTTGTCAGTTGCTTCATTTGCAAATATTTTCTCCCATTCTGAGGGTTGTCTTTTCGTCTTGTTTATGGTTTTCTTTGCTGTGCAAAAGCTTTTAAGTTTCTTTAGGTCTCATTTGTTTATCTTTGTTTTTATTTCCATTTCTCTAGGAGGTGGGTCAAAAAGGATCTTGCTGTGATTTATGTCATAGAGTGTTCTGCCTATGTTTTCCTCTAAGAGTTTGATAGTTTCTGGCCTTACATTTAGGTCTTTAATCCATTTTGAGTTTACTTTTGTGTATGGTGTTAGGGAGTATTCTAATTTCATTCTTTTACATGTAGCTGTCCAGTTTTCCCAGCACCACTTATTGAGGACACTGTCTTTTCTCCATTGTATATTCTTGCCTCCTTTATCAAAAAAATGGTGACCATATGTGCGTGGGTTTATCTCTGGGCTTTCTATCCTGTTCCATTGATCTATATTTCTGTTTTTGTGCCAGTACCTTACTGTAGCTTTGTAGTACAGTCTGAAGTCCAGGAACCTGATTCCTCCAGCTCCGTTTTTCTTTCTGAAGACTGTTTTGGCTTTTTGGGGTCTTTTGTGTTTCCATACAAATTGTGAAACTTTTTGTTCCAGTTCTGTGAAAAATGCCATTGGTAGTTTGATAGGGATTGCATGGAATCTGTGGATTGCTTTGGGGAGTATAGTCATTTTCACAATGTTGATTCTTCCAATCTAAGAACATGGTATATCTCTCCATCTGTTTGTATCATCTTTAATTTCTTTCATCAGCATCTTATAATTTTCTGCATACAGGTCTTTTGTCTCCTTATGTAGGTTTATTCCTAGGTATTTTATTCTTTTTGTTGCAATGGTTAATGGCAGTGTTTCCTTAATTTCTCTTTCAGATTTTTCATCATTAGTGTATAGGAATGCAAGAGATTTCTGTGCATTAATTTTGTATCCTGCTACCTTACCAAATTCATTGATTAGCTCTAGTAGTTTTCTGGTAGAGTCTTTAGGATTCTCTATGTATAGTATCATGTCATCTGCAAACAGTGACAGCTTTACTTCTTTTCCAATTTGGATTCCTTTTTTTTTTTTTTTCTTCTCTGATTGCTGTGGCTAAAACTTCCAAAACTATGTTGAATAATAGTGGTGAGAGTGGACAAACGTGCCTTGTTCCTGATCTTTGAGGAAATGGTTTCAGTTTTTCACTGCTGAGAACGATGTTGGCTGTGGGTTTGTCATATATGGCCTTTATTATGTTGAGATAAGCTCTCTCTATGCCTACTTTCTGGAGGGTTTTTATCATAAATGGGTGCTGAATTTTGTCGGAAGCTTCCATTGCTCGCTCCCTGAGGGGGGTGGTGAGCTGGATCTTTATATGTGGTGAGGGCAGGGGTGAGTCCAGGGGTCGGCTGGAGGGATGGCTTAGGTGGTCTGTCTACCCCTTTGGTGGTCTTGAGTGCAGGGGTCATGTGTAGCACCCTGATTTTGCTGCTGACACCCTGTTTTTGCTCCTGGCTCTTCAGAAGTGGCAGTTGGGTTTTTTTGGTCTCTTTGTATCTTGTTGTCCATAATTTGCCCCACCTCTGCATGCACACAGGTTTTAGTCCCTTATAGTTTTCTTTGTATTTTGTTGCTGGGGGAGACGTTTGTCCAGGTGCAAGCACTGCAGAAAAGGGCCCCAGGTCCCAGGTCCTAGCCTGTCTCAATATCAGCTAACATGTACTATGGAGTTACTGCCAGCACAGTCCTATGTGTTTTATGGTATTACCCCGTTAGGACTCAAAACAACCATGTGATGGGTGTTATGCTATTGTCTTCCCTAGTTTATAGAAGAGGAGACTGAAGTTCAGAGTGAATCACTTGTGCAAGACCACAGACCAGTAAATAGTAGAGGTGCAATTTGATCCCAGCTCCATCTGACCCCAAAGTCCATGCTCTTAACTACATGTGGTGCACTTTTCACCTCTATCACATCCACATCATGGACTATTATGTGGTTCTCAAAATGATGGTTATAACATGTAGAGATGCTTATAATTGTATGTGAAGAAAGCAAGATATGAAATTGTAGATATGATCGATTATAACCATGTAGAACAAGCAGCAATTATTTATAACCAAAAAAGCAGAAGGAAATATAGCAATGTTAACACTGGTCATTGGGGGATGGAAACACTCAATTTTCCTTTTACGCTTCTCTGTATTTTCCACATTTTCTGTCATGAGCATTTACGAGTTATAATATAAATGAATGTGTCTGCTATTGAACTTGTCATTGAACAGGGGAACATCAAGGGAAACCCCCTTCATCATATCCCACCAAAGTGGCCTCCATTCCATTCGCCTTTGGCCCACAGGCTGTAAACCTTGTTTATTTATAGTAAGTATGGACAAGGAACAGAAGTGAAGGAAGCACTTCAAATGTTTGCCTTCAAGTCCTTGTAGGAGGAGGTGATCACTTTTTCACGCAGGAGTCTTGGAAGAAAAGAGTTTAGTGACAAAAGAATACTATGGTTTTGCATAATCAGATGGGAAAAATAATACTGTTGCCTCTGCTTTGCCTCCACCTCTTTTCTCCAATTTGCCTGTGAAGAGTTGAGAGCTTAGGTTAAGACGTACCATCACTTAGATTTGGCAGATGAAATCACGTGACTCTAGACTTCATTTGAAAAGAAAGTTTCCTTTGATTAGAGGCAGAAAGCCCTCAGTCCTTCATCTGCAATGATTTACGGAACTAAAATGAAAGTCAGGTGGGCAGATTTTGGGGTTCTTTTGATGGTTCTTGTTTAAACATCCAATACCCATTTCAGAGCTTTTAACACTTACTTTGTAGGTCGAAATGGTCTTTTGTCTGCTACGAATCCTAAATTAGCAGGCGTGCATCTGACCAAGATTTGAGGGACCACGTTTACTTTGAGTAAATATTCGCCTTTCATATTTGATTTCTTATTAAATGGTGTTTCAGAAACTGTGCTATACAATATCCCTATTTATAAGTGTTGTAGTTTATTTTTTAAAATTTCAATGTTGGGGCTTCCCTGGTGGCACAGTGGTTAAGAATCCACCTGCCAATGCAGAGGACACGGGTTCAAGCCTTGGTCCAGGAAGATCCCACATGCCGCAGAGCAACTAAGCCCGTGCGCCACAGCTACTGAGCCTGCGAGCCACAACTACTGAAGCCTGCGTGCCTAGAGCCCATGCTCCGCAACAAGGGAAGCCACCGCAATGAGGAGTCTGCGCACCGCAATGAAGAGTAGCCCCCGCTCGCCGCAACTAGAGAAAGCTCGTGCGCAGCAACAAAGACCCAACACAGCCAAGAATAAATAAATACATTTATTTTTTTAAAAAGTTCCAAAGTTGGAACGTGTGTGTGTGTGTGTGCATATGTGCGTGCGCGTGTGTGTGTGTTAGTTAAGAGGACTCTTTATGTCTAGGAAGGAACATCTTTCCACCGTCTCAGTTAAGAATTTTTTCCCCTTGCCAATTGTTATTTTCAGACAGATTGACAAGAGTTGCTTTAAAGGTATGAACAGTCCTGGTCCTGAAAAAAGCAGGGCAATTTCTTGTCTAGAGCAAAAGGAAGGCAAGTTTGGGGATACTAAGTCATCTAAGACCAGGCTGTCAAGACATGACTGGCTGGAGGGCCTGGATTTTGGTATTTGAAACGTTCTTGTTTGAAATACTGACTCACCATGCAGAAGCTGTCTCTGTGAAATGGATCTTCCGGATGATAGCAGAAACAGCTTTTTCCTAATTATGAAATGCTGCCAGGCTCTCCGTGGGATGACAGAGTGGGCCTGCATCAGTTGGGACATTGGTGTCAGGGGAGGGAGGGGGTGTCTTTGGGTCACTTGGATAACGATCACTTTGCTCTGGTCAAGCCCAGACGCTTGACCAAGAGACGCTTCTGATCAAGCCCACTGCCATTTGCAGGGCAACTGCATTGCATCCTTGCTGGGCCTCTGCTTGGAGGATGCACCCCAATTTCACCTGGCTCAGGCAACGGTGGGGCTTTTCTTGTGTTTCCACAGCACTGAGCTTGCTTTAGTCATGTCATGACCAGTCTGGAAGATCCCTATGAGACCACCTGCTGACTCTCAGTGGAGACATGAAAGACAGAAACGGGCCGGATTTGCCCAAGAAAGAACACATTGGGTCCATGGCAGAGCGGAGACTAAGCCTCCCAGGCTTATATCCATTCTAGATGGCTGTGCTACACCTAATCTGAGGAATGTGTAAGTGTGCATTTTGGGATTGGGCAGGCAGCTCCTGGGGTCTTGGCCATGCCAGCGCTGGTGGTCAGTGTCGGATTTCCTTCCAGGGGTCTTCCCACATTCTGATGGGTGAGGAGGGTGGTGGTGAGTGGGTGGGCTTCAAGGGCTTGCTCCGCTCCTTTCTCTCTCAGCCTTTTGTCCCAGCAGGTCCTGTGTCACTCAGCATCCTCAGGAATTTCACATCCACTCCCAGCAGGACAAAGTGCAGGGCTCCCATGCGACTGCTGCGTTTCTCTCTCTTGCTGCTTGATTCCAACCTCCATTTATATTTTTGAGAACAGAGGTGGAAGGGACCTCAAGAATTGCTTTAATCTCATGAAAACGACCCCCCTCCACTGGGTCCTCCTCCCTCGGCAGCAAATTTTACCCTAGTTCTTTATTTATGTATTTTTGGCTACACTTTCCAATAAATCCAGAATTCTCTGGTAATAGGTAAAGGTAATTGTAGTAATCACACATTTAATCTGTGATTTAAATTTCTCCTTTCAGGTTCTGTCTTTCTTCTTTGTGAGGTTTTTAGTTTTGGGGGGGGGTTTGTTTCTTTGTTTTTTGGTTCATCCAAGCCTGATATTCTTAGCATTGATTTTTGTCAGTCGACATTTTGGATATGAAGGATTTCAAGTGGTTGTTTGGTTGAGAAGTGAACATGCAAAGCAATTGGTGATGCTGCCCGAGTCATGATTGATGTATCTTTCCCTTTCGTAATTTTAAACCCGCATTTTTAGATCAACAGTGTTAATATTCTTCTGTCTGCTGCCTTCCTTCTATGTATGAATTGGCTGTGAGGCTGTGTGATGTGGCGTCTGGCCTGGGGATTAGGGGACCCAGGTTTTCCTCTCTAATGCTTTCCTTATGTTTACAGACCACAAACCTTCAAGTGAAGGTTCTGTCATTAGCTGGCCTAGCTGTGAAGGCAGATGCACAGTTCCAAGGGGAATGATTCCACAGAGCTCTGGAATGTTAGCGTTGGAAGGAGCCATAGCAGAACATTCAGGCAGCAAACCTTTCAAGGCATCTTGTACCCATGGCCACGTGCTGTTCCGGGGGCTGGGGACGCGGTGAGGAACAACCATCCTCCAGTCCAATCCTTTCTCTTGGTAGATAGGCCTCTCAGTTCCCCAAAGAGAGGAGAGGACTTGCTTGAGGTCACACAGCAAGTCCACTGCAGGGCTGGGCTGGAACGCAGGGCCCTGGCACCCTTAACTCTGCTGCTACTCCTGTATGCTTCAGCCATGGTTAGATTCCCCCAAGTGACTTGAGCAAATGGCCCCATCTCCCCATCCTCCCATCCAAAAAATCCAGCTTCCATGCCAGGCAGATAGATGGCTCTGGGTACCAGTCACCTGGAGGGCCTGCAATAGGTCTGCCCATCTGTGTGTGTCTAAGTCCATAGATCTTCAAATGAGGCGGGTAATGTCTTCAAAGGAGAGAACAGGAAAGGACCCTGCCAGGACTAGCTCACGGACAGTCAGCAAGACTCTTTTCCTGTGCTCCCATTGGCCACAGCCCAGCTTAGTGGTCATGCCCCTTTGAGGCCCCTGGCCCGTTACTGTCCAGAGTCCCTAGGGCTTTGTGCATGGAAAACGCTCAGTAAGTTTGGGCAGAATTGAGCTGATGGGTGAGAGGAGCCCTTCAGAGGAAGATGGTGCAACCATTGAATGAAAGGGGCTGCTTACTGAGCTCCTGGACCATGAACATCTGCCCATGGGCAGGTGGCTTCTGTAAGCTGGTTCCAGAAAGCTGTCGCTCCCCACCCCACCTTTGTCGAGTTGTCTTGAGCAGGGATGTGCCCTGTCACATCAGACACTGAGCTGAAAGCTGTGGGGATTAGCAAGATGCCACGTTAGCACATCTTTCTCTTTTCAGAGCTGAGTGTGCCAGTCACAGTGAAGGGCAACAAGACAGTGTTCATTGTTAATTAATTATTAGCTGTCAACCCGAGACTTTGTGGAACTCAGAAGATGCAGGCAGGTTGTAGAATTCCTCCTTGAAAGATACCACAACAACATTGTTAAGAGCAAATGAAACATGCTTAGGTATCAAGGTCTGCTGACAGCCTTTCCTGCTTTACCTCTGCTGAGAATTCACCCTGTTATTCCCTTACCTTAGGGTTTGCTCCTTGCATCATGGCGGGCCAAGAAATGGAAGATCTTCATTGTCCTTACGTCTCTGAAACATTTGAAACGTTGTTGTGTTTTCTAAAGAGAAGAGACCCACAAAGGGATAACTGGCGCCTATTCTCAACTTCTAGTTTGGAAGTGTGACCTTGAGAAGTTCAGGACGAGCTCTTTCAAGAAGCTGCAGCATAAGGGGATTGAGCCTTCACCTTAGCACTGGGGAAAGGGAAGTTCTGCAAAGAGCAAATTACCGCCTGGATTGTTTCTCTAGGGCTGGACCCATTGAGACCTTGAGCTTCCAGCCAAGCTGGAAGATGGGGTCCTGGCTTAAGAAGTGCTTGATTGAGATCATTCCTGATGTCAGAGGAACAAGATACCACCTTGATTGGCCATGATCCTTTGAAGTCCTGGAGGTATTGCCCTAGGGGATGCAACCAGCCCATAGACTTGGGCTGCAGAGAAAGGCCCTGTCACACCAGGTCCTCTGTGGTCAGTGGTGGTGTCTGCTCACAGAACGCTTCCTGGCCTGCTGTTGTCTCTGCTGAGCAGAGCTTACTGCCTTGACTGTGCCACCTTCTGTGTCTTTCCCCGTCTCTTGCTTTATAACCGCTTGACCTCATGCTCTTCATTCATCCCTTTGACCAGCCAGCAGACCTACCTGGAGGCATGGCAGCCGTAAAATGGGCCTGCTTGCTCCCCCGGAAGCAGCCTTCCCTCACCTCCCTCCTCTTCCCCTCCTCTCCATGTTATGTCAAATATTTGCTTGGTTTACAGCTCACTAAATGCCATCTCGTTTAATCTTGTTTTTATTTAAGTAAGAGGGTTGTCAGGCTGAAGTGATTTTATTGTTAGGAGTCAGGAAAATACAAAGAAAAATCCCTTCTGAGAGTGGAATAACACAGCACATTTTAGTTCAGTCTTCTTGATTTTTCTTTTCATCGCGTTGTAGATCTCCAATCGAATATCATTCCTGACAATCCTAAACCAAGTGGGCCCCTTTGCCTGGGAGCTGGTGTCTGCTGAACCCCCCTCTAGTACCGCCTTTGGACTGTCGGTCTGATCTCGCTATTTTCCACCTACTCCATCCAGCTGCCAAGTATTCATAAGTCAATAGTTGAGAAACTGATTCAATGTCCATTATGGACTGCCTTCCGTGTGTTCTGGGAATACTGAAATCCTCGAGATGTGGTTCCCGTCCCCTGAGAATGTGTGACCTGTCTATGGGGATGACAGACACAGGCCCTCTTTGGTAGAGGTGTGAAGCACCAGTGTGGGAACATGGGAGAGTGGCTGATTCTGCTCTGGCAAGAGCAGACTGCAAAGTACGGCTGTGCAGGTCGTGAACTGCACGAGGGTGCTGAATTTAAGTAGAAAACATCCATACTGTAGTCATCAAAAACATGTCTTGAGGAAAAGGCACATTTTAAAAATTTTCACTAAGGCACTGTACAGGTCAGGTGGCCCTGGGCTGGCATCGGATTGGAAGTGATGCCAAAAGCTCAGTTTCTCTGTGCCCCGGTGCCAAATCAAATCTCAGTGACAGAGTTTTGGGTGAAGTAGAAAAGGATAGCTTTATTGCTTTGCCAGGCAAAGCGGGACACAGTGGGCTCCTGCCCTCGAAAACTGTGTGTCCCAATCCGGGAGGGTTTGATGAGGGGTTTTATAGCAATGGTTCAAGGGTGGGTTCCTTGACAAGATTAGGGGTGTGTGCAGGGCCTGCACTCCCTTCATCTCTTCTCTGACGGCCAGTCTCCTAATCTTGATGAGCTTCTCTGGTCCCTTTAATCTTGCCTCTTGGTTTCCTGGCTGCTCTTCCCTTGATGAGCAGCTGTTCGAATCTGCCCTTTGGAACTCAGGGAAGGTCATGGAGGCTGGAGTCTTGTCTACAAGAAATGGGGGACAGGGAGCCCCACAGGGCCTCGCTCAGTTTCAGAAAGGCTGTGGAGGGGAGATGGCATCGCAGAAGGGCTCTACAAGGGTCATAGGGGTTGGCTGGCCAGGCAAAGGGCATTCTATAGGCAGAGGGAGCATGCGCTGAGGCAGAGGTAGGAAATCACAGTGGTGTGCCTGGGGGATGAGGAGTTGCTGGGTGTGGTGCAGCAGAGCACATGTGGTAGGTCGTGGTGGGCGGTGCTCTGGATGCATATTTGGAGTTAGATCATGAAGGGTCTGGAATGTTATGCTGAGACTTTGGACTTTATCTCAAAGGTATTGGGAAGCCATCAAAGGTTTTGCAGTCATTTCTTTTTAAAGAATTATGTTTATAACTTATACCTAACTGGTTCCCCCCAAAATGATTTAAGGTGGAAGACAAATATATGACCTTGCTACATAGCAAAAGTGACTCGTCTCTGGCCACTGTTGCCAGGAAGGGCTGCAGGCCAAGTATGGCCAGGTCTCCCAAGTTTTCATAAGAAGCTGGATGCTTGCATATTCACCTAAAAATCTAAGTTCTAAGTGCTGGCAAGTAATTCAGATTTTTAAAAACACCACACACCACACAAGGCATGTCCACAGACCAGAGTCAGCCAGTGGACCACTGGTTTGCCATTTCTGATAATGAGGGAAGGAACAGAAAGTTCTAAGAGCTTGAGATGAGATGGCAATGAAAATTAAGTTGATTTTGGAGCTTCACTGCAAGTAAGACAAACATGGACACCAATTCTGTTGCTAGTGACAGGAAAACAAGTGGAGGCCATATGCAGTGGGCCATATATAGTCTCTGTGGATACGGAAAAATGGACTGAAATTGAATAACATAGCTGAAGAGTAGGACTCATGCTACTTTTTCATGGCAAGGTCTTCTTGTAAGAGTGTTTCCCTAATGACCCTTGGGTTGGTTGGGGCAGGACTGTCAATTGCAACCAGAAGATTCCTGAGCAATGCATGTGGCCAAGGATCTATTCTATGGCTTCTGGAAAATACCAAAACAATGAAGCATGTAACTGAATAGCTGAAACTCCAAGGATACTTACCAAGAGTAGGCACTGCATCAGAGTACAGGGGACCCAGGCAAGCATCCTCTTGATCATTAAGTGAAGGTGTTAGAGAAACAGGCAGTTCTGTGCCAGTGCGACTCAGACCCCATGAAACCCTAGGTGTCCTGCAAGTCAAAAGGTTAAGCTGTATTTCCAATAGTCTCCTCAGAAAGAGCAGAGGCGTCATGATGTTTGAACCCAGCTCTGCCACTCCCTGGTCACGTGGCCATCGGTAAGCCACTTCTTCTCTGAGCCTTGGTTTCCTCATCTGTTGAGTGAATGGGGATAATACTTCTTTCACAGGAGTTTTCTGCAGCTTAAAGTAGGCAGTGCATAGGAAAGCATCTAGAATTGTGCCCTCAGATCTGTAGAAACACAATGAATACTGATTTTCTTCCATCCATTATTTCCCTGATTGAATGCCATCAAGGAGCCTGTCCTGCCTCTTCTTAAAGAGTGCCTGATGGGGCTGTTTGTAATCATTTCCTCCTTTCCCAGTAGTTTCCCTGCCCTTTATCACAGAGAATTTCTGATCATGTGTGGATTCCTTTTATACTTGAAAAACAACCTGACATGGGAGTTATTTTTTATGTTGCAGGTTTGCCTCTCCTGGCCAGAGTGATCTTAGAAAGACACCCTTCGTGATGAAGACATTGTGGATTAAAATCATTTGCTCTCAAGGCAGGGCTCTCTCGTTCAAGCGTCTGTATGGTGTTTCTCCTTCCCAGAGATTAAGGATAAAAGAAGAATAAAATCATCAGGGATTTTTGTTTAACTATGTCATTGTAGTTTTATAGTAGTTTTATTACCTGAATGTATTTAGATATGAGGATTCTGAGAAGGCTGTGAAATATATTCTAAAGCTTTGGGGGCAGGCACGTGCTCTGAGCTGGTTACTTGGTGTGTGTCTCAGGAGAATTATCTGCCAGGCTGCAGATTCTGACAGAAGGCACTCTGCCTTTTATAGTCCTGCTCTCCGAAGGGGGAGGTGGAGGAGGAGAAGATTCTGGAAAATGTCTTGCAGAGGCCCAACAGAGCTCTGTATTGCTTTCAAAAGGTGTTTCCCACTCCTTTTCTTGCTATTAAAACTACATGTAATCCAAGCAGGCTGCATAAAATGAGAGAAAAGGAAATGAAGTCTTTTAATCTCCCAAGACAGACATTTATTATCTGAAAGCCAAGTGACACCTTCAAATTGTGACCTCACATTCGGAGGAGGAAATGTCTCGTGCCTGATTGGGGCCTGCACTGGCCTTCTGAAAGAAGACCGGCCTCAGCCAAATGTCATCTCCACAAAGATTGGCCCAAATTTCCAGTTGCTGAAGTTGCTGTTGATTAAAAATTCCATGATAAATGCTACGGCTGCAAGGAAAATCAGTGCCCTGGACCTCAGAAGCCAGTCTCTTGTGAGACATCACAGGAGTTTCACCCAGTCCCTTGGAGTACTAATCTCTGGTCTGAGTGAGGCCTTGAGGATATTCAGATTCTTCCAGGTGTAAGGAACACTGGAGGTGGAGTCCAAAGCTATCAGCAATCTGTAAATCACAGAGAGTGCAAACAGCCTCTGTTCCTCAGCATAGCGTCGTGGATTCTGGACCTATGAGCTGAGTTCATATCCCAGCTCCACTGCTCACCAACTGTGTGACCTTGGGCGATTTACTTCACCTCTCTGTGCCTTAGGTTCCTCTTCCGTAACAAGGGAATAACAATAGTATCAACCTCAAAGGATTGTAATGCAGAGTCAATGAGTTCATACCTGTAAAAGGTCTGGGACAGTGTCTGGTACATCGTGAGCACCTTATTCATTGTCTGTCGGTTAAATTCCTTCCTTGTTCTCTTGCGTTTTTCATACCAAGTCTGTTCTCAGCATGTTGCAGATAAAGACACTGAGGTTGAGGGAGGTGAAAGGATTGGTCCAAGGTCATGCACCTCATCAAGGCCAGCCTGAGCTCTGAAGTGCAGGCCTCTGACTCCCTGTGCTGTTCTCTCCCAGCTCCAGGCTGCCACCCCGAAGTCCTCTATTAGTGCAAGGCTCGGATGGGTGAGCCTGTGGGAAAGGGTCTTGTAAACGAAGTCACTGTGTTCAACGTTAAGATCTATTAGAACTCTGTGCTTATCACTTGTGCTGTTTGAAGAGGTCTGGGCCATTGGATAACAAGACTATTTAGGTAGGAACATCTCATAACATGTTCCATTTTCTTGAAAGCAGCAGCAGAGTCTAAGGCAGTTCTCAGAGTGACTTTAGTACTGAGGGCTGTTTGTATGTTGGTGTTACTACACGGAGGATGGGGAGGCCTAGGAGGAAGAGCTGGGGACAGAAAGCAGAGACTGTTGAATGGAGCCTGGTTGCAAAGCCTTGGCCGCCAAGTGGCGATGGCTGCATTGGTAAGAAGGTCCAAGTTTAGAGGAAGACAGAGGGCTCTCTTGTGATGTGGTTTGGAAACCTGAGAGTGGCTTATGATTCGCCTTTGCACCTGAAGGGCTGAATGGGACATCCAAGACTGCCTGGTTCAATTTCCCCACATTCGCAGGGAGGCATCCAGCCCCTGAGAGATGGCACACATACCAAGGACCCACAGCTGTGCCTCCATGTTCCTCAAGTGACTTTCTCATGACAAGTTGGCTTCCCCGGGACCCATGGATGAGACGGTCTAGGCTCCCTGGCACTTTTAGTTCTTAGTGTCATCCAGTAGGAGTCTTTTAATTTCCTTCCCAAGGATCTTGACAGCTTTCGGGGTGTGGGTGAGCACACCCCATCCAATCAACCCTGAGATCGTGATAATATCAGCATATAAGCTTAGAGATGTGGACCAGGCCCCGTATATTCACCCAAGTGAGTGCCAGCTTGTTTGGCCTTTGGTCTGTCAGCTGGCAGGTCAATCCCAGTGACACTGTCTATGTTCCTTTTGTATATATATATTTTAAAAAATATTTTTTTTGGCTGTGCACGTGGCATGGCATGTGGGACCTTAGTTCCCCAACCAGGATCAAACCCACGCCCCTGGGATTCCCTGGTGGTGCAATGGTTAAGAATCTGTCTGCCAATGCAGGGGACATGGGTTTGAGCCCTGGTACAGGAAGATCCCACATGCCACGGAGCAATGAAACCCGTGCGCCACAACTACTGAGCCTGCGCTCTGGAGCCTGCAAGCCACAACTACTGAGCCCGTGAGCAACAACTACTGAAGCCCGAGCACCTAGAGCCCATGCTCCGCGACCAAGAGGACCCCCCGCTCGCCGTAACTAGAGAAAGCCCACATGTAGCAACGAAGACCCAACGCAGCCAAAAATAAATAAAATAAAATAAATTAATTAAAAAAAAAACCCTGCGCCCCCTGCATTGGAAGTGCAGAGTCGTAACCACTGGCCTACCAGGGAAGTCCCCCTCTGTGTTCCTCTGAAGCACACCTTTTCTTTTCAAACATCACCACGCTGCCTTTCATACTCTGTTTGAGGCAATAACCCTGAGTGGCGAATACTAACAATGGTTCTGTATGTTTTTGGAAAGTTCTGTCTCCTCCCAGGTCTGGGCAGAGGACAACCAAAGGAGCTCTAGTCTCAGAGCCCAGGTGGCTGGCCAATGACTGGGTCAGCCATCCTGGAAGCTGCCAGAAGGCAGCCTGTAGTTGAGGTGAGGCCTCCCTCCCTCTGGCCTGTGGCATGGTGTCAGTGCTTCCCAGGACTTGGGACTGGGCTTGCAAACAGCCAGCAACAGGGCCCAAAGGAGGTTTCAGGAAGGCTGAAGTGTTGCATCCCAAAGGTTGCCTCTACCTGTTCCATCACTCTTCCCTAGAACGCGGCTCACCCCTTCTCCACCGGGACTCAAGGATGTTCTTGGAAGACAAAGCACTTAATAAATGGGCTTGAACCCATCCTATCTTAAAGCTGGAAGGGCCCACAGAGGCCAGCTTGCTCCATCTTGCTGGCAGAACTGGGGCTGCCTATTTCAGTTGTCAAGGAGATCCTCCTTATCCAAAAAGTAGCCTCCCTTTGGAAATCAGAGGCTTACATGCTTTTTAACTCGGCCTCCAGGCCACCCATCCCTCCTCCCTGGGATGTGCACCTTCCCTTAGATGGGGTCTCCCACGGAAGAGACGGAAACAAAACCCGGTTCGCTCAGGCTTGTGGAGGTGCACTTGCCACTCTTGTGTCTATTTCATTCGTGTGGAGAAGAAGCAAGTTTTCCCAAAGAATAAGGCCCAGGGATGCTGGGGAGAGTTGGGACCTCCTTTTACGTCACTCTTCCAGGAGCCAGTTCTTTTTGGCCAAACCCTGGTCCTGCAGGCACATGTGCCAGGGTGCAAGAGCCTGGAAGTGAAACCGTGTATCTCAGACTGGGACTTGAACCCACGGTCTTTTAACTGAAATTGCACACCTGGTCTCAGGACTTAATGCAGCTCACGTTCTTGATGTCTCATGGCAGAAAGAATTCACTGAGAGACAAAGTGATAGGGAAGAAGTGGATTTATTTAGAGAGAAACACACTCCACAGACAGAGTGTGGGCCATCTCAGAAGGTTAGAGGCACCGAAGCATGGTGTGGTTAGTTTTTATGGGCTGGGTAACTTCATAAGCTAATGAGTGGAAGTATTATTCCAATTATTTCAGGGAAGGGGCGGGGATATCCAGGAATTGGGCCACCACCCACTTTTTGACCTTTTATGGTCGGCCTCAGAGCAGTCATGCCACTGGTGGATGTGTCATTTAGCAGCTAATGTATTACAATGAGAGTGTAATGAGGCTCAAGGTCCCCTGGAAGTCAAATCTTCCACCCATCTTGGACCTAGTGGGTTCTAAGCAGTTTTTTCATGTCCTATGGCTACGTCCTTCTTTTAAAGGTTGTGCCCTGCCCCCTTCCCTCCTGTTTCAGAAGGAGCTGAGAGGCGGTCCGGGGGAGGGGCAGGGCAGGGCGGCAGCTCAGTGAGGGGCTGCTGGGGTGAGCAATAGACAAGCAGCATCTCTGGGTTCAGAAGCACCAGCACGAGGAGGGGTCGTGGCCCTAAGACAAGAAAGAGGCGCTCAGATGGGAACGAGCACAGAGAGTGCTCAGGAGGGAAATGGTGCGCTCTTTCTTGACTGATCAGAGGACTCTCGGGGGATTGAATCCAAATCTTGTTTCCATACTCAGCGGCCCGAATAACAGTGTATTTATTCTATGGGTTTACATCCTCCATCTGCTACTTAATGTGTGACGTTGGAGAAGTTACTTAACCTCTCTGTGCCTCCATTGCTTCCTCTGTAGAATGGGGTCGTGAGGACTAAGTAATCCATGGACCGCTCCTGGCACAGAGTGGGTGCAGAGTCCACGTTCAATAAATCCTAGCTGCTGCTCCTCTCGTTACTCACACGATGCTTCTGGCACTAGCATCAGTGTCTCTGTGTTCAACAACAATTTCTCCTCCCTCCCTCCCTTCTTTTCTTCTCTAGTGCCTGCCCACGAGAGTAGGTGCTGGGCCTAGAGCAGAGAGCCTGGCAGACTTGACTGCTGGTGGTGAGGTAACAGGGTGGGGCTCCAGGAATCTTGTGCTCAGCTGGAAGTTACCATCCTCCACCTGGCTGGGGGCCTTAGTTCCTGCAGAAGAACTCAAAGGTATTGTGACTATTGATATAACCCTTGAGGAGGAACCAGGGCCTTGTTTTAGTCGCTACACTATTGCTTCTTGACTGCTCCCGCTTTGTTTCTGCATTCCCTCTCTTCCCTGATTAGCAACTGTTGGAATCTTCCCTTTGGAACTCAGGGAAGGTCTAGGAGGCTGAAGCCTTTTTCCTACAAGCCAGAAGCGGGGGACACATAAAGGTTTTTGCATCCAGGAGGACCCCACAGGGTCCTGCTGAGTTTCAGAATCTCCAAATCGCCAAAGGATCTTCTGAGAGAGGTAAGAGTTCTCTGTTATCCAAAAAAGCAGGGAAGATCTAGAGGGCAGGGAGAGGACCAGTAACTGAAAGCAACATAGAACTTACTGAGGGGTCCAAAGAGCCAACAGGCTGCCTTAGGGAGAAGTCAGTTCCCTGACATTGGAGGAATCCAAGCAGGGCCTGGACTAGCCCTCCAGGATGATGTTGCAGAAGGAATTCAAACATCAGAGGGCACTGCCTGTTCTGAAAAGCCCACCTGCTCCACCCCTTTCTCCAGGCTCCTGTGTTGATGCTCTTTGGGCGGCTGGTGTTCTTGGGAGTTCAAATGACGTGTGAAGTAACTTCTGATCTTTTCTGGCACAGTGCAAAGTTGTGCAAGGCTTAAGGAAATACTTAGCTCCACCAAGCAAGCCTTTCCCAAGTCAGTATTGGGGAAAAAATAACTCCATTAGAAGTGCTAAATGAGGATCATAATGAGATATCCAATGTCTTGCCAAGTGAATTTAATCGCTTTCTGATCCCAACAGCTACACAATTCAACTCTTTCTTAGCATAATTAAGCAAGTGACAATGAGGATACTATTCTAAGACATGGTAATGAGATGCTGAGGGGCCTGAATTCAGCTGGAGGGGAATTCCTATTAAATATTTATTAGATATGCAAGTTCTTTAATAGCTAGAAAAAAATAGAAAAGGAAATTTAGTTAAGTGAGGTCCATTTCCTTTGAAATTAAACTGTTAAAAACAGAAGCTGCCAGGTCACTACTTGCAGGAATCTTCATCTTTCTGGCCTGAGGGCTTGGCTGCAGTCTGGCCATAAAACTCCTTAGGGGATGATGGACACTGTTGGCTGGGTAGTAAAGAAGAAAGAAGGAAGTAAAAAGAGGTAGTGGAGTCGGGTAGGAGTGTGGAGTCCAGACTTGGGTTTGAATTTGAGCTTGGAAACCATTAGGGTTGTGTGCGTGTGTGTGTGTGTGTGTGTGAGAGAGAGAGAGAGAGAGAGAGAGAGAGAGAGAGAGAGAGAGAGAGAGAGAGAGAGACAGCACGCAAGCTCAGATGAAGCACTTTACGTGTCTAAGCCCAGTCTCCTGCTCTGTAAAATGGGTTTATTCATACCTACCTCACAGAGTTATTCAGAAGACTAAGTGTGATAATAGTAGTGAAAGTGCCTTAGAATCTGGAAAACACTGGAAAGCCCCTGGGTCACTGACTCTTTGAATCTCTGCAAGAGAATTTCCTGTGCTGCTAGCAAGCTCCAAGCAGAGTTCAAGCCACTTCTCTGGTTGTAGCTCCAGGGAGAAAGCAGATCGAATTGGCTGGAAGATTGAAATTCGGCTGCACGTTGAAATTTTTTCTACCTGGCAAGGGCTACCCTGGCACACCCACAAGGTTCAAAATCCCACACTTCTCCAACTGATGTGAATCAGTATGCAAATAAGATGCAAGCTCCAGGCCCCGCCGGCAGGAAGGGGCGTTAACCTCGGCTGGGTCTCCTGTGGGGATGTTTTCCACAATTAGGAGCTTCACCCGTGCAGGAGGCACAGTCGGGCGGGGCTTTGCTCAGGCCTCAGGCCAGCCCTCGGGCGGCCTGTGTGAGCATGCGCGGATGTGTATGCCGGTGTGTTGGGGGAGGGGAAGACTCCCAGCAATCCCGTTTCAGTCCTCCAGAGACCCACAGATTGCCTCCCTCTCTAGACTTTACCTTGACTGGCTTTACCACGATGCAGAGTGACAGCAATAATTATTTTTACTTTTTGAGTGCCTCCTTGTGCTCGGCGCCATTTAACCCTGGCAACAACCTGTTGGGTAAGTATTATTACCATTTTATTGCCATTTTACAGAGAGGGATACTCGAGCCCAGAGATGGGAAATGATTTGCACAAGGTCACAAAGCTACTCTCTCAGGTTTCTCTGGCTCCCAGGTCCCTGTGGGTTTCCCTCTTTCATTGCTGCCTTTCCCAGAGACGTCCAAACCAATGGTCTGGGAGGAACCATTCCTTTTGCCTGGGGGCACCCAGGCCAGCTCTCAAGGGCCTGTTCTCTTAGGTACTGCAGGGTGGGGGTTGTGTTGGTGACCCATATGCCTGTTGCTAGGGACACGTGGGGAGTGGGGGAAATTGTGCTTTCTGGGGAGCCCCTTTGGTCTAGCAT
This sequence comes from Mesoplodon mirus, assembly GCF_964341445.2. Lineage (NCBI taxonomy): Eukaryota > Metazoa > Chordata > Mammalia > Artiodactyla > Ziphiidae > Mesoplodon > Mesoplodon mirus. The sequence goes on along the minus strand of NC_138981.1, from coordinate 135,802,642 downwards.
CTCGAGCTGGTGGCCTCCAGCCAGGGTCAGCTTATATCTTATCTTTGGTATTGGAAGCCCAAGGGTGTCCTGTGCACCGCCCCCTCCCCCGCCCAACTGGGATCTTTACCTTCTGGTTTGCAAAGGGCTTGGACGATCTGCAGGGTGGAGAGCTGGAAGTGTCAGGACCGCAGGCAGAAGGTTTGGCAGAGGGTGGCCTCTGGTGGGCTCCTCTTCCTTTGTCTTTGTGCCATACCTACTTCCATCAGAGACACTGGATCATTTAGCCCTCAACCAACTAAGAAAGTGGCTCAGAGTCTAAGTCTCATATATGTGCCTTCTTGGTGTGAAGGGCTTAGCTGATCTGGGTCATGGGTGTCAGCATCATGCTTGGAACCTTGGAGATCGTGACCAGCTCGGTGGGAGATATCCTTGACTCTTATTCTTCTTAGCCCATTCAGCCTTGCTGATTTTTCCTGAAAATTCACTCCCATTGAATCCCTTCCCATGCCTCTTATAGCACAAGCAAATACCATCTCCTTACTACTGTCCTGGATGATTATAGCATGTTCCTATCAGAGGAAGTTTCTTGACTCTCAGGCCCATCCACTCACTGCCCCAGAGTCCTCTCCCTCAAAAAGCACTCTGCGTGACACTCCTCTGTGCATAGAAATAGCAGACCAGGTCAGACCTCTGAGGTGTGTAGCCAAATTGGGGAGATGAACATGAACTTGTGACAAGTTGTGAAATGACAAGGCAAGGTTCAAGAACTAGTTCTAATAGATAATACAAAAGAAGATAAGTCACAAGGCAGAGTGTGATTAATTTCCCGAAGAGTTCTACTGATCATCATGCCAGGATCTCAGAGGTGGGACGAAGAGGCCATGGAGGACTTGGGGTGGCAAGAAGACTTCATCTAGGAGATGGGCTGTGATCTGTGTCTTCCAGAATGAACATAGTTTGGATGGAGAAAAGGGTTGTGGAGATCATTCCCATTCATTCTAGAGTAGTGGGTGCTGGGTGTCCTCTGTAGCTGATACTGGAGGTAAGGCGCAGCTTGGTTACAGACACAGCTTGACACACACAGGAATATACAAGGTGTAGCCAAGGAGCAGAGAGGTTGTTTGGTTTCCTGTCCGCTACAGGATACAGATTCCTTCAGAAGTATTCAAAGCTCTCTACCATGTGGGTCCAGTCTACCTCTCTGGCTTCATCTCCACCCATTCTAGAATTTTTGCTTTATGAATTTCGATGCTGGATTGTTTGGTGTGTTTAGGGTCATAACTATTATTACTTTTTGGTGGATCATATATTTTATTTATTTAAAATCTCTCTTCTGCTTAATTCTGCTGCATTGAGCTCACTTTGATAGTAATAGTGCCAATCCTATTTACTTTGCATTTGTAGGTATATCTTTGCCCTTTGTTTCATGCCTTTCTGCGTCATTTTATTTTTTTTCTTTTTTTTTTTTTTTTTTTTTTTTTTTTTTTTTTTTTTGCTGTACGCGGGCCTCTCACTGTTGTGGCCTCTCCCGTTGCAGAGCACAGGCTCCGGACGCACAGGCTCAGCGGCCATGGCTCACGGGCCCAGCCGCTTCGCGGCATATGGGATCCTCCCAGACCGGGGCACGAACCCGTATCCCCTGCATCGGCAGGCGGACTCTCAACCACTGCGCCACCAGGGAGGCCCTGCGTCATTTTATTTTTGAGGTGTCTTGGAGCTCTAAGCCAGGCCAGAGGTGGTCAACATCAGCTTTGAAAGTGACTAGGGTGAAGCCCGGAAGCAGTAGTCAAAACACATACTTAGGGCTTCCCTGGTGGCGCAGTGGTTGAGAGTCTGCCTGCTAATGCAGGGGACACGGGTTCGGGCCCTGGTATGGGAAGATCCCACATGCCGTGGAGCGACTGGGCCCGTGAGCCACGACTGCTGAGCCTGTGCATCTGGAGCCTGTGCTCTGCAACAAGAGAGGTCGCGATAGTGAGAGGCCCACGCACCGCGATGAAGAGTGGCCCCACTTGCCACAACTAGAGAAAGCCCTCGCGCAGAAATGAAGACCCAACACAGCAAAAATAAATAAATTAATTAATAAACTCCTACCCCCAACATCTTAAAAAAAACAAACAAACAAACAAAAAACACATACTTAGTCTAAGCAACTTACAAAAAGCTAGCCAGGATATCTGGATGTCTTTGCCCACTCCTCTCTCAAAGGGTAAACAGAAACCTTAGACTCTGTTGGACCTGTTGCTTCCAACTTCCTTGAACTTTGCCTGGTTCTAACAGTTATAGGACTTTTGCCACACTTTGGCACTTCTTTTCTTTTTTTAAAATAAATTTATTTATTTATTTATTTTTGGCTGCGTTGGGTCTTCATTGCTGTGTGTGGGCTTTCTCTAGTTGCAGTGAGTGGAGGCTACTCTTTGTTGTGGTGTGTGGGCTTCTCATTGCGGTGGCTTCGCTTGTTGTGGAGCACGGGCTCTAGGCACACGGGCTTCAGTAGTTGTGGCACGTGGGCTCAGTAGTTGTGGCTCGCGGGCTCTAGAGCGCAGGCTCAGTAGTTGTGGCGCACGGGCTTAGTTGCTCCACGGCATGTGGGATCTTCCCAGACCAGGGCTCGAACCCGTGTCCTCTGCATTGGCAGGTGGATTCTTTTTTTTTTTTTTTTTTTGCTTTACGCGGGCCTCTCACTGTTGTGGCCTCTCCCGTTGCAGAGCACAGGCTCCGGACGCACAGGCTCAGCGGCCATGGCTCACGGGCCCAGCCGCTCCGCGGCATATGGGATCCTCCCAGACCGGGGCACGAACCCGTATCCCCTGCATCGGCAGGTGGACTCTCAACCACTGCGCCACCAGGGAGGCCCCAGGCAGGTGGATTCTTAACCACTGCTCCACCAGGGAAGTCCCACACTTTGGCACTTCTTGTGCCAGTTGTTTGCCCAAGCTGGGCCCAGTCCAATTTTACTTATAATCCCATCTGCTCATGACTATGGCTGTGACTCGTGTACAGGTCTTGTTTCCTAGACACCTTTCCTTTCTGGAACAAGAGTAAGAACCCTCGAAAGTAGCAGCATTCCTGGTGTAATAACCAGTCTCTCTAAAAATGAAGAGAAGAACCTCATATCTATGATTCATACCAAAGTCCAATTGTAATAAAAGGAGAAGTTTCAAGTCAGTAGAACGAAGTGGATTGGAAATCTGGGTAATTCCAAATCACCATCCAAGATGAAAGAGCCCGCTGTCAGATGCCACTGCAGATGCCTGTGGGTGCAAGGAAGGGGCTGAGTGCTGCCTTGTGGGATCTGCCTGGACGATGGGATGCAGCAGCATTCAGAGAGCCCTGGAACTGGAGGCTTAATGCAGTTTGGATGGGGAAAGAGCCAGGAGAGCATTCCAGTTCATTCTAGTGTAGTAAGTATGTACTGAGAGTCCTTCACGGCAGCCACTGTGAAACTGAGCAGGACCCTGTTGGGCTCCTGGGCACAAAAGCCTTTCTGTGTCCCCTGAGTTCCAAAGGGTAGGTTCAAGTAGTTGCTAATCAGGGAAGGGAGGGGATGCAGAGACATGGGAGGAGCCGTCCAGAAACAATAGTTCAGCCTTGGGGCAGGGTCCTGGTTCCTCCTCAAGGGATACACATAACAATATCTTTGAGCTCTTTAAAGAACTAAAACCCCCAACAAATGGAAGATGTTCCAGAGAGAAGGTCACAGTTCAATAACCTCCAGAGAGAAGGTCACAGTTCAATAACCTCGAGAACCACAGATCAAGAGACCACCTGACACAAGAAGATCTCTAGATTGAAAAGAGTATGGGTCCTGCACACACCCTGATAACCCTGCCCCTTGACTATAAAACTCCTCACAACGCCCCCTGGGTTGGGACACACAGTTGTGAGGGCCTTAGCCTGCCGTGGTCCCCTTTGCCTGGCAAAGCAATAAAGCTATTCTTTTCTACTTCACCCAAAACTCTGTCTCTGAGATTCCATTTGGTACTCGTGTACAGAGGCCATATTTTGGCATTCCCTGTGTCTATGTGGTTATGTGGTGTGTGGTATATGTGTGTGTGTTGCTCACAGACCCAGCAGACAAGCAGGCTCTAAGAATTAAGGGTAGAGAGTTCTGCCTACGAAAATGAGGAAAGTTCAGTATGTCTTGATGAATTCAATAACTAGTAATGTGGGTTTTCACATTACTGTGCATTTTTTTCACTTGTATAAATGAGCATCTATCTTTTATGTATCTTGCACTTTACTGTTTAGAAAATATGTTCACATATTATTCAGTTAGATTCTCCAAACACCAGCTTCAGTCAGGCTCCTCGTCTCCATGTTACAGATGAGGAAAGAGGCTCACATTGGTTAAGATGCTTGCCTCAGCTCATCAGCCAGTAAGTCACAAAATTGATAGCCAGGACTTTAAACTGAGGACTTCTGAGATCTGGTTCAAGGTTCTTTCCACAAAACTACCCCTGCTGTCGTCTCTCAGTATGAACTATAACAAATGACCATGATTGGGATGTTCTCTGCAAACTATAAAAATGCCAAAGAAATATGGTTGCAAGAACATCTGATTTTTAGAAGTGGGCTTTGTGCCTAAGGCCTCAAGACAGAAGCATAATAAAACCATTCATTAAAATATTTACATCAACGGACAGCCACAATAATTAAAACAGCTTAGCACCACTAAGCTGTGTTTCAGATTAGTCTTCTGAGCAGAGAGGCTCGTTTAGAAAGTTTATCTTCCTTGTTTCAGGAATAAGGGCTTCTGCTGAGAAGCTTTAGATCACTGGAGATGGGAGTCAGAGTGGTGGAAGGGCATTGAAGGTCTAGCCAGGCAGGGGTCATGTGCCCCTGAGCACCAAATAGAAGGAGGTCCCAGGAGGCAGATTTTTCCAATGATGGCAGCTCCCTTGCTTACAGGACGGTTCAGTCCTGAGAGGACCTCCACCTTCCCTCCTCTCCCTACCGCTAAACTTCCAACAGCTTGACCTTGAGCTTAAAAATATGGAAAGTTAAAAATATACAAAATAGAATAGTTTGATAAACCACCATATACCCATTACCCAACTTCAATAATTATCACCTCAGGGCCAGTTTTGTTGCATCTCTGGCGCCATCTACTTCATATCTCCAGTATTATTTTAAAGCAAATCCCAGACTTCATAAATCAGGTAATCCATAAATATTTCAGTATGTATCTCTAAAAGACATGAAATATTTTTATAACACAACCAAAATACCATTATCAAATATAAATAGTGCAGTAATCAGTGTTCAAATTTCCAATTATACACATGTGTGTGCACGTGCACACACACACACGCACACACACACACACACTCTACAGTTTGTTTGAATCAGGATACAAATAAAGCCCATATATTACAATTGATTAAGGTTAGTATGTCTTTCAGAACTTGTTAAAATTGTAGGAACCCTCTCCATCTTTTTTTCCCCTCATAATTTATTTGCTGAAGAAGCCAAGATGTTTTCCTATAGAGTCTCACAATCTGGATTTGGCTGATTGAATCTCCATGGCTTTACCTTAAGATGTTCCTCTGTCCTTAGTGTTTCTTGTGAATTGGTTGTTGTATCTCGAGGCTTCATCTGATGCAAATTTAATTTGGGGCCAGCGAGAATGATGCGTCATAGATGATGTTGGCCACCCTACATCCTGTCTAGGTGCCTCCTTTTTGTTTTGGTGATGCTAGCAATCATTATTGTTCAATGCGTAGATCCGTTACTTCATTACCGATTGTGCAATGGTGATACTCTAACTATAATTACTTCTTCATTTATTAGCTACAATACTTCTTTTTTAAAAAAATTTTATTGGCGTATAGTCAATTTACAATGTTGTGTTAGTTTCATGTGTACAGCAAAGTGATTCAATTACACATAAACATATATTCTTTTTTAGATTCTTTTCATATAAGTTATCACAGGATACTGAGGAGAGTTCCCTATGCTGTACAGTAGGTCCTTGTTGGTTATCTATCTTATATACAGCTGCAATACAAGAGAAATTTCCCTCATCTACTATTTGGTTGCCCAGTGGTTTAGTCCATAGAGAAATGCAGGATTAATACCTGATTCTTTCCCTTTAATTATTAATTTCCAAAAGAATAAGTTGGCTCTCTTTCATTGCAGTAGAGTGATGAAGTAGATTTTTTATAATGAAATCATGAGTTTAAATATATTTGATGTGTTCATTCCATTGGCAGTCATTTTTTTTTTAATTTTTATTTTATATTGGAGTATAGTTGATTTACAATGTTGTGTTGGTTTCAGGCATACAGCAAAGTGATTCAATTGTACATATACATATATCCATTTTATTTCAGATTCTTTTCCCATGTAGGTTATTACAGAATACTGAGTAGAGTTCCCTGTGCTATACAAGGACCTACAGTAGGTCCTTGCTGGTTATCTATTTTATATATAGTAATGTGTATATGTTAATCCCAAACTCCTAATTTATCCTTCCCCCCACCCACCTTTCCCCTTTGGTAACCATAAATTTGTCAATCCATGACAGTCATTATTTTTTTGATATTCAAATTGTCCCATCTTTGGCTAATGGAAGCCTCTTCATGTTGGCTCCCTGAGTTCTTTTGCCCTGACCCCGAGAGCCTTTGATTGTTTCCTTGTTCTCTGGCAAGACAGGGTGCTCCAGGCTCATCTTGTACATTTCCTGCTACAGACCTAGAATCAGCCATTTCTCCAAGAAGCCCTGTTTCTTTTAGTGATAAATGATATTTCAGGACTACAGTCTGCATTTTAAGGTTGCTCATTGCTACTGGGTTCGTCATTGTTTCTAGAGCTTTTCAGCAGAAGAGCTAGGAAGTATATTATTTAAAGTAAAATATATCATGAGTTCATACTGATACTTCCAATTCAAATTCAAGACTACAGGGCATTTATGTAACATCTTCTATCTTACATCCACATCTCTATTCCTATGCTAAGAATCCCAATATTCAAGGCCACGGGGGATAATAGAATTAAAATATCACACAATTACTTATTCAATTTATCTCATCATACAAACAAAACTGTCTCAGAATAACAATACTAATGCTACCACCACAATATGATTACTATAAATAATTTACACATTTTTTGTAGTTCTTATACTTAAAGCAAATCTCACTAGGGCTATACTATCAAATGACTGTGTTTAAAAGTCATTGGGAATAGTTTCTCTCTGCCACCAGCTACACACAATTAGATTCATCTATTTCATTTTGCTTACAGTTCGGGAATTTCTGTTTTATAGTGTTATTAATGTTCTTTTATGATTATGTAATATGGTTACATGATTCTGAAGTCAAATTTGTAAGCCAATGTATATTCAAATAAATCTAGATTCTATCCTTGCCCCTTTCATCCTGTTTCCTCCTCACCTTAGAGGCAACCATTTCAAAATTTCTTAGGGCTCATCCTTCATTTTTTAATGTTTTAACCTGAGAATATTCATATAAGTATATCTTTTTTTTTTTTTGGCCGTGCTGGGTGGCTTGTGGATCTTAGTTCCCCGACCAGGGATTGAACCCAGGCCCTCAGCAGTGGCGCCGAGTCCTAACCACTGGACCACCAAGGAATTCTCCATATACGTATATCCTGGCATCCCTCCTTTCTTGGAAAAAAAGATAGCATGATATGCACATTTTTCTACACCTTGCTTTTTTTTCCCCACTTAAAAATAGATCCTGGAAATCACTTTATAATATCTTCTCATTTGTTTACCAGCTGCGTGACTCCGTTATGTGGATGCACCACTGTTTGTTCAACCAATCCCTTATCGAGGAACATTTGGCCTGATACCAGTCTTTGCTTTGACAAATTGTTCCTGCATCAAATAGCTTTGTGTATATGCATTTTCATATTTTTGCCAGTATATCCATGGGATAGATTCCTAGGATTGGTACTGTCAGGTCAGAAGGTAAATGTACACATATTTTTGCTAAATATTGCCTCATTTCTCTCCATAGACGGGGCACCATTTTACATCCCCACCAGGGAGATTGATAGCATTTACATTCTTTTTGGTGGCTATAATTTAGCCTTCCATGTTTTTTCTGTTGTTGAAAAGCCAGTTGCAAGTATTGATAGTGAGAGGCAGGAGGGAGAGTGATTTGGGATACGGACTCTGGGGCTGAACTGCTTGCATCGCAAACCGTGGCTCTGCTACTTAGTAGCTGTGTGTTCTTGAGCAAATTACTCAACCTCTCTGTGCCTGAGTTTTCTTATCTGTAAAATGGGGAAGTGAGGAAAATTTCCTAAGAGGGTTGTTCTGGTTGATTAGATGCAATAAACAAACAAGTGAAACCCTTTGTGCTCTGCCTGGCACAAAGTATCCATGGAGTAAATGTTAGTTACAGCTAGTATTAGTTAAAAATCTCCTTGTAAGAACCCTCTGAGGTGGGCATCATCAGCCCCTGTGTAGAGATGAAAAAACTCAAGCATAGAGAGATGAAATCATTTGTTCTGGATCACAAGGCTGGAGGGGTGAGGCTGAGGCTCAGGCCTGTCTGCTGCCAAAGCCTGTGCTCTCTGGAGGGATGTCGTGCTGCAGGCTTCCTGTAAAGGGCCAGTCTGGGATGAGCTGGGGCACAGGTAGCCGGGGATAGTCCAGGCTCCAACCCCCTGCCAGGGACTGTCTTGGGTACCACACCACTCTTCCAGGCCTGCCATGCTCCCTGCCCCTCACTCTGAGGCCAAATTGGCCACGTTCCCGCAATCCCTACAGATCTGCTGGGCTGTTATGAGAGGGGCCTGATGAAGAGTGAAGACTGAACTTGGTTTTTCCTGGGCCCTCTTCCCTCTGCCTCCTGGCTGGAAGCCTTAACCCTTGCTGAGGGGAGAACCTCCTCCCCTTAGGCCTTTGCCCGCCTGATTTTCCAAAATTTAGCAGAGCTCTCCAGATTTCACCTCTTCTCTTGTATTCCTACCACAAAGTTATGCTGTCTCTCCTGGACCCTCTTGCCTGGCTTGATCCCAAGGTGACCTGGAGTCTTGCATGCTCAATAAATATTTTTGCTTTGAATCCATATGCAAGAGGAAGTGGGAGGTGGTGGTGAAATTCTTTCTGTATGTAATTGAAAAACAATGCTCTGAATGATGGGCCATTTGTTGCTCCCTGTGGAAATGATTTCCTCCTTGGTGCAGGGTCTTCAGGCGTAGGTCCTATGTGGCCCAACTCTGCTTGGTTGGCTCATCGAGCAAGCCTTTCCCCAGGTGTGGGTAACTGAGACAAGATAGGAATTTGGCACATAACTCATTTTTTATTATTAAAAATGTTTTGTAGAGTATCTACACAAATCATGAATACATCTACAAATCTCTACGATCTTTCATCTCCTACCAGAAGCACGTCCAGATTTGGGGGGCCTGAAGCTTACCAAATTTGTGTGACCCTCCTTAAGAAGAGCAACCCCAATCACAAATTCAAAATTAGGTACAAAAGTCAATATTTACTTAGGGAAAATAAATCACAGAAATCACAAATTTGGAAGGCTGACAAATACCAGAGACATCATAAAATCCAGAAAAATAGCACAATATTTTCATTAAGCAGCTGCCTGACATATTCTTTTTTTTTTTTTTTTTTTTTTTTTTTTTGCGGTACGCGGGCCTCTCACTGCTGTGGCGTCTCCCGTTGCAGAACACACGCTCCGGACGCGCAGGCCCAGCAGCCATGGCTCACGGGCCCAGCTGCTCCGCGGCATGTGGGATCTTCCCGGACCGGGGCACAAACCCGTGTCCCCTGCATTGGCAGACGGACTCTCAACCACTGCACCACCAGGGAAGCCCCTTTTTTCACATTTTTATTTGTTTATATAATAAGTTCCTTGGAGGAGGTTCCTAGAAGTCACATTAGTAGGTCAAAGGGCATGAGCGTTTTTAGGGCTCATAAAGTACTCTTATCATCCCCATCATACACATGAGGAAAATAGGAACAGAGAAGTTTAATAACTTGCTACAGGTCACACAGCTAGTAAAAGGCAGAGCCAGGATTCAAATTGAAATAGTCTGACACCAAAGCAGCCACCGCACTGTGGAAAGGTATTCGCTCTGTGTTATAGTAGCTACAGATAATTTTCCACTCTCATTTGTGTCTTAAATTTTGCTTGTGATATTTTTATACAGAGATTTTAAAATACATATCTGGAGTCAAATTTATCAGTGTTTTTGTTTTACGTTTCTTTTCCTTTCATGTTTAGAAAACCTTTCCCCATACCATGAGCTGGTAAATATTTACCTATGTTTTGATGGACTGTTTGATAACTTTCTTTTAAAACTTAACTCTTTAATTCATTGGAGTTTATTTCGATGGAAGAGGTGAGGTGAGAGTTTTCATTTATTAAATAGTTGTTTGACATTCTGCCACTGTTATCAGATCCTGAGTGTAGAATGGAGATGATAATGATTTCTACTCCATGGGGTCATTGTTAAGATAAAGTGAAATAAAAAAAATTTTAAACACACACACAAAGTAAAAAATTAAACCGGCACCCAACAAGAATTAATTCTCTTTCTCCAAATCAATCTGCCCCACTCAGGAAAGGTTTCTATGGCAATCGTATATTTACATAACTCTCTTCTGTACTTGTTTCCTGGTCTAGAAAAAAGAAGGGTTCTTATCTAGTTTTTCAGTCCTTAGAATTTTATGATTTCTCCTTGAAACATTTTGTGAACAGTTTGAAACAATTTGAATAAAGTTGACTTCTCTTTTTTTAAAATTTATTTTACTTATTTATTTATTTTTGGCTGTATTGGGTCTTTGTTGCTGTGCGCGGGCTTTCTCTAGTTGCGGTGAGCGGGGGCTACTCTTCGTTGTGGTGCTCGGGCTTCTCATTGCAGTGGCTTCTCTTGTTGGGGAGCACAGGCTCTAGGCTCAAGATCTTCAGTAGTTGTGGTGCACGGGCTGAGTTGCTCTGCGGCATGGGCTCGAACCCATGTCCCCTGGCTTGGCAGGCAGATCCTTAACCAGTGTGCCACCAGGGAAGCCCAAAGTTGACTTCTCTGAAAAAGTTATGTTTCATTAATGAGCAGGTACTTCTGCTATTTTGTCTGGGGAATGATATTTAAACCATTGATTCATTCATGATGATGGACTCACCTATTAAATTAAGGAAATCAGTGTGTTCCAATTGGTTACTCAAATTATTTTGATGGGAAAAAGATTGAGTTTGTATTGACCTGTTTCTTCCCTTTCATGAGTATTATACTGTGGAGTGACTGCAATTACAATGGGCATGTCACTTGAATAGTCACAGACGTGATGATCTGAATAATGGTGGCACCCTCAACACTTCCCTCTCTGTCTCCTCACATTCAAATCATCACTAAGTTCTGTTGGCTCCACGACTCCATAATATAACCTGTATCCATCTATTTTTCTCTCATCCCATTGTTCCTACCTTGCTCAAGCCACTATCATCTCTCTTGGACCACAGCCCCTGCTGGCCCCCTGCTTCTATCCCTGCTCCTTATCAGTTTATTCTCCATGCGGCAGCCCAGGGTGATCCTCTTAAAATGCAAGCCATATCTTTTCATTGCTCCATTGAAAACCTAACACTGGCCCTGCAGGTTGGTGTTTAATCTTAAGAGTGTGGTCCTTGGACTACCTGCATAAGAATCACTTGAGACATTAAAAAAATATATGAATGCCTAGGCCCTGCCTAAGAACTACTAACTGAATCTCTGTGGTGGAGCCCAGGAAATCATATTTCAAACAAGCATCCTGAGTCAATCAGTTCCCCTTGGGATTCAAATTCTTGCCGAGAGCCCCTAGAGGCCAGTGACCCTGACTTTCTCCTGTCTCCTCCCCGCTGGATCTAAGACAGGGCCTGGCACAGAAGAGGTGCTTAGGCTTTCTGGGTTGAATGGACAGGTTGGATGGAGGGTACAGATATGTTCATATTTGAACAAAAGCTTGGAAGCAGGGGTCAAGACAGGGAGGATTTAGGATTGCAGACTGAGGTGTTTGATTGGCTTTGACGTTTGGAATGTTTCCAGCTACTGCCTACCCATTCCTCCCTCCCACACAGCCCAAGGTCTGCCTGGCCTGACTGATTCTGTAATCCTTGTTTCCCATAACTCCTGTGTACGGGTTTTGTATTACTGTGGAACAAACGATCACAAATTGAACAGCTTAACCCAATACACGTTTATTATCTCCCAGTTTCTGTGGATCAGGAGTCTGGGCACAGCTTAGTTGGAGCCTCTGATCAGGGTCTCACAAGGATGAAATCCAGGTCAAGGCTGAGAGTTCTTCTGGTGGCTTGAGTGGGGAAGAATCTGTTCCAAGCATCAGGATGTGGGCAGAATTCATTTCCTCGTGGCTGTACAGCTGAGAGCCTGAGCTTTTTGCTGGCTGTAGGCCAGAGGCCACCTGAAGTTCCTTGCCATGTGGCTTCTTCAACACGGCTGCTTCCTTTATCAAGGAGAAGCCTCCTCCAGTCTCGTGAGGTGGTGTCTTACGTAACAAGATAATTGTGGGAGTGACATACAGTCACCTTTGCCATATTCTGTAGGTCAGAAGCAAGTCATACATACTACCCACACTCAGAGCCAGCAGAGTAGGCAAAGACATGAACGCCAGGCGGTGGAATCATTGGGGGTTACCTTAGAGTTTGTCTGCCACACCCTGTCATAGCATTGCCACTGGCCCAGGAACTCCTTCAGAGAAGGCTCTCCTCTCTCTTCTAGTGCCGCCATCAGCAGTAGCGAGATCTTCAGCCGTCCTGCCCTGAGCCGTTGACTCTTCACATCCTAAGCCTTCTCCCAGGATATGCGGTCACTGTGGGTCTACTCATCTGGGTTGCTGAGATCATAGTGCCACGAGCTCTGCCATCCCAGGAAACATTAATCTGAGTGACGTCATAGCCTCCCACACATGTAACTGGTAAGAAAGATGATCGGGAGGGGTATGTGTGTGGGGGCAGTTTCACGTATATGCATATGTATATCTCCGCCTGCTACTAGTTAAAGTAGTGCTGGGTTCAAGGACTACTGGTGGGGCTACTGAGATTTCGTTCTTGGGTGTGGTCCACCTGGAAGAGCTCTAAGAAGCTGCGGATTGTGGGGACGCCTTGCTTTTGAACTCATGGAGGAACACTGAGGTAATAAAAGCATTCAGAATTGAGAGCTAAGTGGGAAAGCAAATCCAGAAAGCCAGAGAAGGTAGTCCAAATGGCAGCCAAGCTGGGGCTCCAAGGCAGGCAGAGTTGGGGCGTGGAACGTGGCGTGGAGTGGTGCGTGGAACGTGGCGTGGAGTAGTGCGTGGGGAGCAATGGGCGATGTAACACATGAAGGATCTGCAGGGTGATGGCCCTGTTGCTCAGACATGATGAGCGACTCTTTTGAACATTTCATTTTACATTTTCATGTCAAATATCTGTTGACTAAATGAATCTCCTTTACTTAGACACACAATGTGTGTAGGAATTTGATGGTTCTGTATAATGTATGCTTAGGGTCAGGTCAGATTCTGTTCTTGACTCGACAAGAAATGTGGAATAAAATAGCACTAAAAGCAAGTGATCTTGTTTTCTGGGAAAAGTACCTCTATGAAGGGCCATCCGGCTATCCTTCTGTTCAGGCAAAGATTGTTCAACTTGTTCTCTCTTGATAAATTGTCTCGTGGAGTCACTGGGCTGTTAAACATGGAGCTTTGCACAGTCTGGTTTTTGAAACCTCTTCTGCTTTCTCCTCTGTGGCCCTTCAGATGGGCTGGCAGTTAGCCAGATCAGTTACAGAGGGCAGATAGTCTAAAAGGCCTCTATGCATTTGAATGTTTCAAAGGTCTTTAAAAGAATCAGTGAACAGACTGTGTGAGGTGTAGACAAGCACTTGGGCGCGTCACCGGTGTCTTGTTCTGAGAACTCCATTAATCGAGCCATGCTGGCTAAGGCTGGGAAACTAGCGGTGAAACCATGAAGAGGCCATGGCTGAGTAATATTCCACTGTTAATCAGTTTTAATCTGTTCTCCATTTAGTGGCTCAAGAGACTTCTTAATAATGCAAATCTTATCAGGTCTCTTTTTGATTAAAAGCTTTCAGTGTCTTTCTGTGATTCTTAGGCTAAATCCCCAAATTCTCAACACTACCTCCATGGTCCCTTTTGCCTCTTACAGCCTCACTGTGGGCCACTTCCCTCCTTACCGTCTGCTGTCCAGTCACACGGGCTGCCTTTGGATTCCTCAGAAGGTGTCTATTCCTTTCTGCTTCTGGGCCTGCCTTTGCACGTGATCCTTTTGCCCTGAATACCCGCTTCTGCTCTTTTTATCTAGTTAACTCTCATTGATCCTTAGAAGTGTTACACAAATGTCACTTATTCCAGGAAGCCTCTGTGACCCTCCTCTGAGATGAGGTTAGTTTCGGCTGTTGTTTGGTCTCCTGGAAGCTGTGTGCTTCTCCTTTGTAGCGCTTCGCACCAGTGTAGCCATGTCATTAATTGGATTCTTAATTGTTTAATGACAGTCTCCCCCTCTAGACCCTTGGCAGAGGGAAGAGACTGCCTCTCTGGGAAGGCAGAGAACATGCTGTCTTGTTTGCTATGGTAAACCCAGCACTGAGAACGGGGCCTGGTGTGGTGGAGGTACCAGTCACTAGCTGTGTGCTCTTAGGCAGATTACTTAACCTTTCTGAGATTCTTCACTTGTAAAATCGGCTGTTCTAAGGATTCAGTGAAAACACAGGTCAAATAATTAGCCTATGATTGATATTCAACAAATATGTCTTTTCTCCAAACAGAGTCAGAATTCTTAGAATCATTCCCTGAAAACTCTATCAACCTGGTCAAACGTTTCAGAATCCATCCTGCTAATAAAATGCAGTTGTCCTTTGCACAGGCCAATATCACTTGGAGTATGGGATTAGGAATATATCTATCTAACCCTACCACCCCCCAGAGCACAACTGAGCAATGCAAGTATGCATCCATCCCTTTCCTGAACAAATATTTATAGAGCACCTCCTATGAGTGAGCTGCTGAGACTATCATAGTGACCAATATTGTCTCCAACCTCTTGGAGCTTATAGTTAATTCCCTTCAATGAACTTGTTTTCATGCCATCAAATAAATGGCTTGACTCTTCTGGACTTATATTGAGACAGCCCTAGCCGTGGCTCGTGATGTGGTGTGGAGGACACCTTAGCTCTCTTGGTTCAGTCAAAGCCATTTTCTTTTTGAGATAAACTTGCCCTGGGACTTTAAAATCACTAACCACAGTCCTTCTTCATTTCCTATCTTTTTTTTTTTTTTTTTTTTTTTTGCGGTACGCGGGCCTCTCACTGTTGTGGCCTCTCCCGTTGTGGAGCACAGGCTCCGAATGCGCAGGCTCAGCGGCCATGGCTCATGGGCCCAGCTGCTCCGTGGCATGTGGGATCCTCCCGGACCGGGGCACGAACCCGTGTCCCCTGCATCGGCAGGCAGACTCTCAACCACTGCGCCACCAGGGAAGCCCATCATTTCCTATCTTTATCTTGTGCTCTATACCCTCATCCTCTTCTGAACCGCACCTGAAATGGTCTTCTTTCTCACGACTTGAAGGCAGATAGGATGTTTGTCCTCATCCTTAGAACAGCAGCTATTTGTGAAACGTTAGAAAGACAAGGCATCAGGTGAGTGGGACACGTTCTCCCGATGTATTGAAAGCTGTTCAGTTTGTTTTCGTTCCCTACAGTGTGTCCAAGTGGGCAGCACGGCTTTGGTTCTGGAATCTGTTTGCATTTCGTGGTGATTTTAGTTCATTAAGGACATGGACCTATTGAAATACAAGAGAAACACACGACTCCAAGGAACCAGAGCCCTCTCTCCATCTGTGATTTTTCAAGAATGTGGATTCATGATGTTTTTGAATGGATCAGGATACCTCAACTGAGAAACACACATAGAGAAAAACTGCTCTGCACAACAGCTCACGCCGTAGTGCAGACCCAGGCCTGTGTGAGCTGCCTACGGTCCAACTCAGCAAGATGGGAAACCCCCCTCCCCATCCTCTCGAGCCAAGAGTCTCCTGAAATTATGGACCAGGAGGGTTTGTAAAATCTGTCATTCCTTAGTCCCATACAGAATCACCTGACCATGGGCAGAGGAAGAACCTTGTCAGTACCCCATTTATTTAGTTTGGAAAGAGGTAACAGAGTACCCATGTGTGTGTCTTGGTTTGAGCTCACGAGTTTTGAGGGGGAAACTTCTTCTTAGGGGAAAGAGCCCCATTCCTCCTCTTTTCAGAAATGCAGGGGCCTCTCCTGTGACAGACTCAGTTCCCCAGCTTCACCTTTAATGGAGTGAGCAGATTGCAGGAAGAATGCGATGCTGCTCAGTAAATTTAATGACTTTATGAAGATAAATGTTTCCCTTCCGAGGCTCCTTCTTGTCAGAATACATTTAATACTGCCATTCCTTTGAGAACTAAATTCCTGTAGCACTTTGCAGCATATTAACATGTTTTTCTCACCACATGAAATTGCACTTCAAGCAAGAAATAATGTTTCTGCCTCCCTTTGTACATTTTTATTACTGCCAATGAATAGGAGTAAATTAACTATTATGGCTAACATTCTTCACGGGGACAAATTCCTAACTCATTTTACAGAGAATAATAAATAATGGAATGAATAAGATGCCTCGAATTTCACATGTGAATTATCAAAGATTCCTCAGAGTAACGGAAGAGAGGCCGTCATGTTTATACACAAAATACAAATATCCAGCCAGCGTTGAGCATCACAAGCTACGTCATCTAACAGTCACCTGCGTTGGGCTACATATGTGACCGTGCTGTCCCAGGTCCCCGAGTCGGGGGGGCCAAATTCCCATCCATCACCCATCCTCAGCCACCTAACACACGCTCTAATTATACACTCAAAGAACTATATTTAGCTTTTACAAAATCTAGTTACAATTTCCGCATTTATCACTTGATTCCAGAGGCAACGTCAAGGCCAGGGAGATTTGGTTCCCGTTAATGACATTACAAGGCAAATTACACTCGAATGGGAACCGCCAAAGTCCTGGCCAGTGGCTCTCTCATTTTGAATTGCCTTCAACAATCCAGATTCCAGTACAGTGACATAAGTTGAACACCTTCTCGTAGCCCGTTCTAATGGGATTTTTGCTGTACCATAAATCGTCAAGGACCTGAAAGGTACAAGCCAGCAGGATAATAGGGAACAGAACAGCACACACACCCTTCTGGAATATTATTCGACTTAATGACCTTCCCAGATCTCCGTGGCTGCATCGCCACATCTGTGCTCTCCCTGCCAGACATCTATTGAGCAGGGACCATGTTGGGGTGCAGGATAAAAAAGTGAGGGATTTCCAGCCTCCCTGAGGGAATGCATGCTGCCTGGTATCCTTGGTTACTGGCCTAAAGGGGCCACAAAATGAATGTCTGCAGGGGGTGGGGACGGGGCTCAGGGAAAGAGGGCGAGCCTGGTGGAGAGGAGGGCAGGGCGGGGAGTCCTGCCAGGCAGGCACATGCCAGAAGCAGATGTATGGAGGCGGGAATGGGCAGGGACACTTGGGCGGGGAGTGAGGATGCGTCCCTTCCATTTGGCCTGTCATCTTCACGCATGCCATTGATTCAGGTCTTCCCCTAAAAACATGGACTTTTCGGACCTACATGCAGAGCTTTGCACTAACTTGATTAAAGCCTCCTCTTCAGAGTTTCAGTTTAGCAGCTCTTCCTTTCAAATGACCATGTGTCCTTATACTCTTTGATATAGTTTCTTTCCCTCCCAGTTTCATGAGCTCTGTAAGTTTCATCTACAAGCCATCAATGTCTGCCTCCGAAGGTCTGTTGGAGATTGTCAAACTAGACAAGCTCAAGGTCCCCCTCCAGCTAACACGATGGAGTTCATTAGAATTGTGTGTGCAAAAGTTATAAACTCACTAAACTGCAATGTGATGTATAGAATTGGCCACCTCTTCTTTTTGGAAAATTGGGGTTGAATTTTGCCTTTTCTCCTCTTCCCATGTCATTTCTAGTCTTACAAGAGAAATTCCTCAAGGATTGACAGACTACAACTGTTCCCGCTCTATGTTGGCCAATTGCCAGGCCAGGAGATAGGAACTTATTTAGAATAACTTACAGCTGCCCTTTGGTAAAATATATGTATTTTCTGATTACAAAGTTACTGAATAAAATTTGGAAAACACAGAAAAATAAGAAAAAATTTAAATCACCAGTAACCCTACCTACCTCCCTGAGGTCCGTTTGTTAGCATATTTTTCTGTGTTCCTTCAGTATTGTTCTATGCGCACAGAGGTGTATACATGAATGCATAAATGGGTGCATTTTTCTAATTACCCCCATAGGATAAATTCTTATAAGTAGAAATATTGAGTCAAACAATATAGATTTTTAAGGCTTTTTATGTCATTTGGCAAATTGCCATTCAGAAAAGTCTTACCAGTTAGTATTTGACACTAGTGTCTCAATATACATATCCCTGCCCCTTTGCCAATTGTGTGTATCCTCGTGCTTAAAATCTTTGCCAACGTGATAAGCAAAAAAGAAAAATTGGTGTCTCATTTTCATTTTACATTTCTCTGATTACCAGTTTTGTTAGGCATTTTAATGTTTATTAAACAATGTATGATGTGTATGTTGTAATTGTCTGTTTGTCTTTTGTCTCTTTTGTGCTGAGTTTTTTTCTTATTGATTTATGAAAGCTTTCTGTATATGAAGGATACACACTCATCATATTTGTTGGAATATTTGTTTTGTTTCTCATTTGCTTCAGATTCTTCTGCAAAATAGGGATGATTCTGTGTATTTTGCAAGGCTGGTTTGATGGTTAGCCATCATGAGTCAAGTCCCTCACACCGTGTGGGGCCTGGCAGATGCTCAGTATAGGATAGCTATTACTATTGTTGTCATCGATTAGACTTGTAATCCACACCGTATGGGTATGGCTGTTTGGGCATTTCCCCCACAGCCCAGATCTCTGTGCAGGAAGCCCTAATACTAAAACTGCCTCCAGACAAGCAAAGGGCCCCGTCACCTTCTTCCTGCAGGGCTATTCATCAGGCTGGCTGAACTTTTGAGGGATGTCTTCAGCTAGAGGACACAGATCCTGGTGCCACCAGAAGGGTCTGTAGAAGTGGCACAGAATGCCTAGGGAGTAGTTGTTGTCACCATTCTTAGCTGACTACTGAGGAAACTAAAGCAGAGGGGACTTTAGGGACCTCCTCAAGGTCACACAGTAGCTGAGGAAGAGCCAAGTGTGTGACATCTCAGAAACCACCTTTAGGAAACTGAACAGATTTGCTCTCTGGGCTGAGGATTTCTCAGCCATAAAATGAAGGGGTTTTAGTAGGTAATCTCTGAGACCCTTGGAACTCCATCGGTCTATATATCTGTCCGAGGATCTGTGGGTCTAAGAATAGCCCTGATTCATTAGTCCTGAAATTTATCATATTGATTCACAGTTGCCCAAGGGCATTTTGTATCCTTTGCAACTCTTGGTTCTGTTACTTATGTTGCCAGTGAGGAGGGGGTTGGGAGGCACAGGAACAAGCCTCCTTATTTTCGGATTTAATTCCTGCAAAGTGCAGGTCCCCCCTTACAGGCTCCTCTAACTCAACACGTCCCAACTGAATTCAGTTTACTTTCTGGCCCCAGAGCTCTTCCTTCTGGAAGAGCATCCTGGCTCCACCTGATAGCATTTCTCATGGCTTGTAATTATGCCTGTCTTTGTGGTGTTGTTTGCTTAACATCTGTTTTTTCTGGGATTTCTGCCCATCAGGAGGTGAAAAGTGGTCCCTCAGTGTAATGGTGCATTTTGACCTTGCCTTTCTTACAGAATGTTCCACGTCATGTTGCACTTGTTGATTTAGTTATCTATCTGTGGCCAAAGACTATGAACTCCTTGAGCACAGGGCATGTTACAGACTGAAGGTTTGTTGCCCACCCCCACTCCCGCAAATGCATATGTTGAAGCCCCACCCCTAATGTGCTGGTATGTGGAGACAGGGCATTGGGGAGGTAATTAGGTTTAGATGAGGTCCTGGGGCCCTCATGATGGGATTAGTGCCCTTATAAGGAGAGATACCAGAGAGCTTGCTCTCTCTTTCCGTATACACACACTGAGGACAGGAAATGTGTGCACACTGTGCGATGGTGCTGTCTACAAGCCGGGAAGAGGGCACTCATTGGAACTGGACTGTGCTGGTACTCTCATCTTGGACTTCCAGCTTCCAGAACTGTGAGAAAATGGTCTATGGCATTTTGTCGTGACAGCCGGAGCAGACGGAGCCAGGGCACATTTTCCTTATCTTTGGCCTCCAGTTCCCAGCACAAAATAGCTGCTCAGTATTTTTTGAGCTGGCATCAGATAGGTGCTCACTAAAAAGTAGGTGCCAAAGGAAGGGCTGTCTAGCTGAGAAGCCCGGCCATTCTTCAGGTTAGAGCCCACATCCTGGTCCCCTCCTCTCAGCACATCTGTCATACAAGACGCCGAGAAAGCTGGACTCCAGACTGATTTCCCCTCCCCAGGCTCCCACTGTATAAAGGACTGAGAACCACTTCCCAATGTGAAAGTGACCAGGAACCAAAATCAATAACAAAAGTATCAAATTACATGAGGCCTTACACAAGCTTGTTGTAGACCATCCTTTCCTGTTGGAAGAGTCGTCTGAGCCTCCCAGGAAGAAAACAAGGGTTCCAGAAAGAGACACTCTCAGGAAAGACAGGAGGGTAACCAAAGGTCCTTATGGGGAATGCCCTGGTTTTGGATGCCCCCAAACTATGTCCAACTCCTGCTAAATGTCCAGCTCAGGCGAGGACACAAACCCCTTCCCTTGGTTTCTTGAGGTACAGCTGAGGCAGCCCGAAGTCTTCAAGAGAATGGAACACCAAGAGAGCGTGGCCAGGATGCCTTGACCAAGAGCCCAGGAAGTCCAGCTTCTTGGGTGCCCCCCAGCCACATGCAGGCTCACAAGAACCCCAGTGGCTGGTTCTCCTTTGCCCTTCTGGCCCAGGGTCCTTCAGCTCCAGTGTGTCACCATAGAGACTGCCAGCAGGCTTCTGACTGCAGTTGGGCAAGCCGTGTCAACAGACATATCCTATCCTGCCCCAGCCTGGAATCTGCCATTTGTCCAAGCAGCTCTGATGCCTTTGAGTGGGGAATTTAAACCTATGTCTGGGGTCTAGGTGAGCTCACTGCTAGTAGGATGGCCGTAGGTCTAGCTACTTTCAGTGGACAGGGATGGGAAGTACACAGGTGTATATGTGCCCCCCACCCCAGCGTCTAATTTTAAGTTGCAACTTGATCCTGATGCCTTGAATTCTAATCTAAGGTTATATCTCTTTTTCCTCAATTCCATGTTTGTATCTCTTTTCTTCCAGAGCGAGAACTTTGGTTTCCAGCAATATCAGTATATGTACTCATTTGCTCAATACACTAAAAGTAGTTTTGGAGTTGTCACCAATACTGTTACCCCCAGCAGGCCTACTCAATCGAATTCCAACGTAACTGGGGACAGAGGCACCACTTCGTTACTGCTAGGTGAGGGTGGAATGCTCAGTTTACCACTGGGCCTTTGTTGACACCCAGAGCTGGGTAGGGGTTCTTGTTACTAGTGGGTGAGGGTGGAAGTTCATGCTGCCCACTGGGTCTCCACTGATCCACCTCTGGTCAGGAGAAGAAGGAAGGAGTTCATTACCTACCACCCTCCACCTGGCACAGGGGGCCGGCCTGATTCCTGGCCAGAGGGCATGGGAGTCCTGGCTGTCCATTTGGCCTTCTAAGACCCCACTCTGGCAGGCAGTGGGAAGAGCCTATCTTTTCTTTTTTTCATCTTTTTTTTTTTTTTTTGCGATACGCGGGCCTCTCACTGCTGTGGCCTCTCCCGTTGTGGAGCACAGGCTCCGGACGCGCAGGCTCAGCGGCCATGGCTCACGGGACCAGCCGCTCCGCGGCATGTGGGATCCTCCCGGACCGGGTCACGCGAACCCACGTCCCCTGCATCGGCAGGTGGACTCTCAACCACTGCGCCACCAGGCAAGCCCCTTTTTTTCATCTTTTTGGCCATGCTGCACGGCATGCGAGATCTTAGTTCCCTACAGTGGGAACGCTGAGTCTTAACCCCTGGACTGCTGGGGAGGTCCCCAAAGAGCCCCTCTTTACTGCAGGGCAGAGGTGGGGTTTTGGCTTCCCCCGTGTTCCCACTGCCACCATGTGGGCGTAGCCTTGTGTATTAGGGTTCTCCAGAGACAAAGAACCAATAGGATGTATGTGTGTCTATATAAGGATATTTATTGCAAGGAACTGGTTCACGTGATTATGGAGGCTGACAAGTCCAATTCTGCAGTGTGGGCCGGCAGGCTGGAGCCTCCAGAGAGCCAATGGCTCAGATGAAGTCCAAGACCGGTGCAGGCCTTCCCCTGGAACAGCTTCGGGAAAGCCCGCACGTCTTCGCCTCTTTTTCCCACAGCTCCTGGGAGCAGCCAGCGAAGCCAGTTTCTTGCACGCCGAGGCTGGTGCCAAGAGAGGTCATGGGGCAGGCCTCTGTCCTGTGTCCTCTCAAGCAAGAGTAGGAAAATTAAAAACGAGAAGCTCATGACATTGAGGGTCAGGCTTGTCTGTGACTGAGATGAATTATAGTGCCATGTCCCTGTCGTGTCAGGGCAGTCTCACATGAAATGCTCTTCAGGCTTTGTGAAGAAGGCAGGTAAAAAAAATTTTTTTTTAATTTAATATCAGTCATCACATCTAAAGGTTTGAATGGGAAATACTTGGAGCTGAAATGCCTGTGAAGGCTCTACATATCACTCAAGCCCTGGCGGACGTGGCGTCCACCATCAAAGAACCTGCAATGGTTCTTCAGTGTCTCCAGCCTGGCTTTGCCACCCTTGGCCTTGATCCTGGCTCTGGGGTCTTGAGTCATTTTTCTAGAAGTCCCCAAGTGAGACCCACATGCAGAGCTGAGAAGCACTGGTTACATGATCAACTCCAACCTCTTTAACGTGGCACGGATGGGCCTTGAATGGTCCGATCCTGGCCTCCCTCTCGCCCAGCACTCCAGCCAGGAGGACACACTCCGAGTTCAAGAATTTGCGAAGCTCTAAGTCTTCCCTCCCGTGAGCTCTTCTGCCTGGAGCATCCCTCTCTCCTCTGATGGTTGTCTACATAGCCAACAGCCACCCCATCTGGGAACCATCCCCCCTTCAGTAGAACCGACATCCTTGGGTCCCCACACAGATTTTTCTCCCAGTGTTTCCTCCACGTTTGTTCCTTCAGGCATCAGGGGAATGTTCCTTGACTGCTTTGTCCTTAAAACCCTAGTGCCTGGCATGAGGCGTGGTAAATTGGGTGAGGACAGGATGCCTAACCTTGGAGATTTTGGAAGGAAAACAAAAGGAATTACAAGGTGGAGCACCACTATTACATCAGTAGTTTTTGTCGGAGCAATTTTCTTTTGCTAAGTGTGATTTCAGACTAAAAAGTCAACAGCTAAATGTCACTCCAATCAGCGGGATTGACCACCACGAACAAGACTGGTTGGTTTCCCTCTTTTTCAGAGAAATCTTCCTGGGGAGCGCTGCTTGGGGGACTTAGTCATTTCCTCAAGGGATCAATAGCTCGCTAATTTTGTTCTGCAGAGCAGTGTCAAGCACTATTAAACAGGTTCCACTAGTGTTATTAGATCTTTCTGAGCCAGATTTTTTTTTTTCAGTACTGCAGTTTGTCCTCTTAAACTTAAGGCAGCCAGACCTTTTTTCCCTTACATTTTTTTAAAATGTTTTAAATTTTTATTTATTTATTTATTTATTTATTTGGCTGTGTTGGGTCTTCATTTCTGTGTGGGGGCTTTCTCTAGTTGCGGCAAGCGGGGGCCACCCTTCATTGTGGTGCGTGAGCCTCTCACTGTCGTGGCCTCTCTTATTGCGGAGCACAGGCTCCAGACGCGCAGGCTCAGTAGTTGTGGCTCACGGGCCCAGTTGCTCTGCGGCATGTGGGATCCTCCCAGCCCAGGGCTCGAACCCGTGTCCCCTGCATTGGTAGGCAGACTCTCAACCACTTCACCACCAGGGAAGCCCTCCCTTACATTTTTTCCCTTGCTTCCTGTATTAATATCAGACATGCTTTTCCTTTGGCCTGTACTCAGCCACACGCTTCCTGTTCCCGGGGCCTTTTTCATCCTGTAACTATACTGTCACCTCTGGACCAGACAGGACTCTTTCTAGTTGACCTAGTTCAGAGTTCGGGAAGTGGTTCTCACTCCTTTTCCCAGCTTTACTGAGATAGAGTTGACATATAACCTCGGGTGAATTTAAGTTGTGCAGTGGGTTGATTTGATACACTTAGATATTGCACGATGATTACTGCCGGTAGCTCAGCACCATCTCATCCCCTCATTACCATTTCTTTCTGCAGTGAGAACATTCAAGATCTACTCACTTAGCAACTTTCAAGTATATGGACAGTACCAGCTACTGTCTTGAGCACAGAGCTCCCTCTGGGAACTCCTCAATCTCCCCATCCACATGCCCAATGCCTTTCCCTCAGGTTTCAACTTGTTCATCATGTTTTCCCTAAAACATCTCTCACCTCCTCATTCCGGCTTAATGTTCTTTGTTTGTGGTCCCCTATGTCACCCTTTTCTGGTACTGAGCTGCTTTTTTTTTAATTGTGGTAAGAAAGAACCTTTAACATGAGATCTGCCCTCTTAACAAGATTCCCAGTGTACAATACAGTATTGTTACCTACAGGCACAGTGTTGTACGGCAGAACCCCAGAGCGTATTCATCTAGCGTAACTGAAAGCTTACCCTTGAATAGATCTAATGTGCTGAAAAATGCTACTTGATTTGCCTGTCTGATCTCGAATGCATCTTGAGCTTCTTGGGGATGGGGCTGTGTTTTGCTCGCCATTGTTCCCTCATTGCCCTGCAGAGTTTGGTACTGGGTAGTTGCTCTCCATCAGGATTCAACCAGAGAAGCAGAAACAACAGTAAGATGTATGTGTGTGTGTATCTCGTAACTATACCATTATATGTTATGTACACTAGTATACAAGGAATTGTTTTACGCTCTTATGGGGGCTGGTTAAGCAAGTCCAAAGTCTGTAGAGCAGGCAGTCAGGAAGGGAAAATCACAAGCTGGTGGGGCTGCACAGGCCCTGGCTGAAGCTTGTTATCCACAGGCAGCAGTCATGGGGGACGGTCATGGGCAGGCTGAAGCCCTCTGAATAGGAGCTGCTTGGCGTCTCTGCCTCAGGGAAGACCTAAACCCTCCTTTAAGGAGCTTGCCTGATTAGGCCAGGCCCACCCAGGGTAATCTCCCTTGGATTAATTTAAGTCCACTCATTATGGAATTTATTCACATATGCCAAATCCCCTTCACTGTAGCACCTATATTAGT
Organism: Mesoplodon mirus; assembly: GCF_964341445.2. Classification (NCBI taxonomy): domain Eukaryota; kingdom Metazoa; phylum Chordata; class Mammalia; order Artiodactyla; family Ziphiidae; genus Mesoplodon; species Mesoplodon mirus. The sequence goes on along the minus strand of NC_138981.1, from coordinate 135,777,281 downwards.
GTTTCATTGACTAACTGGGGACTACAGTTGAGCCTAACCCAACTGACATACCAAAAAGCTGTCAGAGTGCTCAATAGATGATTCTGGAAGGAAAGGAAGACTGGCTGAGTAAAAGAGCCACGTTGCTGCAGACTGGGGCTGAGACAGGGAAGCAGGAAGGCTTTGGAGTCACTGGGGCCAGCAGAAGAAAATTGAAACCCATGGAGTCATTGCTGACAGCTCTGCGCTGAGGACCGATTGAAGGCCAGGTTCCAAGTCTCACTTTCCCAGCTTCCATGTGCTGCAAGTGACACTATCAGGGCAGACTCAGGCGGCTTCTGTCCTAGGCCCACATGCCCCTGCCTCTGCTGCTTTGCTGCTTGTCTGCTCTTCCTCTTTTTGCCTCCTGTCTCTGTCAACCCACATGCTCCCTTTGGGTCCTTCAAGGCCTTCGTTTAGAACTGTCTTGACTTCTTCCCAATTAGACGAGACTGCAGTCCCCAAGGGAGCCCTGGCCTAGGGCATCAGGCCTCAGGCAATGCCAGCCCCCAAGCTCTGTCTCGTGTTTATGTGTGGCCTTCTCATCCATGTTGAACTGTGGGCTCCACAAATCCTGGCAGCTTTGAATTAGCACAAAGAGCTTCAAATAAGCCATCCTTATTGCTTAAGCTGCTGGATTCTGTAACCCATGTTCAAAGGAAAGACAATTTGTCTTCTAATTAGGCTTTAATGAATTGGACTTGACCTTTGAGCCCTGTTTTCAACCTTGAGAGCAGGCCGTGAATGTGTAAATTCCAAGGCTTGATTTAATAATAAAAATCACTTCCGTTTGTCTCGCACTTTTACAGCCTTCAAATTACGTTGCCTTCTCCTCTCTCACAGGAGCTTGGGGGGTGGGTAGAGCCCCCCACCCCGTCTCACAGATGACAGAACTGAGAATCGAAATGGTCCAGGCCTCCGCTGAAGATCACTCAGCTTGCAGGACTCCAGCCAGCCAGGATCTCGCGCCTCCTGGTCTAGCGTGTGCTTTCCCCTAAGAGGAGGGAGAGCGTGCCCATGAGGAAACATAGTGGTGATTTGGGTTACAGGACTTTCTTTTGCCCCTGAGCCTTGCCCTCCCCCACCTCGCCACCCCTCCTGGAAGCAAGGCCTCTTTCAGGAGTTTTCCAAGTGCTCACTGGGACATGGTGAGACATTCCCCAATATTTGCCCAAACCAATCTGCCTGTGTTTTCTCACAGCAGTGGCTCGAATGTGCGTGTGGCCAATTTCCTTTCAGTTCTTGGCTCTCGCCATAAATTATTTGACATGTTTTCTTACAAAATAGTGAGACTGGGATGTAGAAACTGGAGCAGTACGAGATAAAAATGATGGCTTTGGTCACCAGACCGTTGACAGCACTTCAGGGTCAGGGAGCCCCTTTCGATTGTTCGTTCTCTTTTCAGCACTAGGCGTCTGATAACCTGCTCTTCAGTCTGCACTGATCCTTGGGGCAAATAAAGGGGAAAGGGCTGTTATTATTCTTGGCCATAGAGACAGCCTGTGCTAGGTTGGTTGTCATGGGACAGACTTTGTCTCTCTGTGGCTGTAATTGAGCTTTATGACACAGGGAAGCTCCTTTATTTTCCTTCTGACCTTGTGGAATCCTTGCCAACCTTTCAGCCACGTGTCACCTTCTCTGGGGGACCTGCTCAGACTACTCAGTCCTTGCTGAGCCAACAGGGGCACCACCTTCCCTGGGTACGTGATGGATGGAGCCCTTTACTCTCCCCCGGATCTGGCCCACATCCCCACGAGGGACGCAGGGCTGTCACTTTCATGCCCATTGTACAGTCAAGGAGCCTGAGGCCCAGGGAGGTGATGTGCTTTTTTCAAGGTCACGGAGGTGGTGTAAGGGGTAGGATTTGAATGATTTCTGTTCTCCGTAGCCCCATCCCTGCCCCAGTCACAGCCATGTCAGGCTGCTCATGAGAGGCTCACGAGGGCCGTGCCTGACACTGGGGTGCCTGCTGGTGAAGTATTTTGTCACAGGCTATTTTCAGACGCCTTTCTGAGACCTGTTCCCATGTTACTCCCCATGTCACAGCCGTTAGATGGTCCACCAAGAGCATTTCACACACGGGTGGACTCAGGGCTGCCACGTCCTTCAGAGCCTGAGTGCAACCCCTTTATGTCCCTGGAAGCAAATAGACCCAGAGTGGGGAGATGAATTCCCAATGGTTACACAGCCAGACTGGGATGTGAAGCCAGATTCTGGTATTTTCCTCAACACCATCCGGCTTCATAATTAGAGATTGTCTCCTCTTCTTCTAATTGCTGTCTGTGTGTGAGAGAGGTCAAAGTAACTAGACTGTACACTTTTAAAAGACGGGATCCGTTATCACAATTTTCACCCTGGAAATGTCCTAGGCACATAGATACTGTTTTAGTTATCCAGTGCTGGGTCACAAAGTACCCCGCAACTTAGTGGCCTCACATGACAGCGGTGTATTATTTCTCACAGCTCTGCAGGTTGGCTGTGTGATTCTTTGGCAGGTCTTCGTTGGACTCCCTCACATGAGGCTGCATTTAGCTGGTGGGTTGTCTGGGGGCTGTGGCCAGGATGCTGGGGTGAGTGGTTGTCTCTCCTCATGTGGTCCCTGGGCCTCTTCACGTGTTCTCTTCTTCCTCAGTTGTTTAGACCGAGCGTCCTTATACGGTGCTGAGCGTGCTCTAAGAGGGAAGAGAGAAGCGCCCCAGGCCTCCTAAGGTCCAACCCTGGAAGTCAGATAGAGTCACTTCTGTCACATTCTGTTGACCAAAGCAAGTCACAGGGCTATTCCAGGCACAAGGAAAGGGGCAGATCGACTCGACCTGTTGTTGGGAGGAGGGGCACATGTTTACAGGCATGAGAGAAATGATTCGCAACCATTTTTGCAGAAAATCTACCAGAGAGGGTGTTCAATGACTGCTAGTGAACCCCTTGGCCAGGGATAGGGCTGGGGGTCAGCAGAGGAAGAGAATTGGTGAATTAACTGATGAGTGAACCAGAGAGTGATATGACTTGGCAGATGGGAGAAGACAAGAGTTGAGTTGGGAGAGCTTGCTTGGGCCGGATCAGGTGGGCCTAGTGGGCCCCGTGTAAGACCTTAGGCTTTCTTCTGATGACAGTACAGTTGCTTGAGGACTTGAAGCAGAGCATGGACATAATAAGGTATACATTTAATTTTTGAGACATTTGTGTTTTTGCCAGGTCTCCCTGGTAGTAGAGTCGGAAGGAGAGTGGCAGGGGGCAGGGAAACCAGCTAGGGGGTTGGTACAGTGACCAGGAGAGAAGCGGTGAGGGTTTGATTTATGGCCGTAACACAGGAGAGGGAGAGACGGCCAACTTAGAGGATATAAAGGAAGTAGTCTTACTTTAAAAATGTTTTGTAAACTTGCACTTGCCACAAAATCAGACTGGATAATCCATGAGGGGCAGTTGACCAGCATGCGGGAAGTCTGGTCGCTTCACCTACCTGAGCTTTCCAGCACACCTTTTACTCGGGTACTCCCTGCACTTATGTTCAGACAGCCAAAGCCCAGGCCCTAGCTCTGTACGATGTTTTACTCCTTGTTTAACATATGTCTTCACTGATTCCTTTCAAGGAAGAAAAGTGAGTTTTATGAGAACAGTGGCCAAGAGTGGCTCCATGTTTGTCTCTTCTTGAGTCTTCTGAGGGCAATGAATTATGGTCCTGCCAGCCAGACTTGTGTCCAAGCTGGCGGCACAGGAGGGGTGACTGGAAGCCATCTAGTCCAATCCATTTTCTCTTTCAAATTTTATTTTTAAAATTGAAGTCTAGTTCATTTACAATGTTGTGTTAGTTTCAGATGTACAGCAAAGTGATTCAGTTATAAGTATATGTGTATATATACCTATTCTTTTTCAGATTCTTTTCCATTATAGGTTATTACAAGATACTGAATATAGTTCTCTGTGCTATACAGTAGGAACTTGTTTATGTTTTATATATAATAGTGTGTACCTGCTGATCCCAAGCTCCTAGTTTATTCCTCCTTCCCCCTTCCCGCTTTTGTAACCATAAGTTTGTTTTCTATGTCTGTGAGGCTGTTTCTGTTTTGTAAATAAGTTCATTTGTATCATATTTTTCTATTCCACGTATAAGTGATATCCTATGGTATTTATCTTTGTCTGTCTACTTAGTATGATAATCTCTAGGTCCATCCATGTTGCTACAAATGGCATTATTTCATTCTTTTTTATGGCTTAGTAGTATTCCATTGTGTGTGTGTGTGTGTGTGTGTGTGTCTGTGTGTATACACACATACATATACTTCTTCTTTATCCACTCATCTGTTGATGGACACTTAGGTTGCTTCCATGTCTTGGCTATTGTGAATAGTGTTGCTATGAGCACTGGGATGCGTGTGTCTTTTCAAATTAGAGTTTTCATCTTTCCCGGGTATACCCCCGGTAGCGTGATTGCTGGATCATATGGTAGCTCTATTTTTGGTTTTTTAAGGAACCTCCATACTGTTTTCCATAGTGGCTGCACCAATTTACATTGCCACCAACAGTGGAGGAGGGTAGTCCAATCTGTTTATTTTTGAAGATGGTTATAGTGGAGAAGTGGGATGGATGGGAAACTGCAGGAAGAGAGTTGTATGGTCAGTTCATGGAGGCCCCAGAGCCAGACTCGGGTCATCCTGTGTCCCTTGGTACTTAGCAACCCCCAAACGGCAATGAATGTGAGAAACAATGGAAGGTCCTCAGGGCCAGGGTTTCCCTTCCTGAGAGGCAAGGCAACGAATCTGTGTCTTCCTAAGCAATGAAAAGTTGTCCTCTTCCCTCTGTACCGCTCCAAGCCTGGCACTAGGCTAGAGCATTCAGACATTTATTGAACGGCAAAATAAGTGAAGTCTTCTGGGAGAAAAGGCCCCTGTCCAGCTGTACAGGCTGTCAGGTGACCTGGCCTTGTGGTGACGCTCCCTCTCAAGAACGCCACCTTCACAGATTTCTGTGGAATGAGCTTGCTGATGGGTGGAAGGAAAGCAGGAAAGTAGGCAGGAAAAATATTTGCATCTGCTACATTTGTCACACAAATCATGGGGCCTTTATGTATAAAGAGAGATCAGAACCCTGTTTACAGAACAACTGTCAAGGAGTGGAATGATTTAAGCATGGAGGCATCTGCTTTATTTTATTTATGTTTGGTGTTTTCCTGTAAGATTTGTAGTCACTGGGAATGACGGGTACGCCAAAGCCTGGCAAAGGAAGAGAAAGCCCCCTGATCTCCAGAGATTATGGAAAAGATGACAGAAAGGCAGCAGTGAGGGGTGTGCTGGCTCTATCTGGATGATGCTGATTGTCACCGCCGTCGTGAGCACCTACTGAGTGCCAGGCTTCGAGATCAGCACTTGATTTGCACAATCTCGTTCCGTTTTCTCTACAGCTCAGTGAAGTAAGCGTGTTAGCTTCCCCTTCTTTTTTTTTTTTTTTTTTTTTTTTTTTTTTTTTTTGCGTTATGCGGGCCTCTCACTGTTGTGGCCTCTCCCGTTGTGGAGCACAGGCTCCGGATGCGCAGGCTCAGCAGCCATGGCTCACGGACCCAGCCGCTCCGCGGCATGTGGGATCCTCCCGGACCGGGGCACGAACCCATGTCCCCTGCATCGGCAGGCGAACTCCCAACCACTGCGCCACCAGGGAAGCCCTAGCTTCCCCTTCTTACAGATAAGGAAACTGAGGTAGAGAGAGGTGAAATAATTGCCCCCAGGACACATTAGTGGTAAGACACAGAGCTGGGATTCAAAATCCTGAAATGAAAGGGGTTGGATGCATCTGTATCCCTAGACAACATTTCACTAACCCAACCCCCTTGGCAGTGTGGAGTAGTGGGGATCTGAGACCTGTTTCTGCTGCATAGAAGCTGTGTGATGGTGGGCAGGTGGCTTAATCTCTGTGAGTCTCAGGCTCCTCACCTGTAAACTGGAGTTAAAAACTCCTGCCTCCCCTGCTGCCCCGCCACCTTTGCAGGATGAGCATAAGGCTACAATGAAGCAAATTAAAGGCATTTGGGATTGGCCGAGTACCATATGCCTGGCAACTAGAAGAGTTGATTATCGGCTTAGGACTCTGTGAAATCCACACGAGGGGGGACCAGGCAGGAGCCCAGGAGCCTACAACCCCTACTGGGCAGGGCTGGTGTAGATTGGAGGCTGTCAGATGAGGGAGGGGTCCTTGGAGACCATGTGGTTTCAGCCCTCATTGTACAGATGAGGCCAACAGGGCCCAGGGAGAGCAAGGGCTTTGCTTAAGGTCACACAGCAGGCACTTTTCATTTACCTTTCTCCAGTATGTACTATTTCATTTCAGCATGATATTGCGCAGTTCCTGTCTCACTGAACTGCATGCTTGCATGATAATCAGTTCAGAAAATTATTACAGTGCAAAACGAAAGATAAATGGTCGTGGCATTTGTTAATACTGTAAACACCATTTGCTGGCAAACGATAAGCTTTATTGATACCCCTAATGTATGTATTAGCAAGAACAATGCACCACAAAATGTTAACATCTGCCAACGCAGTGCAAACAATTACAAGTAACTTTGGTTTAATGCAGAAATTATGCAATCACAAAAGGTATGGCTGCAAATTAATGTGACATGGAGCCAGGTTTATGCATTGAGAGGCATAAACAATAATTTTATAGAGCAAGCCAGCAAAAGTTCTTTTAAGCATCTCTTTGTCAAAAATGACTCTCTGACACCAAATACAGGGGAAAGTCGGGGAATTGAGATGGTTATTAAATCTGACCTTGATCAGATTTTTATTATGTCAGAAAAAAATGGTTCTTCAGAGAGAGAGAGTTGTCATGGGATTAGAGTCCATCTACAGCGAGACGTTTCCATGGCAACAAATCAAACACCATTTCCTCTGACTCCAGTCTCCTGCTTCAGAAGTATGAACTTAGCATTGAATAATTAGAGTCAGACACAGCAATGTTGTATAAAGACAAAAAACAGAAGAATCAATCTGGAGGCAGTGAATTATTTTAAAATGGCAATTAACCCCATTACTATGACTGTCTGCAGCTCATGCTGGCCGTGACAGGTCCCACGTAGATATTTGGTTTTACAAATTGAAAGCATAATTTTTTTGTCACACACAACCTTTAAAAAAAAGCCAAAGCCAAACCATAATTCTACCCAAATTAATGAAGTCTGAATGTTATGGTGAAGGCCGTAATAGAAATTCAGAGCTGCGTCTGAGTCTGCAGTTGGTAGTAGCATGTGGTACCCTACCTGAATTCTCCTCATGTTTGAGGGATCTGAAAACATACTTGATACTGGTGCATGGTTAGTGTCCCACAACCAATGAGCTATCTAAATTCATAGGCTCCAATGTCACACTCCTAAAACCTTGGTGGAAAGTTAAACCAGTGCACACAAAGCCACTTAGAACTTAGGGAGATAACTACGCCTTTTAGCTTCTTGGTTGGCTTGCGGTATCGTGATCTAATTGCGTTAAGGGCGTATTGTTCTCCCAAAGAAAATGATCTCAGGAGCTAATCTGGTAGATGGCATCTGAGGTTCACTGCCAGGCTGCGTTTTTCCCCAGATGTTTTCCATTTCTTCCGGAAATGTTTCCTACCCACAGGGAGAGAAGAGAATCCGAGATCTGCATCCGAGCCAGGATGCAAGTTGTAATGAGTGAATTCATCAACACAGTGCATCGATTCCAACCCAGTCTGTTTCTGTAAAGGGGTATCGGGGCTGGGGACTCTGGATGCTCCTTCAACACACTTTGATTCATTCCTAAAACTTTTTCATCCCATTTATAGGTCGCACCCAACTCGCTGTCAGGGACCAAGCCCCCACCCCTGCTGCCCCGGCCAGCACCCCACCTCCATAACCCTTATGTTGCTTCTTAGCTGTGTGTAGGGGAGGGAAATTTTTCTGTAGATTATTTTTACATCCAGAGGAAAGGTTTTGTATACTCAGACATTTAGAAAACCACCAACTCTGAGAGGAATGGGAAAAGGCCTTGCTGGGAAACTGGGCGGGGTCTCGATTCAAAGGCAAAAGTCAGCCTGTCTTAATGCAAAGTTTCTTGCATTTTCCTTGTTTTTCTCTATTTATTTCCAGGATGCCTTTGTCCTTACCTCTTTACTGTGCAAACTCGTGCTGCTTGCTATGGGCTGGGAATGATGGAAGAGCCCTGGAAACTTACTTCCAAGGATAGGAATCTAGGGGGGAATCCAGGAGCCTGCCCATTCATTCATTTTTTCCATTCTCCCACTTATTTATTCATTCGATAAATACATAGGAAGCATACCTAGATAGGAAGCACCCCAAGGTGTTAATCTAGACAAGAGCATAAGTCATGGAGCCAGGATGCCTAAGCAGGGCATGTTCGCCCTGCCCCCATTTGGAGGGTGATGCAGACTCGTTCTTGTGAAAATTCCCTCCCTCCCTGTCTCCTTGGGTAGAATTGCTGGGCTGGCTTGTCAGTGAGATTAGATAGGAGATGATATGGGAGAGACATTTCACAATTTACATGGCTATGAAGACTGGTCCCTCATCCTCCAAAGGGGCAAAGAGCCCTGGCCTAGTAATTCCCCAGGGTGGTCTATGAAGAGCCAGATGGACAGATAGTAGCACAAAAGAGCACAGACACCAGTTCAAATCCTGTCTCTATCTCTCACTAGCTGTGAGAGCCGGGGCAAGTTACTTCACTTCTCTGAGCTTCAGTTGCCACAGTTGTAAAATGGTGTTAATATCTGACTCACTGCGTTGTTGACAAGAGCATAGGAGATAAAATATTAAGGTACCCAGCGTGGGGCCTGCCATACAGCTCAACACATGCCAACAGAATGCCAGCCAATGAATTGGTTGTCAGTTGCATTTTCTGGTTAGACCTTAAAATAAGGATGACTGTGGGGAATTTCTAATGATGAATCTAGGAGAGGTATTATTTGAAAGCCAACGTAGAGTGGGCAGCTTATAAAAATGCACTGTGCTAGCATGACATCTCGGTTCTCTAGAACATTTTGTGGCTGACAAATTTAAGATAAACATTATTCCCACATTCCCCTTTCAATTCACTTTATTGCCTGAAATCTCTTACATGCAAATTGGTAGATACTTTCAAAAATGGAACATCGACTCACTTAGGTGCTTGACCCCAGGCATTTGAAGGGCCTCCCGATTTCTTTATTCCAGGACAGCGTAAAAGCCATCTCTGTTAATGGTGCAATAGTTACTCTAGGTCTATTGTAATGCCTTTAATAATAGTTGACAGTTAGAAAGGTGACAAATGCAAGTGTCCCCAGACGAATTGTGTGTTGCGGGTCTTGCCGAGGGAACATTTACAAGACTTTGCCTTTTCGTCAGATGGCTCACTGACAAGCATCTTGGCACGGGGGTCAGTGACACTCCCTCAGAGAAGAGGACGTGCCTCTGGAGAGCACACTATTCCCTTGGGACTACCGAGAGCCCCTTGTCCTGGGTGACAAGCAGCTCTGGTCCTCTGCTGTGCCCTGGCTCTCAGCTGGGACACTGTCCTCCACAGACCCTTCCTCACTCACCTTTTAGGGTCCTAAACTCAGCTCCGCCGCCACCTGTGCAGTGTCCAATCAAGAAGGAGAAAATGGCAAACGGCACCCCACCCCCACCCCAGCAGCTGGAGTAGTTCTAGCCAAGTCCATGTGTCGGTGCACGTGGCTGCATTCAGAAGTCCCTCTTACAGCCTGCACGTCATAGTCTGGACTTGATGTCTGTTGCCTAGTCCGCCTCCCAGCCAAGCAGAAGTAGCCATGAGCTGTAGGGTGACACGTTTCCAAGGGCAGGCTGCCAAAAAGTAGGAAGTGACACCTGACAGGGTAGGTGGGGACTCACAACTTGCACGAAGCTTGTACTTCAATACAACACTGGAAATGCCACACACACGCACACATACCCCACCAGGAGCCCCTTCTTTGGAGTAGGGTGACATCTTGAGGAGGCCCCTGTAGACAATACCCAGAGCCCACATGGCGGTGTGATACCTGCTACCACCTGCCTAGCAAGACCAGCAAGCTGGCATGCTGGATGGAAGGGAACGGGTAGAAAGAACACTGGGCTTGGCCATCGCCATGAGCACGGATTTCTTATAAGATGCTGGAAACCGGGGATCGAGTTCCATCCAGGTCTGTCTCTAACTCACTATGTGAACGTGGGTAAGTCCCTTCTCTTTGGGCCACAGCTTCTCCCTCAGAAAGCCACTGGGGTTTGTATGACCTCACTGCTCATTGCTGACCTCTGGCCTCTGACTACACCTGCTGCTATAGGTTGTATTGTGTCCCCGTCAATTCATATGTTGGAGTCCTCACCCCCCGTATCTCAGAAAGTGACCTTATTTGGAATTAGAGTCCTTTTAGTTGTGATCAAGTTTAGATGAAGTCATCAGGGTGGTCTCTAACCCAGTATGACTGGTGACCTCACAAGATGGGGAATTCAGAAATGGAGACAGGCTTGCACGTCGGAAGAATGCCATGTGAAGGCAGAGACCAGGATGACCCCTGCTGACACCCTGATCTTAGACTTCTGGCGTCCAGAACCGAGACAATACATTTCTGTTGTTTAAGCCACCGAATTTGTGGTACTTTGCTAAGATAGTCCCAAGACATGAATTCTACACAGCCTACGATACAGCCCAGATACTCTCCAATGTTCCTGCTGTTTCTGAAAATCGGAGTCCCCTTTGAGGGCATACGCTGCTACTGTCTCCTGAGGGACCAGCACAGGGCTGTGTTCGTTGGTCTAGTGTATTGAATTCAGTGGTATTCCAGTCACTGCTTAGGGGTTCTTGGGGTTGGCAGGTGTGTCAGCTGCGGCGATCGATGCAAACCTCACAGCCTTGGCTCCTTTGAGCAAGTCCTCCACGGCTGGGAAGAGCACGGATGAAATGAGGCCTGTCTGTAGGCCCAGCCCTCCACGGAGTGGTCCTCCCCGAGGACACTGGGCCATGCCCCACAGGAGAGAGGCCTTGGGCCTTGGAGTCAGACACGCCCAGGGACTCTTTCCTGAGAGCCTGAGCTGGCCCCTTGGCCCTGGGGCTTCCAAGGAATGGAAAGTGGTGCCTACTCTCAAAAAGCAAGTCCAAGCATAGAGAACAGACTGGTGGTTGCCAAGGGGGAGGGGGTTGGAGGAGGGATGGAGTGGGAGGCTGGGGTCAGCAGAGGTAAGCTTTTATATAGAGAGTGGGTGAACATCAAGGTCCTCTGAATAGCGCAGGGAACTGTACTCAGTATCCTATGATAAGCCATGATGGAAAAGAATATTTTAAAAAAGGAATGTATATATATATATAAAAAACTGAATCACTTTGCTGTACAGCAGTAATTAACACAACATTGTATATCAACTATACTTCAATAAAAAAAAAGCAAGTCCAGGAATGGGCCCAATGAAGTGCCCTAAGATGTCAGCTGTTCCCTAAAGGAGGTGTGTGTGGGGGTGGTCGTGTACAAAGTGCACAGTGGGATGGTGGAGGAGCGTGGTTGCAGCTCCTGGCACACAGTAGGTGTTTAATCTCTGATGGCCGTTAACAGTGCCTCCCTCACCCCACCATGGGTCTTGAAACTTCAACTCTCCAGGGAAGGCATATTCACACAGGGTTCAGATGCTGCCTCACAGCCCTTCTCAGCACAGCGCTGCACGCAGATACTCCCAGTTATTCAGAACCAGAGAGTGAGATGAATCCCTTTTGCTCTTCCTGTTGTAGATGGATTGCTAGGTCGCCCACTAGCCTAAACAAATCAGGACTCCTGGTTGGGGACGTTCCAGAGTATCAGGCCACAAACCTCCGGCTTTGCTCAGTCATCAGAGGCCTCCGTGGGCCTTTTTCCCAGTCTGCAGGGATGGGGTTGGTGGGGCGTGGGGCTGAAAAGCAGGCCCAGGAGGGAGTGTGATGAGGCAGGCTGCTCCCCGCTCCCGCCACCCCACCGGAAGAGCCAACCGGAAAGATGACGTCATCAAAGAAAAGAGAAAAAACATCCCTCCATTCCTCTTAAATGGGTGTTTATATGATTTGGGGTAACAAGAGCAATAATGATTATATTTTGCTCAAATAATAAAAATCGAGGCGTGTCGTGCATCTGAGCTGACCATATGGGAAGCATCAGGCCTGGCAGCAGGGGCACCAGGCGGAGAGCTGCCATGTGGCGGGCACAGCCAGGGCGGAAGGACATCCTTCTCCTCCTCCTCAGGGACCACCCTGGCTCTGCCCTCTCTTGAGAGACCTCGCGACTTCACTTATGTCTTCTTCAAGCAAACAAAACCAGACAGAGCCCCTGGATGACCATATCCCAACACACACCCATGTGGGCACAATCCCGGGATGGCCTTCAGAGTCTGGGATGACGCTGGGGAAGGGAAAGCCAAGGGTGCAGGAAGCCATGGTCAGCAGCTGGCGTTGTCATCAGGCCAAGCCTCCAACAGGACCTGTTCTTATCTGTTCCTTTCCCAGCTACTACGGACTCTGGGCAGCCCAGCCAGAGAGCCTGCTGAGGATAGGAGTGGTGCCTTCTGATAGGACCGCCCCCTTGCCCTTCTCACTGCTTTCCATCAGAATCTAACTTGTCTACAGGGTCACAAGTGACATTTCCTCAGGAAGCCATTCCTGGCACCTCCCCACCCTGTCTAAATTAATTTCACCCTGTATTTTTTGGAATTCTCTTGAAGAACTCGGCAAGTCCTTTTGGACATTCGAAACTGTGCTGTGGGCCCATCTCTTTGCTAGAATGTGAGTGGCCTGGGGACAAACATCCTGCCTCCTGTCTCCGGAGCTCTCCAGGGGCTGAGTTGTATTTTTTGAGCTTGGTAACCCCATCCCGGGCTCACCGAAGTGGGCTGAGGTGTGGTCCTTGGTGGCCTTACACTTCCTGCCCCACTGCCTGGCATGAAGGCACACACTCTCTAGTGGGCGTGTAGTGGAGCCCAAATCCTCTTGAGCTGGGCCAGCCATCTGCGAGTTGCCTTCCTGGAGAATGGTTACTGGAACTGCACCCTAGTTCCTGGGTGGGCAACAGGTTATCACGTGGCCTGTACCGTCCTCTATCCTATATAAATTGGATAATAGCACGGGCCCATTCTTAAGTTCTCAGCTTGGAGTGGCTGGTCCAGGAAGGGGATGCCCCTGGGCCCTCTTATGCCTAGTGATCTCAGCAAGGTCCAAGCTGCTATCTGATCCAATAAATTAATAGAACTCTAGTTTTAGAAGAACCTCAGAAAGCAAGCAGTCTTACAGCTTAAGTTCAGAAGTAAGGGAACAGAGAGAGGGGATATGACTTGCCCAGGATCACAGAGCAAAGCCATGGTAGCAATAGGAAGAAAAGCCAGGTCCCCTGACTCCATGCCTGCTGCTTGTTCGATGCATCCTGCCGCCTGTTTCCTGATCACTCAGCCAGCCAGCTGTGGCCAGGGAGGCCTGTGTGCTGGCGGTTGGTGTGCCCGGGAAAAGGGCTTGGCAATTTCTGCATTCCACGTGTATAATTTTTAGAAAGCCATTTATCATGATTTGTAATTGATTAATGTAGAATGCCCTTTCAATATGTGAAGTGAAATTGCTATAAATAATTCACTAGATTCTCCATTTGACTGAGTATGTGAATTGTTAAAGGAGAGATTCCAGAGCAGAATGGCAAAATCCTCCTGGTCGAACTTCTCTGAATGATGGTTGTCAGTGTTGATGAGAGTTTGGTAAGAATGGTCCAAGGATTGTGCAAATTGGAACAACCCCCTTGGGGTTGCTTTGCGTGTCATTCGCTGACAGACAGGCTCACTCATCCCCTTCTTCATTTTTTCACCCACGACGCATATGCTAAGCTCTGAGTCTAGGCCAGGCCACCCTGTCCTTTGAAATCCTGCTTCCCCTCAGCCAGGCTATGGAGTGGGATTTGGTCGCAGTTCCCTCGAAATCATCCCAGGGAAGGACAAAGTTCTCTATTCAAAAGTGGTCATGGCAGCATTATTTGTAAAAATGGTATATGGAAGTTACCTGCATAGGGCTGCCAGAATCACTCAGGGCCCATCACTGAGGCAGCAATTAAAACAGTGGACTGTAAAGACAATTTAGAAGCATGTAAATGCTTATGATCAGTGGGGGGAAAAATGCCTTCTCCAAAGCAGGACTGTCTAGACAGCATTCTATCCATGTAAAACTGAGTGTTGTGAGCAGAGGTTGGAAAGGGGTTACTCAAAATGGAAGCGATGGTTTTGTTGTGGAGGGAGTGGTCTTGATTCCTTCTATGTTCCTAACTCCATGTGATGGCACTTGATTGATTTTATTTATTCACTTAAAGGGAAACAAAGCCCGCTGTCTGCAGTCAGGGCGATGTGCTGCAGTTCTGCTCTGCTGCCAGCAGACGGAGATGGCCTGCTTTCTGTTTTCTGGCAGTCACGCTATCAGCAGAAAAGGCTTGGTTTCAGCCTGAAGGTCCTGCAGATTCTCTGCATTTTTATTCAAATATCTAACCATGACTGCTCCAGCACCCGGTGAGCCCTGGAAGTTATTTCTGATCCTGTTCTTTGGCTTCCAGCGGGCAGATCCAGGTTTTATACGGCCTGAAGCTTGTATAATTTGGGGGACCTCTTTGAGAAAAATAATTCAAAATCATAAATACAAAATCAACTGCAGAGCCTTGGAAGGCGGACCATGCAAATAAGGACCGATTTGCTGAATCTTTATTAGCTTCCCAATCAATGTACCGAAGATTGCTGCTTTTCCCCGGTCCCTCTGGCCTGGGGAGTAAGGGCATTGCCTAAGGGAGACCACGAGCTCCTTGAGAGGGAGACCATGTCTTCATTCCCATCAGGCATTAGTAAAAGGTCATTGTCTTTCTTCTTATCAGTATGACGCTTAGTGGCTGGTAGATACTCACTGACTGGAGGTTCTATGAAAAGAAGCAGAAACAGGGCCTGGGAGGAAGTCTGGAACTCAAACCCACTTTGGGGGAATGGGAAGCTTGAAAACGATGCCTCATTATTCCATTTCTCTGAGGACATGAGCTGGCTGGATGGCAATGGCCAGGAGGGCTGCTCTGTGGGCTGGATCTCTTCCTTCCTACCCATCAACTACCTGGTCCAACTCATGTCTGGGTTCCAGAAGGTCTCTATTATGCACTCTTATTTAGGTATAGTTTAACAGCGGGAAGACCCCTTCAGTGTGAAATAGGTAAAGGAAGTGGTTTTTTTTTTCAGTTCTCCTATAGGCAGATAGTTATATCTGTGATTCACCTGGATTGCCCTGTCTCATTTCCTTCCTGTATTTTATATACAGGTAGACCCCAGTCTTCCATAATACAAGGATTCCAGTGGATGGCTACTTTGTTCTTACTTTTCTGACCATAGCAATTGTCAGTCCCTTGTTATAGCCATGACACCTCCTTCTGGCATCATATCACTGCTTATTCTGGTCTATGATGAGTCAACCAGCATTGATATCTGGTCCTTATAATTTTTATAACTCGTCCCTAGGGATAAATACACACTGAATAGGCTTCCCCATTGTCTTGCCTTCCTCACTGTATTATTTTGGTTAGGCTAGGCTGCAGTAATAAATAAACTCACACATCTAACGGCTGAACACAGTAGAAGTTTATTTCTTGCTCATGTAGTAATCCAGGATGGTCCTAGATTAGCAGGGAGCTCTGTTCCACATAGTCATTAAGGGGCCCAGGCTGAAGGAAGCTCTGCCTTCTTTAGCATATGGTTTTCAGTATCACCTGGGTTATCTCCAACTTAATCAGACGGAAGGAGGAAGGCATAGGAGAGTGGACGTTGGGGGGTTTTAATAGGTAAAGCTTACAATTGGCATACCTTGCTTCTGCTTAAATTCCATTGGCTAAATCTCAATCACATGGCCACATAAAATTGCAAGAGATGCTGCGAAATGTAGTCTTCTTGTGTATTTAAGAAGAGGAAATAGATTCTGATGAACAGTCTCTGCCACACCACATACAGCAGGGGTCCCCAATCCCTGGGCCATGGACCGGTACCTGTCCGTGGCCTGTTAGGAACCGGGCCGCACAGCAGCAGGTGAGCAGCGGGCGAGCAGTGAGTGAGCGAAGCTTCATCTGCTGCTCCCTATCCATCCCCATAGCTCGCATTACCGCCTGAACCATACCACCCCCCAAACCCTGCCGTCCATGGAAAAACTGTCTTCCACAAATTAGTCTCTGGTGCCAAAAAGGTTGGGGACCATTGACATACAGCACAGCAGATATAAGTTGAGCAGTCTAGATTCCTTCCAGACATTAATTTTAAGATATTGGAGTAAAAAGGTCTTTGCTTGTCTCTGAAGCCAAATTGGAAAAAAAAATGAGAAACAAAAATGAAAACTCTATTTTTGTTGGAATGAAAACACCTGTAATCATGAACCGCAAAAATAAGATGGGATGTCACGTGCTGTGAACATTGGATTGAAGTGATGTGGATGCCAACAGAGGATAAATGCCTTTCCAGATCTTGGGAAGAGCTGGCAGAGCAGAAAATTCTCCAAAGTAGGTAGTCTACTCTGAGGGCAAATGCAACAGCCCTTTACTTGGAACAATAAGATCTCGGTGCATGTTTGGCTGCAGGAGCCTCCTGAACCTTCTTGGCAGAGAAGGTAAGAATGAGTGAGAAAACTCACAGTCCATCTTTGTAAATGTGCAGTATGTGGAGAAAAACTTGGCGAGTGTTAACTTAACGACAGCCATTTTTTTTTGGTGAGCTAAAAACAAAGAAAAGTTAAACCACCACTTGGTCACTTGCTGTCTATCACACACAAAGCACATCCACAAAACCCAGCCCCCCCCCATCTTCTCCCACAAGACCATGAGTCGTAAAGGACTTCACTGGGAATCAGGGGATTTTCTGCTAACCCAGACATTGCCCTGGCCCCTCCTCCACACTATTCCTTTCAAATATCTGGTCTAAGGTGAGTTCTGCTCACTCAAGGGTGACTAATAATGAAAAAGGAACCAGGAGATTGGTACAAAAATATCACAAAATGGTGGACAAAAAGGCAAACTAAGCCTACATAGTATGAGAATTTTGATGTGGAGCTGATGCAAGTCATGAATAAATATTTGTCTAAGAACTCAAATAACAATAAAAAGTCTTTTGTGAATTAAAAGGTCAATGCAGAGGTGTAAGGAATCAAGAAAGGCAGCAGAAGGAGATTAAAATTGAGCTGGCTGTGTCTAGGTCACAAAGTGGAAAAGAAAACTAAAATCAGAACAGAAATTATGGCTACCTTGCAAATAGTAGTAACTGATGACATAGTATCATCATACTGTTAGCTACCGTAGTAGTGAACACTGATGACAACAGGATATGGATGGCAGCCTTGAGACAATTGAGCAAAATGAAATGGAAAATTTTTAAAGTGCTTAGAGAAAAATTGTAGATATGGAAGACAGGCAAAGGGAAAGCAACATAAGCATAAATGGTTTCTTCTTGAAGAAAAAAAGTAAAAAAATTAGAAAATTTTCAAAGACATAATTTTTAAATCTTTCCTGATATTAAAGAAGATTTGCATCTAAAGAGTGACAGGAGGGACTTCCCTGGTGGCACAGTGGTTAAGAATCTGCCTGCCAATGCAGGGGACACTGGTTCTATCCCTTGTCCGGGAGGATCCCACGTGCCTCGGAGCAGCTAAGCCCGTGCGCCACAACTCCTGAGCCTGTGCTCTAGAGCCTGTGAGCCACAACTACTGAGCCTGCGTACTACAACTACTGAAGCCCACGTGCCTAGAGCCTGTGCTCCACAACAAACAGAAGCCACCGCAATGAGAGGCCCGCATACCGCAGCAAAGAGTAGCCCCCACTCACCTCAACTAAAGAAAGCCCACAAGCAGCAACGAGGACCTAATGCAGCCAAGAATAAATAAATAAATTAATTAATTTAAAAAAAGTGACAGGACACAGTATGTCTTAAGGGAAAAAAATTTGGTCAGTAGAGAAGCATAGTCTAGTAAAATTGCCTGAATTAAAAGATAAAGGAAAAAATTCCTACGGGCACCCAGGTAAAAATGATTGAATTACCTATAATAATAAAATAAGAAAATACAAGTTGGCTTCAGACTTATCCCTGTTGAACATTAGAAGACAGTGAAGGAATGCTTACAAATTCTTCAGCAAAAGACAATATGACCCAATAACTTTTACCTAGCTAAATTGCCTTTCAATTATACTGGCAACAGGCAGATATTTCCAAGTGTGCAAGAACTCAGGCGTATAGTTCTCATGAACACTTTTTTTGAAGAAACTACTAGAAGATGAACTTAAACCAAAAAAAAAATGAAGGGGGAAGCCTGTGGCAAAAGTAAATGTAAAACTGTGGATAAAGGTGAAAACAATTATGGAAATTACCATTAAAGACAAAACATAAATGTAGCCAAACATGATAATGGAGAAATACTAAAATAACCAACAAAAGTTAGGGAGTATAAGGGGAGAGAATGTGAGATTGTGCCTATAAGTTGGCTTTCTTATTTTTCATAGTAGAGGTCAAAAAAATATTTTTAAGAGTGGCAACTAAAGTTTAAAAGGTATAAATATATTTAAATGTATAAAGTTAACCACTAAAAGAACTAGAAGAACTAAGATGAACAGCATACCCTACAAAATTGAGATGGAGGGGAGGGGAAGTTAGAAGTAAGGGTATATTCATTTAGTTTATTACTGTTACTGAAGGGTAAATAGATACTAGCTAAATAAATAGAGAATTACATACAATATATAAAATTATTCTTACAAAGACTTTCATTAGAATTAAAAAGAGACTATACACCTTTGAAAGTAACAGAAGGAAACACCATACTAAACAAAGCAGAAGTTTTAAAGTTTTAAACGTTGTAAAACTTATAGTAAACATATCTACCATATTAATACACAGAAAAAGTGATTCTCATATTGAATTGACAAAGCAAAACCCAATTAAATACTAACTATATGATACTTATCTAAATGGAATGACTCAGAAGAATCAAAAGCAAAAAATAGGCAAAGATATATAAGACAAATGAAAATAAAAGGAAAGTAGACATCTGAAAATTACTATTAGACAAGTATTAGACAAGGTTGAATTCAAGGAAAAATGAGACAAAGAAGGGCAGAGTACAATACATAATGAAAGTCTAAGAGCAGTGAATATCTATGCATTAAGTAACATGTCATCAAAACTTATAAAACAAAATGTAGAGGAATACAAAGAGAATTAGAAACACATGCAGGGTAGGAGTTTTAAATTTAGCTCCATTATTCCATGACAAATAAGTAATTGTAGAGGACTTCACCAAATTAATAAGATATATTATTAAACTCAGGTTTTAAATCTTCCTTATTAATACCTAATCCATAAGGTAGATTGGTTATACATTCTGAAATTAGAGAATATGTCTTCTTTTCAAGGGCCCTTGGAATAATCACAAAAACTGAGTGTATATTTAGAGTACCAAGGAAGCACTGATACCAAAAAAGATGCTAGATTGTCTGTTGCCAACTTGGCATCACCCTCATCCCTTGGAGAAAAAAGGGACTACATTTCTCAGAATCACCTGCCCTGGAAGTGTTCTGGGGTAGACTTGGCCAAGTGAGACTCTCATGAGATGTAGGAGACCGAAGGGAAGCAGAGATCATTTGTCTCTGGATATAGTGCAATCAGACATAGGGACAAATGAGAGATTCATGATGGCTACTTATTGATAGCTTGAGAACCACCACTTTGTTGCTGCAGGGTGGAAGCTTTCTCAGAGGTTCTTGAGAATTTCAACAGCTTCCAAGTAAGAATTTGAGGAGCCCTCACTTCCATGCTTCAGACTTGGATCTTCAGTGTCTACTTCCTGCACCTTCCAACCGCAACTTTTACTGCTGACCTGCACTACTAGCTTTCCCCAAATTTAAATAAGCCCAGATTTCTATATAAATTCAAATAATTCAAATTAATCTTTAGTCAAATTTATCAGTCTTTTGCATAATGGATATTTGTTGGCCTACCCAGAATTAGTTTTTGCTTCATGCAGTAATAGGCCCTAATTTTCATTTGGAGTCCACCCTTACTCCCTTGCAGTATTACTGCATAATAATTCATGTAATCTAAATAATTCAAATAATTCCAAATTAAAACAAGCCCAGATTTCTATAGTAGTACTTCTAGGACACTTAAGTGGCTCTGTTTTTCTGAGTGAACCCAGATTGATAAACAAAAAAGAAAATTAAAGCCAGTTTCTCATGTGAATATAGAAGTAAAAATTCTAAATAAAATACTAGCAAATAGAATTATTAATATTTGTAGATGTTATACCTGGAAAACCTAAGAAAAGCACTGCAAAACTATTAAAAAGTAAAAGCACTTAGTAACATAGCTGGGTATAAAATTAATATACAAATATTAATAGTTTTCCTTTATTCAAACAACAGCCAGATTGAAAATATAGAGCAGAGGTCAGCAAACTTTCTTCTGTAAAAGGCCAGATAGTAAATATTTTTGGCTTTGCAGGCCATATGGTCTCTGTTATGACTATTCAGTTCTGCCACTGTAGTGCAACAGCAGCCGCAGACAACATGCAAGTGAATGGGTATGGCTATTTAAACTTTATTATAAAACTTTATTTGCAAAGTCAGCCAGTGGCTGGATTTAGCCTGCAGGCCATAGTTTGCCTATCCCTGATATAGAACAAAGGGAGAAAAAGGCCACACTTAAAATCGTCCAAAAAGGGATATTAAAAAAACAAGAATAAACTTAATAAGAAATATGTAATATTTATATGAGGAAAACTGAGGGACATAGCAGAAGATTGTAACATATGGAAAGACACATCTTGGTATTGGATAGAATGACTCAATAATACAAAGATGTCAAATCACCCTACATTAACACGTAGGTTCAGTGCAACTTTTGATACATAAAATCAATTTAAATAAACAATACCTTTACTATTTAATGTTGTTTTAGGAAAAACTAGACACAGCAAAAAAAGTAATATGAAAAAAGAGGTCTCTGCCAAAAAGCAAAACCAAAAGTACAAAGACACTGGAAAAAAAAATCAGATTGGCTAAGTGCCAACTGGCACCAGCAAGACAGAACTGAAAGACAACATCTAGGTCCTTACAGAACCATAGAAATGGAATGCATTTTCACGCACTTGGAGGAAAAACAGTTCTGTTAGGTTTATCATCAAACACTGATCAGGTGCTTAAAAGGTCACGTAAGACACTAAATCACTGCCCAAATTAAAACGATGTAATAGAGAGAACCAGAAACATCAGCCTAAGTTGGTCTTGGAAGAGGAGACACTGTAAGTTCAGCCTAGGAAGGTAATAATCATAATCATAATCATAATCATAATCATAGCTCAATAACACTTTTTAAGCACTTGTTGCAGGCCCTCGGTGGTTTAGATATAACTCAATACCTCATAATAACTCTATGCAGTAGCTATTGTTATTATACACTGGGTGGGAAAATGGTGGGAGTGAGTAAAATAGTTAAAGGAAAGACATATATATGTCAAGTTCAATGTGAGGGCTTGAGAACTTCTTGGGTACTGCTGACTTGTTCCTTCTCCCTTTGATTTGGCTCTAGATAACATAGATATTAGATCATGAAGTTGCCTATCTCTATTGTTCATATACAAAGGAGGTATAGAGTAGAGGAAGGCAGGATCTCAGTCCCCCAGGCCCCCTGCAAGCAGCTGGGTGCAGGGTAATTTAGGCAGCCTGCTGTAGAGTTGGATCTCTGGTTCAGAGGAGGACATGCAACCAAAGGCAACAGCTGAACCCTGGCAGCAGCTGAGGTCTGATGCCTGTCTCAATCCAGTCTCTGTTGTGGGGAAAGCAGGTGCTAGGGAATGCCATGATTGGCATGTCCAGGTCTGATTATTTCCAGTAGGCTTCAGGCTTCTAAGCCATGCATACTGCAAGGGTGGGGAGGGGTGGATCCCAAATGAAAATTGTGGCCTATTACTGGATGAAGCAAAATTTAATGTTGGGTAGGCTAGCAAAAACTATCCATTATGCAAAAGATTGACAAATTTGCCTAAGTAAATATTAACAAGTTTTACATGGAAAAATGTAAGCAAAGCTGAAACATAAATGACAAATGGGAATACTAAATTCTAAAGTATATGGCTGACGAACAAGTAATCTCATTAATATATAAAGAGTGCCTGAAAATCAACAAGATAAACCTGTCCTCTTCTGCTAAAACCCCCCAGTCACTCCCCATCTCACTCAAAGTCCTTACGGTAAAGTGCAAGCCTACATGATCTGATAAAGCCTTCCATGTCCACTGTATTTACAACAGAAATCCTCCCACCTCACACTGCCTACCTTTCTTACCTGGCTTTATTTCTCTGCATGGTTCTTATCATCATCAGACTATGTTGCTAAGTCTTTGTTTGTTGTCTGTTTCCTCCCACTAGATGTCACTGCTGTGTCCTCAGTGCCTAGAACTGTGCTTGGCACACAATAGGAACTCAATGAATATTTATTGAATGAAAGGATGTGAACGAACAGTTCATAGAAATAAAAATGCAGATGAATTTTACTTTTAATTGTGTATAGAGAGCTGTTTCATTGTTTCTAATGGTGCCATGGATTTCCACTGGATGGATGTGCTGGAGTTTATTTAACTGGTCCCCTACTGAGGAACATTTACGTTGTTTCCAACAGTGTGCTATTACAGATACTGCTGCATTTGTTGGAACAAGTGGATATTCAAATGCAAAAAACTTGAACCTTTACTGCTACCTTACCATCATCAGAAGTTAACTTGAAATGAATTACAGACCTAAATGTCAAACCTAAAACTGTGACACTTCCAGAGGAAAACATAGGAGAAAATCGTTGTGACTTTGGCTTAGGCAAAAAAATTTATATATGACACCAAAAGCATAAGGCATAGAAGAGCCAAATGATAAGGTGGACTTTGTCAAAATTAAAAGTTTCAGCTCTTCAAAAGACAATGTTAAATGAATGAAAAGACAAGGCACAGAAAATATTTGCAGAGCACATATCTGACAAAGGCCTTCTATCCAGGATACATAGAGGACTCTCAAAAGTGTGTAGTAAGAAAACAAACAGACCTCTCCAGGCAGCCTAGTACCTTCAGGGACTGAAGCTTGTTTTCTCCCAGAGACCTGCTGCAAACAGTTATGTCATTCATTCATGCAACAAACATTTGTTGAGTATCTACTCTGGGCCAGACTTCATTCAAGCACAGGGGATACAGCAGTACACAAAACGATCATGGAGCACTCATTCTTGTGGGAAGAGATGGGCAAAAACAAAGGAACAGATTGGTACAGTATCATTGTAATATACTTACACTTAAGTCTTCCAGATAATTACATCTTCAGTTAACATTTCCCATTGCCACTGAGAAGACAGGCGCCTCAGTAACGATATCCTACAACGATATCAAGCTGTAGACATCCATAGGCATCTGAAGTCAATCTTTCCTCTGTCTTCGTGTATTAGAGGTATTTGATAATACACACCCCTTGAGTCTAGTCCTCAGAACCACTGTCTGCCAAGCAAAGCAAAATTCAAGCACCTTGAATTTAGGGTACAACACATGAATCTACTTTAGTGTGTTTAAAAAAGTATGTGTAAAATGGCCCACGCACATCCGTATTTTGCCAGATTTCTTCCACACACCACAATCAAGGATATATAGCCTTGCATGTTCTTGATGTTAGACAATGCCATCTTCTAGATCACTCTCTAAAAGCTCAAGGTCCATTCAGTTTGAGCCTCTTTTACTCACCTTGAGCCCAACCGATGTGTCATTCGTGGAAGTTGAAACATCTTATTATTTGTCCTACTGCTCATCAGAAGCCAGGAGATCCCCAAGGGAAATCTACTACCCCCGGGGAAAAATAGATGGTAACGGCCTCTTTTTTTCTGTAGGCATTGGCACGTGATACTTGAGTGCTTAAAGTCTGTAATTCCAACAGCACCCAGCTAGCACTTTAGAAAGGTTAAAATTTATTCCAATCATTACTAACATTACACGCACACATCCTGAGTCTGGGTATCCAAGAGTGGGCATATCCTCCTTCCTGCTGACTTCCACTGCCCCCTCGGGAGTGTCCAGTCTAATGGACACGCAGCAATTACCTGAGAAGGCTCCACACTTCAATTAAGACACATGGGCCCAACCCATGGAGTCCCTGCAATGGGCAATATTTTGATCATCCCAGGTGAGACCGGGAGTGGGATGCAAAAAGAAGATTTTGATGATCTCTGGTAGTCAATGAATACCCACCCCGTCCATGGAGCCAAGGTAGGTCTATGATATATAGGACCACTTCACTGGACTTGTGCATCTGTCCGTGCAGGGAACCCTCACATTGAACTGGTATGCCTCTGTGATGCAGGGGAACTAGGGAACTACCTGATGCTAAAATGGCATCTGCTCTCATCACATCTGTCCCCTTATCCTCCTCTATATTTCTTTATAATATGTCTTACCACCCACCAGATTGTTTGATAGTTTGTTCATTTATTTATAAATATCTCCCCTCACTCGGAGCTCAGTTCCTTAGGAGCAGGAACTTTTTTCTGCTCACTGATGTCCCTCCACTATTTAGCACAGTGCCTGGCACATAGTAAATGCTCAGTAAATATTCTTGAAGGAAGAAAGGATGGAAGGAAGGGAGAGAAAGAGAGAAGGAGGGATGGAGAGAAGGAGGAAGGAGGGGATCCTTTTCACTATGAGAGCACTCTCACCTTTTTACTTCTGACTGACCAGACTTGGTGGACCAAAGGCCAGAATTTGTCCCACGGAGTTGCCAAATACCTGCTGAAGCCCCCTGCCTTCCACTTCCTCTGAAGCTCCTCCCTTTTGGTGCTGGGCAGCTGCAAGGCATTGCTGCTTCCATTGTGCAGATGAGGAAAACATGTCATGTTGTAAAAGAGGACCTCACTCCCTGAGGTTTCTGCAGGTGACTGCCCAGTGGCCGTGAAGGCAAGAATGCCCATCTTTCTAGAAAACTCTCTTTCCCATGCTGCATTTCCTCCCTTATTAACTCTCCAATGCTGTGAGTTGGGGCTGCCCCCACTGTGAGCTCTCAGAAGATGTTGACTGACTAGCTAAATTATGCTATTGATGTGGCTTAATTAATACTAATGGCTTATCATGAGAATTACAGATATGTACCCGTGTCTAGGAAGTGTCAGTGACAAGAGAATTAAGGTGTCAGTTCTCATAAAACACGAGCAAAAAACTCCTCAGGGTAATTGGAGACAGTTACCTTCTCTCCCAGCAAAAATGCCCTTGAATTACATTGGCACATGTTTGCAAATCTTGACTCTCTAGTCTTCTTAGGTTTGGAATGAGCGTGGTAATATTAAAATTCCACATTCCACACCACCATGCAATTCTCTGTGAAAGGATAGCAAGAAGGATGTGGATCCAGGTGGCATGAGGGCCTGTGTTCAGGAGTGTGTTGCCAGCGCTGTGGAACGGTGGGCAGTGCAACCAAGCATCCATGGGTAATATATATCCAGGCGGATGAATGTATAGATTAGCATCCTGGGGTTAATTTCACTCTGCAGATAATTAACATGTCCTTATTTTGGAAATAAATGCTTCTGCAGTTAAAATAAATGTATTTAATTAGTAGAGACATTTAGTTCTGAAGTGGGAAGTGAATGTACTAATGGAATAAATGGTTGTGTAAACATTTTATATTCCAAACCCAAGTTAAATGCACCTCCTTCAAGCCATATATGTGAGAGGTAGATCTTACATTATGAGAACTCATCACCGGGAGGCTTCACGGCACATGCCTCGTGCCAAGTTGAAGGCCAAGATCGCCCAATCTGTCTGAGCCTCCGTTCCGAGTCAGTGACATCGTTCTGGCCTGGTTGAAGGTTGAGTCATCTCATGCAGTCAAGGTCATTGTGCTCTCTCCAGAACTGACCTCTCTTCCCAACTGCCTGCTGGGCATGTGCACAAAGCTGGCTGCTGAGACCTCCTGTTGCCCCCAAGCCCCTCCAACCACGCAAACGCCACCCTGCGGCTCTTCTTCCATTCACCATTTTTGTTCCTGGGTCTTTGTAAAGCTTGAGTCACCTCTGACTGGACTCTTGCCTCCCACAGTCAAATCAAACCCATCTTCCACAATTCACCATCATCTCCTTGACATCCTGACCTGCTCTCCACCTCTCAGTATTGCCCCAGCTCTGCTAAGTCTGTCTCCTAAACATCTCCGCAGTCATCATCTGTCCACTTTTCCCCATGTCCTGAACCATCATGGTCTTCCTTCTTTGTCCCTCTGTGCCTAAATCTTGCCTTCATCCGGTCTGTTCTCCACATGGCCACCAGAGTGTCTGTTTACAGACCCAAAGCTGGTCATGCCACAGCCCTGCCTAAACTCCTAGACCACTCTCCCCCTCACATCAGAATGAAGCCCCACCTTATGGTTGAGCCTAATTTCTCACACCTGCCCTGCATGTATCTCCGGATAAACTGAGCTCCCCACTGTAGCCTGTGGAAATTTCTTCAGCATCAGTGCCTTTGCTCCTGCTATTGCTTTGTCCTAGGATGATGAGTTCCTTGGGCCCCTAACCTTGATTTATGAGTGGGGCTGTAGGCGAGAGTGGCCACAGATCCCAAAAAGGATCACTCTTCCCTACCCTATTCATTCAACCACACGAGCAGTGTTCAGCCTCTGCGGACCCCTCCTGTGGATGGAGCTATGACTACGGGGAGGGGTGTGCTCTTCTCTTCCTGAAGCTCTCCTAGGGCTTGGCTTATAAATTGTGCTTTTTTTCTTCTATACCTGCTCTCAGACTTCAGAGTTCCTAAGGGCACCCCAGGGTGAATATCCCTCAGTTAGGTCTACTTCTCGAGTTTGCTTTGGGCTAAAGGTTTCCCGCCCAGCCCAGATTCTGGCCTGGTGGTGACAGGAGAATGAGGCAGCTCTGCCCATCCCTGCCCCAGCAGCACAGGAACACTGGTTTCCTCTGGTGCTCCCAGGAGAACCCATGAGCTCTGCCTCCTCGTTTTCTGTGTGATGGAAATACCTTGAGCCTCCCTGCTGGGGATCCCACATCACATGCATACAAGCCATCTGCACACATGCAGCTGCATGCGTGCACATGGCTGCATGCACACACAGCCACTCCTTGGCTCTGGACCTGGGCTGGAGACATCTGGGACCCACTGAGGAGCAGACCACAGGGAGGTTCCGAGGAGGAATTATCATGCACCTTGCGATCACAGCTCAGGTGGGCAAGCAGAGGGCAGAAGTCTTTGAGATCCAGCAGAGTCAGAGACTTGCGTTGCTGAAGAGCGCCTGCCTCCGGGTCAGGGACAAGGCCCAACAAGGATCCCTGGATCCGGTGGAATTCATTTATTTTATAAATATTTATGGAGCACCAACTACATAGCAGGCACTATTCCATCTAGGCAATGAGGGCGAAACTGTGAACGAGACAGACACAATCTTCCATGTCACTTATGTTCTCGTGGAAATAAGAAACATTCAAGTCAATTGCCAAGTCCGGTCAGCCTACCTCATAATAGCTCTGAAGTCCACTCACACTGCTCCCTTCTGCTGCCAGTCCTTTGGTTCAGGCTCTCATCATCCTCATTCATTCATTCCTTCATTCATCATGTCAACAAATATTTATTTGGGACCTCCAGGTTGCCAGCAGTGTGCAAAACAGACCAGTCATGTTTCCTGGAATTTAGAGTCTAGTTGGGGGAGACAGACATCAGCACATGACTTCATGAACAGTGTAGATGTTCTCAGATAACAGTCTGTCCAGGGAACCTTGAAGGCTGGAAGGAGAAGGAGAGCAAGGTTAGTACTTCCAGGTCACTTGATGGCCAGGAAAGGCTTACCATGAGCTGAGTCTTGACAGATGAGGAGATACCCTCTAGGTGGACAGAAAAGTGGACCCTCTAGGCTCAGGGAGCAAAAGCGGCAAAGGCACAGGGACAGGACACAGTCTGGGGTATTCAAGGAACTGCCAGTACTTCAGTGTGTCTGAAAGATCAAGGTGGCTGATGGATATGACCGCAGCCACGAAAAATACCGAGCCAGAACTCCGCTGGTTGCCCTGGCGGGATTTCTGGAAGGCATTGCTGAATAAGGCCGGCAAGGTGCAGAAAAGCGTACACAATACGATCTCGGTTTTGTAAAACAATGATCAACCGGCCCAAATGTATTTATCTGAGTGTGTGTGTGCAAGTGTGTCTGTGTGCACGTGCGTCTGTGTGCACATGCACATATATCTGAATGTGATTATGTGAGCATGTACAAAAATATGGAAAGATCAAGTCCAGGTTGACATGTGTTATAGAGGATGAGACAGAAGTGAGTGGAGGTGAAAACAGAGGGAGGAGAGTAATGCAGAAAGGGAAAGAAATATTCAATGAGTGAATAATGCCATGGATTTACCTATGGAGGAGTGAATGACTGAACCACAGATTGTAATGGCAGGATTGATATGAGTCTGGCTTCCTGAACATACATCCAGCCTCGGGTGGGAGTGGGCTGGTATCAATAGTCTAGCAATGACCCTGAAGGTCCTCACCAGAGTCCAGGGACCTGGGGTGTGGATAAGCTCAGGCTTTATCCAGAAGCTGGAGGAAAACCAAGGCTCACGAACACTTATTGACAAGCAACAGGAGTCAGTATTGTGTAACAGCTGACACATGTTTGCATTAGAATCATTTTGGGTGAGAGTTCTATCTTTGCCCTCTTACAAGCTGGGTGACCTTGGGGAAGGTATTCAACACCTCAGTTCGTACCTCCATTGATTCATTTATAGAATGGAGATAAAAATAGCAGCTCCCTGGTGGGTTGTTGTGATGACGGAAGGAGTAAATGTATGTACATCATTTGGGACGGTGCCTGGCATACAGTAAGCACTCCATAACCATTTCAGAGTTGAGAGTGCCAATTCTGAAGAATAATTAGAACTTTACTTCATAACTAGACTCAGAAGAAGGGAAAGGAAAATAGTGTTTACCCAATGCCTACCACATGCCAGGTAGTAATACTTTTCCTCATAGAACTTTCATGACAGTTCTCTTGGTATTATGTTCACTACACAGATGTGGGCACTGAGGCTCAGCGAGGGGAAGTAACTGGGCTGAGGTCACACAGCCAGCAAGTGGCAGTGATGCCATTGAATCCCAGGTTATCTGATTCCAAGGTCATCTATTGATTGACTTCATCCTTACATAAATGGTGCCCCAAATCCTTGAGTCCAGCTCCTTTAAGTTCAGGATAGACCTGCACAGCAATAAGGAAACTTGAGCTGGGGAATGAAAGGCCAGTGGGGAGAGGGTGCTTTCCTGAGGGATTGACTATGTCCTCTACTACCCTCTTTGGGGTCCTGGACTCAAATTAAAGCTAGAGCTGCTTTCTCCACAAAAATCCACCCAGGCATAGGCACACAGCCTTGTGTGGACTGTTTCAGGGATCTGTAGGTCTCTTGAAGCCTGTCCACGAACCAAGTTAAAAAATTGCTGCTAGGTGGGGAAGGGAAAACCTCGTGGCTTTAGAGGCCTTCCAGCCCCTTCCCTTGCTGCTTTCTTCTTTCTATTCACCTGCCAGCACCCGGTATTTCAGAGAGGGAGACTATAGTGATCTAACCCCCTTTAGTTTATGGGTATAGAAACTGAGGCCCAGAGTGGGGCAATTCCTCAGTGACAAGGAATTGAGTGATGATCACCAGCCTCCATGGACCCCTGCCTGGTGCCCAGCAAGCTCTGTACCTGCACAGGCTCGCTTAATCTTCAATAGACTCTGGGTTCCAACCCAGCTCTGCCAATTTCCTACCTCTGTGGGCAAATAATGAATCTTCACAAGCCTTGATTTTTTTCAACTGTAATCTGGGAATAAGTCCCAGGGCTGCTGTGAGGATTGAGATACTATGCATGTTCCTGGGACAGGTGGCACCCTACAGATGTGATGTCCTGCTCTGTTCCCCTAGGACTGGTCCCTTGTCATGGGATGGTGTGTGGCCACTGACAGAGTGAACACATCCTGGCCCACAGTAGAGTGGGCTCCAAGCATCCGATTTGGGGGTAACACGGATGCACACATTTCTGGACACCCTCAGTTTGCAGGAGCTTGGGCACGGTGCATGCAGGGCAACAGGGCCCTGCCTTCCAGAGCTATATCCTGACAGAGGAACAGAGAGCGGTAGTAATGTAGGGGGCATAGAGGTCATAGGCTGTAGAAAGACTCAGGGAAAGAGCTATGAGACCCCAAAGGATGGAGCTGGGCAGTGAAGGCCAGAGAGCTTTGGAAATCAGGTGTCAATCAATCTCCATGTGGAGCAGAATGCATCATGGGAAAATCCCAGCAGAGTCAACAGTTCTGTGCTCCAGCCGGTAAAGCCGATGGCAAGCCTGACGGTCCTGGAGATGCTGTCCTTCCACGGACCCAGTCTTCACTGAGCCATACAGGCGACTTCCAGTGCCCCACCATCCACTTTCTACTCCCGAGTTGCATAATGGCTGATTAGCCCCCTGCCTCAGGGCCCAGCCAGGGGAATGAGTGCAGAGTAAACAGAGTATGAGATTGTGGCCCAGCTGGGGTCTTTACTGAGCAAACTGTGGCAGCTGCTGCCTCACTAGAGGCCTCTGTGTGTTTAGTGGTGCCATGAGGAATGCGCTGGTGGAATAAGGATGAGGGTAGCTCTATCTTTCCCACTGCTGGGCACTGTGGAGGCGAGAACACTAAGAGCTAAGGAGTTGAGATCAGCTCACAGTGGGGGCAGAGCCTCCCCCGGCCACCAGCCCTAACACTGGGGCCCCCCATCCAGGCCTCGGCCAGGGCTCGCCGTGTTACCCCAGCAGGGCTGCCAGATCAGTCCCCCTCATCCTCCCCTCTCGCATCCAGGGCTGTAGTGAAAACTCTCTGGGAAACTAAGCTCCCAGCTAGAGGAGGTCATTTAAAAATAACCTGCAGAAGTTCTTTGAAGACATCGCTGTCGTGACAGATAAAGGAAACTCGGGGGCTACAGTGTGCTTAGATTTTTAAAAAGCATCTGACAGTCTTCAGCATCTGGGATGAATGGGTGACATGGAGGGTAATGGGAGAGGCCGGTAGATGGGGTGAGGGCTGAATTAAAAATAGCACTTGGCCCTTTTGTGTGTCTTTGAAGGGTCTCTCCTACGAAATGCCATTGGCTACACCCAGTTTCTCTCAAGCCAGACTCCTTCATGAGCCCATTTATTTCTTGCCAACAAACCTTCAGCCCCCTCAGCCCAGCTGCAGGGCTCGCTCCATAACCCTGACCTTGCAAAGGGTATACCAGGCACAATATTTTGGATTCCCACCTAGGATTCCCCCCGATGCAGGGCTCATGTTTTTATGTTGCCCTTTGCCTTAGCTATTGAATACAGTAACCCCACCAGGGATGCAATATGATGTCAAGCCTGGTTTCCAATAAACTGTTTCTTCCCCAATGCGCTCCCAGGATCTAAATAACAGCTGCTAACCGATGCTCACTATGGCAGCAAGTCTCAAGGGCCAAGATGGAATGGGGGGCATTGGAAAGACCCCCATGTCACTGCACTTCATCCTCCAGTCTCACCCATTTGAGCAGTATTGCTGTAGGGTGGGCAGGAGAGCGGCGTTTGCATTGTGGTCTATCATCTGTTAGTCGTGTGGCCTTGTGCAAGCCACCTCCCTTCTGTAGGCCTGGTTTCCTGATCTGTGGAGCGATGACTTCTGTGGTTCCTTTCACTTCAATTCTCTGTGATTCCCTACTGGTGTTTCTTTCTGGATCTACCTGCCTAAGAATCACCTGAGGGTAGAAAGACACAGATCCCTGGGTCCCTTGTTAGGCTACTGACTCAGAATCTCAGGGGGCAGGGCTTTGGGCCCTATACACCTTACAAACTGCCCAAGGATTCGTGAGCTTTGCAGAACCTGAGAACCACTCGGCCCTCGTGTCAGTAATGTGGTGGTTTTCAACCTTTCTGACAAGGCAGTCTTTTCAACATGTTGTGAACACTCGTCTCCTGGTGAGCTGTCCAGCACCCGCCTTGTGTAATGTAGATGTGCATCCATAACAAGATTGCTAGCTACGGTGTGCTCTGTTGCTGTATTGCCTGTGAAAAGGGGGCTTGGTCTCCCTGGATGGATGCTGTGGGTTAACAGAGTGCCTACCCACTGGGCCATGTCTTTGTTCCCCTCATGCTTCCATCTTTTTTTTTAATTGCAGTATAGTTGATTTACAATGTGTTAATTTCTGCTGTACAGCAAAGTGATTCAGTTAGACATATATGTACATTCTTTTTCATATTCTTTTCCATTACGGTTTATCACAGGATATTGAATAGAGCTCCCTGTGCTATACGGTAGGACCGTTCTGTCATGTATCCATCTTTAAAGGCCAACTGTGACCTTTGGTTTCCATGTAGACTTCTACCCATCCTGCATGGAGAAGGGACTTTTGTGAAAGGCCTGGGCTGGCAATGAGGCTCTTAGAGAGCCATGGAGAGGGGAGCAGGCAGGAGACAGAATCACCAATGAAGGCTGAGGGTTCCTTGGGGGTGAGGCCTCTTCTAATTCACTTCTTTTCTCTGGTGCCTTGCACAGTACTCGGCGCAAGGTAGGTACTCGCAAAGTGGCCATTGAATGAGTGACCGCAGACCCCTTGCAACAAGCACTGGTCTACAACATATGGTATTAGGTACCCAAATGCTCCCATGCATTAGTGCCTGAAATGGAGTGTGTATTAGCTCCAACAAAGGAGTTAATGAAAAGAGACAGCTACCAGTTTCAGATGGTGAAGG
Source organism: Mesoplodon mirus (assembly GCF_964341445.2). NCBI lineage: Eukaryota > Metazoa > Chordata > Mammalia > Artiodactyla > Ziphiidae > Mesoplodon > Mesoplodon mirus. Next base: position 135,744,517 of record NC_138981.1, on the reverse strand, counting down.
TCCAGTGTCCCCCCACTATCCCACAGTCCCAGACCAGTGCTGGCGTCTGGCTCAGTGGTGTGCTTCTCCATGGATTGGTGTTGTCCAGAGACAACCTTGATTCTCGGACTTGCTAGAGGCAAGTTCTACCAGAAGCCATTTGAGCCTGAGATGGTCATTTGGGCCACTACTCAGACTTGAGGCAATTGTAGGCCAGTGTCCTTGGAGGGAGGGACAACCAGGCCGCACACCTCTCCTCAGAGCTTCCCCTGCATGCCCCCCATGTCTGGCAGGGGTCTATGCATACAACTCCCATTAGCTCAACGGGCTCCTCTGAGAATCTGCTGCTAATAATCAAAATCATAACAATATCTATGTGACAAGTGACATTTATTGAATGAGTTCATTAAGAACCAGGCACTGAGCTGAGCATTTTCACAAATATAGTGTTATACATGATCTTTTAAAATCCTTATCACGGGACTTCCCTGGTGGCTCAGTGGTTAAGAATCCACCTGCCAATGCAGGGAACACGGGTTCGAGCCCTGGTCCAGGAAGATCCCACAGGCCGTGGAGCAACAAAGCCCATGCGCCACAACTACTGAGCTTGTGCTCTAATCCCACGAGCCACAGCTACTGAGCCCGTGCGCCACAGCTACTGAAGCCCGCGTGCCTAGAGCCCGTGCTCCACAACAAGGGAAGCCACCGCAATGAGAAGCCCGTGCACCACAACGAAGAGTAGCCCCCGCTCACCACAACTAGAGAAAAGCCCGTGAGCAGCAATGAACACCTAACACAGCCAAAAATAAAGACCTCCTAAAAAAAAATCCTTATCGCAACACTATGAGGTAATTATAATTATGACCCTCATTTTACAGATGAGGAAACAGAAGCACAGGAAGGTCAAGTAACTTGCTTAAGGTCACAAAGCTATCAAGTAAAAGAGCCAGGAGTGAGACCCACGTTGGTCTAACTTGAAGCTGAGGTCTGAAACTCCACACCATACAAGGCATGCCATGAAGAGACTGGACACACACCCACACAACACAAACACATGAGGGTGCATAAATGCCCCTCACACCTCCAACACTCACACACAGAGGTACATCTACAACTCACTGAAGTATATAGTCACATACAGGTAAATATACAACCCACACAAATATGTACTCACACACACACTAAATGTACACAAACACCCTCTCACCCATAGACTCTCTCACACGTACATACAAATACAGTGCCCTGATTTAAAAACACACACTTAAATATACAGCCCATTCAACTATACTCTCACAAACACACATCTGTATACATCTCAGTTGTCAGTACACACACATATACAGATCCATATACAGTCCACACAAACACACTCACACGGACATGTAGACCCCCTCACCCATATGTCCACACATAGATACATAAAAATCACACTTATACCTACACCCTTCACCCCTGCACTCTCACACATGAAATTAAAACCCATCACATGTATATGCACCAATATACATATTCCACTTAGGCCATATACTTTTAAACACACATGTACATAATCCCTCATCCATACATTCAAACACTTTCATGCATACAGATGCAATTGTCCTACACATCCACACAGACACAGACACATACACAATTACAAAGAATTCCTCTCACCCTATCACCAAAGAAAACACAGGCATATACACCCCTTCACATATGTACTCAAACATACACATATAGACACTGTCTCCACTATAAACTCACTATTCACACACTTACTTCTACCCCTACCCATAAATACACACGCACAGGTGTGTAGATATATGTATAAACATAGATGCATGCATGCATACGTACATATATCCCACCCATACACTTGCAAACATTAACAGTTATGTATAGAACTCCCTCATCCATACATTTACACACAGGATATAATCATGTGCCCCTTAATCCACACACTCAAATCCACAGACTTAAATATATATGGAATCTAAAAAAAAAAAAACGGTTCTGAAGAACCTAGGGGCAGGACAGGAATAAAGATGCAGACGTAGAGAATGGACTTCAGGACACGGGGAGGGGGAAGGGTAAGCTGGGATGAGGTGAGAGAGTGGCATGGACGTATATACACTACCGGATGTAAAATAGCTAGTGGGAAGCAGCCACATAGCACAGGGAGATCAGCTCGGTGCTTTGTGACCACCTAGAGGGGTGGGATAGGGAGGGTGGGAGGGAGGGAGACGCAAGAGGGAGGGGATATGGGGATATATGTATATGTATAGTTGATTCACTTTGTTATAGAGCAGAAACTAACACACCATTGTGAAGCAATTATACTCCAATAAAGATATTAAAAAAACCTAAAACACATACTTAAATATACGCCCCTCACCCAGCTCTTCAGAAACACATACATAAATGCCCCTTGACATATAGTCACACAGTGACACATACAGAAACAGTCTCCACAGTCACACACTTTAACACACACACACACACATACATAAATTGTCAGCTGGAACACACACACACAAACACACATAGACACACATGTACACACACACCTTCCTCCATATACTAACACACAGATACATATAGATCCCACTTGCACATATACCTATATCCTCCTCCTCCATACATTTATGCACACACACATATATATACACATCTCTCACACATGTACATTTACATTCACACTCTCACACACATACATATAACCCTATCTCTGCCATGTCTCCCTCAGACATGTATGTATATACATCTCACACCTACAAGCTCACACATGCACACACATATATTTCCATCCTATCATACTTCAACTCACATACACAGACCCATAAATGTACAGCTTCAACTATAACCTCACAGCCCACACTGCACATACTCTTACTACACCATCACCTGTACACTCACACATATACATGTGTAAATATAAACCTCCTACCCCATAGCCTGAGACACAAACACATATGTATATCCTGGCCTCATCCATGCCTTACACACACAGAAATACACATCTGCCTCTTGCAAAAACTCACATATACACACAGGTACCTATACTCACCCTTCACAAACACACTCAGGCACACTCGTTCATATGCACCCATGCCTCACCCACAAAATTACACACAAACAGAAATACATATACAACCATTCACCCATTCCCTCCACACACACAGTCTCTGTACTCAGACACTCCCAGACGTGGACGTGTACATTCCACCCACCGCCCTGCCACATACACATACATATAGTCCACGCTCTCCCATACATTCTCATGCACAGATTTATGTGTGTGTGTGTGTGTGTGTATATATATATATATATATATATATATCTCCATCACAAGTATAAACATATCCATCACCTACACACTTACACACCCACACACAACCACTATATATACACGTACACCACCCTCACCCAATCTCCCGCAGACATGTTCAAATATAGCCCATTGCCCATACCTTCCCACACAGAGACCTATACATGCACACTCCTGTAATGCATACCTTTACAAATATACATTCCTTCTCCAGGTGTCCAGACACTCACACACATGCGTACCACTCTCTCATTCACACAGTGACATGTCCACACTCCTATACACTCTCTCAGCTGTGCATAGATGCATCCACACTTATCTGTAATACAACTGCCCCACCCATGCACTCACACCCACATGCACACATGCACGTCCCAGACACATTCACACCGGCCGACTCTATACAGACACCCCTCCCCCTCCCACATACTCACAGACAAGTCCAGATATATTTCCTTCACCCGTACAGTGACCCACGCATCCATACAGCCCCTGAGGACTCCTTACACCATCACGTGTGTACTTACAAACCCCGTCACTCAGATACTCAAACACACATCCTGTATATCAAGCCTCCACCTACACACTCACATATACGCGCATATACATGCTCTCCTTCACCCACACATCACCTGCACATACACGTACACCTCCTCACCCATACACGTGGCCGCCCCTGCATTTGTGTTGGCACCAGTGCCTGCCCATATCCAGTTCCTCACCTAATCTTCCATACACACACGTTCACACATAGATATCCACGCCTCACCCACACAGGCATACATGTAGAGACCCCTCATACACTTACAGTCACCCACACGCAGACACACATAGGCACATATACACCTCTCACCCATTCTCTCTCTCTCTCTTTCCCTTTCTCTCTTTCACACACGTGTGCGCGCACACACACACTCTCAGATACATAGTTACATATACACTCCCTCACCCATTCTCTCACGCATACATGGATTCCTACATACCGTTCACACATACAGGTACCCGATGGGTGCCCTCCTCACCTGTTCTGTCTCATGCACACATGTGCACGTATACACCATCATTAGCCATACACTCACACGCACCCAAGTTCATATACTCCATCATCCATTTTCTCACGTGCATGCGGGTACCTAGACACAACGCACACACACCCTCTCACCCATTCTCTCTCCCACCCACACACGTACCTGTACACCATCATCACCCATACACTCGCACACATACGCACTTTTTCATACATTCGAGTTCTTGCTGCACGTCAGGTGTTTCCAGGCCCTTTGAAAGCCACCCATGTCGTCCTCGGTGTTTGTGGGCCTCAAGCGAAGCGCCCTCTGTCCCTTCCTCCCCCCGGGAAGCATGTGCAGCCTTTCGCCTGGCATCTTGAGCAGTGAGGGGCTGCGGGCATGGGGGCCCGCCTTCTGCTCTCACTCGCCTCTTCCCTCCCTCCCTCTCCTTTCAACTCAGCCTCGAGATGCTGACAGAGAGCAAGTGACACTTCCTGTTCTGTTTCTACATTTAATTACAACTAACTGGGGACGAGAGCAAAACATTTTAGCAATTTAATCTTAGTGTAAAATCGTGCGCTTTCACTTCATTACCTAAAAGGGAAATCAAATGGCTTATCAAAGGTTGAGCTTCCCATTTGCATACGGGTCTGGGATTCTTGAAGCAGGATTTCTAACTGTTATAAACTCCCCTCGACTGTCTCTGAGGACCACCGGCTCAATTATGCTGACTGCAGCATTGTAAAATGACATTTGGATGTGGAGTCGGGTGGGTGCCCTGCCTGCTGGCCGGGATCCTGAAGCCGGCGGCATCACTTCTCTCTTGAGTCACAGAGAAGCATGCAGAGGCTCCAGCTGTGTATTACGTATCTATGGTGGCAGAACAAAATCATCCCAAAACTTACTGGCTTAACACAATGAACAATTGTTATCTCATGGTTTGTGTGGGTCAGAAATCAGGGTGAAGCTTAGCTGGGGGCCTCTAGCTCGAAGTCTTGTAAGAAGTTGCAGTCGTGATAGCTACAGTCATCTCAGGTGGGGGGACCCTCTTCCCAGCTCACTCACATGGCCCTCTCTGAATGGCTGTGTCCTGGCAGGGCAGCTGCCTGCCCCAGGATGAGCAACCCAAGAGAGAGTGAGAGAGCATGAGTACTCTCTCATGAGTGAGAAAAAGAAACCAAGGTGGAAGCTGGAGTCCTTAAATGATCTAATCTCAGAAATGACACACCATCACTTCTGCCATATTCTGTTCTGTTAGAAGTGAGTCACTGAGTCCAGCCCAAATTTAGGATGAGGATATTATCCAAGGGCATGAATACCAGGAGGTGGGACCATTGGGAGACATCTAAGAGGCCACCTTCGATACCACTTACTGCCATTTGCAAGGGGGCCTCGGAAGAGAAAGTATCATCAAAGATGGAGGAGCAGTTGGCACTCTTTTCAGACCTTCCTTCAAACTCTCTCCTTCTTTTCTTTTTTCTAGGACTTCTCACTTCCTGAAGACCCTCACAGGGTATCTCATCAATTTATGGTGGGAACAAATGAATCACTTTTAAAATTTTGATCTCATGAGAAACTCAGTTGTGCAGGTAGTGTCTGACCATGCAGCCATGGAAACTGAGAGAAGGACTCAATGTCTCAATATGAGAAAGCATGCAGCAGTCCTTAAAAATGAAACAAAGTCCCAGGAGAATGGAGGAATGAGCATGGGAGCACCATCAAGGCTGACCGAGAGCCACTATTGGAGTTTAAGGAGAAAGGGGAGAGAGAAGCGGGGAGAGTAGTGACCACAGAGAGTGGGTTTGGGGTGGAAAGGTGGAAAGAGGACTTGGGGTGTTGTGTTGCATATGCTGTGGTATGAATTTTTCTCCTTGCTCCCCCCTACCCTTTCCAGCCTTCTCCAGGGTCATTTAGGAAAGTCCTGCCTTACCCCTCAAAGTGTTCTGGAGTTGTGTATGTGATCCTTTTGCAGAGACACTGGGTTGAGGTTGGCCTCAGAGTAACCCAGTTTCCTTCTACTTACAGGTTGCTCTGCTTTCGTGGTGTGCCTTGAGGACCAGATCTTAGTCATCACTCTATCCCCGTGGTTTGGCCCAGTCTTGGCAAACGTAGTGTAGGTATCATAGAGTGGAGAATGTCTGGGGGGTCAAGCCATTCACTTATATCCACCTTTTCTATGGAACATATAGCAGGTGCCAGAAACTGTGCAAGACCAGGTAGAGGGGAAGCAAATCACACGAAATAACTCTTGTCCCCTAGGGATGTGTAAGATGGTGGACAGAGGAGCTGAGACGTGCCGAAATAACAAGAACACAACATAATATAGTGCATACAGGAAGGGTTAGTAAATGGTGTGAAGACTGAGCCAGAGGCAACATCACTTGTGGCTGTTAGTGGAGATGGTGTAAGATTTCCTGGAGGCTGTACTTGGGGATGTCAAGGAAGTGGGATTCAAGGTCAGTGGAGAGACAGACACAAGCGTAAGTATTGTGAGAAGCTGGGGTCCTCCGTGTGGCTTAGGCTTGGGGTCCACAATCAACATGGTGGGGGACTGGGAGCAGTGGTAGCATCACGTTGAACCTCGATCCAGAAAGCTTTGGAAGCCACACGGAGGAGCTTAGGGAGTCTTCAGAGGAATTCGAACAGGAGAGCACACCGTGCTTTGGCCCAGAAAACGTCGGGCAATTGTCTGTTGAGCGGGATGGCTAGAGCTTTGGTCACGATCTGGGTGAGCGGGGCTAGGCTTCTGGAACTGGACGGTGGTCAGGGGCGTGGACAGGAAGAAGTGGATGGGAGAACCAAAGCAGCTGCTGACTCTCTGGGGCCTAATGACGAGTTGGACAGGTGAACTTTGGAGGAAGGAGAAGGCATGTCTGGCAGGCTTCAAGCCAGGATCACTGGGGAAGGGTGACATTAGACAAGCATGGGGAGGACCGGAGCAGAGCTAATCAGAAGGCCAGCGGGCCAGCCAGCTTTGTGAGGATGGTGCGGAGGATGCTGTCCACTGATCTTGCAAATGCAAAACCATATATTCAGTTAAATTTGCATTTCAGATAAACATTAAAGAAATGTTTAGGATGCTCAAGTATAAACCATACAGTAGTTGACATAAGCGTAACTATGGGACATACGTATACTCAAAATTTATTCTTTGTTCATCTGAAATTCAAATTCAGCTGGGCCTCCTGCCTTTTTTTCCTGTAACCCTAGCTGAGTATCTCTGTCACCCAGGAGTCAGGCTTGGCTCCCTGACATGTCTCTTCCTGGGGAGGCAGCAGAATAGCATTGGTTAACTGTGTGGGCCCTGGTGTTAGACCAGCTGAATTCAAATCCGGTGTCTACCGCTTATTAGTTGTGTGACCTTGGGAAAGTGACTCAACCTCCCTGAAAACTCATCTAGGAAGTGGGGAGAATGGCTCCTGTGTTGACCACCTACCAGGGCGATTGTGTGGGCCAGATGAGGCAGCAGCATGAGGTAGCACTTTGAAAACCACGGGGCGCCTCGAGGCACCGTAATGATCCCTGTGTGGCTTGGCTATGGATTGGAGAAGTAGGCTGAAGAAGATGAATACATGGGCCTCATTAAGAAACCTGCTGGCTGGTCTGGGATTTGGGGCTCTAATTAATTCTAAATATCAAATACTGAGCTGCAGCTTTTTCTTTCTTCTTTCTGGAAGCTGGGGGAGGGGAGGAGAGGGGAGCAGACCAGCACTGTCCACGAGCTCCCACCTCTGGGATTTCATAATGTCCAACGGAGAAATATTCTCCAAATAGCTTGCACTTCATTTCCCTGAAGCCATCACACAGCCGAGACCAGAGCTCCAGGTCCTCCCAGATACCTGTGTCATTGTCACACTGCCATTCCCCAAACCCATTTCTGCCCCACAGCTGCTGAATGCTGGCTGGGGGAGGAGCATGGAGCCTGAGTTCTGAGCGCATCTCTCCAAAGGGGCAAGGCCTCTCATGCAGGCAGGGCTGTCATAGAACACAGGTGAGACAGGCACCCAAATCAATCACAGCCTGGCATGTGAATAGAATTCTAGGGAAAGGCATATTTATCAGAAAAAAAAAAATAGGGGAGCGGCAGGTATCGGCACAGAAAGTGTGTGTATAATTGTGATTTTCCTCAAAAGCTTGACAAACAAATCAGGGCGATGTGAAAGACAGAGCGAAGGCAAACGATGGCAATTCACATCCCTTTTATTGCTTGAGATATGCGGTGGCCATGGCAAAACCAACTACAAAACAATGCCACAAAGCAAAGAACTCCACAGCCTGTGTAGGCAGATGCAAAGATTCCCTGAATCAAAATGCTAGGAACTTAAACGTGCCCAAACGTGGACGGATGGCTGTGTGTGTATGTGGAGTGAGGGGCCGTTTGCTCCTTGCAATAAATTCAGGAGGGAATTTTTCTTCTTTTGGCGGTGCAATGGCTGTCCCTGCTCTTTGGATTAAACTTGGGGTCTGGTAAGGGCTGGACTGTGACCAACCCCCAAATTCCTATGTTGAAGTCCTAATCCCCAGTAGCTCAAATCGTGACTATTTGGAAATAGGGCCTCTAAAGAGGTAATTAAGATAAAGCAAGGTCAAAGAGAGAGGCCTCGAAAGAAACCAAACTTGCCACCATCTGGATCCTGGACTTCCAGCCTCCAGAGCTGAGAGAAGATAAATGCCTCTTGTTTAAGCCACCCAGTCTGTGGGACTTTGCTCTGGCAGCCCTAGCAGCAGGGAGTCAGGGCCATCTCTGCTGGGCTCTTTCTAGTAGAGTCAGTTTACCACATGGTTATTCAGGGCTTACGGGGATTTACTGCTCAATCCGTTGCAGCATCTTAAATCATTGGATAAATGCAGGGCATCTTCTTGGAACCATCATTGTATTTAGAAATTTCAAGGGAAATAGTTTAAATGTAAACATCCACGGGTGTATTTTGGAGCAGAATACCAAAATTTCACATGAATATTTAAGACGTGGCGAGTTACCTTAAACAAACTGGCTGCTTGCTCCTTGAAAGGCATTAAGATTTAAATCATAGAAAAGCTTGTAAGCCAGTGTTAGGTGATGAGGACCTAATGAAAGGTTTTGATCAGGGAATCTGACCTGGGTGGTTAGTGCCCTGCAATATTCGTAGGTACTTGATTCTTAGACAAGATTTAATCAAGACACCAGCAATTTAAAACCCCCAACTGCTAGCTGAGATCAGGAGTGCTAAGGTAGGGATGAGGGTGGGAGAGGAAGTGGGCAGAATGTTTGGGGGTTTATTTGTTTGATTGGATTTCTTCTTGGGACCTATGATGGTTAATTTTATATGTCAACTTGACTGGGCTAAGGGATTCTCAGTTAGCTAGTAAAACATGATTTCTGGGTGTGTCCATGAGGGTGTCTCTTCTGGAAGGCATTAGTATTTCAATCAGTAGACTTGAGAAAAGAAGCTCACCCTCAACAATGCAGGAGGGCATCATCCAATCCCTTGAGAGCCTGAATAGAACAAAAAGGTGGCAGAAGAGTGAATTCAGTCTCTTTTTTTTTCTTTTTGCGGTACACGGGCCTCTCACTGCTGTGGCCTCTCCCGCTGCGGAACACAGGCTCCGGACGTGCACAGGCTCAGCGGCCATGGCTCACGGGCCAGCCGCTCCGCGGCATGTGGGATTTTCCCAGACCAGGGCACGAACCCGTGTTCCCTGCATCGGCAGGCAGACTCTCAACCACTGAGCCGCCAGGGAAGCCCGAATTCAGTCTCTTTGACTGAGCTAAGACATCCATTGTTTCCTGCCATTGGACGTAGGTGCTTCCAGTTCTCAGGCTTTTGGACTCAGAGCAGAACTTACTCCATCAGCTCCCTGATTCTCAGGCCCTTTGCACTCAGACTGAATGACACCACCAGCTTTCCTGGTTCTCCAGCTTGCAGACACAGATTGTGGGACTTCTCGGACTCTATAACAGTGTGACCCAACTCCTATTTGTATATATGTACATATATATATATATATATATATATATATATATATATACACACACACATATATATACACATATATATGTGTATATATATATGCACATATATATATGTGTATATATATATATATTCTATTGGTTCTGTTTCTCCAGAGAACTCTAATACAGTGCCCATGGTTGTAGAAGATGGTAAGTTACAGCAGAGAGTGTGGCAAAGATGGACTGGCTACTCACCAATCCTGCTTTCTCTCCTGGCCACACAGGAAGACTACGTTTCCCAGCCACCTTTGTGGTTACGTTGGGGCATGTGACCAGGTTCTGGCCAATAGAATGTGGGCAGAAGTGACAGTGTGCCATTTCTAAGCCTGGCCATAAAATCTGCACGCTGTCCGTGTTCTCTCTTCTCCTTCTTTAGAGACAGTGGAAGTTGTCTGTTGAAGACTGCAGCATCACTAGATGGAAGTAACCTGGATCCCTGGATCATCATGTGGAAAAGCACCACCAATGAGAACTGCCCAATCCACATTAGATCTTGATGTGAATGAGGAATACATCTTTATTGTGTTAAACAACTGAGATTCAAGGGTTGTATGTCACAGCAGCTGGTGCTACCTGTTTTGACCAATACAGGAACAGAGAGCTTTGATGATTCATTGAATAATTATTGAATGTCCATTATATTCCCTGTACCATGCTAAGTTCTAGGAATGAGCAAATCAGAGATGGTCCCCGCACTCTGAACTTCCAGTTCCACAATTGCACAGATATAAATAAAGTTGCAACTGTGGTAAATGATAAAGCAAAAAGGTACATGGCGTGGGGAGAATATATAATAAGGGGATTTGATCTATTCTGTGGGGGAGGGGATTAAGGATGGCAGTGGCAGCTGTGCTGCCTGAAGGATATGTAGGCGTTAGCTAGGTAAGGAAGGGGGAAGACCTTTCCAGGCAGAAGGAGCAAACAGCATGTGTGTCAAACTGAAAGGAGGCCAGAAGGGTTGATTCTTTGGTAATTTTTAGCTAGAGTAACCTGCTCATTAATCAAAAACTTACTCATTTGCTTCTTTTAATAGCATCCCTTCCTCATCATTAGGACCAAGCTGCAAGAATGTCTTCGCCCACATTTCATTTCTCTCTCTCTCTTTTTTTTTTATTGAAGTATGGTTGCCTTACAATGCTGTGTTAGCCTCCACTGCACAAAAAATGAATCAGCCATACACATACAGATATCCTCTCCCTTTCACATTTCTTATATACCAGAGATTCTAAGACAGGGAGAAACACAAACATGGTGAGAGGGAACTTTCTGGAGGTATCCCTTGGCATAATTAGGGTTCCTTTCTAATGATAAACAGGAACTTCTCATTTGGAGCTATTATAGTTTATCACATCAGAGCCCAAGATCATTGAAGCCTCAACAATGTGTCACAATCTGCTTGGGGACCCCTTAATCCATGGGATATTGACACCATTGACTATAATGACTTCTTCGGAGGGGAAATAAAATAACTGCGTGATATTGCTGCAGCACAATAAAAATGGAAGTTGTAAACTTGACAGTGTGAAATAGTTTATTTTCATTTTTATACAACAGATGTTGTTTGACCTAGAAGAAGGAATAATATTATAGAAATTGTGACCAGTCTGAAGGAAAAGAAGTCTAAAAATAAAATACAAATAGCAGCTGTTTGAATTGTCTTCCTAATATATCAGAGTTGACAACTCTTACTTTTTCATTTGAGTTGGGATTTGCAAGGAGGCATTTGGATGGGAAGATTGTTTCAGGAGGGCATCCACCGTGTGTGGCATGTGGCCCTTTCTGGCACCGAGAGGCCTCATAGTCTCAGGACATCTCTGAAGTTCTGGCATTAAACCCTGAAACCAAAAACAATCTCAGATCCATGAATCAGGGGCTCTCAAGATCCCACATCCTTTGCCATGGCATGCCCTGGCTTTCTTTTGCCACTTTTCCTTCCTGACCACCGATTTTGATGACACACTGACATGTAGATTTCCATTTTTGCACACGACCCCTATTCTCTACCACAACCTTATTTCTCCTTCAGTAGAGAATCTCAGAAAAAACTGTGAAGAGGCAGAAAATGTAATTATAAAACCGTTCAAAGAATTGAGAGCAGAATATGGCACTGGAGTGGCTGATATTAACTAGTGGTGAGCCACGATAATTTGCGAACTATGGAGAAATCTTCCAATTCATGGCTTTGTGCAATTGAACCTTGCCATTGGCTATCGACAAATAACAGCTATTTGCTTACTCACACAATGAAGAAGTCTTGCCTTGCCTTTGTCTCCTCTAGCTGAATCTACTTTAGGCACATCAACCTTGGGCTCTGGCTTGCTCTCATTCCTGAGATTATCTTGATTGGAACTATCAACATGGAACAGCATGGTATGATTCTGGGTCCTGTTGCTCAGGCTACAGGAGCTAGCTATTCCTTGAGGACGCAGTTCATGACACCCTCAAGTCCCTGGCAGCTAGGTTCCACTCCACAATGGTTAGCCAGACCATGGCTTCCCTGGCTCCAACAATGGTCTGTTCCCTTGAGTCCTGCTGCTAGCCTTCACCTCCTTGGACCTCTTGGTAGTAGAAATCTCTTGACCAATATCTGAACTTGCTTTTCCTTCTAAACACTTCTCCCATTGTCTCACTTCAGCCCTGTGGAATGGAGATACCCAGCCCTGTTTCTTTTCCTTCACCCTATGTGCCTTGCCGAATATAGCTCCTAAAATCCCTCTTGAGTCTGTCTGCTTTTCCTCCATTCCCCACTATCTCTACTTCAGTTCAGGCCCCCATCATCTCTTACTTGGACTATTTCAACAATCTTCCCATGTGGGTAGAGTATTTCCTCCTTTAATCCATCCTCCACTCTTTCTGGAAACCAGAGGGATCTTTCTAGAATGAAAATCCAACCAGCTACTTCTTTGATTGAAACCTTTCAATAGCTTTCCATTACTGCAATAATAATTCAAACTTTTAACATGGTTTCATGATCAGGCTCCTGCCTGTTTCTCCAGTCTCATCTCCTGTTTCTTCCCCATCAGTCAGACTAGACTTGGCTCTCTAACCAGACTAAGGTTCGTTAGGTCCCCAAAACATGTCCTGATCCTACTCATCTCCAGGCCTTTGACCATGTACTTCCCTTTGCCTGCAAAACCCTTTCCCCTTCATCTGGGATAGTGCTACTCCCTTCTCTGATCTCATCCTAGATGCCACTTCACCCATCCTCTCTTGACACTAAATGCTTTCTCTAAGTGTTGGCATAGCACCTTGCCTGTCTCCACACTGATCATAATGAAATTTAATTGGGTTATATGTGTCTCTTCCTGCTACCCTGTGATCTCTTTGAAGTCCAAGGCCACATCTTCTTCGATGCTGTGTTTGCGGTCCTTTACATGATCTCTGCCCACAAGGAGATCACAAAGTCACTTGCCACTTTGGGTACAGCAAATGTTTGTAACATAAATGGAGAAATGACAAATGAGGAGCAAGTCCCAGGTGTGAAAACTGGATGCCCCACTCCTCCCCTGTCCAGTGCCCTGGTGCTTCTTTTGCCTTTCTGTAGATGATAACGTGGGTCCACAGGCAAGCCCTGTGTTGCAGAAATTGGGAGGTCTGGTTGCCTTGCTGTTGGCTAAAGGTGTGTGGATCCTTTTAGAAGTTTATCCATTTAGGTTTATATTTCCACTCGGAAGTCTTGACAGACACCCTGTGCTCTGAAGTAGTTGACATTGAAGAAGACCAGCAAGCCATTTTTTAGATGCCAGGGCAGCTGAAACTCAGATTGCTGCAGAACAGATATCATCCATTTTTATTTTTGTACAAATGTGCTGAACTCCGTCCCTTTCCCTGGGCTGCCCTGTCACAGGGGATTCATGATATTCACTGGCCATTTCTTTGTCTCTGGCCTTGCTGTTCCCAGAGGGAGGCACGTCCTTTGGATTGATGGCACAATTGCTGCAAAGGGTATACTATATTCAAGTAACATCAGGAGGATTTTGTATTCTGTGGCTCTGTTAAACCAGAGGGATGCAGCTTTGGTCTGAGATGGAAGGAAGGTTTGGTGATTGCTAAGAAAACCGCAAGTAATTCTGCAGCCTCCTGCTAGGATCGAGGGTTGGGTTTGGAACAGAGCCAGAGGGCAGCTCCGTTTGTTAGGCCCTCACCACCTTGAGGCCACACGTATTTCCTGAATATCTGTTATGTGTCGTCATGTCCAGAGGTGATGTCTCTGGTCCACTTCCTGTTCTCAGGAAGCCCCTTAGTCTTTACAGTATGCCTTTTAAACCCATCTCTCTCTCTTTCTTTCTCTCTCTCCCCAAAAGGAAGGCTTATTTTCTCTTCTCTATGCCTGTAGAGAGCTGGCAACCAGAAGACTCTTCTGAGCGCTCTACAATTTGGGACGATCGCAATAGGCTACCTAGGGTAGCTGGAACCCAGTAAAGTTGATGAGAAGGTGGCACTGCCAGGTGCCTGGGAACCTGTGAAGGGAATGGCAGCATACTGACCCTTTCCACGGCTGCTGGGCTCCCTCTCTGCGCCCATAGCCAGGGATCATGGCTCCAGGTGGGGTTCCCCTAAGGCCCTGGATGGGCTTCTTAGCAGAAGCTTCCAACTGCTCTTGCCCAGGTGAAAGTGCTTGCTGGCTTGTGCCTGTGTCTGTGAGTGGGAGGGAATCCTAGCAATTCTGAATCTAGGGAGAATTCTTCTTCTTAAAGAGATTCCCCTCAAATTGTATAAGGTTTATGCCAAACAAAACCTAGATCCACACGCTTTTTTTTAAACATTTTTATTGGAGTATAATTGCTTTACAATGGTGTGTTAGTTTCTGCTTTATTTATTTATTTATTTATCTATTTTTTGCGGTATGCAGGCCTCTCACTCTTGTGGCCTCTCCCGTTGCGGAGCACAGGCTCCGGACGTGCAGGCTCAGTGACCATGGCTCACGGGCCCAGCCGCTCTGCAGCACGTGGGATCTTCCCGGACCGGGGCACGAACCCGTGTCCCCTGCATCGGCAGGCGGACTCTCAACCACTGTGCCACCAGGGAAGCCCAGTTTCTGCTTTATAACAAAGTGAATCAGTTATACATATACATATATCCCCATAACTCCTCCCGCTTCCATCTCCCTCCCACCTTCCCTATCCCACCCTTCTAGCTGGTCACAAAGCACCAAGCTGATCTCCCTGTGCTATGCTACTGCTTCCCACTAACTATCTGTTTTACATTTGGTAGTGTACATATGTCCACATACACACTACCACTCTCTCACTTTGTCCCAGCTTACCCTTCCCCCTCCCCATGTCCTCAAGTCCATTCTCTATGGAGAACAATATGGATGTTCTTTAAAAAACTAAAAATAGAACTACCATACTACCCAGCAATCTCACTACTTGGCATATACCCTGAGAAAACCATAATTCAAAGAGTCATGTACCACAATGTTCATTGCAGCTCTATTTACAATAGCCAGGACATGGAAGCAACCTAAGTGTTCATCAACAGATGAATGGATAAAGAAGATGTGGCACATGTATACATGGAATATTGCTCAGCCATAAAAATAAATGAAATTGAGTTATCTGTAGGGAGGTGGATGGACCTAGAGTCTGTCATACAGCGTGAAGTAAGTCAGAAAGAGAAAAACAAATACCGTATGCTAACACATATATATGGAATCTAAAAAAAAAAAAAAAAAGGTCATGAACAACCTAGGGGCAAGATGGGAATAAAGACGTAGATCCACTCTTGGCAGGATGATTTGACTGTCTTCTTCTGTGTCCATTTGTACTATATGTCATCTGATTTATTCTTACCAATGCTCTGTATTTTTAACCTTTTAGCCTCTTAAGTGGAGATACAAGACCAGCCTGTATCAAAAAAGGAAGCTGAGTTTCCTGTTCATTCATTCCTTCACTCATTCATTCACAAATATTTGTTAAGCCCCTTCTGTGTATCAGGCACTGGCATAAAGGTGAAACGAGAGTCAAGGTCCCTACCCTCAAGGGTCTTGCATTTTTGTGGGGGAAATAGATAATAAATAGTCATACTAATAAATGTAAAATTGCAGTGATGACAAGTGCTCCAAGTGAAAGTTCCAGACCCTCAACAGCCTATAAGTAAGGGGTTTTTTTCTGACCCAAGGATCAGGAAGGACTCTCTGAGGAAGTACTCTCTAGGCAACTAGAGATACTAGGCCTGCCCTCAAGGACAATTTCAGGGAGCCAGAGGTCAGTTTTACAGACAGCATCACTGCCCTTGGCAAACCAGGGGAACGGCTACATAGCAATTGCATGGGGCAGCTTACAGCTGGCGTCAGCTTTGTCTTAAGTATACTTTCCCCATTTGATGTTACTTCTGATAACAGCTTGAGCCAAACATTTGGGAGTATTTATTCCCTGTGAGAAAGTGAGCATCTATGCCGCCTACTTTCATCCTCAACTAGTAGCAACCCTCCTAAATTTCCTTGATTCTAATTTAGCAAGCTTTCAACTTGACCTCTCCATGGAGGCCACAGGACATAGTGGAAAGAAAATATTCTTTTAAATTAGACAGGTCTGGATTCAGATTGTGGTTCTGCAACTTCTGTGATCTTGAGCAAGTTTCTTAACCTCTCTGATCCTCAGTTTCCTCATGTGTTTTTTAAGTGTACAATTCAATGACTTTTAGTAAATTTGCTGTGTTGTACAACCATCTCTATAACTCAGTTTTAGAACATTTTCATCATACTTTCCTCATCTATTAAAGGAGAATAATACCCATATTAAAAGGTTTTTATAAGGACGAAATGAGATCTTTATAAAAATAGATATTTCTGTGCTTGTAACATAGAAAATGTTCAAAAATGGTATGAAAGGTGACTTCAGCAAAATGCCAGAATAAGGAAATCTAAAATTATGCCCCTCCCTCCAGAAAAAGAATGAAAAAAATGGCAAAGACTATCAGAATCAACTTTGGAAATCTGGAAGTTAAATAATGTTTTCATCAACCCAGGAGGACACTTATTTTAAAAATACACAACTGAATCTCAGTAAGAACAGCAAGCTTTATGGTGTTTTCATTTACCCTAGTCCCATCCACCACTACCCACTGCAGAGGTAACCTTGAAATTCACAGCCCATGTTCCTGATTCTGGAGGGAGCAGAAGAGATTTCAAGCAAAGAATTGTTATTTCATCTGTCTGGTGGTTCCCTGGAAGACCTAGTCAAAAGGTTTCTCTTTATTTCACCTGACTCAGAAGTCACCCAGTGCTAAAGTTGCTACCCTGGGGCATGTGTCAAAAATATTTACAGGCAAACGTTTTAGTCTCTGCTGCTTGAGGCAATGGATAACAACTGGGGCAAACACTAGACTAACCAAAAAGGCTTGGAGGAAAGGCTGGGGGGTGAGATGTCTATAAGGGCTGTATAAAGCTCCAAAAATTTAGATCATCCAGTTTTAGGAAAAGGAAGAAAAATGAATGAAGAAAAATGAACAGGGCCTCAGAGACCTGTGGGACACCATCAAGTCTACCAACATCTGCACAATGGGAGTCCCAGAAGGAGAGGAGAGAGACAGAGGAGCAAAAAGAACATCTAAAGAAATAATGACTGAAAAATTGTCCAATTTTTGGAAAAACATTAATTTGTACATCCAAGAAGCTCAATGAATTCTGAGTAGGATAAACTTAAAGAGATACACACCTGGACACTTCATAATCAAATTGCTGAAAAACAAAGACAAAGATAAAATCTTGAAAGCAGCAAGAGAGAAGTGACTCATCACATACAAGGGAGCCTTGATAAAATTCATAGCTGATTTCTCATCAGAAACTATATATGGTGGCCAGAAGATAGTGGGATGAAATATTCAAGGTGCAGAAAGAAGAAAATCTTTCAACCAAGAATTCTATATCCAAGAAAACATTGTTGAAAGAAATTTAAGAAGACCTAAATAAATGGAAATACAGCTCATGCTGATGGATTAGAAGACTTAATATTGTTAAAATGGCAATACTCCCCATATTGATGTACAGAATCAATGTAATCCCTATTAAACTTGCATCTATTGTAGCAGTGGACACGCTGATCCTAAAATTAGTATGGAAATGTAAGGGAACTTCAATAGCCAAAACAATATGTAAGAGAAGGACAAAGTTGGAAGACTCACAGTTACTGATTTCAAAACTTACTACAAAGTGTCAGTAATCAAGACAGTGTGGTAGTAGCATAAAGATAGACATAAAAGTCAATGGAAGAGAATTGAGAGTCCAGAAATAAACCCATACATTTATGGTCAATTGATATTTGAGAAGGGTGGCAAGAAAATACAATGGTGAAAAATAGTCTTTTAAACAAATGGGACAATTGGATATCCAGTTGGGAAAAGAATGAATGTGTACCTGTACTTCACACCATATGCCAATATTAACTCAAAATTGATCAAAGACGTAAGTGTAAAAGCTAAGTCTATATAACTGTAAGAAGAAGATATAGACATAAGTGTGACCTTGCCTAGGCAATGATTTCTTAGTTATGACACCAAAAGCAGAAGCAACAAAATAAAAAATAGTTAAGCTTCATCAAAAACAAAACTTTTGTGTATCAAAATACACTATGAAGAAAATGAAAAGATAACCCACAGAATGGAAGAAAATATTTGCCAACCATATGTTTATATGTGATTTGTATCCAAAGTAGAATTCAGTAATAAAAATACAAATAAAATTAATAAATGGGCATATGAGTCTTCTTCAAAGAAGATATACAAATGACCGAGAAATACATGAAAAGATGCTCAACATCGTTAGGGAAATACAAATCAAACCCACAATGAGATACCACTTAACACTTACTAGGAAGGCTATAATTTTTTTTTTAAAAAGGAAAATGCAGGCACTGGCAAGGATGTGTAGAAACTGGAACCCTCATACACCACTGATGACAATGTAAAATTGTGCAGCTGCTGTGGAAATCAGTTTGGCAGTTCCTCAAAAAGTTAAACATAGGGTTACCATATGACCCAGCAATTCCACACCTAGGTATACATCCAAGAGAAATGAAAACATATGTCTACACAAAACTTGTATGCAAATATTCATATTAGCATTATTCATAAGAGCCCAACTACTCAAATGTTCACAGTGGAATATTATTCAGCCATAAAAAGCGTTAAGTACTGACACACCTACAACATGGATGAACCTAGAAAATATTACACTAAGTGATAGGAGCCAGTCACAAAAGTCCATATATTGTATCATTTCCATTTACATTAAATATCCACAATAAGCAAATCCATAGAGACAGAAGGTAGATTAATGGTTGCCAGGGGATGGAGGTGTAGGGATGGGGGTAAGAAATGACTGGGAACAGGTAAGGATTTTTTTGAAGAGGGGTAATGGAAATGGCCTGGAATTAGATTGTGGTGATGGTTGTACAACATTGTGAACATACAAAAAAATTGAACTGTGCATTTTTAAATGGTGAATGTTACATGAATTTTATAGACTATATTTTTAATTTAAATTTTAGGTTTATGGCAAAATTGAGCAATTGAGATACAGAGATTTCCCATATACTCCCTACCCCCTACCTCCCATCACACACAACCTCCTCCAGTATCACCATCCTGCACCAGAGTGGTATATTTGTTACAACTGATGAACCTACATTGACACATCATAATCACTCAGAGTCTATAGTTTACAGGAGGGTTCACTCCTGGTGTTGTACATTCTGTGGGTTTCAACAAATGTGTAATGACTTACCCACCACTGACGTATCATACAGAATGGTTTTACCACCCTAAAAATCCATGCTCTGCCGATTCATCCCTCCCTCTCCTCCAATCCCTGACAATAACTGATCCTTTTACTGTCTCCACTGTTTTGCCTTTTCCAGAATGTTATATAGTTAAAACCATACAGTATGTAACCTTTTCAGATTGGCTTCTTTCAAGTGAATTTTATCTCAATAAGAAGTTGCCCAGGGGCTTCCCTGGTAGCACAGTGGTTGAGAATCTGCCTGCTAATGCAGGGGACACGGGTTCGAGCCCTGGGCTGGGAGGATCCCACATGCCGTGGAGCAACTAGACCCGTGAGCCACAGCTACTGAGCCTGGGCGTCTGGAGCCTGTGCTCCGCAACAAGAGAGGCCGCGATAGTGAGAGGCCCGTGCACTGTGATGAAGAGTGGCCCCCGCTTGCCACAACTAGAGAAAGCCCTCGCACAGAAACGAAGACCCAACACAGCAAAAATAAGTTAATTAATTAATAAACTCCTACCCCCAACATCTTCTTTAAGAAAAAAAGAAGTTGCCCAAAAAGGGGTGGAAAAAATCATAGTAAAGTCATGGTGTTGGTGGTAGTTATTATTAAAAAAACTCCTAGAAATAATTTTTTCACTCAACATTTATTGACTAACTACAATATGCATGGAATAATTTATGCAAATATAAATAAGGCAAGATAGATCAAGGCACTTAGAGTTTAGTAGGGGAGAGAGACACATAAACAGAAAATTTAAATATCAGTTAGTCATTCAGAAAATATTTCTTAGATTGCTCCTAAGGGCCAAGCCATATGCAATGTGGCAAGTGTGGTGATGGGGATGTCATAGTGGTCTTGTGAGCCCAGTGTAGGGGGAGAAGCACATCACCCTGGTCACATTCACCCAGTGGTGGGGTCAGTGAACATGACACTCTGGGAGGGTTAGGGACATACTGGATGGAGCATGTCTTAAACAGGGGAACCAGGATGGAGAGGGTGCATGAGGTCATGAGCTAACAAAGAAGATTGAAGTATCTGAGGATATTTAACCCAGAAAAGAGGAGGCTCGGTGAGAACTAGTTGCTTTTCACTAAGTATCCGATCCTCAGTGGGGAGGCTGAGCAGGGAGCTGTCCCAAGAGGTCAGGCCCATAGGGCCAAGGTGAGGCACTGGGAATGGGTGTGATGTGTGGTCCTGGTGGATGGAGCTGAAGGGTAAGGATCCGATGGGCTCTACTATAAGGAGAGGGTCAATGTCAAAGCAGAAAACAAGTCTAAAACAGGGCAACAGCTTCAGGGCTAAGACAGGAACAGAAGTTGAAGGACAAAGCCAAACAGGGGTCAAATATAGGGGAGGTGAGAACGAGGATTTCTGAGCAGGGGGAGCAAAGTGACTAAGCCTGTATGATCTGAGGACAAATTGCCTGCCTTTGAATTTTGGCTTGGCCACTTGCTAGTTTAATGACTTTGAGCAAGTTACTTAACTCCTCTGTACCTCAGTTTCTCCATCTGGGGATAGCAATAGTACCTACTATTGTATTGTAAAGATTAAATAAATTAATATGCATAGAGCATTTAATACCTGGCAATATGTGTTAACTATTATTATAGCTAATGTTTTACATACTTCTAAGTTCTGTTTGTGTTAGTAAGCTGAGGTCATTTAAAGAGACTAAGACAAAATATCAGCTCCCTTTTCAGCCTGGAGGGCTACTGGACTTGTTTTGTGAAACTCGCCAAGGATGCCATTTTGAGTATGTAGCTTGGAGGAGAGCTTCCATCCCCTTGCCACTCTTACCAGCAGGCATTGTGAGCCTATGCCATAGTCGAGAACTCCCCAGACACCTGGAGTGAAAGAGCTGTGCATGAGAGGGACACACGGCTTGGAGAACTGAACTCAAGGAGAGCCTGGGGGCTGCCATTTAACCACAGATTTCTTTCCTCCTTTCCTGTGGCAGTTCTACCAATAGAGATTCCTTTGGAAGTCCAAGCCCCTCTCTGAATGTAAATCCATTTCACCAAGTCCTTCTAGAATCTGAAGATTACCAATGAAATTGGAGTTGCAACAGGGGCCACAGTGACTGAGCAGGAGGGTCTGTAACTGTGGTTGACCCAGAGGAATACTTCTCAACCATGGCTGCACACTAGAAACACCTGGAGAGTTTGTACCATATGAATGGCTGGGTCTCACCTCCACAGATTGAGAATTAACTGTTGGTGAGGATTCTGGCCATAGGTATGTTTAAAAAGCTCCCTGGTCGATTCAACTGTGTAGCCAGGGTTGAGAACCACTGAGCTAAAGGTAATGGCAAAGCAAGAGCAAGTGATCTAGACTAAGTGGACAACCTGGGAACTTCTGTAGTCTCCATTTCTTTCAATTCACGACTCATCATATGGCATGCATAACACTCTGCAGAGCAGTGACCCAACCAGCCTGTATGCATGGGCAGACAGACACCACCAAGCCTTAGACACACATGAGCCTCTGACAATAGACTGGCCGTGGAAGTATGGGTTTTCCATGGGCAATATCTGCAACAGAGAGCAGGAGCCTTGCTGGGTGCTTCCATGGAGATAGTGGTATGCAGGATTAGATATTTGAGTGAGTAAATAATGAATTTGTAATGTTAATTTGCAAAACGATTTGTTTTGGTGAATTCATTTATTTTGGGTGATTTGCCTTAAGAATGTTTGAATGTGTTTACAACAGAGAAGACTAGAACCAGAGCCTATTTTAATTTATTAGGCATATAATTGTTTTGGATGGTCAAACGAAGTTTGATTACCTGGTATAGCATAATGTGGCCATAATCTGACTGCCACAATCTCCACAAATGGTGATGTGATATATATGTGTAACCATCAGCTACCAATCTTGTAAACATGAGCAAATGGACAACAGCAGAATTCTGGCCTCGGATCTACAAAAACATAAAGCAGACCAACTTTCTAAGCCAAGAAAAAAACAACACATGACTTGCCAAGATTCACAAAATTGACACTCTGTGCCGTCTATAAAACTATGCTAAAGATTTGGCCTGCAGGCAACAAAATCTGAGATGATAGAAGGCCCATCTGAAAATTGCCACTGGCAGCTCTTGAAAAAAAAATGTTTGCAATATGGCTGAGGGTGCCTTGCCAATTTACCACAAATTTCCCAGTCTAAGGAGGCAGATGAACCAATGAAATTCCCCTCAACCATCTCAGTAAGAGCTCAGCTTGTCAAGATTCAGAATTGCTCAGGGCCAGGACACTTCTGTGATGGAATTATCCTTGAGCTTGGCTGTTGTGCACAGCAATTTGTAATGTGAGGAGCTGAGATAGCGCTTAATCTTGGAGAAGATGTGCAGTGTGGGTATATAGGGCCATGACCTGGCTTCTGTTTCTGGATCTGCCCACCTGTGTCTCCATATGTGAATTTGGAAGTCAGCCTTCTTCTATCCAGCAACCTTTAAGAAATGCCTACTAAGTGCAAGGTGTTGGAGGTTCAAAGGTGAGTGTAATATGGTTGTCGCCTTTGAGGGACTCATAGCCTAGCAGTAAGTATAGGCATATAGATCAGTGTAACAGAATAGAGTCTAGAACTTGACACCCCCATATACTGTTCTCCACCATTAATGTTTTACCTTGTGGAGAATGTCATATAAATGGATGATACCTTTAAGATTCATTCACAATGCCTTTAAGATTCATCCAAGTTGGCACTTATTTCAGCAGTTGATTCCTTTCTGTTGCTGAGTAGTATTCCACTGTATGGATGTACCACAATTTATTTAGTTTTTCACCTGCTGAGGGACATTTGGATTGGTTCCAATTTGTGACTATTATAAATAAAGCTGCTTTAAAGATTGATATACAGGTTTTTGTATGGACTTAAGTTTTAATTTCTCTTGGAAAAATGCCCAAGAGTGCTAGAGGTGGGTCATATGGTTAGTACATATTTGACTTTATTTTAAAAAGCTGCCAAACTGTTTTCCAGAGTGGCTGTACCGTTTTGAATTCCCTCCAACAATGTGGAAGAGTTCCAGTTGCTCAGCACGCTTACCGTACTTCATTTGTCAGTATTTTTTATTTTAGATATCCTGATAGGTGTGTAGTGATATCTCGCTGTGGTTTTAATATGCATTTCTCTGGTGACTAGCGATGTTGAACATCTTTCCATGTGCATATTTGTCATCCATATATCCTCTTTGGTAAAATGCCTCTTCTGGTCTTTTACCCATTTTCTAATTGAACTGTTTGTTTTCTTATTGTTGAGTTTCTTTCTATGTTCTCAGTATAAGTCCTTTATCAGGTATGTGATTTGAAAATTATTTTCTCCAGTCTTTAGATTGTCTTTTCATTTTCCTACAGTGTCTTTTACATAGCAAAAGCTTTTATTTTTGATGAAGTCCAATTCATCAATTTTTCCTTTATGGTGTCATGCCCAAGAACTCATTGCCTAACTTCAGGTTACAGAATTTTTTTCCTATGTATTCTTCTAAACGTCTTATAGTATTATGTTTTACATTTAGATTGATGCTCCATTTAATTTTTTATAAAGTGTGGGTTAGGGAGAAAGAGATTTTTAGACTTTGGGTGGGGTGGGGGAAGGTTGTTTGTTTTGTTTTGCTTGCCTATACATGTCCAAATTTTCCAATACCATTTGTTGAAAAGACTATCTTTCCTCTGTCAAAAATCAACTGAACACATTTGTGAGGGTCATTTTCTGGACACTCTTCAGGTCCTTTGATCTATGTGTCTATCCCTCTGCCAGTACCACACTGTCTTGATTATTACTGTAGCTGTATAGTAAGTTGTAAAAGGGTTAGTTGAGTCCTCCAACTTTATCCTTTCAAAATTGTTCTGGCTATTCTAGTTCTGTTTCCTTTTCATGTAAATTCTAGAATCAGCTTGTCTATATCTACAAAAAGTCCTGCTGAGATATTTATTGGAATTTCATTAAATCTGTAAAATAATTTTGGGAGAATTGACATTGTTAGTGTGCGAAGTCTTCCAATCCATGAATACAGTTTGTCTCTCCGTCTATTTTGTCTTTTATTTTTGCTATCAGTGTTTTATAATTTTCAGCATATTATCCTGTACATGTTTTGTCAGATTTATACCTAAACACTTCATTTTTTAAGCTATTATAAATGGTATATTTTAAAAATTTGGGCTCCTAAATGTTCACTGCTAGTATGTAGAAATATGGCAGATTTTTGTTTGTTGACCTTGTATCCTGTGCCTTTGACAAACTCACTTACTAGTTCTAGGAGTTTTTTTGGTAGATCCCTTGGAATTTTCTACTTTAAGCAATCATATCATCTGCAAATAGGGACAATTTTAAACCTTCTTTTTCAATCTGCACGCCTTATAGTTCCTTTTCTTTCTTTATTGCACTAAGGCTTTCAGTATGATGTTGGATAGGAGTGGTGAAAGCAGATATTCTTGCCTTATTCCCAATCTTAAGAGGAAAGCATTCAGTCTTCCACCACTGTGTGATGTTAATTGTAAGTGTTTTTGTAGGTGCCCTTTATCAGTTGAGGAAGATTTTATCACAAATGTATATTGGATTTTGTCAAGTGGTTCTTTTGCACCTACTGAAAGCATCATGTGGTTTTTTTCTTTAGGTTGTTAATATTGTGGATTTTATCCAGTGATTATTGAATATTGAACCAACCTTGCAATTCCAGGATAAATCCCACTTGGTTGCAGCATTATTATTTTTACATATTGCTGAATTTGATTTGCTAATATTTTGTTGAGAAACTTTGCATTCATGAAGAATATTGGTCTGCACTTTTCTTATAATTACTTTTAGCCTCATAAAATGAGTTGGGAAGTATTCCCTTCTCTTCTAATTTTGGGAAGAGATTATATAAAATGGGTTTTATATCTTCTATAAGTATTTGGTGGAATTCACCAATGAATCCCTCTAGGAGTACTGATTTCTTTGGGGGAGATTTTTTAAATACAGATTCAATTTCTTTCATAGATATAGGGCTATTTTGATTATGTATTTAACATTTGATGAGTTTTGGTAGATTGTGATTTTCAAGGAATCAGTCCATTTCATCTAAGTTGTTGAATATATGTAAATAGAGTTGTTCATACGATTCTTTAATTTTACTTTTATTGTTTACAGGTCTGTAGGGATAGCCATAATTTTATTCCTGATACTGATATGTCTTCTCTCTTTTTCTTTGTACATCTTATTGGGTGTTATCAATTTTATTGATCTTTTCAGTAAACTTTGGGTTTTGTTCATTTTCTCTGTTAGTTTTCAATTTCATTGATTTCTGTTCTTAACTTTACTATGTCCTTTCTTTCGTTTGATTTTTTTTTTGTATCTTAAAGTGGAAGCTTAGATTATTGATTTGAGAACTTTCTTCTTTTCTATGATAAGTGGTTAGTGCTATAAATTTTTCTCTGTGCATTCTTTTAGTAGCATCCCACAGATTTTGATATGTTACATTTTCATTCAGTTAAATATATATTTCTACTTAACTGAGACTTCCTCTTTGACTGGATTATTTAAAACCATGTTATTTTATTTCCATGAGTTTGAGGGTTTTCCAGACATCTTTGTTATTGATCTCTCACTTAGTTCCCCATCCCTTGGAACCAAAGAACTTTCACCTCTGAGGGTTTTAAGTGCCTGTGGGCCCTGCTCCAGTGATTGTAATTTGCCACTTAGATTCAAACACAGCAGATAAGTTGTGGAGCTGGGATTTAAAACCAGTCATTTCTGACTACAAAACTTGAAATCATCCTTGTCTCCTTTTCTTTCAATATACCTCATAGCTAGTCAGCAAACCCTATGAGCTCTACTTTCAAAATATATCCAGAATCTGAACACTTCTCACCACCTTCATTGATACCACTCTGTTCCAAGCTGCTATTGCCTCTGGCTTGCCTTATTGCAATAGCCTCCTGACTGGACCCCCTGCTTCTGTTCTTACCCCAGTCCCCTTCCAATTGGTCTCAGTAGAGCAGGCAGAAAGAAACTTTGAAAATATATCCTGTTTCTTCTATCACTGAAACTTTCCACTAGCTCCCCATCTCACTCAGAGTCAGTTAAAATCCTTACGGGGATCTATAAGGCCTTCCATGCTCTGGTCCCTTGCTGTCTTTCTGACTTCATCTGCTACCACTCTCCCCCACTCTCTCCACTTCTGCTGATCCTCAAATAAGCTGGCCCTGTCCCTGACTCAGGGCCTTAGCAAGTGCTTTTTCCTCTGCCTAGAATCCTCTTTCTTCTGGTTTCTCTTTCCCTCCTTCATGGTTTTACTCAAATGTTACCTTCTTAAGGAGGACTTCCCTGCCCATCTTGTTTAAAATTATACTCCTCCCCTGTCCCTTTTTTTTTCCCTCTCTGAATTATTCTTCCCAGTAGTACTTTTCACCAACTAACATACTGTGTCATGATTTATTTACCACATTTATTGTCTGCCTAAACCCTCACTGGAAAATAAACTCCCATGCGGGCAAGGATCTTCGTTTTGATCATCACTCTATTCGAAGCATCTTTCAAAATGCCTGACATTTAGTAGATGCTTGAAAAATATTTGTTGAATAATAGATGAATAAATGAATGAATGAATTCTTTTTACTACTCCTTGATGCTTCAGCAAAAATAATAATTGTCACTAATAAAAGCTACTATTGGGACTTCCCTGGTGATCCAGTGGTTAGACTCCATGCTTCCACTGCAGGGGGTGCAGGTTCAATCCTTGGTTGGGAAACTAAGATCCCACATGCCGCGTGGGGTGTGGCCAAAAAAAAAGAGCTAGTATTTATTGAGGGTCTGCCACTCAGGTGCTGTGTGTGCTTCATCTTATTTAATCATACAAATAATCCTGTAAGATAGGCTGTATTATCTATATTTTACAGGGGAATAAGACTGCTATTAGAGACAATACAAGGCAAGACAGAGGTTAATAACAGCGACCATTTGTTGAACATGTTACTAAGTACCAGCTATTAGCCCAAGAGCTTGCCATGCTCTATCTCACTTAATCCTCCTAAAACTCTATAAAATGGGTGTTATTATTTTTCTCATTTTGGCAATGAGAAAACGGAACCATAGTGATTTTAAATGAGATGCCCAAGGTTACACCACTGCTTAAAAGTGGCCTTGGGGTTCAAACCCAGGCATTGGACTTCAGGGCCCAGGCTCTGCTCTTCTATGCCCTAGTGTGATCTCAAGAAATGGGAATCAAAGATAATGACTCCCAGGTTTCTGGCTGGAGCAGTTGGGGAGATGTTGATGCCATTTACTGAGATGGACAAGGCTGGGATAGGAACATTTGGAGAAAGAAAGAAAATCAAGTTTAGCTTGGCCCATACAAAGATGTTTATGAGATGTTCATGATGATGTTTATGAGACATCCAAGGGGAGATATAAAGAGAGCAGTTGACTATGCAAGTTTGCAGCTCAGGGAAGAGGTCTAGACTGGAGACATCAATTTGGAAACCATGTGCATAGAGTTGGTATTTAAAGCCATAGGAATGGATGTGATCCTGGCCCCTTCTGTGTCTGTGGTATGCACACATATATTGGAGCTAAAGGCTGCCTTGGGAAAGAGAGAATCCATGCCAAATGCATGAATGAACCTGCCCTTTGAGATGAGCACAAGCCCAGCTTGCATGTGATCCACTGGCTACCGCCATGCTGAGTTGGAGATGGATCCTCTTTCTGTCATCACTGAAAAGCACCTCCCCTTCTTTCCAGCCATCTCTCAGGACCTGTAGTTTGAATTATCCGCATTACAGTTCCTGTCAAAAACCCAGAGGAAGCCATTGATATTCAAGAGTGCTAGTTTTAGGGAATTCCTCCAAAATTTCAAAGCTGTATCCCTATATCATACCAGAGCTCCAGGAAGCTACAGACCTGGTCTCTATCACTCTGTCCCCCAGTGGAATTGCCTTTACAGAACTATAGCTTAACATTATACATTTGGATTTTCCTGAGGGTCCACGTAATAGATACCACATGTGGAATATCAGTACATTTCTTGGGTAAAAGTCCTATTAAATATACCATCCATTATGTGGTGCAAGTTCCCTTAAGCAAAGACCTAGGAAACAATTTTTCTTAAAGTTCTGAAATGAGAAACAGGTTGTCTTTCTTGACAGACTAGTGTACTTGCTTTTGTGAGCTGCTGAAGGTCCTCTAGGCCATCACCTCTCCGTCTTTGCCTTATCTTCCAGGAACCTCAGAGTCAATATGTTGCTCATTTTAAACAGTTTCTCTTCATCTAGGTCAAGAGTCACAAACTGGGGCCCAAATGTTACCTGTAGATGAATAACATTCAGCTAGCTTTGTATTTAAAAATAACCACATGGCTTTGGGGATGAATATATCTAGATGTAGAATATATATACATTTAAGACATCTCTCAATTGTCTTAAATCTGTCCTGATTTGCACATTTATGCTACTTGCCTGGTCCCTGTAGAGTTTGCAACCGCTGACACAGATCTTCCCATGTAATCATTTTTCCTCCCCTCAATTCCTTATTAATATTTGGACCTTCTATTTTATACTCTTGTTTAAACAATTTTGGTTTCATTGTATTGCCACTCAAATATTGTATTTAGGCTGCCTAAAATCCGTCTAGAGAAGTAGGTTACCAAAGGGGAAAGGTCAGAGGAGGGATAAATTGGGATTTGAGGATTAATGTATATACACTACTATATATAAAATAGATAACTAATAAGGACCTACTGTATAGCACAGGGAACTCTACTCAATACTCTGTAATAACCTATATGGGAAAAGAATCTGAAAAAGAATAGATATATGTATATGTAAAACCGAATCACTTTGCTGTACAGCAGAAACTAACACTACATTGTAAATCAACTATACTCCAATATAAAATAAAAATTTTATAAATTACATGGAAGGAGAGGTATCAAAAGAGATAGAAAATATGAAAGAATGGTTAAGAAACATTTAAGATAGAGTAGAAATTCCAATATACATCTAATGAGAGTTACAGAAGAAGAGGACAAAGAGAACTGGTAAGAAGCAGAATTTTAAAGCAAATGAGACTGTACCTTGCTAATGTAAAATGTTAATAATAGGGGAAATTGGGTGTGGGGTGTATGTACTACCTTCTATCTTTACACTATATTTGTGCTTCTGTAAACCTAAAATTGTTTTAAAATAAGAAGTTGATTAGCATAAAAAATAAAATAAAATAAAAAATTTTAAAAGACCCCAAAACATTGCTTATACCTCCA
Organism: Mesoplodon mirus; assembly: GCF_964341445.2. Taxonomy (NCBI): domain Eukaryota; kingdom Metazoa; phylum Chordata; class Mammalia; order Artiodactyla; family Ziphiidae; genus Mesoplodon; species Mesoplodon mirus. The sequence continues at coordinate 135,714,273 of NC_138981.1, read as the reverse complement.
CATGCATTTGTATTTCCAAGGCTAATTATTTAAGAGTGGTTTCTTTCATCACACTACTCCATGAAATTGTGTCAGAATTCACGTTAAAGCTCAGCCAACAAGCACTATCAGAGCTCACAGAGTTCAAGTTGGCCAGAGATCAGATGGAAATGTTGGGGCCCGATTCCTTGGGAGGATGACAGGAAGGTGAGGTGGAGATGATTTAGAGGAAAGGGCATTATTCTTAATACCCTTCATAATCCCATTATGAAGCTGGAGGGTGAAGATTAAGATTTATTAGCTATAGTAAGACCCTGTGCCTTCTGGAAAATGGTCAATTGGTGAAAATACTGATAGGTCCCATGTCAAGGTGGGCCATCTCACTTTTGTCCCCTGGACTTTTTGCAGCTGTTTTCAGTGCTAAGCTGGGTATCCGCGTTGGACCATCTGACCCTCTTTTCCTCTATGGACATTTTTCTACCTTGTCTTAAAGGGCAAGAACACAGAAGGCTGCCGTCAAAATTAGTGAACTTTGTGAAGTGGAAAGTAAATAGCCTGTGGATTAGGAGGCTAAAAGAAGGATTTAGAATGATTTTTGAGTCATTGATCTGTCCTCTTTCCAGTTAGCGAGGATCAATCAGTGATTTCTTTTTTTTTTTTTTTTCTTTTTTTTTTTTTTTGCGGTATGCGGGCCTCTCACTGCCGTGGCCTCTCCCGTTGCGGAGCACAGGCTCCGGATGCGCAGGCCCAGCGGCCATGGCTCACGGGCCCAGCCGCTCCGCGGCACATGGGATCCTCCCAGACCGGGTCACGAACCCGCATCCCCTGCATCGGCAGGCGGACTCTCAACCACTGCGCCACCAGGGAGGCCCCAGTGATTTCTTTACAACACATGTCCCACCCACTTCATACGTGCTTTCGAGGTGGTCAGGTCCGAACAGCTCAGTGTTGGTAGGGACATTGGAGGCTATGGGGTCTAACTGGCACCTAATGTCTGAATACCTGGCAGCTTTCATCCAGCTTCTGTCTGAATGCCTCAAATGATAGAGAATTCACTACCTTATGAAGCGTGGATTCCATTGTTGAACTTCTCTAAATGTTGAGTGTCTCTTCTGTGAAATTAAGATCTGTGTGATATAATGGAAAGAGCATTGGCTATGGTAGAGGACAGAACTGAAGTCAAGATTCTGTCTCCCCTCACTTGACGCTTGACAAGTCCCTTTATCTCCCCAAGTCTCAGTTCTACTGATTTTAAAAGGAGGATAATGGTACCAAGTTCATGGGATTGTCCTGAGGATTAAAGGAGACCATATAAGTGTATATCCGTTGTGTGGCATGGGAAAGGAGTTCAATGGCGCTTGGTTCAAAATGCTTTACATGTAGTTTGAGCTCTTTCTCTGGGAGCCTAGTGACTACATATAATCCCTTCTCCTTGTGATGTCCTCACTAAAATGAGTGAACACACTGACGGTGCCCATTTGGAACCATTGCCTCACTAGCTGAAACCCTTTCCATCCTGAAAGGCTTTCCCATGCTGTGAGTTCAGACCCTTCCTTTCTCTGATTGACCTTCTCTGGACTTGATCTACTTTGACGGAGCAACCCTAAAAGTGGGGAGCCTAGCCAGGGTCCCCACATGTCATGCAGAAAAGCCTACCTACTAGCCAGTGTCTGCCAGCTCTAGCCCCAGAGGTAGCTTATGAGATAAAGCCTCTACAGAGCCCCTCTTGCCTTGTTGAAAAGCTCTTCAGTTGTATTATGGCCTGATGGCAAAGAAGATGGCCTGCATCCTCAAGGGATAGAATACTTGCCAGCCTATCTTTAATTTTAATACTTCAACTATCCCCTAGTGCCTCTTTATGGTCGCCATCACTTTCTGCTAATTTCTTGATTATTCTGCCCAGGCAGTAGTAGAGCCAATCTTCTTCAGAGTTCCCAATTTTCATATCTTTAACTGTAATTAACCTTTATCAGACTCCAGATACTTCTCATCAGAATCCAGTCTTTAAATCACAGACTTATTAGAAAATGAGAGGCAGGGTTCTAAGCAGCCCCGATCTGGAGGCGCTGTGGAAATGAACGGTTTGCCAGTGATAAACCTGGCTGATTTTGTGCCAGTCTCTCCTTACAAAGGGAATGAGTTTGGTGGAAATATCTGAGACTAGGGGTTGGGCCACTTTCCTCTGTCCTTGGCTGGTTGGGTAACCTTAGGTAAAAAAATATTTTCTGCACAAAATGCCTTACCTGTTTTTTGTGTTTTTTTTTTTAACATGTTGATAAAGGGCAGAGTTTTATTTATTTATTTTTAACATCTTTATTGGAGTATAATTGCTTCACAATACTGTGTTAGTTTCTATTGTACAACAAAGTGAATCAGCTATACATATAGATATATCCCCATATCTCCTCCCTCTTGCGCCTCCCTCCCACCCTCCCTAACCCACCCCTATAGTTGGTCACAAAGCACAGAGCTGATCTCCCTGTGCTAGATAGCTGCTTCCCACTAGCTATCTATTTTACATTTCGTAGTGTATATATGTCAAGGCTACTCTCTCACTCCGTCCCAGCTTACCCTTCCCCCTCCCTGTGTCCTAAAGTCCATTTTCTACGTCTGCATCTTTATTCCTGTCCTGCCCCTAGGTTCTTCAGAAAGATTTATTTTTCTTTTTAGATTCCATATATATGTGTTAGCATATGGTATTTGTTTTTCTCTTTCTGACTTACTTCACTCTATATGACAGACTCTAGGTCCATCCACCTCATTACAAATAACTCAATTTCATTTATTTTAATGGCTCAGTAATATTCCATTGTATATATGTGCCACATCTTCTTTATCCATTCATCTGTCGATAGACACTTAGGTTGCTTCCATGCCCTGCTTATTGTAAATTGTGCTGCAATGAACAATGTGGTACATGTCTCTTTTTGAATTATGGTTTTCTCAGGGTATATGCCCAGTAGTGGGATTGCTGGGTCATATGGTAGTTCTATTTGTAGTTTTTTAAGGAACCTCCATACCGTTCTCCATAGAGGCTGTATCAATGTACATTCCCACCAGCAGTGCAAGAGGGTTCCCTTTTCTCCACACCCTCTCCAGCATTTATTATTTGTAGATTTTTGATGATGGCCATTCTGACTGGTGTGAGGTGATACCTCATTGTAGTTTTGACTTGCATTTCTCTAATGATTAGTGATGTTGAGCATCCTTTCATGTGTTTGTTGGCAATCTGTATATCTTCCATGGAGAAATGTCTATTTAGGTCTTCTGCCCATTTTTGGATTGGGCTGTTTGTTTTTTTGATATTGAACTGCATGAGCTGCTTGTATATTTTGGAGATTAATCCTTTGTCAGGTGCTTTGTTTGCAAATATTTTCTCCCATTCTGAGGGTTGTCTTTTGGTCTTGTTTATGGTTTCCTTTGCTGTGCAAAAGCTTTTAAGTTTCATTAGGTCCCATTTGTTTAGTTTTGTTTTTACTTCCATTTCTCTAGGAGGTGGGTCAAAAAGGACCTTGCTGTGATTTATGTCAAAGAATGTTCTGCCTATGTTTCCCTCTAAGAGTTTTATAATGTCTGGCCTTACATTTAGGTCTTTAATCCATTTTGAGTTTATTTTTGTGTATGGTGTTAGGAAGCGTTCTAATTTCATTCTTTTACATGTAGCTGTCCAGTTTTCCCAGCACCACTTATTGAAGAGGCTGTCTTTTCTCCATTGTATATTCTTGCCTCCTTTATCAAAGATAAGGTAAACATGTGTGGGGGGGTTTATCTCTGGGCTTTCTATCCTGTTTCATTGATCTATATTTCTGTTTTTGTGCCAGTACCATACTGTCTTGATTACTGTAGCTTTGTAGTATAGTCCGAAGTCCAGGAGCCTGAGTCCTCCAGCTCCATTTTTCTTTCTCAAGATTGCTTTGGCTATTCGTGGTCTTTTGTGTTTCCATACAAATTGTGAAATTTTTTGTTCTAGTTCTGTGAAAAATGCCATTGGTAGTTGGATAGGGATTGCATAGAATCTGTAGATTGCTTTGGGGAGTATAGTCATTTTCACAATGTTGATTCTTCCAATCCAAGAACATGGTCTATCTCTCCATCTGTTTATATCATCTTTAATTTCTTTTATCAGTGTCTTATATTTTTCTGCATACAGGTCTTTTGTCTCCTTAGGTAGGTTTATTCCTAGGTATTTTATTCTTTTTGTTGCAATGATAATTGGAAGTGTTTCCTTAATTTCACTTTCAGATTTTTCATCATTAGTGTATAGGAATGCAAGAGATTTCTGTGCATTGATTTTGTATTCTACTACTTTACCAAATTCATTGATTAGCTCTAGTAGTTTTCTGAGAGCATCCTTAGGATTCTCTATGTATAGTATCATGTGATCTTCAAATAGTGACAGTTTTACTTCTTCTTTTCCAAATTGGATTCCTTTTATTTCTTTTTCTTTTATGATTGCCATGGCTAGGACTTCCAAAACTATGTTGAATAATAGAGGTGAGAGTGGACAGCCTTGTCTTGTTCCTGATCTTAGTGGAAATGCTTTCTGTTTTTCACCATTGAGAATGATGTTTGCTGTGGGTTTGTCGTATATGGCTTTTATTATGTTGAGGTAGTTTCCCTCTATGGCCACTTTCTGTAGAGTTTTTATCATAAATGGGTGATGACCAGTCAGAATGGCCATCATCAAAAAATCTAGAAACAATAAATGCTGGAGAGGGTGTGGAAAAAAGGGAACACTCTTGCACTGCTGGTGGGAATGTGAATTGGTACAGCCGCTATGGAGAACGGTATGGAGGTTCCTTAAAAAACTACAAATAGAACTTCCATATGACCCAGCAATCCCACTACTGGGCATATACCCTGAGAAAACCATAATTCAAAAAGAGACATGTACCAAAATGTTCATAGCAGCCCTATTTACAATAGCCCGGAGATGGAAACAACCTAAGTGTCCATCATCGGATGAATGGATAAAGAAGATGTGGCACATATATACAATGGAATATTACTCAGCCATAAAAAGAAATGAAATTGAGCTATTTGTAATGAGGTGGATAGACCTAGAGTCTGTCATACAGAGTGAAGTAAGTCAGAAAGAGAAAGACAAATACTGTATGCTAACACATATATATGGAATTTAAGAAAAAAAATGTCATGAAGAACATAGGGGTAAGACAGGAATAAAGACACAGACCTACTAGAGAATGGACTTGAGGATATGGGGAGGGGGAAGGGTAAGCTGTGACAAAGTGAAAGAGCGGCATGGACATATATACACTACCAAACGTGAGGTAGATAGCTAGTGGGAAGCAGCCGCATAGCACAGGGAGGTCAGCTCGGTACTTTGTGACCGCCTGGAGGGGTGGGATAGGGAGGGTGGGAGGGAGACGCAAAAGGGAGGGGTTATGGAAACATATGTATATGTATAACTGATTAAATTTGTTATTAAAAAAATGGGAGAAAATAAAAAATATATGCATAAAAAAAATAAAATAAAATAAATGGGTGATGAATTTTGTCAAAAGCTTTTTCTGCATCTATTGAGATGATCATATGTTTTTTATCCATCAGTTTGTTACTATGGTGTATAACATTGACTGATTTGCATATATTGAAGAATCCTTGCATTCCTGGGATAAACCCCACTAGATCATGGTGTGTGATCCTTTTAATGTGCTGTTGGATTCTGTTTGCTAGTATTCTATTGAGGATTTTTGCATCTATGTTCATCAGTGATATTGGCCTGTAGTTTTCTTTTTTTTTTTTGTGACATCTTTGTCTGGTTTTGTATCTTGAAGATCTCCTCTCTTACCTGTTTTAAGATTTTCTATGAAGAGAAAAATAAATTCATTGATGGAGAAATGCTTTGTAAAGTACAAGTTCTGAATTTGTGCCAGACTTGCATTACCATTAATAATTATCTTCTAGCATCTGATGATCTGGCTGTGAGTGTGACTAGAATCTTTGTGCATATATATGGGCCACCAGCCGTGACGCTGGGGCCTCAGCTGGTCTGTATCTACCAGTGCTGCTGTGGGTCTAGGGTTCCAGGCATGGACTCCTTGACGAGGGCTTACCCATTCAGCCTTCACCTTACCAAGCCTGCCTCACCCGTGTGTTTGAGATCTAGTTTTTCCTATCCATACCGTTGTTAACTTGCCACTGGTCCTACACAGGGTACAGCCCCTCCTACTGTATCCAGAGCCTGAGCTCCAGGTGTCCCCCTCCCACTGTTGGGACCCCATTTCTCTGACTGCTCCATCAATCGTCAGCACCTTCTCTCTGATTTCTTCATGTCCTGGCCCATCCTGCATCTAACACGCATCTCCAACTTTGTGATACATCTGGACACACCCAGAAATAATGTTTAACCAGATATCTGGGCCCCCCATTGCCCAGTCAAGTTGACACTTAAAATTAGCCATCCCAACTGCACCCCTTGTCAACTTGGCATCCATCCACATCTTTGTAAACCATACTTAATCTCCAAATGAAGAAAATAACAATGTGGTAATTCTGCCTTCCATGACGCAACTATCCTGCACACAACTGAACAAGCATTAAGTCCTTCCCCAGAAGAGGAGGTAAAGTCCTTGAGTGATGTTTACTCTTCTTCACATACTGTAACTGAAATACTATGATGGATAATTACAACAGTGGTAACCTGTACACTGTCAGAACTTCCACATGACATCCGTATATCATGCAGTGCTTTATGCTCTACCAAGGGTTTTCACTCAAGTGTGAAAAAACATCTAGACCTCTTCAGAACTAACCAGAATGCCAACTTCTAGAGAAGGCTTTTAGTAATGCAAATTTCAAGTTCTCCTTGCCTTTTGATAAGCTGGACAGATCCTATTAGAAGGTTCCCATAGGAACCAACAGATGCCGTGCTGAAGATTTTGCAAATCAGAAGCACAATGCCCCCAGGGATGTTTGTTATGCCTACCACAAATCAGACCAATAACAAATGGAATTTATTTCAATGACCAACTCAGGGTGTCTGGGTTTCGGGAGGGCTGGTGGGAGATGGGTGTGCCAAAAAATGGACTACAATGTGCAAGTCTGTGATACCCTTTTATTTTCTAACTCTTTGTTTCAATATTATCTGTGACAGGTCTTGCTGTTGTCATGTTTTGTTTTGTCTCAATCCTAGCTATTGTAAAATTCTTGGAGGTCAAAAAAGTGCAAGATAATAAAACCTTAGGGAAAAAATGAGCCACTGGCTTAGAGAGTGAGTATATGAAGGGCATTCTAGGGCCTTAGATACTTGGATTCACACAACTTGGCCTTTAACACAGGTTTTATGGTTGTGGAGGCATCATCTTCCACATAGGTTCCCACTGGAAATGTGGGTTCTTTCCTAGTCCAGAGTCTGGTTTGAGGCAGATTATGGGTCTTGGATGTCCATGCCTCAATTGACAAGATTGAGGCTTGTGTCAAGCTGCCATGGCAAAGCCTTGAGCTTGCAGAGCTGATGAATCAGGTCTATAGTGGCGATCTCTTTGCCTCTACCTAGAGATTTGTAAACCCCAGTGGCATCTTCAGATCTCCAGGTAATTTTCAGCATTCCTGGATCCTGAAAAGTAATGTGTGTTACATATTCTTCCTCAGAACCCATTATTTATGCAAAGTGCAATTCTTCGTACATCAGAGAGAACATTATCATACAATGAGATTTTTCTGTGGCCCTTTCATGGTTGCTAACACATAAAATTTCTCCTTGGACTTCCCTGGTGGCACAGTGGTTAAGAATCTGCCTGTCAATGCAGGAGACATGTGTTCAAGCCCTGGTCTGGGAAGATCCCACATGCCGTGGAGTAACTAAGCCCGTGAGCCACAACTACTGAGCCTACATGTCACAGCTACTGAAGCCCGTGTACCTAGAACCCGTGCTCTGCAACAAGAGAAGCCACCGCAATGAGGAGCCCGCACACCGCAACGAAGAGCAGCCCCTGCTTGCAGCAACTAGAGAAAGCCCGTGAGCAGCAATGAAGACCCAATGCAGCCATAAATAAATAAATAAATAAATAAATAAATAAATAAATAAAATTTCTCCTTTAGCCCGGATTTAAACTCTACCTTAATTTACACATTGAAAACATTACAAAAATAAATCAGTTCAATTTTTAAAGTTCCTGTATGGTATTTTGAGAACAGCCAAATTCTCCTGCTTGTCTGGACTCTTTCCTGCCACCTGCCCCAGCTCATGGCAGGCTAAATAACTGTGGAGAAAAAGCAGATTTTCAGCTGCGGCTCAGATTACTCTGTCACTCTTCCTGCGTGGCAGACAGATCACTGCTGACATGGAGAATGAAGACAAGAAAATTACTTCATTATAGTGTGTCCTGATCAATTACAAACATCTAGGAGTTGGGTCTGTCCATCTGCTGCTCTGATCTGGCCCTGGATGTAGCTCTGGGTTATGAAAACAAGGATTGTGTTGCCTTAGCCCCCAGGAATTAGCAAGCGAGAGGTTTTCAAATCTACGATCGGAGTTGCTCTTCTGCGGTGTGTTCCTTTCTTTTCAAAGATCCAGAGGAGGGAGGGCAAGGGGCTTTCTCAAGGTCAAAGCATAAAGCAATAGCAGAGTCAAGTCTAGATCCAAAAGAACGTGTCAGGTCTCAAACATTGTAACCTCAAGCGATGGCAGTTGATGCTTAGTTTTACCAGTAAACACTTCCCTTTGCTCCCTTCCAGAATCCAGGGTGCCCAGACCCTGTAGTGCTCACCTCTTTTATAATGGCTGAGAGCTCTTAGGGTGTAGGAGTCTGGCTTCCTGGTTTATGTCACTTGCCCCCAGGTCATTCTTCATAGCATCAAGCACCTTCTAGCACTGGATGTTTGTTTGCTCACTTAATTTTCATAACAATCCAATGAAGTAGATGCCATTATTTTCGTCAGTGCTTAGAAGGGTAACGTAACTTATCCTATGTCACACAGCTATTAGGTGGTATAGCTTGGATTAGAAATTGGAAGTCTGGCTTCAGAGACCACCTTTTGAACCACTATGCTACACACGTCCACCATCCCTTACCTAGGAGCCATGTGTGGTTGTTCAGAGAGTTGAACATTTCAAATTTTAGAAAGATAACACATTGCACTATATTGTATATTACCTGATACTAGGACAGGAGCCTGTAGTCAAACAGGTGATGTTTCTGCAGTGAAATGTATGAATATTCACATTATGTAGGATAAATGAAGATTATAAATCCCTGCTGCCTCAAGTTCAAGTCGGGTTTTGTCATAGTTGAGGAAAAATATTCCATGCTCTTATCTATTGGAAATTGGATAATGCAAACAGGCAACCAAGGACTCGTTCTCACATTGCTCCTCTCCCATCTGTCCCTACAGCTGGCTGCTTGAGTCAGGGCCACCATTGCCTCTCACCTGAATGTTCCAATAGCCTGTCCTCTGACCATGAATCTGACAATGAGGAGACTTCTAAAAGGTAGGAGACTTGCTGGCATTACAAGGGGCATTCTAGTCTTTGACTATGTTGAGTCAGTCCTTCATATCCAGGTTTTCCCAGGCCCTAGGCTTTTTCCTTAGAGAATCATTCTTCCTGTATTCCAGAGTGTCAGTTGCCAAGCATGTGTTTCATCACTGGACAAAAAGAGACCATCGACTTAGCCACTGTCTGATTCATTTTGCTCTTGAGCCATTCAATTGTATTCACCTGCTTCAAGTGAGGTGGGTCTGTACCACAAGCGGCTACAGGGCAGTGGGGTCTGGGTTATATTCATCTGGCTTGGTGAGTCATGAAACACATCAAAAGGCTCTGGTCCTACATATTTAAAGTGATGAAAGGGAAAAACCTACAACCAAGATTACTCTACCCAGCAAGGATCTCATTCAGCTTCGATGGAGAAATAAAAACCTTTACAGAGAAGCAAAAGCTAAGAGAATTCAGCACCACCAAACCAGCTTTACAACAAATGCTAAAGGAACTTCTCTAGGCAGGAAACACAAGAGGAGGAAAAGACCTACAATAACAAACCCAAAACAATTAAGAAAATGGTAATAAGAACACACATATTGATAATTACCTTAATGTAAATGGATTAAATGCTCCAACCAAAAGACAGAGACTGGCTGAATGGATACAAAAACAAGACCCATATATATGCTGTCTACAAGAGACCCACTTCAGACCTAGGGACACATACAGACTGAAAGGGAGGGGATGGAAAAAGATATTCCATGCAAATGGAAATCAAAAGAAAGCTGGAGTAGCAATTCTCATATCAGACAAAATAGACTTTAAAATAAAGACTATTACAAGAGACAAAGAAGGACACTACATAATGATCAAGGGGTCAATCCAAGAAGAAGATATTACAATTGCAAATATTTATGCACCCAACATAGGAGCACCTCAGTACATAAGGCAAATGCTAACAGCTATAAAAGGGGAAATTGACAGTAACACAATCATTGTAGGGGACTTTAACACCACACCTTCACCAATGGACAGATCATCCAAAACGAAAATAAATAAGGAAACACAAGCTTTAAAAGATACATTAAACAAGATGGACTTAATTGATATTTATAGGACATTCCATCCAAAAACAACAGAATACACTTTCTTCTCAAGTGCTCATGGAATATTCTCCATGATAGATCATATCTTGGGTCACAAATCAAGCCCTGGTAAATTTTAAAAAATTGAAATCATATCAAGTATCTTTTCCGACCACAACACTATGAGACTAGATATCAATTACAAAAAAAATCTGAAAAAAATACAAACACATGGAGGCTAAACAATACACTACTTAATAACCAAGAGATCACTGAAGAAATCAAAGAGGAAATCAAAAAAATACCTAGAAACAAATGACAATGAAAACAAGATGACACAATACCTATGGGATGCAGAAAAAGCACTTCTAAGAGGGAAGTTTATAGCAATACAATCCTACCTCAAGAAACAAGAAACATCTCAAATAAACAGCCTAACCTTACACCTAAAGTAATTAGAGAAAGAAGAACAAAAAATGCCCAAAGTTAGCAGAAGGAAAGAAATCATAAAGATCAGATCAGAAATAAATGAAAAAGAAATGAAGGAAATAATAGCAAAGAATCAATAAAACTAAAAGCTGGTTCTTTGAGAAGATAAACAAAATTGATAAACCATTAGCCAGAGTCATCAAGAAAAAAATGGAGAAGACTCAAATCAGTAGAATTAGAAATGAAAAAGGAGAAGTAACAACTGACACTGCAGAAATACAAAGGCTCATGAAAGATTACTACAAGTAACTCTATGCCAATAAAATGGACAACCTGGAAGAAATGGACAAATTCTTAGAAATCCACAGCCTTCTGAGATTGAACCAGGAAGAAATAGAAAATATGAACAGACCAACCACAAGCACTGAAATTGACACTGTGATTAAAAATCTTCCAAAAAACAAAAGCCCAGAACCAGATGGCTTCACTGGCAAATTCTATTAAACATTTAGAGAAGAGCTAACACCTATCCTTCTCAAACTCTTCCAAAATATAGCAGAGGGAGGAACACTCCCAAACTCATTCTACGAGGCCACCATTACCCTGACACCAAAACCAGACAAAGACGTCACAAAGAAAGAAAACTACAGGCCATTATCACTGATGAACATAGATGCAAAAGTCCTCAGCAAAGTACTAGCAAACAGAATGCAAAAGCACATTAAAGGGATCATACACCATGATCAAGTGGGGTTTATCCCAGGAATGCAAGGATTCTTCAATATACACAAATCAATCAATGTGATACACCATATTAACAAATTGAAGGAGAAAAACCATATGATCATCTCAATAGATGCAGAGAAAGCTTTTGACAAAATGCAACACCCATTTATGATAAAAACCCTCCAGAAAGTAGGCATAGAGGGAACTTTCCTCAACATAATAAAGGCCATATATGACAATCCCACAGCCAACATCGTCCTCAATGGTGAAAAAGTGAAACCATTTCCACTAAGATCAGGAACAAGACAAGGTTGCCCACTCTCACCACCATTATTCAGCATAGTTTTGGAAGTTTTAGCCACAGCAATCAGAGAAGAAAAAGAAATAAAAGAAATCCAACTCGGAAAACAAGAAATAAAGCTGTCACTGTTTGCAGATGACATGATACTATACATAGAGAATCCTAAAGATGCTACCAGAAAACTACTAGAGCTAATCAATGAATATGGTAAAGTAGCAGGATACAAAATTAATGCACAGAAATCTCTGGCATTCCTATACACTGATGATGAAAAATCGGAAAGTGAAATCAAGAAAACACTCCCATTTACCATTGCAACAAAAAGAATAAAATATCTAGGAATAAACCTACCTAAGGAGACAAAAGACCTGTATGCAGAAAATTATATGACACTGATGAAAGAAATTAAGGATGATACAAATAGATGGAGAGATATACCATGTTCTTGGATTGGAAGAATCAACATTGTGAAAATGACTATACTCCCCAAAGCAATCTACAGATTCAATGCAATCCCTATCCAACTACCAATGGCATTTTTCACAGAACTAGAACAAAAAAATCTTAAAATTTGTATGGAGACACAAAAGTCCCCGAATAGCTGAAGCAATCTTGAGAAAGAAAAATGGAGCTGGAGGACTCAGGCTCCTGGACTTCAGACTATACTACAAAGCTACAGCAATCAAGACACTATGGTACTGGCACAAAAACAGAAATATAGATCAATGGAACAGGATAGAAAGCCCAGAGATAAACCCCCACACACATGGTTACCTTATCTTTGATAAAGGAGGCAAGAATATACAATGGAGAAAAGACAGCCTCTTCAATAAGTGGTGCTGGGAAAACTGGACAGCTACATGTAAAAGAATGAAATTAGAACACTCCCCAACACCATAGACAAAAATAAACTTGAAATGGATTAAAGACCTAAATGTAAGGCCAGACACTATCAAACTCTTAGAGGAAAACATAGGCAGAACACTCTATGACATAAATCACAGCAAGATCCTTTTTGAGCCACCTCCTAGAGAAATGGAAATAAAAACAAAACTAAACAAATGGGACCTAATGAAACTTCAAAGGTTTTGCACAGCAGAGGAAACCATAAACAAGATAAAAAGACAACCCTCAGAATGGGAGAAAATATTTGTAAATGAAGCAACTGACAAAGGGTTAATCTCCAAAATTTACAAGCAGCTCAATATCAAAAAACAAACAGCCCAATCGAAAAATGGGCAGAAGACCTAAATAGACATTTCTCCAAAGAAGATACACAGATTGCCAACAAACACATGAAAGGATGCTCAACATCACTAATCATTAGAGAAATGCAAATCAAAACTACAATGATATATCACCTCACACCAGTCAGAATGGCCATCATCGAAAAATCTACAAATAGTAAATGCTGGAGAGGGTGTGGAGAAAAGGGAACCCTCTTGCACTGTTGGTGGGAATGTAAGTTGATACAGCAACTATGCAGAACAGTATGGAGGTTCCTTAAAAAACAAAAAATGGAACTACCATACAACCCAGCATTCCCACGACTGGGCATATACCCTGAAAAAACCATAATTCAAATCGAGTCATGTACCACAATGTTCATTGCAGCTCTATTTACAATAGCCAGGACACGGAAGCAACCTAAGTGTCCATCGACAGATGAATGGATCAAGAAGATGTGGCACATATATACAATGGAATATTACTGAGCCATAAAAAGAAGCGAAATTGAGTTATTTGTAGTGAGGTGGATGGGCCTAGAGTGTGTCATACAGAGTGAAGTAAGTCAGAAAGAGAAAAACAAATACCTTATGCTAACACACATATATGGAATCTAAAAAAAAATGTTCATGAAGAACCTAGGGGCAGGATGGGAGTAAAGACGCAGACCTATTTCAGAATGGACTTGAGGACATGGGGAGGGGGAATGGTAAGCTGGGACAAAGTGAGAGAGTGGCATGGGCATATATACACTACCAAATGTAAAATAGATAGCTAGTGGGAAGCAGCCGCATAGCACAGGGAGATCAGCTCGGTGCTTAAGACCACCTAGAGGGGTGGGATAGGGAGGGTGTGAGGGAGACACAAGAGGGAGGAGATATGGGGATATATATATATGTATAGCTGATTTACTTTGTTATAATGCAGAAACTCACAGACCACTGTAAAGCAATTATACTCCAATAAAGATGTTTAAAAAAAAAGGGCCCTGGCCCTGTATAAGAGAAACCTTTGCAGAACTCAGCACCTGTGATCTGAGAGGGGTGTATACCACTCTGAATTTAACAGCATGGTGGTGTCTTCCTGGATGCTGTCATCTTTGGCCTTCTGAAAGTCTGATTCCTCTGGCTGACAGTATGAGTGGCTTACATAAAAATGATTCCTCACATGTGGACAGCACTGTCCAGAGCACAACTGTCCAGAATTACGTGTCATGGCTGCATGTAATTCTCACATCAGCCCTGAGATGGTCATAGGCTTTGGCAACCTCCCTGCAGAGAGCTCTGGTGTGCACTCAGAAATTCTATGTTATTCATAGAACAAAAATATTAAACTGCCATAGCTAAATTCTTATATTCTTCAGTGAGTACACTAGTGGTTTATTACTTAAATTATTTCCTGAAGAAGACCTACTAAATTGGGGAAATCCAATGTGTGGCTGAACAATGGTTACATATTTTGATGGTAGATGAAATGATGTGGATATTAAATGATTAGAAATAGATCACAAATATTATTATAGAGATGACAAAAGTAAACATCTGTTAACTGATAAAGTAAAAATGTGTGCAAAAATGCTTCTATTTTACCCAAAATGAAAACTAATGAAAAGCTAAATACAAAGTCGACAGCCACAAAGAACAAAGGCTTCCTGTGCAGGCTACATAAAAAGAAATATAAATCTATGATGAACAAATGTACATAGAAAGGTGACTTAACAGGTGAAGCAGGTAAAATATTAAAGTATTACAACATTTAAGGCATTTTTATATATTCAAAAGTAAGTGTAGAGTTTAAATAAATGCAGTTTATTATATATCAATTATACCCCAATTACAACACATGAAAAGGAAATTATAGCAATGGTCATCCAAAGAGGCTCTCTGTGGACACCTCGGTAGGAGGGGACCATTCTAGGAGGACCAGTTAACACATGACACTCCAGCCTTCAAGGCAACCCAATGGATCCTGGGACATTAGCCACCCACTACTTACAAATGACATCCTCTGCAACCCATGGCATTTTAGTTCTCTGGAAATTTTTTCTGAAGACATAGTAGTTCAAGGCTGAAATCATTATTTTTACCAAGCCCAAGACGTGATACGTCTTATGTGTTTGCAACTGAATAGTAGCCAAACTAGGCCCTTCTGTTCTCCCCCCACCTAGGAAGTCCTGGAAGCAATGAAGTGACTTTTCTAAGGTCATGAGGCCAGCCCACCCAGGACTGAGACATACTTCTCCAGTACCAGTCTTGTGACTACACCACCAGGCAGCCATATTATGCTTTTACTTTTGCCAACACTCTTTCACTTCTGTTAATTCTACTTTTAATGGTAATGGCCCTGTGAGATGTCAGACAGGCATGAGTATTCCCGTGCTATAGATTAGGAAATTGAGGTCTGGAGGCCACTTGCTCAAGACCTGACCAGTCCATCTCTAATATGAATACTAGACTAAAGCCCTTTGCACTCAACCATATTGCTTTGATTTCTGGTTTAGGACATGTGTCAGGACAGGCCTACGACAGTCTCTTAGGGCATAAGCCTACCTCAGTGTCTTCCTTGCATACTGTAAGTACTCAATCACCATTTTTTTTCTCTTTTTCTTTTTGCTTGAGAGGAGAGTTGAAATGTTTCAGTGCTTGCTCGTTAAAGCCATTCATCTTTTACTTCATAAAAGAACAAACCAACCTAACAAGGTTACATCTCTCTTACCTTTAGGGTTAATCATGTCACCAGAACATTTTTCAAAATAATTTCTTCCCTGATAGCTTCACAGGAGTGTCAGCCCTTCCAAAAGTCTTCACTGTCTCCTCAGGCTGACACCTCGAAATTTACCATTTATACCATCAAGCTGTCATTTGCTTTTGATGAAATGACTTGACTACAAAAAAAAAAAAGATTGTTATACTTTTGGACTGAAAGCAAAGAAATGGATTCCTTTGATGAGCAGAAATCTATTATTGATGCGTTCATTCATTTGTACTCTCTACCCCAGGAGGGTCACTGGGGACCCTGGATTCTGTGCAGACTTCCCCTACCTGTTAATGACTTGTTCCAGAAGTTTGAGCAGCTGAACCATAGCAGAAAATACCACAATCCAACCAGGGAGAGGAATAGCTATCTCCTCTTCTCACGGGAGTCTATTGCCATGGCTCCCTCCTTGCTTTCTCCCTGAACTTCAGTGTGGAAAGGGGTGAGGAGCAGACTTTAGTGTAAAACGGATTTAGGTTCCAATCCCTGGTCCTCCACTTAATTGTTATGTCATCTGAAGTGAGTTCTTCTGAATCTCTTCAAGTGTCAGTTTCCACCTGTGTATAACGGGGTTCATACTGGCGTTGACTTTGTGGGCTTACATGAAATAAACTTACATGGAGAACTTGGCACCATGCTTGGTGCTAACGGTGGGTGCTCTTGTTCGCGGGATGAAGAAGGTCATGTTGAATGTGTCTAGTCAGGTCTATGGCCAATGGATAGAGCTGGACCATGTAAGCCTCTGCGTGGGCAAGTTAATTTCCTGTAGTGTGAAATTGCTGGGCCAGAGGGTATGTGAGTTTTAAATTGACACATATAGTGCCAAGTTGATCCCTAGAAAGATGGCATCCATTTACACTTTCACTAACTCTGTATGAGAGGGCTGTTTCCTCTCAGCTGCACCAGCACCGGGCATAACATAGCCTTGTGTTTTGCTCATCCACTAAGCAGAAAATGGTATTGCATTGCTTTGATGTACGTTTCTGTATTTGTTAATGAGACTGAACGTATTTTCTTGGGCCCACTTTATTATTTTTTTAACATCTTTATTGGAGTATAATTGCTTCACAATGGTGTGTTAGTTTCTGCTTTATGACAAAGTGAATCAGTTATACATATAAAAGAACCATCTATTTGGGTACTCTGGCTGTTGGGCTGGGTTGCATCCAGAAGACGCCCTACCGGGTGAAGTGTGGAAGGTACCACACCAAGGTCGTCTTTAGATCATGGCAGCCGCCTGTGCATGGGGACCTCAAAGACCCAAGAGAACTGTTTCCCACTTAGGTGGGCTGAGCATGTCACAGCCTGTGCCAACTCTCCTGCCTCTGGTCCCGGGTGGAGGTGGGGAAGCAAGGGAGTATTTCAAATTACTCAGCTGAGAAGTCAGAGAAACGACCTGAATTCCCAACTCTGCCATTTACTCACCGTGGGACTGTGGGCAAATCACCCATGCTTTCTCAACAGAGCCATGGGAGCAAGAAGAGGTTGGGACTTCTCCTTTGGGCAGTCCACTCCACTTAGTGTTGTCAGATGAAATACACGATATCCAGTTAAATTTGAATTTCAAATAAACAATGAATAATTTTTTTAGTGTAAGTGTGTCCCATGTAATATGCTTTTTTTCTTTTTTCTGTTTGTTGTTTTTTTTTTTTTTTGCTAAATTTGGAGACCTGAGCTACAGCATCATTTCCATTTCTGTGTATACTTTTTGCATCCTCATGTCAGTCTCTCTGAGCTTCAGTCTTCTCCACTGGAAAATGGAACTAATAACATCAGCCCTGAAGCCCTCACAGGGCTATTGTGGGGATCAGATGGGATGATGCATATGATACTGTTTGGCAAATTATGAAATGCTCTTCAAATATTAGATGGTCGTACCAGTACTTATATATACTATAGTACATAGTATATATAGTATATAGTAAAACTGGCATTATACAGGGGCTCCTGCAGTGAGAACCCCCCTTCCTCCCTTTGCCCTCACCAAGCAATATATAGGGAGGTGTCTGGGAAAGTGTGGATTGCATCTTGTGGACTACGGTATGTATCTCCAATCCAAATGTAACAACGTTTCATATTTTGCACTAAATAAGCACTTGGGTTTAAATATAACTCTTTCTGTTAAATCGATATTTTAAAAAAATGTCTGCATGGGGTAATTATTTTCCCTAAAGAGCACCAGGACTACATTGCAGCCTCCTTCCTGCTTAACAGTGTATATTAATAAAAGGTCTATCACCCTCAGAATGCTTATTACAGTGACAAATCACTAGGAGAAGGGGGAAATGATTTAGTACCTGCTCAATTCCACTTATTCAGATCCTGCACATTCCAAATCTGAGGCATGCAGCCCTGGTTGGAGGGCAATTGGGAAGCAATGATTTGGGGGGAAAGGGACTGGGTCAGTTTTCCACCTGGATATCGTTTTCAAATTGTAGCCGAGCAATTAAATTTTTTATTACTGAAGTTTGATCGCCTCCCTCCCACCACCAACTCTCCCCAAATAGCAATTCTCTTGTCTTCTCATCGAAGTGAGCTGTGCTATAACTTTAAGAGCATGAAAGCAAACGTAGGGAGGAGGTCAGTGTGCAGGGCACCCAGCAGGTTTGATGTGTCAGTGGATAAATGATGGGATCACATCTGGAACAGTTTGGTGAATAAATAAAATGTGAAACCTCATATATCACTGCCCACCTTCCAATCTGTAAGGGAAAGAGCAAATAAATTCTCTAATGACCTTGTAAACACATAAAAATATTGAATAAACTCTAGAAATTTTGTGTCTAAAGTGTCCGTATTAAATAACGAATTGAAGAGTGAGAAAATGCTTGAAATATAGAATGAGCTTTCCTCATAAAGTGCTGTTTTATTTTATGTTATTTATTAGTCCACACTTGTAGAGCTCCAGATAATGTAATTTAGATTTTAACTCAGTGTCATAGAAACACTCTTCCTGCAGAGATGTTCCCAGAGGAGTTTTTATATCTACACCTAGGGACTCGTTCTAGATTTTTATGGCTTTGCCTGCCACGAGATTCTGCCATCTATACTCATCATTAATGTATGCATATCTCCAGTGCCATTAACTCTAGGAACTCTTTGGGACAACACAGGTACAGGAAATTCCATCTGCCAAATATTAATCGTAATTGAGGTGCAGCTGAGGGTTCCTCAGGACAGGTTTGGAAAGGGGAGGAGGCCGGAAATGACATGTCTTGGCTCTTTCAAGGATACATCACACATATCCGTCTAATATTAGACAGCAATCGGTGAGCAGGTGGTGTCCCAGCTCCTGCCCCAGGAGACCTGGATTCTAGTCTCAGTCCTGCCCCTAACTTTCTGTGTAACCTCAAACAAGCCTCTTCTCTCCCTACCTCTACTTTCTCTTCTGCAAAATAAATGAGGGTGGCCCTACGCACTCACCAAGTGTCCTCCCAGCTCTGGCATTTCTCGATGCTCTGATTTGTCAGGTGGGACAGTCAGCAGCTGTCTGACCAACAGGTAAGTATGATCATGGTACTGAGAGACACACGGGCAGGTGAAGCCCTTCTGCAATTCCGTCAGTGATCATAAAAGATAGTCTGAGCCAACTCTTGGGCTTTGCCACCATTTTCAGGTATAATGTGCTCCCAGGCAGTTCTGTGGGTAGATCTAGCAATTCAGAGCCACAGCCATGTTTCAATCAGTGTGATGCATTGTTAATGAACATGGGGTTGCTCTGGAGGATCTGACCGAACTTTACATATGTTGGACCAGTATTATTGTCTCATGCCAGGTCTGAGGACATGGGGAGCCAGCTACCGTCCCTTCTCCCTCCCCAGCCGATGCCTTTGGGCCACTTCTCTTGCAGAAAGTGTGCCTGGTTGAGGCTGGTTCAGAAGCCTGGTTCAGGCCCTTGAAGGAGAACCTGGCTTGCTCTCTTTCTCTCTCTCATCCTGTCCCTCCCTGTCCCACTAGTATGGCTGATCTGGGGGAAAGCTGCTGACTTGCAGGTCTCCCCTTTGTTGTCAAAGAAGGATCTGTTAATGTGATAATGAAGCCCTTGGTCATGACTCTGAGTGGCCTTCTCTTTTGCATGTATTGAACACATCTGCAAATACTCAGTTAAGGATGCAATTAGGCAGTTGTTTCCCCAAATGACAGATGGTCAGCTCACTCCAATAATTGCCCCAGCAGTTGAATATTTACAGGTGTATTCTGGACATTTCCCATCAGACTGCCATGGGAACCACAGTTACATCCAGAGAGAAAGTTTGGCAGGGACCTTTAAATGATCTGTCCCTTGATTCCTCTGTTGCTCATTTTCTGTGCTTCCAAGTGGGAAATTCCTATCCAGTTGACTTCGCCCCTCTGAGGTCCCAGTGACTGTGTGTCTCAGAAATCTTGGAATGGGAACACACACTCTGTTGCTGGTTGGCTGAGTTGTGTCCGAGGAGGAAAAGCCAGCTCTCTGACTTCCAAAAGGATTTGTAGCTGGGGCAAGATCTCTCCTCATCCCTCAGTCTTCATTGGCTCATTGGGATCCTTCATCTGTGTTCAGTTTGGGAGAGGGGAAAGGGGTAAAGCTGAAATCCAATCGCGGGAAGGACTGACTTCCAGGTCTCTCTCTGGGCGTGTCACTAGACATGCATCTGAGGATTTGGAAGAGAATGCCATCCATTGGTGAGACAGGCCTAGTGTGGCTGTCCTCTCACCAGCACCGTCTTAGGGGTGCAAATAAACTGGAGCTGTTGGGCACTGTGGAGAGCCTTGGTAAGAGAGCCAAGTCCAAGTGCTAGTTCTACTTCTGGCTGCCCGTGTGACCTTGGGCATGGCATGTGACCTTATCTCCTGGTCTATCTAAAGTGGAGATAGTACCACCTGCCAGACAGTCGTGCAGATTAATTGGGGTGATGTTTGTGAAGTGCTGTGTAAACTGTGAAGTACTGTTCCAGTACTTTACACATGGCCACTCCTTTACAGCGACAGTTAGTTGCTACATCCTCACTCTGTGGGAATTTCTCTCATGAAAATTAGAGTGTTTTCTGTCCATATGAGGAAATAATGTATATAAATACAAATCCTGGTACAATAGGAATCCACATGTTAATTGACTGCAGGAACAAAGCATTAGTTCTTGGATTAAAAATAAACATTGGAAGATAAGGGGAGATTTTTCACAGTTTTAAGTTCTCCCCAGGGCAATGTCCCCCATTCCCTCCCAGTTTCAGTATGCACAGACTCAGGAAACGGGAAGGGAGGTGGCAGTAAGGGACACAGTGATGGTGCAAGTGAGAAACATCCTTCAAGTATCCAGAGTTAGGTGTGTTCCTCCCACCCACGCCCAATGTCAAGCCTTGGTGGGAAGGTTTTATAGGGCATAGATGAATGTGTATTTGACAACTTATTTTTTTTAATATATTTTATTGAAGTATAGTTGATTTACAATGTGTTGATTTCTGCTGTACAGCAAAGTGATTCAGTTATATATAAATAAATATAAATATATCTATATTCTTTTTATATTCTTTTCCATTATGGTTTATCACAGGATATTGAATATAGTTCCCTGTGCTATACAGTAGGACCTTGTTGTTTATCCTTCCTATATATGATAGTTTGCCTCTGCATCCCTCCCCCACCCACCCCTACCCCTTGGCAACCACCAGTCTGTTCTCTATGTCTGTGAGTCTGTTTTTGTTTCATAAATAAGTTATTTTGTGTCATATTTTATCCACACATAAGTGATATCATATGATATTCGTCATTCTTTTTCTGACTTACTTCACCTTGTATGATAATCTCTAGGTCCATCCATGTTGCTGCAAATGGCATTATTTCATTCTTTTTTATGGCTGAGTAGTATTCCATTGTATATATGCACCACATCTTCTTTATCCATTCCTCTGTTGATGGACATTTAGGTTGTTTCCATTGACCAGTTATTTTGAGGTCATGCTCTTTGCACAAGTCCAGGGACAATCATTTCTTGCTAGAATGAAGAATCAGGTCTTGCCCACTGAAGGGGAGAATTCAGTCTATACAGGCCAGTGACACCGCAGCCCAGGAGATCATGTAGCAAACCTCCTGTGGGGTTACTAAGAAGGGACTGAACTTGCAGCTGAGTTTTGGTGTTGACTGATGGCACAATTCCAGTTCCTCCAGCATGGCTGCTGTTCCTTCCTTGAGCCAAGCCCATGCGTGGCCTGCTGTTGCAGAATAGCTCTGAGTTGTACTACTATGGTGACGAGTTTGTGCTGAACTGTTCACCCTTGGAGGTTAGCCTTGCCAGGACTAAGAGTGCCATTTATTGTGGGGCAGGAGGTCTTAACCTGGTTGTGCCCTGGCCCCCTTGGTGGTCTATTGAAGCCTATAGGCCCGTTTCAGAAAGGTCTTTAAATGTATAAAACACATGAGATTAGAAAGGGAACCAATAATACTGAAATATAAAGTGTTTTAGCAAACAAATATGTGATACAGTAGCATATGCACTTCTTCATCAAGGATTTTTGAACAACTACTGTAATTTTAGAGTCATGAGTATAAGTGACATTTGGAGATATCTTCAACAACTCTAAAATGATTTGCAAAGATCTGTAATTGCTCTTGGTAACATGTGACAAGTACTGACTGCTGATTCTACTGTGGCTTATTACCTACATTCATGAGTTGGGGGAAATTCTAAATTCTACTTAGAAGCTGCTGAAACTAACAGTGTAACTTTGGTCCAATCCAGGTTTCTAGTTCACAGGTCAAGCACCCCTGCTAGAGGAGGACCAGCCCTGGGCCAGGGGGCAGGAACCTAGGTCACACTCTTCTGAGCAGTGTGGCCTGGAGGGGGCGTGGTTTCCTAGGGAGGGCCCCTCCTGGGCTTGCATACTCTGATTCTTGTTCCCAATCATCTTCTGTGTGACCTAGGTCAAACCACTTACCCAATTTAGAACGTCAGTGTTCTCATTTGTGAAAAGAGGTGGATGGATTAGATCATGTCTTGAGATCCCTTCCAGTTGTGATATCTCTATGATTCAATGATGCCACTGAAAAATTTCAGTCATACAAATTCTTGGGAAAGTGGATTATAGGAAAGAACATGGAGTCTGACATCCACAGTCCTGGGTTAGAAGCACAAATTTTTCTAGTTACTGTGTGATCTTGGGCAAATTAGTTGACCTGCCTCAACCTTAGTTTCCTTATTTATAAAATGGGAGCAGTCATAGCATCTCCTTCATAGAGTTAATGTGAAGCATTAACCACAGAATGTTTTTGTTTATTTCTCAGCTGGTTCCATAAAGGACTTGAGAGGGCTTGATAATGGATACCCAGTTCAGCACGTAGTGCATGGCAGGCCCACAGAAAATGGCTAGACAATGATGTCCCATTTGTTACCTCAAATAGCTCCTTCAGAGCAAGTGGCATGGATCAGACTGCCTCTGGGTGCAGCACCATACATCAGCTTTAATCACACCACTACCTACCTAGGTTAACCTCCTCATTTTACAACTGAAACAACTGAGGCTCTGAGGCTCAAGGACTCATCTCTCTGCCTCTGTCTCTGTCTCTCTCTCTCCTCTCCTTTGGGCTCCAGCTAGAATGGGCACTCTGACATTTTCCTTCAATTTCTTAACTTCGTGATAAAATGCTAACGTTAATTTTATTCTCTTCATTTCCATCAAGAACATCATGAAGAATTAATCTTTTTTGAAAAAAAGTACAAACTATGGAATAACAGTCTCACTTTTTAATTTCTTGCAACCCTGGAAGCAAATAGTGAAATTTCAAGCTTCCTTATGGCTTCCTTGTTGGGGTAAAGAGGGAAAATAGCTATCAAATGACATGAGTGGTGATTTGATTTGTGAAATTTTTATTGAAGGCATAACAAAAGATTTAGTGATTTGTTTTTAAATATTTAGAAGGATGCCCTCTAAGATCATAACAGTTAATGAGTTGCCTCGTTCCCAGATCCTGGCAATGGGGGTACTCATTTGTTAAGGAAAATAAAAATTCAAAACATACAAATAGAAGAAAATACAAATACCTAATAAGGAAATTGCGATTCAGCTATTGCAATGCCGACCTAAGAAGAGGAAACAAGGAAGGCCAAGGACCTTTTGCTTTCATGTCTTGTTGGCTTTTAAAAGTCTCAGGGGGGTACCTGTGATTTCCAGTGCTCTCTTCCATTGCCGAGCAAGCTAGTTACAAGAGGTCTTGAACTCCTGGCTTTAGGAGCCCCAGACCAGATTACACATTGCCTATATTTCCAGACGGATCGCTAAGGCTCACAGTTTATAGGTCCTCCCCCACCCTCTCAGCCCAGGAGAAAGGCCCCTCTGGCCTTAGCATGGCCATCCCCACCACCGTCACCATCCCCACCTCTATCAATCACCATCGCCACCACCATCACCATCCCCACCTCTATCACCATCTCCACCACCATCACCATCCCCACCTCCATCACCATCCTCACCACCATCACCATCCCCACCACCATCACCATCCCCACCTCTATCACCATCCCCACCTCCATCACCATCCTCACCACCATCACCATCCCCACCACCATCACCATCCCCACCTCTATCACCATCCCCACCTCTATCATCATCCCCACCTCCATCACCATCCCCACCACTATCACCATCACCATCACTGAACCATCGCTGGAACACAAGCTGTGGCTGCGCTCATCCTCAGGGCCAGACCACGCTAAGTCTTTCTTTCTCCTAGCAGCTCCTGGGTTTACTATTTATTTGGCAGAAAAAAATGGCATCTTCTGGGGCTCCTGGATTGCCAACACCAGAGGAGAGTGTTTCGTGCACACTCACATTTCTCACAGCAGCCGGGGAATGGACAGAAATATGAACATTCAAATCAGGTCTCTTTTGCTCTCTTCAAAAGTGTGGCTGGGGAAGGAGAAGGATTATGCTCCTGAGAATCATCCCTGTTATACTCTATTACAGTAGAAACATTGTCCTGGTCAGGGGCCTATTTCTAAAACATTCCCAGGACTTTAAATTTTGAAAACCCAAAAAGCGAAAGAAAGTTTCTTGTTATAGTTGGCCAAGGCAAACACATGGTCAGGCCCCCAGAAACTAGAAATCACACGATCACACAGATGGTCTCAAGGGGATCATCACAGGCCCTAAATGGAAAACGCTTGCTCAGGCAGAATGTGAGAATATGGAAAGCAAATGTGGTACCTTCCCCCAATGCCCCCCGACCTCCTTGATTGGAATGATTTATTAAAGCATCAGGCAGGGAAGGACAAAGTTGCCTTTAGGGACCAGCTAATTTCAACATTTAGTCGCTGGTAAATAAGTCAGTCCTAGATAAATGTACCCATCATGTGCTGTGGAGGTTTTATTCGTAGAGGAAGAAACACCAGTTCTTTAAAATATTCAGGAGACTTCTGGGCCAAGTCCACTGTTTCTCGCTATGTCTGGGCATCTGAGGTGTCTAGGGCATCTTTGAAATGAACTTGAGAAAGTCTTGCCTGAGAGGACCTGGTCAAGTATTTGTTGTCATCCACAAAGGGCCAATGACAGAAATGTATCCCTTTTCTATCACGTACAGCCATTGGACCATTCAACTAATCCACATTCCTCCATTCCCCAGCCCAATCCCATATCCAACTGTAGCCTCTGGCTCTGTCATTTTGGAGGGTTTTGCTTGGCCAATGAAGAAGAGATAGCTGTGGGACTGCCACCCTCACTCTGTTGATGGGACCTCTTCGGGTTCTTGCTTAATGGTAGGCTCTTCTAATCTACTTTGCTTATCCTAAAAGCCACATTCTTCCTCATTGGTCCTGGACCAGTAAGATATGCCTGACTTGACCAGACTGATCGCCTTCCCAGCCCCTGATTTCTTTTCTTTTTTTTTGTTAAAACCAAATTCTTTTTTTAAAATTGAAGTATAGTTGATTTACAATGTTGTGTTAGCTTCAGGTGTACAGCAAATGATTCAGTTATATATAATATAATATATATGTGTGTGTGTGTGTGTGTGTGCGCATATATGTATATTCTTTGTTGACTCGTTTCCCTTGTAGGTTATTACAATATATTGAGTAGAGTTCCCTGTGCTATACAGTAGGTCCTTTTTGGTTATCTGTTTTACATATAGTAGTGTGTATCTGTTAATATCAAACTCCTAATTTATCCCTCCCTCTCTTTCCCTTTGGTGACCACAGGTTTGTTTTCTATATCTGTGGGTCTATTTCTGTTTCGTATTAAAGTTCTTTTGTATCTTTTTTTTTAGATTCTACATATAAGTGATATCATATAATATTTGTTATTCTTTTTCTGACTTACTTCACTTAGTATGAGAATCTCTGGGTCCATCCATGTTGCTGCAAATGGCATTATTTTGTTTTTTTATGGCTGAGTAATATTCCATTGTATATATATACCACATCTTCTTTATCTATTCATCTGTCGATGGACATATAGGTTGCTTCCATGTCCTGGTTATTGTAAATAGTGCTGCTATGAACATTAGGGTGCATGTATCTTTTCAAATTATGGTTTTCTACAGATATATGCCCAGGAGTGGGATGGCTGGACCATATGGTAGGTCTATTTTTAGTTTTTTAAGGAACCTCCATACTGTTCTCCATAGCCAGCCCCTGATTTCTGACATGAGCACATGTGGATCCAGGGTTGCTGAACATTTGTGTAGATTTTATACTACACCACCCTAGAGGATGCCCTTCCTTTAGTAGGTAGCAAGGATTATATATTTCTTACAGTAGTTTTCCAACTTATGTAAGTAAAATGTCTAGTGAAAGGGATGACTTTTTCATATTTGCAAAAAGGCTAGCAGCTACCTTGCAGTGGGTCATCCCCCATAACTCAACTGTGTATCCAAGCTGCCCATCAAACCATATGACATTAGAATGAAAAGGACTTAGCAGGGAAAACAGAAGCCTAGAGGGGAGAAGGGAGTTGCCCGCTGTTGCACAGCAGAGCTGGAGTTGGAACCCTAACCTGTCTTCCTGCCCTCTGCCCTTTCCACTGCACCCATTCAGTACCTCTCACCTGTGCCTGTACTCTAGCCCTTCTGTGTGGTTGGCCTGTACCAGGGAAATGTGGATCATAGACTTGACCCCAAACCAGCCCCTCTCATGTGAGTATTCCAGGATGCAGCCAACATCCTTTCTACATCCTCTGTAGTTTCATAAACAGTTACACAAGTTTAGACTACAAACCATAAGGTTTCCCTAAGAACATTTTCTCCCATCCTTGGTGCCTATAGACCAAAGATTCCCAACCATGCAGGCTATTGTCCCAAGGCAATCTGTCCATCAACCAAAGTATAGCTCTTCTTATATCTCCCCATTGACTGGGAGATGAAGTCCATTTTCTTTAGCTTGGAAAAGATGGTCCTCTGTGATCTGACTGCTGCCTACTTTCTATTCTCACCTGAAAGCAAAATGGGTATCTCTGACAGTGGTCACCCAGCCTGCTTGCTTTCCCCTGAGCATCTTCCCTTACTTGCGGTTCCATGACTTTGCTCTAGCTGTTCGGTCTGCCAGAAACATCCTTCCTCCCCCTTTTTGTCTGCTAAAGGATTATTGGACTTCCAAGGCTAAGTTGCAATCCTTTCCTTTCCATGGAGCCTTCTCCTGTCTTTCTCTTCAACTTGCACCCTCGCTTCCCCAAGAGCACTCTGCATCACTTCTGGAGCACTTATACCAGAATTCTTTTTGATTTGTTTTATTTTTGTTTTTGGCCTCCCCTCGCAGCTTGCAGGATCTTAGTTCCCCGACCAGGGATTGAACCCGGGCCCTTGGCAGTGAAAGCGCCATGTCCAAACCACTGGATCACCAGGGAAGTCCCTATAACAGAATTCTCTGTTTCCCCACTAGATAGGTAATGGACTCACATATGGGGACAGAGACCATGCCCGTCTTGCTCACCACTCTTAGAACAAAGCTTGCTACAGACCACAAACTCAGTAAGAGGTAACTAGACTAAAAGGAATCGATGAATTTGCTTTCATCTATTTATTATTTGTTTCAAAACATTTATCAAGTACCTATTCTGTTCCAGCAGCCAGTGGTGAGCAAGACAGACGTAGTGCCTGCCCCATGTGAGCTCACGGATTGTGGGAGAGACAGGAAGGTACCAATTACCAAAGAGTTTGACAAGTGTCACCGTGGAATATGCCCAGGATGCCGAGGAGTGCCTAAGTCTACACTGCCGGGAGAAAGTGACATTTCAGTTCGAGCTGAATGGTGAGTAGGAACCAGCCAGGTGAGGAAGGTGGGAAGAGAGAGTGCTGGAAGCTGAAGGAGCAGCATGTAAGAAAGCTTGAAAGTGAGAGAGGGCATGACTTGTTCAAAGACTCTGCCCCAGCACACTGGGTCGGGAGAAGATGGGAGGGGCCAGAACGCTCAGCGCATTTTAAGCCACAGGGTGGAGTCAGACTTTATGTATAGTAAGAGCAAAGGGGATGCTTTGAAGAGTTTTATGCAGGGAGATAACACCATCAGGTTGGCCTGTGATTGCTTCTGCCCCTGTTATCTGTTACAGGTGGCAGAGTGGAGGGAACCAGGCTGAGCATGGACCCTCCCTGGGCTTATTCAGTTGTCAGAAACTTTGTCCTCTGGGCCCACTTTCTGTTCCTGAAACCACTCACCATCTGAGTTTCTTGCCCTTCCCAGGAGAGGCCGCTTCCCTCCACTCCCCCTGGTCTTTCCTAACGAGGCAGCTTAGAAAAGGCCTTACACTCTGTGAATGGATTTGGATTCCTCTTGCTGCACTGCACCGCCTCTGCTCTCTGAGCCTTTCCTGCCCTTGAATGGTGCTTGGCTCTGGCCTCCTTTCCTTCCGACTGCCCCTCCGAGTCTGGCCTGTCTCAGACCTGCCTCCTGACCAAGCCTCTGACAGCACCAATCCCATCTTTAGATGCCTGGTGACTTGTCAGCCTGGGCCATTTTGCTCTTTGTTTCCACATCCAATTAGACTGTTTTGAATTGTAACCTCTGTGGACCAAGACTTTAGCTTTTGGTCCTTGCAAGTTGTGTTTACATCTATTCCAATCTCTAAATGAGTGCTCCAAGCCACATGCAGAGCAATTCCCACAGCTACATTGAAAAATCGCTGCCCGGGCCCCTCACTGTCTTTGGCTCCTGACTTTGCGGGGGCACAAAGCACCTTTGATGGGTCCTGAGGCTCTGGCTCATGAAAGCCTCACTGGCAGCAAGCCCGACTTTGGCCAATTATGTTCTCAGAAGAAGAACTTTCGTTCACCCTTACAGACCTCTAAACTAGAGTTTAACGTTTCCTGTTGATGTTCAAAAAATACAAACCATTGAAAGATATTCATTGTTATCTATATAGTAAAGCTTCAGAAATAGATACGCCACCCAAGAGTGGAGAAATGGCTTGATGCATTTTGGCATATCCACTTAGGATAGCACACTTCCTTCAAAAATGATGATAGTGATGCTATAGAAACAGGCATGCAAGTCCACGACAAGATCAAGGGGCAAGCAATGAACTTGTGGGTATAGCTATCATAGCTGGGAAAGGTTCTGTGCCTGTGGACAAGATCTGGAAGATAATATAAAAGGCAAAAATAATTATAACCAAAGTACCCACTAAAGTACAGTTATGAGGTACTTTTACGCACATTATTTTATTTAATGCTCACAACGACCCTGGGAGGTTGATCCTGTTCTGCTCATTCTGCAGCTCTGTCTAGGGAGCGGCAGGTTCAAGGCTCAAAATCTGGTTGTCCTTTGGCTATGGCATCCTGTTTGACTCCTTTCTCTGTATTTGTCTATGTATTTACTTTTACCAGAGAGCTTTATATTTTTGTATGCTTTTGTGTTGCTCTCTAGCTAGCATCCTTTGTTTCAACTTGGAGGACTCCCTTTAGTGTTTCTTGTAAGGCCATGTGACTTGCTCTAGGTTATATGGGGAGGTAGTGATGGAACTAGGCCAGAAAGCACCTTTCAAGTAAATGATTTGAAAAAGAACCTTAAAGACTACCCTTTTTCAAACTTTAAAAAAGACTATTTTATATATAAAATATAAACCATTCAAAAATTATCTCTATCATGGGGATGTAATGTACAGCATGGTGACTAGAGTTAATAATACTGTCTTACATATTTGAAACTTGCTAAGAGAGTAGATCTTCAAAGTTCTCATCACAAGAAAAAAATTGTAACCATGCATGGTGACAGATGCTAACTAGATTTATCATGTTGATCATTTTGCTATATATACAAATATTGAATCATTATGTTTTATGCCTGAAACTAATGTAATCTTATGTCAATTATACCTCAATGAAAAAAAAAGTTCATGAGTCAACAATTTATAAATCCTTTTAGCAGCCTGATACCTAATAACATGTAATAAAATTAAATACATTTAATGAAAAGAAGACTTTCTAGATTCGCAATTGGAGACGTGTTTAATTACATTAAAGAAAAACAAAAACCCTCCTTGTTAGTTTGCCTATGTAAACAAAACGCCCAGTAGGAAAGGAGACCTTTTCCTATTTGACTCAGTGTCATAGCCCTTTTTTGCCCCTGCACGGAATGGCCTCAGATTGCATGATTCTTCTTCTTTTCCTTGACTGCCAGCTGCACAATGGGGTACAGATGCTAAGCACACAGACTGGTGCTCAGACTATCCCTCTTTCAGAATCCAGTTCTGCAACTTTCTCACCGTGTATTTTTGGGCAATTCATTTAATCTCTCTCTAAGCCTCAAATTTATCGTTCCTTAAAAGGCATGACGATAGAGGAAGATGATGGAATAGAAAGCCCCAGACCTTGTTCCCATACAGAGATGCCAACCTAACAACAATATCTGATCCAAAAAGCCTTTATGGGTATTCCAGAAATCAGTTAAGAAATTGTAGGACCCTCGGGCAAGCACAAAGCCAAGAACGGCCGCACTAAAATGAGTGAGAAAATCCACTGCATTTTACCCATGATAGTCCTTTCCCAAGCTGACACAGCTCATTCTGATCAAGTAAACACCTGTAATAGTATAATAATGGTGCCTAAATCACTTTTAATCCCTTTGATCCTTGCATAGACTTTTAATTATAAAAGCATAAAAATAATTATAAGGATAAACACATGTTAATGGCTACAAAATACAAAAAGATGTAATTTGCGACATCAATAACAGTGAGGAGATGTAAAAAAGTAGAGGTTTTGTATGCAATTGAAGTTAAATTGTCATGTTTAGAATAGATTGTTATAAATATAAATATAAATAGATTGTCTTATGTAATCTCCATGGTAACCACAAAGAAAAATACCTATAGGAGATACATGAAAGAAATGAGAGAGGTACAAACTAGTATGTAGAAAAAAAACTAGGGCTTCCCTGGTGTCTCAGTGGTTAAGAATACACCTGACAATGCAGGGCACATGGGTTCAAGCCCTGGTCTGGGAAGATCCCACATGCTACGGAGCTACTAAGCCCGTGTGCCACAACTACTGAGCTTGCACTCTAGAGCCTGCAAGCCACAACTACTGAGGCCATGCACCACAACTACTGAAGCCCGTGTGCCTAGAGCCTGTGCTCCACAACAAGAGAAGCCACTGTAATGAGAAGCCAGCACACCTCAACAAAGAGTAGCCCCCACTTGCTGCCTCTAGAGAAAGCCTGCACACAGCAACGAAGACCCAACACAGCCAAAAATAAATAAATAAAATAAATAAATTTAAAAATAATAATAAAATAAACTACAGGGATATATTGTACAACACAGG
This sequence comes from Mesoplodon mirus, assembly GCF_964341445.2. Classification (NCBI taxonomy): domain Eukaryota; kingdom Metazoa; phylum Chordata; class Mammalia; order Artiodactyla; family Ziphiidae; genus Mesoplodon; species Mesoplodon mirus. The sequence goes on along the minus strand of NC_138981.1, from coordinate 135,682,607 downwards.
GAATATAGCCAATATTTTATAATAACTATAAATGGAATATAACCTTTAAAAATTGTGAATCTCTATGTTGTACACCTGAAATTTATATAGTATTGTATGTCAACTACACCTCAACTAAAAGAAAAAAACAAAAAAAAAGTATGAGTAGAACCAAAAGTAAATTAAACATTTTTTAAAAAGGAATCAAAACATGTCACTATAAAAAATCAACAAAACACAAAGAAAGGCAGCAAGAGAGGAAAAGAGGGTCAAAATAACTGCAAGACATATGAAAAAGAATTAGCAAAATGGCAAAAATAAGTCCTTCACTATCAGTAATTATTTTAAATGTAAATGGACTGAACTCCCTGTTATGGATTAAATTGTGCCCCTGACCACATTCACATGTTGATATCCTAACCCCAGTTGTGACTGTATGTGGAGATAGGGCCTTCAGGGAAGTAATTAAGATTAAATGAGGTCATAAGAGTGGGACCTTAATCCAACAGGATTGATGTCTTCATAAGAAGAGGAAGAGTCACCAGAAATCTTTCTCTCTCTTGACATATAAGCAAAGAGGAAAGGCTTTATGAAGACACAGAGAAAAGATAGCCATCTACAAGCCAGGAAAGAGAGTGCTCATCAGAAACTAAATTTTCTGGCACCTTGACCATAGACTTCTAGCTCCAGAACTGGAGAAAATATTTTCTCCTTTGAGAAAATAAATGTTTGTTTTTTAAGCTACACACTTTGTGGTATTTTGTTATGACAGCTTGAGCAGACTAATATACTCCTCAATCAAAAGACATAGAGTGGCAGAATGGATAAAAATGGAAAAAGAAGATCCAACTATGTGTTGTCTACAAGAGACTCACTTTAGATTTGAGGACACATGTAGGCTGAAAGTGAAAGGATGGAAAAAGATATTCCATGCAAATGGTAACCAAAAGAGAGCAGGGCTGGCCACACTTAGACAAAATAGACTTTATGTTAAAAACTGTCACAAGAGACAAAAAAAGATATCATACACAGATAAAAGTGTAACCAAGAAGATATAACAATTATAAATAAATGTTCATCTAACAGCAGAGTACCCAAATATATTAAACAAACATAAACAGAGTTGAGGGGAAAAATAGACAGCAACACAATAATAGTAGGAGACTTCAGCACCATAATGGAATGAGGCTAGAAATCAATAGCAAAAGGAAAACTGGGAATTTTACAAATATATAGAAATTAAACACAATCTTGAACAACGAATGGGTCAAAAAGGAAACCACAAAGGAAATTAGAAAATAGTTTTAGACAAATGAAAACAAAAATAAAACATGCCAAAAGTTATGGGACGCAGCAAAAGCAGTACTAAGAAGGATGTTTATAGCAATGAATTCCTACATTAAAAAAGTAGAAAGATCTCAAATCAACAACCTAACTTTATACCTCAAGGAAATAGAAAAAGAACAAACAAAACCCAAAGTTAGCAGAAGGAAAGGAAGAATAAAAATTAGAACAGAAATAAATAAAATAGAGAAGAGAAAAACAATAGAAAAAATCAACAAAACTGAGTTGCTTTTTTGAAAATATTAAGAAAATTTACAAACCCTTAGCTAGATTAAGAAGGAAAGAGAGAAGACTCAAATAACTAAAATTAGAAGTGAAAGAGACATTACACCCACTGCCACAGAAATAAAAAAAAAAATCATGAGACTATGATGAACAATTATACCCCAACAAATTGGGTAACCTAGATGAAAAAAATTCCTAGAAACATGTAACCTATCAAGACTGAATCATGAAGAAATAAAAAATCTGAATAGACCTATAACTGGTAAGAAGATTGAATCAATAATCAAAACCCTCCCAACAAAGAAAAGCCCAGGGACAGATGGCTTCACTGGTGAATTCTAACAAACATTTAAAGAAGAATTAATGCAAAACCTCCTCAAAGTTTTCTGAAAAAATGAAGTGGAGGGAACAGTACTAAATTCATTTTATGAGGTCAGCATTACCCTGATACAAAAATCAAACAAAAATACTACAAGAAAAGAAAACCATAGACCAGTATCCCTGACCAATATTGATGCAAAAATTCTCAACAAAATACCAGTAAATTGAATTCAACAACACATTAAAAGGATTATACATCATGACCAAATGGCAATTATTCCTGGAATGCAAGACTGTTTCAACATATGAAAATCAATTAATGTAATACACCACATTAACAGAATGAAGGGCAAAAATTGCATGATAATCTCATTGATGTAGAAAAATAATTTGAAAAAATTTAATACTTTTTCATGATAAAATTTTAATTCAACAAACTAGGAATAGAAAAAAATTACTTCAACATAATAATGAGCATATATGAAATGCCCACAGCTAACATCATACTCAATGGTGAAAAACTGAAAGCTTTTCCTCTAAGATCAAGATAAAGGCAAGGTTGCCCACTCTCACCATCTCTGTCCAACACCATACTGGAAGTCCTAGCCAGAACAGTTAGGCAAGAAAAAATAAATAAAAGGCATCCAGGTCAGAAAGGAAAAAGTTAAAAACATCTCTGTCTTCCGATGACATGATTTTATATGTATGTAGAAAAGCCTTAAGATTCCACACACACAATATTAGAACTAGTAAAGGAATTCAGTAATTTCACAGTATACAAAATTAACACAAAAAATCTGTTATGTTTTTATACACTAACAATGAGCAATACAAAAAGGAAATTAAGAAAACAATCCCATTTATAATAGCATCAAAAATAATAAAATATTTAAGGGAATTCCCTGGTGGTCCAGTGGTCAGGACCCTGCACTTTTTTTTGTTGTTTTTGCAGTATGCAGGCCTCTCACTGTTGTGGCCTCTCCCATTGCGGAGCACAGCCTCCGGACGCGCAAACTCAGCGGCCATGGCTCACGGGCCCAGCCACTCCGCGGCATGTGGGATCTTCCCAGACCGGGGCACGAACCCGTGTCCCCTGCATCAGCAGGTGGACTCCCAAACACTGAGCCACCAGGGAAGCCCAGGACCCTGCACTTTTAATGCCGGGGCCCCGGTTCAATATCTGATCGGGGAACTAAGATCCGACAAGCCGCGCAGTGTGGCAAAAAAAAATTAAAAAATAAATTAAAAATAAAATAAAATATTTAGGAATGAGTTTAACAAAGGAGGGGAAAGGCTTGTACACCAAAAACCACAAAACATTGATAAAAGGTATTAAAGAAGCCAGAAATAAATGGAAGGATTTCCATGTTTGTGGATTGGAAGATTTAATACTGTTAATGTTGATATTACCCAAAGCTATCTACACATTTGATGCAATCCCTATCGAAATTCCAATGTCATTATTTATAGAGATGGAAAAAATCCTAAAATTCATATGGAATCTCAAAGGACCCTGAGTAACCAAAACAATCTTAAGAAATACAGACAAAGGTGCAGACCTCAAACTTCCCAATTTCAAAACATATTACAAGCCCATAGTAATCAGAACAGTGTGGTACTGTTTTAAAGCAAACATATAGACAAATGGAACAGAATAGAGAGCCCAGAAGTAAATCCCCATGTATAAGGTCAAATGATCTTCTACAAGAGTGCCAAGTCTACATGATAGAGAAAGGATAGTCTCTTTAGCAAATGATGTTGAGAAAACTGGATATCCACATGCAAAATAATAAAGTTGGACCCTTATCTTACACCATAAACAAAAATAAACTCAAAATGAATCAAAGACCTAAACATAAAACCTGAAGCTATAAAACTAGTAGAAGAAAATAATAGGGGACAAACAGGCAACAAAAGAAGAAAATTGAGAAAACAGGTAACAAAAGCAAAATTAAACAACTGGGACTATATCAAACTTAAAAACTCTGCGCAGTAATGGAATCAATAAACAGACCAAAAAAGCAGCCTATAAAATGGGAGAAGATACTTGCAAACCATATGTCTGATAAGGGATTAATGTCTAGAATATATAAAGAACTATAAACAACAACAAAAAACCCCAGATTATCTGATTAAAAATGGGCAAAGGACTTAAATAAACATTTCTCCACCCTGGAGGAAGATGGCGGAAGAGTAAGACGCGGAGATCACCTTTCTCCCCACAGATACATCAGAAATTCATCTACACGTGGAACAACTCCTACAGAACACCTACTGAACGCTGACAGAAGACCTCAGACCCCCCAAAAGGCAAGAAACTCCCCACATACCTGGGTAGGACAAAAGAAAAAAGAATAAACAGAGACAAAAGGATAGGGACGGGACCTGCACCAGTGGGAGGGAGCCATGAAGGAGGAAAGGTTTCCACACACTAGAAGCCCCTACGTGGGCAGAGACTGCAGGTGGCGGAGGGGGAAGCTTCGGGGTAGCGGAGGAGAGCACAGCAACAGGGGTGTGGAGGGCAAAGCGGAGAGATTCCGGCACAGAGGATCGGTGCCCTCAGGCACACGCCAGCCCGAGAGGCTTGTCTGCTCGGCCGCCGGGGCGGGCGGGGCTGGGAGCTGAGGCTCAGGTATCGGCTTTCAGTCGGAGCGCAGGGAGAGGACTGGGGCTGGCGGCAGGAAGAGAGCCTGAAGGGGTTAGTGCACCACGGCTAGCCCGGAGGGAGTCCGGGGAAAGGGTCTGGAGCTGCCGAAGAGGCAACAGACTTTTTCTTCCCTTTTGTTTCCTGGTGCGCAAGGAGAGGGCATTAAGAGAGCTGCTTAAAGAAGCACCGGAGATGGGCGCGAGCCGCGGCTAAAGGCGCGGACCCCGGAGACGGGCGTGGGACGCTGGGGCTGCTGCTGCCACCGCCACAAGGCCTGTGTGCGAGCGCAGGTCACTGTCCACCCCCCCTTCCGGGGAGCCTGTGCACCCCGCCACTGCCGGGGTCCCGGGACCCAGGGATGGCTTTCCCGGGAAAGCGCACGGAGTGCCTCGGGCTGCTGCAACGTCACGCCGGCCTCTGCCGCCGCAGGCCCGCCGCACACTGCGCGCCCCTCCCTCCCCTCTGCCTGAGTGAGCCAGAGCCCCCAAATCAGCGGCTCCTTTAAACTCGTCCTGTCTGAGCGAAGAATGGACGCCCTCCGGCGACCTACGCGCAGAGGCGGGGCCAGGTCCAAGGCTGAGACCCGGGAGCTGTGAGAGCAGAGAAGAGACAGGGAAATCTCTCTGTGCAGCCTCGGAGGCAGCGGATTAAAGTTCCACGGTCCACTTGATGTGCCCTGCATCTGTGGAGTGCATGAATGGACAGCGAATCATCCCAAATTGAGGAAGTGGACTTTGAGGACAAGATTTAAGACTTTCCCCCCTTTTCCTCTTTTTACAACGAATTATCCCAAATTAAGGAGGTGGACTTAGAGAGCAAGATTTCAGACTTTTCGCCCTTTTCCTCTTTTTATAATGAATTATCCCAAATTGAGGAGGTGGACTTGGAGAGCAAGATTTTTGATTTTTCCCCCTGCTCTCTTTTTGTGAATGTGTATGTGTATCTTTCTGTGTGAGATTTTCTCTGTATAGCTTTGCTTCCACCATATGTCCCAGGGTTCTATCTGTCCATTTTTTTTTCAATAATTACTTTTTAATTTTAATAACGCTACTATATTTTATACTTTATTCTATTTTACTTTACCTGCTCTTTCTTTTTTTCCTATCTTCCCTTCCTCCCTCCCTCCCTCCACCCCTCCCTCCCTCCTTTCTTTCTTTCTTTCCATCCTTCCTCCCTCCTTTCTTTCTTTCTTTCCATCCTTCCTCCCTCCCTCCTTTCTTCCTTCCTTCCTTCCTTCCTTTCTTTCCTTCTTCCTTTCTTTCTCTCTCTCTTTCTTCTACTAATTCTTTCTTTCTACTTTTTCTCCCTTTTATTCTGAGCCGGGTAGATGAAAGGCTCTGGGTGCTGCAGCCAGGAGTCAGTGCTGTGCCTCTGAAGTGGGAGAGCCAACTTCAGGACACGGGTCCACAAGAGGCCTCCCAGCTCCACATAATATCAAGCAGCGAAAGTCTCCCAGAGATCTCCATCTCAACACCAGCACCCAGCTTCAGTCAACGACCAGCAAGCTACAGTGCTGGTCACCCTATGCCAAGCAACTAGCAAGGCAGGAACACAACACCACCCATTAGCAGAGAGGCTGCCTAAAAACATAATAAGGCCATAGGCACCCCAAAACACACCACCAGACGTGGACCTGTCCACCAAAAGACAAGATCGTTCCTCAACCACCAGAACACAGGCACTAGTCCCCCCCACCAGGAAGCCTACACAACCTACTGAAACAACCTTAGCCACTGGGGACAGACACCAAAAACAACGGGAACTACGAATCTGCAGCCTGCAAAAAGGAGACCCCAAACACAGTAAGATAAGCAAAATGAGAAGACAGAAAAACACACAGCAGGTGAAGGAGCAAGATAAAAACCTACCAGACCTAACAAATGAAGAGGTAATAGGCAGTCTACCTGAAAAATAATTCAGAATAATGATAGTAAAGATGATCCAAGATTCTATTTCCAAGATCCAAAATCTTGGAGATAGAATAGACAAAATGCAAGAAACAGTTAACAAGGACCTAGAAGAACTAAAGATGAATCAAGCATCGATTAAAAACACAATAAATGAAATGAAAAATACTCTAGATGGGATCAATAGCAGAATAACTGAGGCAGAAGAACGGATAAGTGAGGTGGTAGATAAAATAGTGGAAATAACTGATGCAGAGCAAAATAAAGAAAAAAGAATGAAAAGAACAGAGGACAGTCTCAGAGACCTCTGGGACAACATTAAACGCACAAACATTCGAATTATAGGGGTTCCAGAAGAAGAAGAGAAAAAGAAAGGGACTGAGAAAATATTTGAAGAGATTATAGTTGAAAACTTCCCTAATATGGGAAAGGAAATAGTTAATCAAGTCCAGGAGGCACAGAGAGTCCCATACAGAATAAATCTAAGGAGAAATACGCCAAGACACATATTAATCAAACTGTCAAAAATTAAACACAAATCATATTAAAAGCAGCAAGGCAAAAACAACAAATAACACACAAGGGAATCCCCATCAGGTTAAAAGCTGATCACTCAGCAGAAACTCTACAAGCCAGAAGGGAGTGGCAGGACGTAATTAAAGTGATGAAGGAGAGAAACCTGCAACCAAGATCACTCTACCCAGCAAGGATCTCATTCAGATTTGATGGAGAAATTAAAACGTTTACAGACAAGCAAAAGCTGAGAGAGTTCAGCACCACCAAACCAGCTTTACAACAAATGCTAAAGTAACTTCTCTAGGCAAGAAACACAACAGAAAGAATATACCTACAATAACGAACCCAAAGCAATTAAGGAAATGGGAATAGGAACATACATATCAATAATTACCTTAAATGTAAATGGACTAAATGCTCCCACCAAAAGACACAGATTGGCTGAATGGATACAAAAACAAGACCCATATATATGCTGTCTACAAGAGACCCACTTCAGACGTAGAGACACATACAGATTGAAAGTAAGGGGATGGAAAAAGATATTCCATGCAAATGGAAATCAAAAGAAAGCTGGAGTAGCAATTCTTATATCAGACAAAATAGACTTTAAAATAAAGACTATTAGAAGAGACAAAGAAGGACACTACATAATGATCAAGGGATCGATCCAAGAAGAAGATATAACAATTGTAAATATTTATGCACCCAACATAGGAGCACCTCAATACATAAGGCAAATACTAACAGTCATAAAAGGGGAAATCGACAGTAACACACTCATAGTAGGAGACTTTAACACCCCACTTTCACCAATGGACAGATCATCCAAAATGAAAATAAATAAGGAAACACAAGCTTTAAATGATACATTAAACAAGATGGACTTAATTGATATTTATAGGACATTCCATCCAAAAACAACAGAATACACATTTTTCTCAAGTGCTCATGCAACATTCTCCAGGATAGATCATATCTTGGGTCACAAATCAAGCCTTGGTAAATTTAAGAAAATTGAAATTGTATCAAGTATCTTTTCCGACCACAATGCTATGAGACTAGACATCAATTACAGGAAAAGATCTGCAAAAAATACAAACACATGGAGGCTAAACAATACACTACTCAATAACGAAGTGATCACTGAAGAAATCAAAGAGGAAATAAAAAATATACCTAGAAACAAATGACAATGGAGACACGACGACCCAAAACCTATGGGACGCAGCAAGCAGTTCTAAGGGGAAAGTTTATAGCAATACAATCCCACCTTAAGAAACAGGAAACATCTCAAGTAAACAACCTGACCCTGCACCTAAAGCAATTAGAGAAAGAAGAACAAAAAACCCCCAAAGTTAGCAGAAGGAAAGAAATCATAAAGATCACATTAGAAATAAATGAAAAAGAAATGAAGGAAATGATAGCAAAGATCAATAAAACTAAAAGCTGGTTCTTTGAGAAGAAAAACAAAATTGACAAACCATTAGCCAGACTCATCAAGAAAAAAAGGGAGAAGACCCAAATCAATAGAATTAGAAATGAAAAAGGAGAAGTAACAACTGACACTGCAGAAATACAAAAGATCATGAGAGATTACTATAAGCAACTCTATGCCAATAAAATGGACAACCTGGAAGAAATGGACAAATTCTTAGAAATCCACAACCTGCCAAGACTGAATCAGGAAGAAATACAAAATATGAATAGACCAATCACAAGCACTGAAATTGAAACTGTGATTAAAAATCTTCCAACAAACAAAAGCCCAGGACCAGATGGCTTCACAGGCGAATTCTATCAAACATTTAGAGAAGAGCTAACACCCATCCTTCTCAAACTCTTCCAAACAATTTCAGAGGAAGAAACACTCCCAAACTCATTCTACGAGGCCACCATCACCTTGATACCAAAACAAGGCAAGGATGTCACAAAGAAAGAAAACTACAGGCCAATATCACTGATGAACATAGATGCAAAAATCCTCAACAAAATACTAGCAAACAGAATCCAACAGCACATTAAAAGGATCATACACCATGATCAAGTGGGGTTTATCCCAGGAATGCAAGGATTCTTCAATATACACAAATCAATCAATGTGATACAGCATATTAACAAGTTGAAGGAGAAAAACCATATGATCATCTCAATAGATGCAGAGAAAGCTTTCGACAAAATTCAACACCCATTTATGATAAAAACCCTGCAGAAAGTAGGCATAGAGGGAACTTTCCTCAACATAATAAAGGCCATATATGACAAACCCACAGCCAACATTGTCCTCAATGGTGAAAAACTGACAGCATTTCCACTAAGATCAGGAACAAGACAAGGCTGCCCACTCTCACCACTCTTATTCAACCTAGTTTTGGAAGTTTTAGCCACAGCAATCAGAGAAGAAAAGGAAATAAAAGGAATCCAAATTGGAAAAGAAGAAGTAAAGCTGTCACTGTTTGCAGATGACATGATACTATACATAGAGAATCCTAAAGATGCTACCAGAAAACTACTAGAGCTAATCAATGAATTTGGTAAAGTAGCAGGATACAAAATTAATGCACAGAAATCTCTGGCATTCCTGTACACTAATGATGAAAAATCTGAAAATGAAATCAAGAAAACACTCCCATTTACCATTGCAACAAAAAGAATAAAATATCTAGGAATAAACCTACCTAAGGAGACAAAAGACCTGTATGCAGAAAATTATAAGACACTGATGAAAGAAATTAAAGATGATACAAATAGATGGAGAGATATACCATGTTCCTGGATTGGAAGAATCAATATTGTGAAAATGACTCTACTACCCAAAGCAATCTACAGATTCAATGCAATCCCTATCAAACTACCACTGGCATTTTTCACAGAACTAGAACAAAAAATCTCAAAATTTGTTTGGAAAAGCAAAAGACCCCGAATAGCCAAAGCAATCTTGAGAGCAAAAAACGGAGCTGGAGGAATCAGGCTCCCTGACTTCAGACTATACTACAAAGCTACAGTAATCAAGACAGTGTGGTACTGGCACAAAAACAGAAAGATAGATCAATGGAACAGGATAGAAAGCCCAGAGATAAACCCACGCACATATGGTCAACTTATCTTTGATAAAGGAGGCAGGAATGTACAGTGGAGAAAGTACAGCCTCTTCAATAAGTGGTGCTGGGAAAACTGGACAGGGACATGTAAAAGTATGAGATTAGATTGTTCCCTAACACCATACACAAAAATAAGCTCAAAGTGGATTAAAGACCTAAATGTAAGGCCAGACACTATCAAACTCTTAGAGGAAAACATAGGCAGAACACTCTATGATATAAATCACAGCAAGATCCTTTTGGACCCACCTCCCAGAGAAATGGAAATAAAAACAAAGATAAACAAATGGGACCTAATGAAACTTCAAAGCTTTTGCACAGCAAAGGAAACCATAAAGAAGACCAAAAGACAACCCTCAGAATGGGAGAAAATATTTGCAAATGAATCAACTGACAAAGGATTAATCTCCAAAATTTATAAACAGCTCATGCAGCTCAATAGCAAAAAAAAAAACGAACACCCCAATCCAAAAATGGGCAGAAGACTTAAATAGGCATTTCTCCAAAGAAGATATACAGACTGCAAACAAACACATGAAAGAATGCTCAACATCATTAATCATTAGAGAAATGCAAATCAAAACTACAACGAGATATCATCTCACACCAGACAGAATGGCCATCATCAAGAAATCTAGAAACAATAAATGCTGGAGAGGGTGTGGAGAAAAGGGAACACTCTTGCACTGCTGGTGGGAATGTGAATTGGTACAGCCACTATGGAGAACAGTATGGAGGTTCCTTAAAAAACTACAAATAGAACTACCATATGACCCAGCAATCCCACTACTGGGCATATACCCTGAGAAAACCATAATTCAAAAAGAGACATGTACCAAAATGTTCATTGCAGCTCTATTCACAATAGCCCAGAGCTGGAAACAACCTAAGTGTCCATCATCGGATGAATGGATAAAGAAGATGTGGCACATATATACAATGGAATATTACTCAGCCATAAAAAGAAATGAAACTGAGCTATTTGTAATGAGGTGGATAGACCTAGAGTCTGTCATACAGAGTGAAGTAAGTCAGAAAGAGAAAGACAAATACTGTATGCTAACACATATATATGGAATTTAAGAAAAAAAAATGTCATGAAGAACATAGGGGTAAGACAGGAATAAAGACACAGACCTACTAGAGAATGGACTTGAGGATATGGGGAGGGGGAAGGGTAAGCTGTGACAAAGTGAAAGAGCGGCATGGACATATATACACTACCAAACGTGAGGTAGATAGCTAGTGGGAAGCAGCCGCATAGCACAGGGAGATCAGCTCGGTACTTTGTGACCGCCTGGAGAGATGGGATAGGGAGGGTGGGAGGGAGACGCAAAAGGGAGGGGATATGGAAACATATGTATATGTATAACTGATTAAATTTGTTATAAAGCAAAAAATAAAAAAATAAAAAAAAATAAAAAAAAAAAAAAACAAAAATGGGCAGAAGACTTAAATAGGCATTTCTCCAAAGAAGATATACAGACTGCAAACAAACACATGAAAGAATGCTCAACATCATTAATCATTAGAGAAATGCAAATCAAAACTACAACGAGATATCATCTCACACCAGACAGAATGGCCATCATCAAGAAATCTAGAAACAATAAATGCTGGAGAGGGTGTGGAGAAAAGGGAACACTCTTGCACTGCTGGTGGGAATGTGAATTGGTACAGCCACTATGGAGAACAGTATGGAGGTTCCTTAAAAAACTACAAATAGAACTACCATATGACCCAGCAATCCCACTACTGGGCATATACCCTGAGAAAACCATAATTCAAAAAGAGACATGTACCAAAATGTTCATTGCAGCTCTATTCACAATAGCCCAGAGCTGGAAACAACCTAAGTGTCCATCATCGGATGAATGGATAAAGAAGATGTGGCACATATATACAATGGAATATTACTCAGCCATAAAAAGAAATGAAACTGAGCTATTTGTAATGAGGTGGATAGACCTAGAGTCTGTCATACAGAGTGAAGTAAGTCAGAAAGAGAAAGACAAATACCGTATGCTAACACATATATATGGAATTAAAAAAAAATGTCATGAAGAACCTAGGGGTAAAACGGGAATAAAGACACAGACCTACTTGAGAATGGACTTGAGGATATGGGGAGGGGGAAGGGTAAGCTGTGACAAAGCAAAAGAGAGGCATGGACATATATACACTACCAAACGTAAGGTAGATAGATAGTGGGAAGCAGCCGCATAGCACAGGGAGATCAGCTCGGTGCTTCGTGACCGCCTGGAGGGGTGGGATGGGGAGGGTGGGAGGGAGGGAGATGCATGAGGGAAGGGATGTGGGAACAGATGTATATATATGACTGATTCACTTTGTTATAAAGCAGAAACTAATAAAAAAATTTAAAAAAACATTTCTCCAAAGAAGATATACAAATGGACAAGTGGTTTATGAAAAAATACTCAACATCACTAATCACCAGGGAATCACAAATCCAAACCACAATGAGGTATCCCTTTACACCCATTAGGATGGCTTTTTATCAAGAATAAAACAACAAGAAGAGGTAATAAGTTTTGAGGAGGATGTGGAGAAATTGGAATTCTTGTACACTGTTGGTTGGAATGTAAAATGGTGCAGCTGCTATGGAAAAACAACATGGACATCACTCAAAAAAAGAAAATAAAACTACCATATGATCCAGCAATCCTACTTTTGGGTGTTTGTCCAAAATATTTGAAATCAGGATTTCAAAGAGATATTTGTACACCCATGTTCATTGTGATATTATTCACAATATCCAAGAGGTGGAATCAACCCAAGTATTCATTGCTGGATCAATGGATAAAGAAAATGTCATATATACATGCAGTGGAATATTATTCAGCCTTAAAAAAGGAAATCCTGTCACATGCTGCAACATGGATGAACCTTGAAGACATTATGCTAAGTGAATAAGCCTGTCACAGAATGACAAATACTGCATGATTCCAATTATATGAGATATCTAAGGTACTCAAAACGCTTAAGAGCAAAAAGTCAAACTTTAAAAAGCAAAAAATATAATGGTGGTTGCCAGGGTCCGGACGCACAGGCTCAGTGGCCATGGCTCACGGGCCCAGCCGCTCCGCAGCATGTGGGATCTTCCCGGACCGGGGCACGAACCCATACCCCCTGCATCGGTAGGTGGACTCTCAACCACTGTGCCACCAGGGAAGCCCTGGAGAAGATATTTGACACTATATCACTTGATTGTGTAAGGATTAAATAAATTACTGCATGCAAAATCCTTATGATGGTACCTGGTATTCTACAAATGGTAGGCATCCTTCTTGTATGTATTGTCTCATTAAATGCATCTGTTTGCCTTTAAGTAGCCCAAACCCTCAGACCCAACTAGTCTGAGCAGAAGTAAGTGTTGAGAAAGAGCAAAGCAGCCCCTGACAGCCAGAAGCTTAGCCTGGCACACTCATGTAGACCTTGGTGTTGAACAGAAATAATTTCACAGAGCATCAACATCATACAAGACCATTCTGTGACTCTGATGAATCAAGACAAGATCAAGACTACTTGTAATCAAATCTGAGCACAGGCAGAAGCAAGAACATTGTCCAAACCACTAAACTGACTGAACATCTCATTATCCTGGTGAACATGAGTAACTGCTGCTTTTTCTTTTTTAACATCTTTATTGGAGTATAATTGCTTTACAATGGTGTGTTAGTTTCTGCTTTATAACAAAGTGAATCAGTTATACATATACATATATCCCCATATCTCCTCCCTCTTGCGTCTCCCTCCCACCCTCCCTATCCCACCCCTCTAGGTGGTCACAGAGCACTGAGCTGATCTCGCTGTGCTATGCGGCTGCTTCCCACTAACTATCTGTTTTACGTTTGGTAGTGTATATATGTCCATGCCCCTTTCTCACTTTGTCACAGCTTGCCCTTCCCCCTCCCCGTGTCCTCAAGTCCATTCTCTACGTCGGCGTCTTTATTCCTGTCCTGACCCTAGGTTCTTCAAAACAAAGCAAAACAAAACAAAACAATTACAGCCTTAGCCTCATTCTGTTTTTCCCACCTTCTAGATAAATATTATTATTCCTAGTCATAAAATTATCCCAGTTTCATGACAGCATCCAATCCATAGCAGAGCCCATTTCCAGAACACTTCCCCAAATCACCTAATGCAATCTGAAATCTTACAATGAGTGCTGTCTGTCCCCCTTTTACTGTGACACCACACAGATCCCTATGGTGTGTGATCACCTCATTGCAAAGAGTCAATAACCCTGATTTCTTTAACTATAGATGTGCTCCTGATGGTCTCTGCTAGAGGAAATTAACAGGGTTGACCCTGCCACGTGCAGCAGTCCAGATGTGTCTCTAACGACAGTGTATTTCATTGAAACCCACCTCCTCCTCAAAGTCTTCCTGGATTTACCCAGTTGGAAACAGTCTCTCCCTGCCCTCCCATGGCACTGCTACAGTATACCCCATTATCACTCTAGTCTCATTCGCCCTGGAGTATATTCTGTGAGACACCAGAGCCTAATGGGTGTCAGAGTCCCAGTGCTCTGGGTTTGAATTCCAGAACTTCCCTTCATGTGCTGTGTGACCTTGGGCAAGGCACTGCCTCTGTCAAACTTCAGTTCCTTCTGTTATTAAGTGAAGAAAATGATAGTGCCTGACTTGTGAGGTAATGTTCACAAAGCATTTCATCTAGTGCCTGCACACAGTAAGTATTAAATGCATTGAAGCTTCCATTATTATGTTTACTTACACAAAATTCTTCATTCCTGAAGAAGTTTAGACCTCATGGGGAAAAAACTAGTTAAGGGCACTGAGGTCATGAATCATGTTCAGGTCCTCTCCAGGTTGATCTAAGGCTGTAGAGACTCCCACCAGTGGGTCCTTTTCCCCATTAGACAACTTCTATTTGCCCTAATCTCCACAGTGATAGAGGTGTTGCCCATGCCACCATAATATAGAGCCTTGACTGGCTTGACCTTGTTTAACCCTTCCTTAGCTTCTTTTCTTTCTCCCAAGCTTCATTGTGAGACTCTCAATTCTTTTGACTTTCTCTTTCTCTTTCCTGTCCCTTTCTCTGGTTTCCTCTTTTCTTTCCTTCTTTCTTTTATTTTTTTAAAATTATTGTCAATAAGAATGACCCTTGATTCAGATGCACTGGAACTAAAACTAACACTGATGCTAAAAAGCCACAAGTGAATTTGCATTACCTAGAATGGTATATGAAGTGTCGGATTTAGGAGAGATAGCTATGTACAAAGCTGGGTGAAATAAATCCTCAAAAGTGGTTCAAGCATAGTGCCATGGGAACTCAAAGGAAGGAACGTGGTGCGCAGGAATTCATGGAGGCTACATAGGGAAGGCAGTCATTGTACAAGCTTGTGGATGAACAGAATAAGCCAGAAAGAGGGGACAGGAGGCTTTCAGAAGGCTCTTGCAATAGTCAAGTCAAAAAAGTATTGAGAGACTTAGGGAAGTGAGTGCAGATAGGAATGGAAAGGAGATGATAGGTAAGAGAGGTTTGAGCTACAGAATCCACAGGGCATATTAAGTATCATGCTGGAGGGGCTTGAGCCTAGGATTTAGCTCTGGGATCCAATGCTACAAGATCTATACCTCTCGTCAGCTGGGTGCCCTTGGGCATGTCACTTCCCCTCTGGCGCCTCAGTTTTCATATCTGCAAAATGGGGACAATAGGTAACTGCATAAGATTGCTGTGAAAGTTAGATTTGATGAAACACCATTCTGTTTTCTTATCTTTTGATGTGATCATTTTGTAAAAAGTGTATTGATATTATTACCAGGACAATGAAGTTAATGGCAGTCAATGACTGCAGCTGTTGCAGGTCTTGGACCTCTTGAAACTACACCTTTCATCTTCACAGGATCACTCTGGAAAGTTCTCACTCAATGGTGGGGGTTATTCCTATCCTTGTGGGAGACCTTCCTGGAGCATCTTCACTCCAGGGCTATGGAGGATGTTAATGGTCTTGGGAGGGGAGTCCAGCATCTGGCCATACCCAGAGTGAGGGCCATTTGGTTAAGGAGGGCTTCAGCCTGCAAACAACTCTGTCTGTGGAAATGAAGGGAGGGGTCATTTCTGCCAGTGATTTCTTATGAGAGATCTCCTTAACTAACCCACCTCCTCAAATTCTCTAACTCTGAAAGGGAAACCTTTACACATGATACTTTAAAAAATACCTTTATAGCTATTTAATAATAACAAAGCATGTGCCTGCTTTATTTTGAGTTCCTTTTGCTGCATGACTAACTGGGACTTGAGGGAAGTATCAGGCAGCACACCTGTTTCATCTGTTGTGGTGATCTCTGCTCCCCAGAGAATGTGTTCACTGTGTGTGAAGAGGAGAAATGTGGAAGTTGGCATGAGTGACTGCTTATCATTTCCTTTCCCCAAATCAGGTCTAGCCCATCAACCTAGGAAAGGATTTGGTTTTTAAAAGGGACTAGAAAATAGGTTGTTTTAAATTGTTATGAACTGGGGCTTCCAAAGCCTTCAAAATCTTGTGAAATATGCACACAAATTAATAATAATTAATAACTAGAACCCACCACCCTCCTTATGCAATGGAACATTACCTGTAACTTAGAACCCCCCTGTATTCCCTGCCCCTCCATCCCCACCCCAGGGGTAAACTTTCTCCTAAGTTTTGTATCTATCATTCCTTTGCTTTTTGCACTTATACATACATCTCTAACCAGTGTACTTTTTAAATTTTAGATGTATTTTTAATTGAGGTAACATTAGTTTATAACATTATACAAGTTTCATGTGTGCAACATTATATTTCTACTTCTATATACCTTACAGTGTGCTCATCTGCCAAAATTTAGTTTCCATCCATTGCCCTACAGTTGATCCCCTTTACCCGTTTCACCCTCCCCCCTGCCTCTTCCCCTATGGTAACCACTTCTCTGTTCTCTGTCTCTGTGTATCTACGTGTTTGTTTTCGTTTGCTTTGTTCATTTATTTTTGTTTGTTTGTTTTTTATATTTCACATATGAGTGAGATCATGTGGTATTTGTCTTTCTCCATCTGACTTACTTCACTCAGCATAATACCTTCGAAGTCCATCCATTTTGTCACAAATCCTGACCAGTATATTGCTCAGTTTTCCCTGTTTTTGAACTTTAAATTAAATCCTACTCTAGGGAATTTTCTGTTACTTGCTTCTTTTACTCACTGTCATTTTCAAGATTTTCCATGTCAATGCATCTAACTGTAGTTTGTTCTTAGTCTGTGTGACTGCCCCCTTCTCCAGAGTTCTGCTATACACAGCCTATGAATCAATATACAGCAGCTCGGGCTGGAATGTAACCATTGTATGAATAAACCACAATTCATTTCCCCATTCTACCACTGACCAATAATTGGACAGTTATCCAGTTTGGGGCTATTTAGTACCATGCTGTCGTGAACATTTTTGTACGTGTTTCATGGTATGAGTTTTTCTAGGGCACACCATTGAAAGTAAAATTGTGGGATCATTGAATATGCCATGTTCGACTTTACCATGTAATCTCAAGATATTTTCCAGAGTGGTTGTGTCAGCTTAGGTCCATGAAGAAGCAGAATTACCAAGATGGAACTAAGTGTATGAAGGATCTACTGAGGGAATGCCCATGAAGGGTAAACGGGAAAGAGCAGAGAGATGTAGGCAGAGAGAGCCTTCAGACCTCAGTGTTGGTCTGGACTCTGTGAAAGGAGAGAAAGAAGGAAGCAAAATTGACTAAGAAGGATCTCAGACAGGCTGATGAAGTATTTCTGTGCCAAACTCCACTGTTGGAGGAGTCCTGCATCCCACAGGAATGGTCCACCGCTAGTACCCCTGCAGTGCTCAGTCATTGGCTGGGAGCAACCCGGGGGAAGTGTGGCTTTGGGGCAAACATGGTGGTAGATCCAGAAGGTTGGCAGCTGGGGCTGTCAGTCAGCCATGCTCTCTGCAGCAGGCTCTCCTGAAGGCAAGTTGAGTGGCACACTTCATGGTTACCACAGTCATTGGTTGTACCAATTTACACTCCCACCAGTGGACAAGAATTCCTGTTTCTCTACATCCTTGCTGAGACTTAGTATTGTCAGACTTTCTAATATTTACTAATGTTTTGTGTGTGAAATGATATGTCCTTGTGCTCTCAATTTACATTTCTCTGATTGCTAATGAGAATAAGCATCTCTCCATAAGTGTATGGGCCATATATATTTCATCTTCTGGGAACTGCTTATTCAGTTCTTTTGCCCATTTTTAACCTATTGGGTTATGTATGTTTTTTTCTGATTGGTTTGTAAGAGTCTTTTATATATTTTGGATGCGAATTACTTGTAGGTAATAGGTGTTACAAATATCTTTAGATATTTGTGGCTTGTTTTTCTACCCTCTTTACTGTATCTTTTGATGAACCAAAGATTTTAATTTTCATGTGTTTATTAGTTATTTTCTTTATAATTTATGCTTTTGGTATCTTGTAAAATTTCTCTACTCTGAGGTTATAAAGATATCTACCAATATTGTTTTCTAAAAGTTTACAGTTTTACAGTTTACATTCAAGTCTTTATTTATTCCACTTGGAATTGATTTTTAGTATGCTGAGATAGGGATCCAATTTTACATTTTTCTTTATTTGAATAGCTAGTTGTCTCAGTAATATATATTTAATGCTATTTCTTTTTTAAAAAAATTTTATTGGAGTATAGTTGATTTACAGTGTTGTGTTAGTTTCAGGTGTACAGTGAAGTGAATCAGTTATGCATATACATATATCTATTCTTTTTTAGATTCTTTTCCCATATAGGTCATTAGAGTACTGAGTTCCTTGTGCTATACAGTAGGTCCTTATTAGTTATCTATTTTATATATAGTAGTGTGTATATGTCAGTCCCAATCACCCAATTTATCCTTCCCCCCTTTCCCCGCTGCTATTTCTTCCAATGGTCTGCAATGTCAATTCTGTCATATATCATTTCAACATGTGTGTGGGTTGGTTTCTGGGATATCTACTTTGTTCCACTAGTATATTTGCTTGTCCTGGTGCCAATCCTACACTATCTTATATACTGCAGCTTAAAATTAGGTCTTGATATCAAGTAGGGTAAGCCTCCCTACCTTGTTCTTTTTTAGGAGTATATTGACTATTTTAAGATATTTTCTCTTTTCATATAAAATGTAGAATCAGTTTAACTTCCCCTGGGAAAAAATAGGATTTTTTATTGGAATCGCTTTGAATCTGTACACATTTAGTCAGAACTGCATTAAGTTCTTTGCAAATCTCTTTAATGTCTGGTTTAATAACAGATAGTGGGTTTGTCATAACCACTTTTGTATTCAATGTGTTGCATTATATTGTTTTGGCTGAAGTATATAAAAGAAATCTGGCCTCACACAGATACATAGTTAGAAAACTGAGGTATATTCTAATAGCCTTTTTATATAGTTGTGGATATTCTTTTATATTTTACCAAACTCAACAAGTGGTAGTTTCTTAAAATTTAAAATGTGTATTCTGAAACCATATTAATGAACCTTTCATACTCGATTATGTTAAAATCCATTGATCTCACCAACAGTGCACAAGGGTTTCCTTTTCTCCACTTCCTCGCTTATACCTGTTATTTGTTGTCTTTTTGACAATAGCCATTTAGACAGGTGTGCGGTGATATCTCATTGTGGTTTTGATTTGAATTTCCCTGATGATTAGTGATGTTGAACATCTTTTCACATGCCTGTTGGCCATCTGTATGTCTTCTTTGGAAAAATGTCTATTCAGATCCTCTGCCCATTTTTTAATCAGATTGTTTGTTTTGTTGACATTGAGTTTTATTAGTTCTTTATGTATTTTGAATATTAACCACTTATCAGACATATCAGTTGCAAATATCTTCTCGCATTCAGTAGGCTCTTTGTTTTGTTGATGGTTTCCTTCACTGTGCACTGCTGATTGGAATGTAAATTGGTACAGCCATTATGGAAACATGGAGTTTCCTTTAAAAATTGAAAATAGAACTACCATATGATCCAGCAAATCCAACTTCTGGATATTTACCTGAAGTAACTGAAAACACTAATTTAAAAAGATATATGCACCCCTATGTTCTTTGCAGTGCTATTTTCCATAGCTCAGATATGGGAGCAACTTAAGTGTCCATTGATAGATGAATGGATAAAGAAAATGTGGTATCTATCACATGGAATACATGTGGAGTATGTACAAGGAATACAATAGAATATTATTCAGACATATAAAAGAATGAAATCTTGCCTTTTGCAACAACATGGATGGACCTAGAGGGTATTATGACAAGTGAAAGAAGTCAGACAGAAAAAGACAAATAGCGTATGATTTTACTTATATGTGGAATCTAAACAAACATAACAAAATAGAAACAGACCCATAAATACAGAGAAAAAACTGGTGGTTGCTAGAGGGGCAGGGGTGGGGGGATGGGCAAAATTAGGAAAGGACTTTAAGAGGTACAAACTTCCAGTTATAAAATAAATCACAGTGGTATAATGTACGGTATAGGGAATATAGTTGATAATATTGTACTAACTCTGTATGGTGACAGATGGTAACTAGACTTCATGGTGATCATTTTGTAATGTATAAAAATATCAAATCATTGTGTTGTATACCTGAAACTAATATAATATTATAAGTCAATTATACTTCAATTTAAAAATAAATTAAATTAAATTAAATTAAAATACATTGATCTTAGGTACACTTTGAGTGGACCTTTTTACCCATGCCTAAGTTTGTAACATTATACATTAGGGATATTTTTCTAAAATACTGGTTCACTGGATTATGCAGATCTTCCAAATGTTGATGCATTCCATTATATAATATCAGAAATTCACATTCATTAATATCACTGCCCAACTTATTAGAAAAATCCATAAGCACCTGGAAGCTATTAAATTCAGGGTGGCAGATTCAAGTTTTCCAAAATTCTAATTTCCACTTTGAAGTTGGAATTTTATCACGGGCAAAAAATACTGTCAGTTGTTTTTCTTGAAGTGATAGACTCACTTTGTTCACTTTCAACGAAATGTCTCCTAAATATCCAAATTTGAATGACCACAGTTTTTCTCTGATTTGTTCTTTCAAGTAAAATTGTTATCCCATAAGAAAAGCAGTTCAGTTCACAACTCATTAGACTTTGGTATGCAGAAGAGGAGTTTAAAAAAATTTTTTTAACTATGCAACACAATTTTTAAAAATTGAAGTATAGTTGTTTTACAATGTTATGTTAATGAACTTATTTATAAAACAGAAGAAACCCTTTTATATGTACTTATTTCATCACACAGAGTATTTTAGAAAGGCAAAGATCAAGATTTAATATAATTAATTTTTTAATGATTCATCAAGGACATTCTTACGTGAAATTGGCTTTTTCAATTTTATTGCAAGTATGTGACAGTGAAGAATACAATGGCTACTAGTACAGTTTTTTGCCACTGTCTTAATTCACTATAATCACACTAAATAAATTGCTATAAAAAGTGATATTTCAAAATTACAATTTCAGACAAAGACATCCTCATGAATATAGTCAACACAACAGTTTTTAGTCAGAAAATATGATAAGGAACAAAGTTGAACTGTGCATTAAGTTTAAATGTTCCCCAAACTTTTTACTTGGTGTACATATATCAAGTCCGAGGGATAAAGAGGTAGCTTCTTCTACTACCCTTCATTCTGTTGTGTACATGAGCTATTCCACATGTTTCAACACGGTCTAGTATTTTGCCTTTATTTTCTTCTAAAGGTTCAGCATCAGTACAAGATGCCCTTCAGAACCTCCCCTGCCCCAAATATTGAAAAATAGATCAAGAAAATTATGTACAAAGGAAAAAAGAATGAGTATAATAGACCTTTAACACTTTATGTTCAAACTACATTTATTTTCACATTGTCATTTATTACTTATATATACTTTTTTTATTGTCGAATTATTCAATTCACTGTTCAATATAGGTGATAATTGTTTGGGTATCTTAGGTTGGGATGAATGCATAGTAATTTTTCCCATTAAAATTAATGGCAAAAATTTCCATGTAACAGATTTTCACTTAGCAGTAGGGTTTTCAGGAACAAATTAAAGTCATTAGGGAGAGGTGTGTTATCCAGTATTTTAGTTATATTCGTCAGGAGTGTTGTCCAGAATATCTAATGTACAGTACTGCTGGAAACTGAAGTTCTCTAACTCTTCTTTAAACAAAAGTAGTCAGCTGGTACAATATTGAGTATATCCATATTGAGTATTCTTATTTCTCACCATAAAATTTCATTCTCATTTAATAATCAATTCACACTGACATGTACGTGAATCTTTTTTTTTTAATTGGAGTATAGTTGCTTTACAATGTTGTGCCAGCTCCTGCTGCACAGCAAAGTGAACTGGCCATATGTATACACATATCCTCTCCCTTTTGGATTTCCCTCCCATCCAGGTCACCACAGAGCACCAAGTTGAGCGAGTTCCCTGTGCTATACAGCAGGTCCTCACTAGTTATCTATTTCATACCCAGCAGTGTATATATGTTAGTCCCAATCTCCCAGTTCTTCCCATCCCCCCCTTCCCCCTCCCTGGTGTCCACACATTTGTTCTCTACATCTGTGTCTCTATTTCTGCTTTGCAAATAGGTTCATCTGTACCATTTTTCTAGATTCCACATGTATGCATTAATATACCATATTTTTTTCTCTTTCTGGCTTACTTCACTGTGTATGACAGACTCTAGGTCCATCCACATCTCTACAAATGACCCAATTTCGTTCCCTTTTATGGCTGAGTAATATTCCATTGTATAAATGTACCACATCTTTATTGATTATATCCCTATACTTGCCAAAAAGGTTTGCAGCAGCTTACAATGAGATAATCTATTCAAAGCTCGTAGAACATTATCTGGAAAATAGTAAGAAGTCAATAAATGTTTGTTGTTATTATAGCTATAAAAATACACACTGAAATCATTAGGATAAAACTGGAAAGTCAAATATATGCAAAGGAGAAGCGAAAATAAGTTAACATTGAGGGCTCTGAGTTACAGTGATTGGGCATTAAACTTTACTGAGTTTCTAGGCAACCTGAGAAAACTTGCTTTAGAGTTATTTTCTGACAGAAGGAAGCCTATCAATTCCTCAAGGAAATCAAACTTTCTTTTTAATAAAAAAAAGAAGTGTGGTGTGGTTTTTACACTGAGGACACTGAAAAACATAATTGACAATATCTTACATGATAATTTTGCAGTAAGAGCAGCAGCTAATCAATCCATCCATCTTTCTAGCCATTCTTTTTTTTTTTTTTTTTTTTTTTTTTGCGGTACGCGGGCCTCTCACCGTTGTGGCCTCTCCCGTTGTGGAGCACAGGCTCTGGACGCACAGGCTCAGCGGCCATGGCTCATGGGCCCAGCCACTCCGCGACATGTGGGATTTTCCCAGACCAGGGCACGAACCCATGTCCCCTGCATCGGCAGGCGGACTCTCAACCACTGTGCCACCAGGGAAGCCCTGTAGCCATTCTTTTAAGAAATACTGTGGCATTTACAAAGCAATCTTGAGAATGAAAAACGGAGCTGGAGGAATCAGGCTCCCTGACTTCAGACTATACTACAAAGCTACAGTAATCAAGACAGTGTGGTACTGGCACAAAAACAGAAAGATAGATCAATGGAACAGGATAGAAAGCCCAGAGATAAACCCACGCACATATGGTCAACTTATCTTTGATAAAGGAGGCAGGAATGTACAGTGGAGAAAGGACAGCCTCTTCAATAAGTGGTGCTGGGAAAACTGGACAGGGACATGTAAAAGTATGAGATTAGATCGTTCCCTAACACCATACACAAAAATAAGCTCAAAATGGATTAAAGACCTAAATGTAAGGCCAGACACTATCAAACTCTTAGAGGAAAACATAGGCAGAACACTCTATGACATAAATCACAGCAAGATCCTTTTGGACCCACCTCCCAGAGAAATGGAAATAAAAACAAAGATAAACAAATGGGACCTAATGAAACTTCAAAGCTTTTGCACAGCAAAGGAAACCATAAAGAAGACCAAAAGACAACCCTCAGAATGGGAGAAAATATTTGCAAATGAATCAACTGACAAAGGATTAATCTCCAAAATTTATAAACAGCTCATGCAGCTCAATAGCAATAAAACAAACAACCCAATCCAAAAATGGGCAGAAGACTTAAATAGACATTTCTCCAAAGAAGATATACAGACTGCCAACAAACACATGAAAGAATGCTCAACATCATTAATCATTAGAGAAATGCAAGTCAAAACTACAATGAGATATCATCTCACACCAGTCAGATTGGCCATCATCAAGAAATCTAGAAACAATAAATGCTGGAGAGGGTGTGGAGAAAAGGGAACACTCTTGCACTGCTGGTGGGAATGGGAATTGGTACAGCCACTATGGAGAACAGTATGGAGGTTCCTTAAAAAACTAAAAATAGAACTACCATATGACCCAGCAATCCCACTACTAGGCATATACCCTGAGAAAACCATAATTCAAAAAGAGACATGTACCAAAATGTTCATTGCAGCTCTATTCACAATAGCCCAGAGCTGGAAACAACCTAAGTGTCCATCATCGGATGGCTGGATAAAGAAGATGTGGCACATATATACAATGGAATATTACTCAGCCATAAAAAGAAATGAAACTGAGCTAGTTGTAATGAGGTGGATAGACCTAGAGTCTGTCATACAGAGTGAAGTAAGTCAGAAAGAGAAAGACAAATACCGTACGCTAACACATATATATGGAATTTAAGAAAAAAATGTCATGAAGAACTTAGGGGTAAAACAGGAATAGAGACACAAACCTACTGGGGGTGGGCTTGGGGATATGGGGGGGGGCTGTGACGGGATGGGGGAGAGGCATGGACGTGTATACACTGCCGGGCGTGGGGTGGATGGATGGTGGGGGGTGGCCGCGTGGCACGGGGGGATCGGCTCGGTGCTTTGTGGCCGCCTGGAGGGGTGGGATGGGGAGGGTGGGAGGGAGGGAGATGCATGAGGGAAGGGATGTGGGAACAGATGTATATGTATGACTGATTCACTTTGTTGTAAAGCAGAGACTAATTAAATAAAAGAAAAAAAAGAAATACTGTGACATTTAGTTTGTGCAGTAATCTAGACAAAGGCCAAGGACAAAACAATAAAGCATGACTCAATGAAAGTGTTTCTACTGCAAGATAAATGAGACCAAGCATAGAGCTTTCCAGAAATCTAAATTAATAAAGTTAAGAGTTTACGATACTTAGAGGTGTAGAGGTGTCTATGAATAGCATGTTTCATACGTTTCCTTGTTTAACTTTCATACTTTCTTTGCTAGAGTTTTACTAGATACAGTTCAAGATTGTGGCTTTGTGATATCTTCTGTATTCTGTTTAGTTGATTAAAGTAAGACTGATATAATTTAGCTTATAGACAAATTGGTAATGCTATTAAAGCTGACTTTACAGACCAGTAGTTTTACCCAGTTAAAACTTCACCTTTTAGGGTGAGGGAGAGATAAATTAGGAGTTTGGGATTAGCAGATACAAACTACTATATATAAAGTAGATAACAAGGACCTACTGTATAGCACAGGGAACTATATTCAATATCCTGTAATATTTGTAGTTTTTTAAGGAACCTCCATACTGTTTTCCATAGTGGCTGTACCAATTCACATTCCCACCAGCAGTGCAAGAGTGTTCCCTTTTCTCCACACCCTCTCCAGCATTTATTGTTTCTAGATTTTTTGATGATGGCCATTCTGACCAGTGTGAGATGATATCTCATTGTAGGTTTTTTTGTTTGTTTGTTTGTTTTTTGCGGTACGTGGGCCTCTCACTGTTGTGGCCTCTCCCTGTTGTGGCCTCTCCCGTTGCGGAACACAGGCTCCAGACGTGCAGGCTCAGCGGCCATGGCTCATGGGACCAGCCGCTGCACGGCATGTGGGATTGTCCCGGATCAGGGCACGAACCCGTGTCCCCTGCATCGGCAGGAGGACGCTCAACCACTGCGCCACCCGGGAAGCCCTGTTAATTATTTTGAGATTGTTGAGTGGTGGGCTTCTTGAGGCTGTGTGTATGTGTGTCCTCTGTGCCTAACCCAGCCTTTTGGTTCCATTTCACCTTCTCTTCTTTTTTCGTTTTACTTTGTGGTTATTTGGGCAGTTGGATCAGTTCCACCTTTCTCTTTACAAACATGAGGTGGGGAGTAGTTGGAAAGGTTGTGTTCTGGCTGGAAGGAAAGGGATTGAGGAGGAGTTGGAGGTAAATAGCACATTGATTTCCCTTTTCTTCAAATGCTATCATGTTTTCAAAGCCTTCTAACATCTAATAAGCACAGAAAAGCCCCCTGGAAATGGAAATGTTTAGAAGACAGAGAAGAGCCAGACTGGGGGACAGAAAGGATCCAAGCCCTGTACACAAAAACATTTCTGGGGGCTTTTCTGTCCCACTGAAGTGTTGAGTTTTCTTTTTCATTACTTTTTTCTTCTTTTTTTTTCCTCCTAGGGATTATGGTCCTTGCTCACCCTCTGCTTAGGGTTTTACAGGAGAAAGCCAGACTGGGTTGGGGAAGGGCTAGCCATCTCTTACAAATGCAGGCGACTGACTTTGGGGAACTTGGGGGATTTTGAAAGTGCCTTTCCCCCACTATTTTTCCTGTTGTATGTTGAGTGTGGTGTTGTGGTACGGGGTTGGGAATGGAATGTGGGTGGGTGGGTAGGGGTGCTGAGTGAAATGTCAGGGTAAGTGAGAGAGCATGTTCCCAGCAGGAGCTCGCAGAGGGTGAATGATGTTGGGTTGGAGATTACTCAGATTGAGGCAGCATCTTTGGAGGGATTGGAACTTCTCTTGCGTATATTTCTGCTTCAGAACGCTTGACAATGGGGACTCAATACATCTGTCTAGGTCACATGCTGAGTTGAGCACTAGACACAGTGCAAGCACTTGGTGAATGAAGACCAGGGTTTGGAAAGTTCCCCGTCTGATCTAGAACAGCAGATGGACAACTGTTGTGAATCTGTATACTGATTCTTTCTGTTTGTCTAGTGCATAGTAAGTGTCAAAGAGCTTACCCACACATCACACTGTTGAACCCTTGCAAGAGTCCTGTGAGCCAGGGAAGGCAAAGTACATTGTCCCCAGTGTTCTGAGGGGGAGAAAATGGAATTTATGTACCATGCTTGAGGACATGCATTCAGTGAGTAGTGGAGCCACCCCACCTGCTCTTCCTTCTTGTCCTCATAACTCTGTCAGCTGAGGTGCTCCCCTGTCTCTCCTCCCCTTTACAAAAGGGGGTGCTCCATCAGGTTCTGCTTATGCGCCAGGCATCAGACATCCTACAGCACTTGGAGCATCTCTGCAGAAAGAGACCAGTGACCAGCCAATGAGTGTGAACCGAGCACACTGAACATAGGTACTGCCCACCCGATGGGGCTCCTAAGGGAAGTGGGCAGTAGCCTGCATGCCAATTTGCCAAGCAGCTCCATTTCACTGACAGAGGAGGTGGGGGAGCAAGATTCGCCAAGCACTCAGCTTATGTTCCTCCTTCCTCCATAGGCAGCCTCTACTGCAGCCCCTCAGCCACCTACGCCTCTAACCGTGTTTCTGTATTTGTGTTTCTGTGTATACCTGGGTGTGTGTCTGCATCAAGGTAGCTCTGCGTGCACATACAACCACTTGAGAAGCTGTATAGTTCTATGTACATCAGTGTAAATCTATATTGGTGTGTATAAGATTGTATATATAAAAACATGTAGATGCATATGTGTGTGCATGTGTGCACCCCTATGAAAGAGTGTGTAAACTTATGACTTATGTATGTGTGTGCTTGTGTGTACACACATGGGTGTATTCTGCATGTGTGTGTATAAGTGCATGTGTGCATACCTATGTTTATTTGTCTGATTTGAATACGTGTGAAAGGAAATATGCATGAAAGCATATGCGTTCCCTTTTGGTGGCTCTTCTAGAACCACCAGAATTCCCTTGGCCTGTTCCCACATAAGGGGGGCCGTATTTGGCCGGGCTGTTTAACTGACCGTTTCTTTCCAATTCCCTTGTTCCAGGGAGCGGTGTCTCCTGGTCCCCATCCACTCTTCTCCTCCTCCCTCCACCCATCTGTGCTGTCTCCTGGATGGAAGACGCAGAAGAAGTGAATGTAGTCCCAGGAAGTGATAATTTAGTGCCTTGAGGTAGGAAATGCTTGATCATGGGCTAGGATGGGAGTTCAGAGATTTTGCTTTGTCCTGGAAGGACGTGTTTGGGAGTAACAAAGGTAGGGGTTGGGGTGGGGAAGCCTTGAAGATGCAGTAAGAACAAAAATATGATGTACACAATGGGATGGGAGAGCTAAAGAGCTGGAGAGGAGGTTGTATATAGCCTTTATAATTCATCCTTTTATTATAGTCACCTTGTAAGTCTGAAACATGTCAAGGCGGAGCCAGCTGCAAGCAGGTGGGTGATATGAGGAAACGGCTCAGGGGATTGGCTGCTAGCAGTTGGAGGCAAAGAACCAAAGGGCACTTTGGTACCCCATCCTGGGATGGTTGTTAGTTGCACTGCAGCCTTGGATTGGGATTTGTAGTCCAGAGCTCCCTCCTTCCACCCCCTCCAGGGAAAGAATAGTCAGAGGGGTGAGAGGGCTGACCAAGGAGAGAAGTGCAAAGGAGCCCTCAGGGACTGACTACCTCGATCAGCCCAGCTTGTCTCTTCTTTTCTATACACACAGCATACAGATATAGCATCCTAACACACCCACAGAGACCTACACAGTAACACATACATGTACACACACATGGGCACTCACCTTCAGCAGCATATACATATATACACACAGATATGCACAAACACATACAGCCACACACACGTGTTCACACGCAAAATCACACGTTTACTGCCATATCCGCACACAAACCACACATACACACACACAAATCTTATGAGACAGCTAAAAACAGGAAAATTGCTGCTGGAATATCAAAGATAGCCTCTTTCTTTTTGGACACCCCTCACAGAGAAATCAGGTTTGCGGGGAGAGCAATGACCTCACATCTGAGGCTCCCATCATGGCTATTGAAAACCTTGCTTCCTGGGGCCTAAACATTGGTTGATTGATTTGGATTTGGGTTTCCAGGCCCCAGGAGTGCCTTTGAGCCCTGCAGGAGGCAAGCAGTTCATTTGGGAGGAGATCATACAGATAGATTGGAGGAGTGGGGACAAAAAAAGAAGGTTTTAAGATGTATCTGGCAGAAATGCTCAGGAAGTCTTCAGAGTGCAGAGGAAGGGCAGAGAGACCAGTTGTAAATATCTCTACAGATCCATGTAGCTAGATATAATATTATACTTTTAAAAAAGAATACCCTGCCCTAGTGTGCTGCAATGCTGTGTGAGAGTGAGTGTCAAGGGGAGGCAGAGGTTTGGCAGTGACACTTTATCAGAAACTTGAACCTTTAAGTTTGCCATATAATTGGTCATTTTAGCCTGAAAATTGCCAGATCTCCCGTCTCGTTCTCTGTGTGTTCTGTC
Organism: Mesoplodon mirus; assembly: GCF_964341445.2. Taxonomy (NCBI): domain Eukaryota; kingdom Metazoa; phylum Chordata; class Mammalia; order Artiodactyla; family Ziphiidae; genus Mesoplodon; species Mesoplodon mirus. The sequence goes on along the minus strand of NC_138981.1, from coordinate 135,652,985 downwards.
GTCAGTGTCGTGGTTGAGCCCCACTCTTAGCTGCCCCCAGCTGTACAAGCACGTCGTCCTCCAGCTGGCTGCCTACATCCCCTCCCACTCCTCATCTCACACCAACTAACTCAGTCAGAGAGTGTTTGTGGTGACAGAGAATTTGGAGCTCGGGCAGAGGGAAGGGTCTTGCTTAGTCTGGGATGGAGCAGCCCGGACTTTATTCGTCTACCCACATTCTCTTTCTTTTCCCCCTAAAATTGCTCCTCTACCACTACCACGGGAAGGAGACCTCTGTGTCTTTAATGTGTCAGTTTGTTGTGGGGATGTGTGACACGATTCCTATGAAGTTCTTGCATGTGCCACTGTGGGACACCTTTGCAGAGATAACAGATGATCTCTTGGGTCTTACTGGAGCTTGTCAAATGTATTCTTACGATCCATGTCATCTTGTTAATAGCAGCTGCAAAGTGTTTGCACATTTAGAGCTGAGTTTTGCTGAGACTGTGGCCATTCCTAATGAAGTTTCCTTATTATGTACATAAAAGAGCTAACCCTTTGAGCTATTAACTAATGAATGCATTCACTAAGCTATCCACCTGCATGGTACTCTGCTGTGGTGATGACCACCAAAGGAAATCGTGACTTGTCCTACTGAAAGTGCAGTGTGTTTGTGTAGGTTGTATCGTGTCCTGTGATCAATATGAAATCTTTATTATCAGTGTTAGGTTTTCAGGGTAGGGAGGGGGGAGGGCGTTACAGTGTCTCCCTGATATACTTCAATTGTGAAATACCCCCAGTTGGTCAGGGTCACCTCTATTGACTCAACATATGTAAGACTTTGTACCCACCATCTTGCCGGACTGCATCTCCGGGTTAATAGTCATCAGCGGAAGTGAATTCTTCAGAGGGCAGCCAAGGCAGTGCCATTCTGGAAGCAGATGAAATACAGTGCACACGTGCAGGTCTTCAGGAGTGGTGCTGGGCCCAGGCAGTGAAAATCAAGAAAGAAGACCAAGACCCATGTGTCCTGGATGGTCTGTCTGGCAAAAAGGCCCAGAGCAGCAGAGAGCCCCCACGATGACCCAGTCCCCTCTTTGTCCTCTTTAAATGCACATTTTTGCATGAAAAAGACCTTGACCAATCCTGACTTTTAAAAAGGAAAACATGAAGAAACATAAAATTATGCTTCTGAAAATATGCTGAAATAAAGGTTTGTAAATAGCCAAAAGGGGAAAATAAATGTATATAATTGCAAATACACATACATATTGCGTTTCCTCTCTATTATGTTGGAAGGGACATTCATCTGGGTCCAGGAAGCCTCTATCTTCCATTCATCACCTTTGCCTCCCCACAGCTTTGCACACCCACCTCCCCATACCCTGGGATATCTGAATCCATAGTTTTCAAGAGGAGGGGAAATAATGATGTCACAGTTGAAATTAGTTTATGCTCTTGCAAAAATCATTCTAATTATTTAAGACAAAAATTTAAAAACACGGCAAGTCATTGTGGTGTCAAATACAATGTGCACACTTATTTCCATTTGGGGGGGGCTGGAGGAGAAAGGTCTTCATAAAGAAAATTTTTCAAAATCTCCATTACCCATGTGGATGTGCAGAATAAAAAGCAAGAAAGCCCTGTAGAGGTGGGAAGAATGGTGTGCTCAGGTTTTAAAAAGTTTGCAGAGTCACATTAAAACATCCTGCTGATGCTGCAGAAGGTCATTGCTGTGGCCCACATTTGTCAGTGTGCCCGCCTCCAAGCACCTTTTGTTGAAAACCTTGGAGTTGCAGCAGGAACCCAGACCTAATGTCTCCTCCTCTGTGGTCCCTTTTGTACCCAAAGCAGGACAGGAGAGCTGTGCATTCACACCCAACAGGTCTGATCTGCCCAAGGGTCTGGGGGCTGGTGTTGTCACAGGGACATATAGAAAGAGAAAATGCAGTTGGGGGTAAAAGGGTAGTTTTCACAGTATGTGTGGAGTAAGCCCTTAGCTACTGAGTTCTCTTCTGCTGGCTAATTTCTTGCCAATAACTCAGGTTCTGAAACTGGCCTGCAACCCCAGGTGGAGTTGTGACCCTTGAATGGTCCTACCGTAACTTGCTACCCAACAACTATACAACCACCTTAATGGACATGGGGTAAGAGAAGGGGGATGTGGTCTCCCTCCCCATTTACAGCTTCCCTAACTCTCAGGGTGAAAGAACCCTTGCTACAACTTCTCCAGGCTTTCAGCAAGGTCTCTTCCCAGCCTCCCATGTTGGCTCAGCTGCCTCTGAGCCCTGGCAGGGCCTCCAGGGACCCCTTAGTACTGCCATGGTGCCACTTCCCCCAACCAGGTCTCTCCCAAGCTGCCTTCCTGATAAGACTCTCAAGGGAATTAGTAAGGTATACAGGACTGAGGAAGGATTATTTTACTTTTTAATAACCTTAAGCACATTTTTTATACTGATATGTTTAATAGCAATAGGGGAAAATGGGGAAAAAAGAAACTGAAGATCAAAAACAAAAGTAATGGGGGGACTTCCCTGGTGGAGCAGTGGTTAAGAATCCGCCTGCAGGGGACACAGATTCGAGCCCTGGTCCAGGAAGATCCCACATGCCGCGGAGCAACTAAGCCTGTGTGCCACAACTACTGAGCCTGTGCTCTAGAGCCCACAAGCCACAACTACTGAAGCCCACGTGCCACAACTACTGAAGCCTGCACCTAAAGCCCCTGCTCCGCAACAAGAGAACCCACTACAATGAGAAGCCCGCATGCCACAACGAAGAGTAGCCCCCTGCACACTACAACTAGAGAAAGCCCATGCATAGCAATGAAGACCCAATGCAGCCAAAAAAAATAAATAAAATTTGTTTTAAAAAAGTAATGGGTGATGAGGACCTATTCCTCACGGGACTCAAACAAGTTTCTCTCCAATGGTCTAGAAGCAACTCAGGGACTGTACAGTGAGCAAGGGCCATAATTTGAACATAAACTCTGCCAATGGCCAGGCTAAGACTTGCTACAGTAGAATGCAGTTCTGCATCCTTGACTGCAAATCTCTCAATTTCAATTACAAATCATCTTAGAGAGTCTCCCTTTAATATCACATGAGGAACGGAGGTTAAAAATTTATTGGAAATAGTGGACCCCAGCCCTCCCTTCTGTCTGGAATTCTCTGTGTGCCTTTAGGCAACACCCTGTTCACTATGGGGCCTCTTTGAATCCTCTCCTTTCCCAGCCCCAACCAAGGAGCCAGCCCATTTTCACCCCAGGTCAGGTGCACTGCTTACATCTCTGCCTATTAGGAAGATTTTCCGTCCCAGCTCTCTTTCGATACCACTATCCATTTTCAACTTGTGCCCACATACTGCACCAGCCCATGCTTAAACCAGCCAGGGCCTAAAGAAACTCTATATGGTCATAGGTGCAACTGTAGTGGATGATATGGGGACCTGAGCTATCTGCTCATATAATTATTTGAACCCTCTGGTCCTGCTCAGGCTGGAACAAGCCAACACTACTATCCCTGCCATGCTGAATCATGGGATGAGAGCAGCCCAAGGGGAAGTGTGACCTCATTGCAAACTCAACTGGGGCTGGCAAGCAACTCAACTGGGGCTGGCCCAACGCACACACCCTAGCCATCGTCCCCCCCGCAGAGCCCTGAGGTGCGCCACGTGCCAGCCAAGGTTCTGGTCTCTGTGGGCCAGTGTCGTGAGCTCAACGTGTGCTTTCTGGGCATAGATTCAGGCCCAGCGCTGCTTCTTGTTTTGGAAATGTGCGTGTGTTCTCCTCTGAACAGTTCGCCCCACCCCGGCCCCGGCGCAGAGACCCCGAGCCCAGTCTCAGGAGCCGGCGGGGAGGACGGCATGGACGCGGTCACAGCCAGCGCCCACCCCAGGACCTGGGAGCCCACCTGGGACCTTGGGAATGAAGACCTGGACCGCGGCTGCAGGAGGTCTGCGGGAGGCCCCCCAGGGCTTGTGTTCTGCTGGCTCACCCCGTTGTTCCTCGGGACTCCACATCCTCGGCTCGGTGGCACGCGCCCTGCTGTGGGACTGTCCTGTGCCCGCCATAGGGCAGGGCCAGGCCCCAGGCATGTGGGCCAGAAATGGAGGGTCTGCCCTGGGGGGAGCGGGCATTGCCGGCGCCCATCTTCCTGGCGAGAGGCCACCCCTGGGGCCCTCAGGAAGGGAGACTGTGGGGGGATTGAGGGCCGCCAGGTGGGGTGTAGTGGAGGCACCTTGTTGAGGACCCTGGGCGGGGGGCTGGGACCCGTGGGCTCCGGTGGCTGTTAGAAGTTCCTCTCTGTGTTATCATGCCCTCTGTTAAATGGTTTCAGTCAATGTTTCTCTTAATAAATTTCCCTGAAAGTTTCAGCTGAGTGTGGCCTCTGCTGTGGGCAATGGAGGGAAAGGGCTGCTGTGGGTGAGGGCGGGGGTCCAGAGTCGGATTCCTGCTCAGCACCCATGGGACACCTCTCCAGTGAGAGGGTAGGGTAGGCACTTTGCAGACCCAGACATGGTGAGGGTTTTTCTTCCATTTCATAGGTGAATTGTAAAATTTTAGCACCCTTGACCGTGGGCCCTGTCCCGGACGTTGCTCATGCTTAGCATGGGTGCTGTGCAAGGCCCTGAAGGCCAGTGGACAGAGGAGGACCTGTGATCTCGTGGGTCACACGTGGGTCCGTACATGTCTGCCTGGCCCGGGGGCTCCGGGACCAGAAGGCCGTGCCCGGTTTGCACGAGTGCTCGGCCCAGGGCTCTGCACCCGTGCACGAGTATCATCGTGCCCCCTGCAATGACGGGCGGGAAGCAGGAAGCTGACACGCTGACGGGCCTGCCCTTTATGATGTCACTTCCTGGCTGGTTTGTGATGTCACCCCCGAGCAACCGGAGCACTTCTGTGAGGGGCTGAGCGGGAGTGTGAACCCAGGGTGCTGCCAGCCGCGCTGCACTGTCCCGTTCACGTGACAGAGGAACGCACCGCCCTCCGCATGGCTGCGGACGAGAAGGACCCCGCCCCGGGCAGGGCACCCGGCTTCGGCGAGGCGCCTCTTCCTCCCAACACAGCGGCTCGGGTCCTTGACCCAGGGAGCAGCACCCCGCAGTCCCTCGCCCTGGCCCAGCCCGTGCCCGCGGGGCACCCCGACCTCAGGCTGCTGCCTGGAGAAGCCGCTTTCCAGGATTTGACCGAAGAGCCTGTGTTGGAAAGGCCTCGTTCCACCTGCGAGGCCATGTGGGAAGGCAGCCTCCTCTTCCTCCCCTTTCCCAGGAAGCTGTGGATACTTGTCAATAGCAGTCGCTTTACATCTATTTCGTGGAATGAAGACGGGACTTGCATAGGCTTCAACACGCAGCTGTTTCAAAAGGAGGTTTTGGACAGGGACGGCCTGGACAAGGTGTTCAAGACAGACTGTATGGAGAGCTTCGTCCACCAGCTCTATATCTATGGATTTAGGAAAGTGCGCCAGGACAAGCACATGTCCCTCCGCCTGAACGACCTCTCCACGAATGAGCGGCCCACCGACGTCCTGAGCAAGGTAAGGAGGGCGGGGGACAGCGGGGAAGGAGCCCTCTCCAGGGGCTGAGCCGCTGGGCCCGGGGATGGGGGTGGGGGTGGGGGGCGGGTGCCAACCCCGGGGCCGCCTGGGACGGCGGCAGGCGTGTCGGGAGAGCTTCCTTTAAAGGTGGTACTTGGGGACCGGCGTGATGGCCGGATCTGGCAGTGCCGCGCGCTGTGTTGGGACGTTGTTACAGGGGGACCCGAAGCGTCTCAGCACAAGGACGTCACTTCTCTTCCTCCTCTTTTTCCCTTTGGTGTGTCTGTGTGAGATGATGCGTGTGAACTGACCCCCCTGTGGTGATCATTTCACAGTACACAGGGGCAAGGCATCACACTGTCCTCCTGACACGTGGGCAGTGCTGCTCGTCCCTGACATCGCAGTCACACCGGGGGACAAGAGGACACTGCTGAAACGCTGGCCCTTCCCGTCCTCCTGCTCGGGGACAAGTGGCCCAGCGTGGGGAGTGGGGAGGTTTCTGTGCCCCCTTGACTCCCATAGCTCCAGAGCATCACTTAAGTGGGGGCTCAGGTCCTTTCCTGGGAAGCAGTCAGTGTCCCCGGTCTCGCCCCAGGCGATGCTGGCCAGGGGGGATTCTGACACTTCCTTAGAAAGCTACCGAACCTTTTTGCAGTCTCGTATCTGCAAACACCAAGTCCCCTTTCGTGGGCCTTGTACTCATACTAAGGGGCCATTTTCAGTCATTTTCCAAGGGCGAAAGGGGATGGTGAGTGAGCGAGTCTCGGGGATGTAAAAGCTGGGGCACAGCGTCCTGCTGGGACCGGGTCCCCTTTCTCCAAAGAGGCCTTGGGTCGGCTGGGGGAGGGCGGCCAGGGGCCCAGCCAGGGGGCTGCTGCTTGCGAGCAACTCTTTTGTGACTCTGGGTTTCCTTTTCTCTCTCAACTGCGACCTCAGTTACACTTCTACCGCAGTCCCCTGTTTAAGAGAGACTGCCCACACCTCCTCGTGAGGATGAAGAGGAGGGAGCACACTAAACCAGCATCCAGGCAGGTGGACGGCAAGCCAGCAGCCCTGGGGTACCTCCCGCCGCCCAGTGCCTCGGAACCGCAGGACGGCCTCCCACCCTATGCTGAGGACATCCAGGGGACCCCGAGCGACCCAGAACTCGACCATGCCTCCGCCCTGGCCAGGACTGACTCTGTCCCTCCGGCCCCTCCTCGGACAGCAGCCGAGCCCCCCGCGCCGGATCACAACGCGCCGGCTCTGGTCCCTCTAGTCCTTCTAGTTCCTGTCCCGGCAGAGGTGGCCCAGCCCGCTGAGGTCCCCAGGCTCTGCTGCGCCTGGCGTCCCACCCACATGCGTCCTCCCTGGCCTGTGCTGGGCCTGGCCGCCGCGCCCCCCCAGCTCCTCAGCCAGCCCCCCCGCGTGGCTCCCGGTGGCCACGCCGCTGCCTCTCGCGCACGCTTGATGACCGTGGTGGCCGCCAGGCCTGCCGCCTCCCCTGACCTTGATCCCTCGGCCCCTGAGGGATCCCTCAGGCCGAGGGATCCCTCGGCCCCTTTGTTGCTACTACGTGGGCTCCCGCTGTTTTCCTGGAATATCCGGCCCCTCTGGGCGGCCCACAGAAGACCCTGACCAGGCAGACCCTGCAGACACATGGAGGTGGTAACGCGGCCAGAACCTTGCAGAGCAATAAAGAGCGTGGGGACATGAGAGCGATGTTCCGTCCAACACGTGTTTGGCTCCTCCATCCTGGGCCTGGCTGAGCAGTTGAGTCCCCTCAGCAGGAAACGATGACAGGTGACAGCCCACCCCCGGCACAGTGCGGGCACCTAGCAGACACCCAGTGAAGCCCCTCAGACACCCTGGTCAGAGGCCTGAAAAGAGCCCTTACTGTCCTGAGACACACAGATGTGGAGGGGACGGTCCCTGCCAGGGGCCTGTGGGTGTTCAGTTTGGGGGTGCTCTCTGGTGTCTGGACAGCAGGATTGAGGTCTGCTTTTCTCTGCGGGTCCGGCGTCTGGTGACATTTTCCTGGTTCTCTTCTCCGTGGCCTCCCCAGACCCATCAGGTCACCATCTCTCGTGAAATGGACACGAGGGCCAGGGAAGAGGGTGAGGGTCTAGGACTGAGGGCGTGAGGATGGAGAAGGGTCCTGGACGTGGGGGTCCGAGGCAAGGCCCTCTGAAGGCGGCTCTTATGCTCAGGCTTGGGCCCTGCTCTCTCCTTCCACTGCCCACTCTGCTTCCTTCTCTCCCAGCGGCGTGGTGGCCCCACGTTCTCCTGCAGGCTCACTTCCCCGGGCACACTGGCTGTCAGGCAGGCGGCAAGCCTGCATTCAAAGCACGGGGACGGCTGGGCTGGAGGACTCTCAGCATCCCCACTGGGCCTGAGTGTCTGTGCCCTTCAGGGCCCTGTGGATGACCTCAGTGTGGGTACTGGAACATACATGACGCATTCCCTATACATACATGTGGTGTGTCGATGCATGGGTATATAAACACATATATTCTACACACACGTTATAGATATATAGGTATATGTATAGGACACACACTACACTACACAGACATGTAAAATATATTACTTACTATGAATCAGGATGAAAAAGTGACAATCACGTAACTCCAACAGGTAATATGATCTAATCATCAAACCAAGCGTTCCCCTAAATCACCTGCCACTGCTCAGGCCTCTTCAGCTAAAACTAAACCTTTCTTAAAACAGGTTTCCAAAGTCTGGTGGCTGGTGAGGAGCCCCGAGGGGAAGGTGTGTGGGTCTCTGTGCTCCCCCCACAGTCATGGGTGCAGCAGCCCCCCATCCAGCATCTGTGCTGGGACTGCAGCCTTTCTCTGAGGGGTTGAGGAGGACCCTCCTGAGTGAGGATGGAGGGGTCCAGCAGGCCCGGAACAGAGGGTCCCCCAGCATGCAACTCCACCCGTACTGGGACTCTTGGGGCACACCGGGCCGGGCTGTCAGGCTGCCCATCCCCGCCCGCCGCCCCCAAGTCCTCAGGGATCTCGGGGGGTCAGAGGCTCCGTCTGAGGGGTACAGTCTCAGGTGGGCAGAGGGAGGGGCCCAGGTGCTGCCTGGAGTCGAGGTGAGGACCAGAGGAGGACTGCGGGCCCCCAGGGGGTGCATCTGCGGCCCTCCCGACAGCCCTGGGAGCCCCCCGGCATGCTGTCCAGCTGGGACGCGCACTGATCCCCCTGGGAGGGGGAGGCGAGGGCCTGGGTCAGGGAGGCCGGGGCCAGGTCGGCAGAGGGAAGGAGCCCAGCCCCACCAGGAGTCAAGGTACAACCGTGAGGGGGACTCGGGAGGCCGCAAGGCATCCAGGTCGGCCCTGCTGTCAGCCCTGAGAGACCCCCGGCAGGGCTGTGGGTATAAGCGCCACCCGCGACCCCCACTTCCCTCTCAGGGGTCCTGGCAGGGGAGGACCTGGGTCTCAGGGGACAAAAGGCAGTTGGGCAGAGGGAGGGGCCCAGACCAGCTGGGAGGGAAAGTGAGGACTGAGGGAGTGCTGAGGGACCCCCACGGGACCATCTCAGCCTTGGGAAGCCCTGGGAAGCCCTGGGCTTGGGGGCCTGATGTGTTGTCCATAGATTCCCCCTGTCCCCCAAGTTCAGGGTCCGTAGTTCCACACCTGGGCTGTCCAGCCATTAGGCACATCTAGCTATTGACATTTAACTTTAAAGTGTTTTAAGGTAGAAGTCCAGGCCCTGGGACACACTAACCACGTCAGTACTCAATAGCAGCCTCATGTGGCTACTGGTGCCCCATTGACAGGGCTGGCAGGACCTATGGTTCCCAAAGCGAGACTGCTTCCCCCAGGAGACACGATAAGGGTCCTACTGACCTATAAGCCACGGTTCCCACCTGGGCACTGTGGGCTCCTCCCCCTAGAGGCTCAGGTGCCAGTTCCCCATCCCCGAGTCTGCTCTCCACCCAGCCAGGCCCTACCACGTGGGCAAGGGAAGGGGACGGAAGGCTTGTCCCCGGAATGAGGCTAGTGGTGAGAGGACTGCAGGCTCCTCACGGGGTTCTTGCTTGCAGCTCAGCTCCAGGCTCCTAGGCTGCATCCCTGCCCCCTGCTCCCGGGGATCTCGGCCCCTCCTGGGTCCCTCTGGATGTCCCACCCCTAGGACACCTTCTGCACTGCCCAGAATCCACAATGTTTCCGCACCAATGTATTATTTTTGTTTAAGTGGAAAGTTTCTTCTGTCTTTGTATTTAAAACAGTGATTTAAACACCATCTTATTTTTAAATATTTGTGGGTTTACATAAAGGATCCCAGATTCCCTGCAGGCAGCTGCCAGGAAGCAGAGGAAGACAACATATGGGCCAGGACTTGGAGTGAGTCTCTCCCCTGCAATGCTGTGTACTAGGTGTTCAACAAAAAGCAGCTGCTATAACTTTGCGTTGAAAAAAATTCCGTTCATTAGGTGGAGGAGCTTCTGACAAAGCCAAATGGGCCTTGAATCTGCAACTACTTCTAGTCACTTCTCTGTGACGGGTACTTTCTAATACAAGATCCCATTGACTTTCCAAGGCTCTTGTGAACGTCAACAGGGAGGGTTCCCCCTATTCCCTCCAGAGCACCTCCTGCCCTTCCCTCTGCAATCAAGCCCCTAGTCGCAGCAGGCTGAGGATGTGCCCCTTCCTCCTCACGCAAGGACGCACCTCACTCAGCCTGGGAGTCTCAGCTGCCGCCACACGATGGAACATGCCTGAGCACCTGCACAGGTGCCCTTGGACACCCTGACAGCCACGACCTTCCTGTGGGGCAAGGACCAGACACCAGACTGTGGGAGGAGGGCTAGTGAGTTATCTTGGTAACATTCCGCTAGGATACGCACAAGGAGCCGTCCTTCACCTCCAAGGAGGCTCCTGAGATGCGTGGAATTCAGCTTCACTCGGTGTTTTTGCCACCATGGTTTCTATGACCATTCCTCACCTAAGGCTTTGGGGTCTGACCACCTAGGAAAGCTGATCCATCAGTTTAAGTGTCCAGCAGCCACTTTCAAAGAAGTTGCCCCATTAAAATCCTGCCAACAGTCTGGGGGTGGTTACCAAAGCTGCTTCAACTGTATGCCTCAGGGCTGAGTAAATTGTGAGCGAAACCAAAGTCCACTCACCCCTCCCCATTTGGAAGATGTTGAGTGTATTTAGGCGCAGGCAGAATAACCAGGACTCTGAGGGTCTCTGCCCAAAGTGCACCTTCTCTTCCTGCCCCAGAAGATCTATCCACGACGGAAGAGAAACCTCTAATTTGCACGTCCCATTTCAGATTTGCTTCTCACCCATAAGACTCCGTCTACATGCCTGCTGCCGCCACCACCCAGCCTCATCACCCTCACTTCCCACAGAAGGAATCCCCACTTCCCAAAGGCCTAAACTGCCCTGGCTCGGGGCACTTACCCTCCAGGGCCCGCTCCTGGAGCCCCACCGCCTCGTCCCGTGTTGACTTGTTCTGTGGAAGTTAGGGGACGTCTCACCACGTTCCTCATGTGACTGCGGCTCCTAGACCATCACTCTAGGTGCGGCTGTGTGCTGCTTTTCCCAGTGGCCCCACTACTAACACAGGCCCTTCCAGAGAGCAGAGGCTCCGTGGAGGTCGGCGGAATAAACAAGCCAGTGAGCAGGGCGCTTATTGACTCAGATTAATTTTCAGCTATTTCTTAAGTGAACGATGCTAATCTGATATTTACACATACATATATGTATGCATATTAGTTTTGGAAAATGACAGATGAGAAGGCACAAGAAGTAAGAATTAACTAACTTGTACTTTTATTCCTCTTTTTCTTGACCTCATCCATTGCATTCTAAAGTTCTTTCTTATTTCCAAGAGATTCATATTCCAATGCCATGTTATCTTGTTCAGGGTCACAAAATAACATGGGAATCTTACAGTTTCCTTTACACAATAGCAAAACTCTTGTCGTTGAACCGAATTAGTGCAAATACATGTGTGATTAAAGTCATTCACAAACTTAGATACTGAAGCGCATTAAGCCTTCTTTTAAAAGGAACAATATTTGAAAAATACCTAAAGAAAACAAGAGATGACATTCCATGTCATCAGACACAACAGGAACCCAAAGATGCTGCACACCGGGTTCCCCCCTCTGGCCCGGGCCCTCACTGCTTAGAAGGCTGACCGCTCCCTCTTCAAACTCAGAGTGAAGGATTAGCCTCCCTTCCAGCCCCACGGGAGAAGCTGCTGGACGTGGGCCTGGAAGGAGCCTGTCTGCTGCTCTGGCTCAGGCTCCCTGTTCCTCATCGCTCACACCCTCTGCAGACAGGGATGGGAAGGACCTGGGGTCCCATCCAGTGGCCCTGAGCAGATGCTCCAGGACCTGACACTTGTTACCAAAGCTGCTTCAACTTTTGTCCTTGAACAATACATGTGTGAGCAATGTCATACACAAAGTTAGACACTGAAGCTCTTTAAGCCTTCTTTTAAAAGGTCATGAAGAACCTAGGGGTAAGACAGGAGTAAAGACACAGGCCTACTAGAGCATGGACCTGAGGATTTGGGGAGGGGGAAGGGTATGCTGTGACAAAGTGAGAGAGGGGCATGGACATATATACACTACCAAAGGTAAGATAGATAGCTAGTGGGAAGCAGTTGCACAGCACAGGGAGATGAGCTCGGTGCTTTGTGACCACCTGGATGGGTGGGATAGGGAGGGTGGGAGGGAGGGAGATGCAAGAAGGAAGAGATATGGGAACATATGTATGTGTATAACTGATTCACTTTGTTATGAAGCAGAAACTAACACACCATGGTAAAGCAATTATACTCCAATAAAGATGTTAAAAAAACTATCCTGTAATAAACCATAATGGAAAGGAATATGGAAAAGAATATATATATATAGTTTATATAGTTATAAGAATATATATAGTATATATAGTTTATATAGTTTCTGTACACCAGAAACTAGCACAACATTGTAAATCAACTATACTTCAATAATAATAAAAAGAAGTTCACTTTTTAGACAGAATTTTGCTCACAATGTTGCTCACACTCTGAGATAAGTACTATAATCCCCTCCATTTTACAGATTAAGGCACAGGTTCCTTAAATAACTTACCTAAGGTAACACAGCTAATAAGTAGCAGAGCCAAAACTTGAAGGCAGACAATCTGGCTTTGGAGTCCATGCTTTAACCATGATGCCTTCTGGCCAGCTGCTTCATCTACTTCCACAACCTAAGCCACAGCAGAAGTTAGATTGTCCTAGAAGCGTTTCAAAGTGCCTTCAGCCAGACAAAACACTCATTCATGTTTCTTGAATAAGTTCCGGGGATCTAATGTGCAGCATGGTGACTATGGTTCACAGTACCGTATTGTGTACTTGAGAGTAGCTCTTAAATGTTCTCACCAAACACCAAACAAACCCAAAACATGGTGATTATATGAGGTGATGGAGGTGTTAACAAACCTTATTGTGGTATCATTTTGCAATATACACATGTATCAGATCATCACATTGTACACCTTACATTTGCACATTATATGTCAATTATATTTCGATAAAGCTGGGGAGAAAGTAGAATGGGAGCAACTTATGGAGAGTAACGATTGGAGTTTGAATTGTTTTCTCGACGTTGCTCAGAGCCATGGCAAAATTTTATTAGAGAAATGGCATAAGAAGAGCTGGCCTTCTTTGCCTGGGGTTGAAGATATTTTCATCTAGGGCTTTTAGGAGACTTTCCAGGTCCCCTTCGTTTTTGAACTAGTTGTTTTCATCGTTGATACTTCCATGCAAGCTCTGCGAGGGCAGGGATTATGCCAACTTCATGGCTGCAGCCCCTGGAACCTGCCACCCATACCCCAATGCCTAACCCCACGGGGGCTTCCAGTGGATGTTTACTGCATAGAATGGGAACTGACTTTTGCTATAACACTTTCTTTGGTGCCTCTGACATAGGTCAATGCCTTTCCCTAGGCCCATGAATTCAGGAAGAAGGCAGACTCCCCTAGAGTTACAAGTTACTTCCTAACTAAGGAAACTGAAGGAAGGCTCACAAAATTGCCTATAAAGCATAGCCTCATGAGTTGTGATTATAATAAAGAGCGATGACTCAACAGACCACAACCCACACCCATAGGCATAGACCTCCATCCGGTAGGGCTCCTCAGAGTGCAGACCTGGCTCTGGGACACACGGGGAAGATCCAAGTCTGCCTTAGGATATTCTTTTGGTAGATTCTGGCTTGAACCCACTCCCCGTGACACCCCTGGTTCCATGTTATACACAACCTCAGGGTACCGAAGACAGAGCAGACAAGCCCTATTCTTTCAAGTGCGCCTGTTTCAGAATGCCATGACAACTAGCCCAGGATAATGTTTACCCTTTCTCACCCTGATTCTCAAAGTTTGCATGTGGTTTATCACTGACAATATTCCTATTGGAGTCTATCCTTTTTCTGGCCAACACGTTTGAAAGCTGCATTGAGTCATGGCCCTGGATCTGGTTCCCTGCAAACACTCTCTGGGATGAATTAAACATTGGTGGACTCTAAGCCATGGACATTTTGCTCCACTGTGCCAGGGTGATATTTCATAGATTATGAGGTCAAATCCATTTATAAGCTGATGTCTAATTAGTTTAGCAAACACGTACTACTAAGCATAAGAAAACTCTATGTGTGATGAGGTAGTCAGGGGAGAAATTAGTGTTCCAAAAAAGTGAACTTCATACTTATGCAAACTAAGGATTTTCAGGCAGATTTTACTCCTTTTGTGTTTGATATTAAAGATGTATTGACAATAATTGTTTTGAATACATAGTAGAAGGACTATACCATGAGAACTGTTCTTTGATAAGTTTTCAAGAATCAGAAGGCTAGGCTTGCGATATGACGGTAGCTTCTTCCCAAGTGCCAGCATGTTCCTCTGGCAAGGGATTCAGAGCCTCTCTGGGAGCAGACTGGGGATTGGGGCTTGAGTGTCAGTGGTTTCCACCTTTGTGGAAGGGGTTCAAAAGAAAGAAACTCCCAGTTACTGAACTCCTATTACATACCAGGCACAAGGCTAGGTCCTTTACATGTATTATTCACTTTAGGCCTTACATTACCACTGCAAGGTAGATATTATTTTTCTTGTTTATTTACCGCTTTTAAAACAAATGATAATCCATCACAACAACAGGCTAAGTTTATTAATTTTTTGCTTTTAGTTAATTTTTCAGTTGAAATATAGTTGATTTACAATGTTGTGTTAGCTGTTGGCGTACAGCAAAGTGATTCAGTTTTACGTGTGTGTGTATATATATATATATTCTTTTTCATATTCTTTTCCATTATAGTTAATGACAAGATATTGAATATCTTGTTCCTGTGCTATATAGTAGGACTTTACTGTTTATCTATGTTATAAATAGTAGTTTGTATCTGCTAATCCCAAACTCCTAATTTATCACTCCCTACTCTCTTTCCCCTTTGGTAACCATAAGTTTGTTTTCTATGTCTGTGAGTCTGTTTCTGTTTTATAAATAAGTTCATTTGTATCATATTTTAGATTCCACATATAAGTGATATCATATGATATTTGTCTTTCTCTGCCTGACTTACTTCACTTAGTATGATAATCTCTAGGTCCATCCATGTTTCTGTAAATGGCATTATTTAATTCTTTTTATGGTTGAGTAGTATTCCATTGTATATATATATACCACATCTTCTTTATCCATTCATCTGTCAGTAGACATTTAGGTTGTTTCCATGTCTTCGCTATTATAAATAGTGCTGCTATGAACATTGGAGTGCATGTGTCTTTTCAAATTATAGCTTTGTCCAGATATATCCCCAGGAGCGGGATTGCTGGATCATATGGCAACCCTATTTTTAGTTTTTTAAGGAACTTCCATACTGTTTTCCATAATGGCTGCACCAATTTACATTCCCACCAACAGTGTAGGAGAGTTCCCTTTTCTCCATACACTCTCCAACATTTATTTGTAGAATTTTTAATGCTAGCCATTCTGACTGGTGTGAGGTGATATCTCATTGTGGTTTTGATTTACATTTCTCTAATACTTAGTGATGTTGAGCATCTTTTCATGTGCCTGTTGGCCATCCATATGTCTTCTTTGGAGAAATGTCTGTTTAGGTCTCCTGCCCATTTTTTTATTGGGTTGTTTGGTTTTTTTGTTATTGACTTGTATGAGCTGTTTGTATATTTTGGAAATTAAGCTCTTGTCAGTCACATAGTTTGCAAATATTTTCTCCCATTCCATTTGTTGTCTTTTTATTTTGTTTATGGTTTCCTTTGCTGTGCAAAGGCTTATAAGTTTGATTAGGTTCCATTTGCTTATTTTTGCTTTTATTTCTATTGCCTTGGGAGACTGACTGAAGAAAAGCACTGCTTCAATTTATGTCAGATAATGTTTTGCCTATGTTCTCTTCTAAGAGTTTTAAGGTGTCAAGTCTTATATTTAAGTTTTTAAGCTATTTTGAGTTTATTTTTGTGTATGGTGTTAGGGAGTGTTCTAACTTCATTGATTTACAAGTGGCTGTCCAGCTTTCCCAACACCACTTGCTGAAGAGACTGTCTTTTCTCCATTGTATATTCTTGCCTCCTTTGTCGAAGATTAATTGACCATAGGTGTGTGGGTTTATTTCTGGGCTCTCTATTCTGTTCCATTGACCCATATGTCTGTTTTAGTGCCAGTATCATGCTGTTTTGATTATTGTAGCTTTGTAGCATTGTCTGAAGTCTGGGAGGGTTATGCCTCCACCTTTGTTCTTTTTCCTCGGTATTGCTTTGGTAATTCTGGGTCTTTTATAGTTCTATATAAATTTTAGGATTGTTTGTTCTAGTTCTGTGAAAAACGTCATGGGTAATTTGGGTGATTAAATCTGTAGGTTGCTTTGGGTAGTATGGAACAACAGGCTAAATTTTAAAAAATGATATTGGTGTATCATTGATAATCATATCAGAAGATATAGAAAAATATTTGACAGAATCCAACACCCATTCATGATAAAAAAATTAAAAACTCATTGCAAACTAAGACTAAAGGAGAACTCCTTCAACTTGAAAAAGAACATCTACAAAAACCTTACAACTAACATCATACATAATCGTGGGAAACTTGAAGCTTTCTTTCAAAGATCAGGAAAAAAGGAAGGATGTTTCTCTCTCAGCACTTCTTTTCAACATTGTAATAGAAATCCTAGCTAATTCAATAAGGTAAGAAAGGGAAATAAAAGGTATACAGGTTGGGAAGAGAGAATAAAACTGTATTTGTTTACAGATGACATGATCGTCTATGTAGAAAATCTAAAAAAATTGACAAAAAAATCCTGGAAATAATAAACAATTATAGCGAGTTTATAGGATACAAGTTTAATTTACAAAAGTCATTCACTTTCCTATATACCAGTAATTAACAAGTGGAATTTGAATTAAAAATGCATTACTGGGCTGCCCTGGTGGCGCAGTGGTTAAGAATCTGCCTGCCAATGCAAGGGACCGGGTTTGAGCCCTGGTCCAGGAAGTTCCCACATGCCACGGAGCAATGAAGCCCAGGCGCCACAACTATTGAGCCTGCACTCTAGAGCCCATGAGCCACAACTGCTGAAACCCGCACGACTAGAGCCCATGCTCCACAACAAGAGAAGCCACCACAGTGAGAAGCCTGCGCACAGCAATGAAGAGTAGCCCCCGCTTGCCACAACTAGAGAGAGCATGTGCACAGCAAGGAAGACCCAACACAACCAAAAAATAAGTAAATAAAATAAATAAATTAATTTATAAAAAATGCATTACCATTTACATTAACACCTCCAGAAATAAAATACTTAAGATATTTCATTTGTGAATGGGGAGATATTCCATTCTCATGGATAGAAAGACTCAATATTGTCAAGATGTCAGTTTTTCCCAACTTGATCCACAGATTCAACACAATACCAATCAAAATTCCAAGTTATTTTGTGGATATTGACACACTGATTTTAAAGTTTATATGAAAATGCAAAAGACCCAGAATAATCAACTCAGTACTGAAGGAGAAGAACAAAGTTGAGGACTGATACTACCCAAATTCAAGTCTTATTATAAAGCTACAGTTATCAACACAGTGTGGTATCAGTGAAAGAATAGACAAATGCATCAGTGGAATAGAATAGAGAGCCCATAAATAGACTTCCCCTCCATAAATATAGTCAAGTGATCCTTAACAAAGGATCGAAGGCAACACAATAGAGAAAATACAGTCTTTCAACAAATGGTGCTGGAAAAACTAGACATCCAAATGCAAAAAAAAAAAAAAGAATCTAAAGATAGACCTTACACCCTTCACAAAAATTAACTCAAAATGGATCATAGACCTAGATGTAAAACACAAAATATAAAATTCCTAGAAGGTAACATAAAATGAAGATGACCTTGGGTACGGTGGTGACTTTTTAGATACCACCAAAGGCATAATCTATGAAAGAAATAATTGATAAGCTGGACTTCATTAAAATTTAAAACCTGTGCTCTGTGAAAGACAATGTCAACAGAATGAGAAGACAAACCACAGATTGGGAGAAAATATTTGCAAAGGACACACCTGATAAAGGACTGTTATCCAAAATATACAAAAAACTCTTAAAGCTCAAAATAAGAGGATGAGCAATATGATTAAAAAATGGTCCAAAGACCTTAATCAACATCTCACCAAAGAAGATATACAGATGGCAAATAAGCATATGGTAAGATGTTCAACATCATATGTCATTAGGGAATTGCAAATTAAAACAATGAGATACCACTATACACCTATTAGAATGGCTAAAATCTAAAACATTTGACAATACCAAATGCTGGTGAGCATGTGGAGCAATAGGAACTCTTGTTCATTGCTGGTAGGAATGTAATATGCAACTTTGGAAGACAGTTTGGCAGTTTCTTACAAAAGTAAACATGATCTTACCATACAATCCAGCAGTCATGTTTCTTGGGTATTTACCCAAATGAGTTGGAAACATACGTCCACATGAAAGTCTGCACAGGGGTGTTTATAGCAGCTTTATTCATAATTGCCAAAACTTGGAAGCAAACGAGATGTCCTTCAGTAAGTGAATGGATAAGCTGTGGTACATCCAGACAATGGAATACTATTCAGTGCTAAAAAGAAATGAGCTATCAAGCCATGAAAAGACATGGAGGAAACTTAAATGCATATTGCTAAGCGAAATAAGCTGGTCTGAAGAAGCTACATACTGTGTGATTCTGACTATATGACATCTGGAAAAGATAAAAGTATGAGATAAGTGGTGTCAAGACTTAGGAGGGAGAGAGGGATGAGTAGGAAGAGCACGGAAGATTTATAGTGTAGTGAAACTCTTCTGTATGATACATATGATAGCAGATACACATCATTATACATTTGTCAAAATGTATAGAATGTACAACACCAAGAGTGAACACTAATGTAAAGTATGGGCTTTGTGTAACAGTGATGTGTCAGTGTAGGTTCACTGATTGTAACAAATGTGCCACATGGTGTGGGAGTTTGATAGAGTAGGGAGTTGTGAGTGTATGGGGGCAGGGAGTACATGAGAACGCTGTGCTTTCCATTCGATTTTGCTGTGAACCTAAAACTGCTCTAAAAAATAAAGTAAATTCAAAAAAGATTATAATGAAACAGTAAATGAGAGAGCAGGGAAGGGAATTTAAGAAACCTCCCCATGATTACACAGTAAGTATTGTTTAGAAGTCATTCTAATGGTAAAGAGAATGGAATGGTCTTAATTCATGTAGGCTCTTAGCTTGCTGGTCTGTGTTCTGGCTTCAACATGGGGAGAGGGGTATGTAAACTAATCAAGGTTTTTTGAAAAGTCATGTAAAGATATATGCTCATTTTTCTGGAGAGAATCCACCTAGCTTTTGTAAAAAGTCCCAAAAGGTTAAGAATCACATTGAAGTCATGATATTGGAAATAGCTCCATGGATAAAGGCAGGAAGCCAACTTTGGAAACTATTTAGTATAATCAGTTTGAGAGTAATGGTTACAATATGTTCCAACCTGTCTAGGTTAGGACTGGTTAGAAAAGTAGAAGCAGCATATCATTCCTATTTGTGGCTGGGTCAGCACACTATAACATGGGAACTTCCTAAGGTTGATTTTTTGAGGGCAAATTATATTCTCTGAATACATACGAGCCTCTTATGTGATCACTGGAGATGTTACTTTGAGAAATCCAAGTTAGGTTTGTTAGAGAAGAAAAGGCCCTTAAAATTCCACATCTCTTAGTGTACACAAGAGATATTGATTCTGAGAGAGGAAGAAGAGTTTGCCCATGGACATTCAGAAAGTTAGGAGATGAGTCAGAAATGAACCAAGGTCTCTCGCCTCCCAGGCTAGTGTTCTTTTCAGAGAGGTGACTTCTCTTACCTGTTATATATTACTTCTCTGACCTATTTATCCCAATGCTTATCAGACATCTGTACTCGGACACTCCTCTCAGGCAGTTTGAACACAGCACACCTAAAACCAAACTTATTATTACCATTCTGTGCCTCCCTAAACACCCTCTGTTATCTTCCATCTCCACTCTCCCTTTTCCTCACAATCCCTCAAGCTGCTGTCAAATTTCTCTGCTACTCTTCTGTTCCAGTTATCTACTACTGTGTAACAAATATCTCAAGATAGTGGCTTAACATAACAACATTTATTTTGCTCATGAATATGCAATTTGAGTAGGGTTCTGCTCTACTCATCCTCAGCCTATTTTCTCAAAAGCTGGAGGCTGGAGTTGTCTGAGGGCTCATTCACCCACTCACAATGTCTTGTAGTTGCCTATAAGTAGCCTTTCCATGTGATCCCATGGCTTTCTCGCATCATGGTGGCTGGGTTCCAAGGTCAGGCATCCCAAGAAATGGATGGATTGGGCAGGTAGAAGTCATATTGCCTTTTAGGACCTGGCCTCACAGTGTTACTTCTCCTACATTGTGAAGGCAGTAACAAAAGCTTGACCAGGTTCAAAAGGAGGGAAAATACACTCCACTTTTTTTTTTTTTTTTTTTGTGGTATGCGGGCCTCTCACTGTTGTGGTCTCTCCCATTGTGGAGCACAGGCTCCAGACGCGCAGGCTCAGTGGCCATGGCTCATGGGCCCAGCTGCTCCGTGGCATGTGGGATCCTCCCGGACCAGGTCACGAACCCGCGTCCCCTGCATCGGCAGGCGGACTCTCAACCACTGTGCCACCAGGGAAGCCCGGACATTTATTTTGATCTCTATTTTTCATAAGGACTTTGGTCTTGGAATGTCAGTCTATTAGTAATGCTGCCATAGGTTTAAAAAACTCAAGGATCACTGAAATCTAGGTTGCATATATATATATATATATATATATATATATATATATATATATATATATATATGGAGCATCTCTCCAAAACTTTGTAAAGATGGAAAAGAGCAACAACTGGGTAACAAGGGTGACTTTGTAATCCACTATACCAATGACTGGCTAAAGCTAATTTTCAGAAATATTAAAAGCTCTGTTAATAGGATTTTTATTTATATAGGAGTTAAATATTATTGATTGTCTCCATCCCTTGTTCCCAACCTCCCCTCACACCCCACCTCCACCCCAAACAGGGACACACACCCTTCTGCCTCAAGCAGACTGAAACTGATTAGTTGAGCCCTGGAAATGAATTTGCAAACCACACTAGGGCCAACTTAAGGAAACAGTGTTTCTCAAAGTGCAGGCCTCAGACCACTAATGGATCCCTGATGGTCTCCTTCAAGTGATTCCAAAAGAGTTCCATAGTTTTAGTGGAAAAAGCAATGAAATTAATTCATTCACATATGCTCCTGATATTCAAAATGTAAGATCAATTATGATGGTCTCAGAAATTCCTTAATGTTTCTAATAATCATTACAGTCTTAAAGGATGGAATTTATCAGCTTGTTTTATCTAATAATTCAGTTACAAGATGGCTGTTCACTGTCACATTTTCATGTGATTTGTATGTTATTTTTTGTGGATGTTATATTTTTTGTTGTTCCTATTGTTTATTGGGCTCATATATCCTCACTTTAAAAAAGTAGATCAATGACTCTAAATGGTCCAATGAGATATAAAAGAACTCAAGAAAATGGTAACATAAATACAACTCAAAATAGTGTAAACTTAGTGAGTAGAACTCAATTACAAATATAGACTGTATCTGTGTGTTCTATAACAAGTGAATGTGTGATTTTGATTTCACATAAGCAGCCAAAAAAAAGAAAAAAAGAAGAAAAGTGTGACTAAGAAATATGCTGATGACTATGTTTAAAAATAAAACTTTGTTAAAAGTTTGCATAAAGGTATCACAGCTTTCGTGTCCTTTTCTAAAAAAGCACGCAACATTGATTATTTCCAATGCAAGTACATGATAATGCTTTCCAGTAATAAATTAATAATTTTTTCACTAAAAGCAAAGAATAGGCCAAACTAGAGGTGCAATATTCAAGAATTTGCTCCTTGTAGCACAATCAGGGTGTGACACAGAGGCTCCTAGAGTTCATTCAGATCCATGTTCCCCACCTTTTTGCAGAAAGAGAAGCTGATGTGTTGGTTGGGTACATGGACATTCAGCATAAATAGAGAGTTGCTCAGCTTCTTTGCAGCCATGTGTCATGTGACTGAATTTTACCCAGTGGGATTCGAGGGATAGTGATGTGTGCAACTCTTGGAGTGTGTCTTTAAAAGGACACCCTCCATCTCCTGCCTGGGATGTGGATGTGACGATGAGCCATCTTGGACCATACAGGTGAGACCAACACTTGAGAGAAGGCAGGGTAATAAGCTAGAAGGAGTCTGATCTCTGGATGACTTGCAGAGCCTCCAAGGCAATCTTGAACCTTCTAACTCCAGACTGTTACATGAGATGGAAATCAACTTCCAGTCTGTTGAAGGCCCTGTTAATTTTGTTCTCTATTTCATGCAGTTAAACACATACTCAGACTTAATACCCAGGTATAAGCTACTGGATTGCTGGGAAGGTTGTGATTACAGCTGCACATTTAATGACATTCTATTTAGATAGAAAGAATAAAAAGGTGTTAACTGACACTGTTGGATGTTACAAAACATCAATGACAAACAAAAGGAGGAGCAATTACTATCATGTGTGCATGAAAGCAGCTATTTCACACTATAGTTAAATGAAACCACTGATGTGTAGAGTATAAATCGGCTCTTGGCATATGAGTGGGGCATATATGACTGTTGCATTCAATGACTTTTATTATTGTTCTGTTTATCACTGACAACCCAGAGTACAGAAGGAGAGGGGTATTTTTTCTTCATTTAGTTAATTATTATTTTTTGAGTGATGATTTTAACTGGGGAAAACAGTGCATCTGGCTGAGTACTGATAGAGAATCTGTGATGTGTACAGCAGGGAAGGGTGTTGTAAAAGAAAAAAAAATAGAGGTTGTACTTGAATGCCCAAGCAGATTTATTCATGGAAAACTATTGATGGTCAACAACCCATCTCCTGATCGTGTCTCAGTTTTTAAAGGAAGGGTGACAATCAGGAATATGATCAAACATGGCCTCTGATTTCACTTCTTTCCTGGCTATTGGGAGAAGAATCAAGCAGTGAATTCAAGACTTTGCTTTTCTATGGTAAAGTATGGTGGCTTTCAAGGGACAAGATGCTTCATGTGTCAAAGAATGTATATATGTTTATAACTGAGTCACTTTGCTGTACAGCAGAAATTAACACAACATTGTAAATCAACTATGCTTCAATTTAAAAAAATTAATTAAAGGAGATGCTACATGTGTTTTTGCAGCAAAGAATGAGATCTCAAGACACCAAAACAAAACCAGTAAAGACCATTCTGACTTTGAGAGACCTGTTCAAGTGGGGCATTTCAGTGATAGGTTCTTTAACTAGAAGAGTCTGAACTGACCCCTTCAGGGTGAAGCTGGCATGATGTTTTGTGTGAAGGCTAAGATCCAGGGAGCCCTTAAAAACAAACTGGTTCAAATAGCTTGATCTCCAAGAGCTGGATTCTTTCTCACCACTTATTTGTTATCTTCACTTGTGGAAGAAGGCGTTTATGACAGATCATTGGATGTGGTGGGATGATATGTGAAATAATGACGTTTTACATATTTTCTGTCCCTGCAATCCCTTTATTTGTCACATCGCACTTCCCTGCTCAAACTAGACTTTGGCCTCCACAGACTCAGGGAAAGCATGTCACAATTGAATTAGAAAAACAAAATAAGTTAATTTTTTTCCCTTAAAAAACCCCACTTTATTGAGGTATGATTGACATACAAAAAGCCTTACATATTTAATGTATATGATTTGATGAGTTTAGAGATAAGTATATACCCATGAAACCATCACCACAATCTCTGCCATAAATCCTAACTTCCGAGCTTCTAGCTAGTTTTACACTTATATGGAAGGAAAGGAGGCATAAGCTTTCTGGGCAGAAAGATCTGGGAGAGAGTTTGGAGAGGAAGCAGTAGAGTATATTTTGTATAGGAGCCCCACGCGTATCCCATGACCTCCTCCACCAAGCCAAGGCCCAGGATAGGCATGACATAACCCCCTTCAAGTTTAGAGATCAGACCCTTGAATGCAAATGGAAGAGCACTCTGTCTAAGAGTGAGAAGGCCAAGTTTAGTCTCTATGACTCAGAATCGCAGGAGAGGGAATTCATAACTTCTTGTACTCATACCCAAACCCCCGGAGAAGGCCCAAAGTGTAGATGAGAAAGAGATGCATCAGTAATTTTCTGCTTTCAATCGGATCAGTTGCATCAACAAATATACCTGCTATGTTCAGTATGTGAACACATCCCATCTTAAAGCAATGCCTTTGCTATGGACTGAATATTCGTGACCCTCCCCACCCTCAATTCATATGTTGAAATCCTAACCCCCAAAGGTAATGGTATTAGTAGGTAGGGCCATTGGGAGGGAATTAGGTCAAGAGGGTGGAGGTCTCATGAATGGAATTAGTGCCCTTATAAAAGAGATCCCACAGAGCTCCCTCATCCTCTCCACCATGTGAGGACAAAGCAAGAGGTTGGCAGCCTGCAACCTAGAAGAGGGCCCTCACTTGACCATGCTGATCTTAGACTTCTAGCCTCCAAAACTGTGAGAAATAGATGTCTGTTTTTTATAAGCTACTTGATCTGTGGTATTTTGTTACAGCAGCCCAAAAGAACTAAGACCTTGGCTTCCTTGAACTCACATTTCTGTAAAACTTCTGTCCCATTTCTCCATTTCCCTTTATGCAAAACTCCTACAAAGAGCTGTCTTCTTTCACTGTCTCCACTGTTCCCCTCTTGTTCTCTCTTGCACACACTTCAGGCAGGCTTTGACCCCACTACTCCACTGAAATTGCTCTTTTCACAGTCACACATGACCTCCATATTATCATATGCAACAATCAATCTCAGTTCTTATAATACTTGCAATCTTCCTTATCTCAGTAGATGTCAATTTCAATCTTCCAGTTGCTCTGCCCCAAAAATCTTGCAGTCCTTCCTGACTCCTCTCTCTTTCCTATATCTAGTCCATCAACAAATCCTATGGGCTCTACTTGCAAAATATATCCATCAACTTACCATTCATCTTCACCTCCACTACTGTACCCCAGTATAAGCTACTGTCATCTTTCACATGGATTATTTTTTTAACATCTTTATTGGAGTATAATTGCTTTACAATGTTGTGTTAGTTTTTGCTGTTTAACAAAATGAATCAGCTATACGTATACATATATTCCCATATCCCCTCCCTCTTCAGTCTCCCTCCCACCCGCCCTATCCCACCCCTCTAGGTGGTTACAAAGCACTGAGCTGATCTCCATGTGCTATGCACCTGCTTCCCACTAGCTATCTATTTTACATTTGGTAGTGTATATATGTCAATGCCACTCTTTCATTTCATCCCAGGTTAACCTTCCCTCTCCCTGTGTCTTCAAGTCCATTCTCTATGTCTGCATCTTTATTCCTGTCCTGCCCATAGGTTCTTCATGGCCATTTTTTTTTAGATTCCATATATATGTGTTAGCATATGGTATTTGTTTTTCTCTTTCTGACTTACTTCACTCTGTATGACAGTCTCTAGGTCCATCCACCTCACTACAAATAACTCAATTTCATTTCTTTTTATGGCTGAGTAATATTCCATTGTATGTATGTGCCACATCTTCTTTATCCATTCATCTGTCGATAGACACTTAGGTTGCTTCCATGCCCTGGCTATTGTAAATAGAGCTGCAATGAACATTGTGGTACATGACTCTTTTTGAATTATGGTTTTCTTTGGGTATATGTCCAGTAGTGGGATTGCTGGATTAATACATTTCTTAATGTTAAACTAATATTTCATTCTTTAGATAAGTCCTATGTATTATTTAGGAACTACTTGTGGCTGCTCAGGATAAATATAAGAGTGGATTAAATAAATTAGGAGTTAATTCTCTCACATAAAGGTAGTCCAGAGCTAATCTGGAGCTATAGGAAGTTATCAAGGACCCAGACTCCCGTCTTCTTCCTCTCCATCCTTAGCTTGCTGTTCCATTCTCCAGTTTGCCTCAGTATCTGAGAGGGCTGCAGGTACTCCAGCTAACACATCTGTATTCCAGACAAGAGACAGGATGAGTGTATCAGTCCGGGTCCTGGCAAGAAACAGATGGAGTAACTGGTTGATTTTAATGGATGGATTCTTCACAAAGGTGTGGGTAAGGTGAAGGGAAATGAACAAGGAATTATAAGGAACCCAGGGGTTAGCAACAGCAGGGAGCCATTACCACTCCTAAGTGTGAAGGGGTAATGGCAGGGAATAATTGCAGGAATCCAGAGTGAGCTGCAGCTGTAGTGGTCAGAGATGTCTGCCTGACCAGAGCTGTGGCATCTGACAGAGGGAAGCAGCCACTGTCCACGTGTGGCCTGACAGAGAGGGAGCCCAGAGAAAAAAATATTTTGATTTCTCTGCCCTTCCCGGCTCCATCTCTTGCTGAAATTTAGAGGACAAGGATACTTGCTGATGGGTTCCATATAGGTCAGCCTCCTGGACCTAGAGCAGAGGGAGAAAGGTGGAGAGCAGCTCTGGAGGAACAGATGCAGAATAGACAGCATGAGGGAGGGGGAGGATGAGGGGGACATGGCCAGCTGCCTGGCCCCACTTGAAGGGCTTTTATGGAATTCCCACCCAGAAATTCCACATACACCTCCTTCTCCTTCACAGTACTGAGTTACATGATCCCATCCATCTGTAGGTGAGATTGGGCAGTGTAGTTTTTCTGTTTCAGTTTCTGGTTTTTGGTTTTTTTTAAAAATTTTCAGCTGAGCACATTCCCCACCAAATAAAATCAAGATTCTATTACAAAGGAAGAAGAGGAGATGGATAATTTTAGATCTATTTCTAAGGTGAAATTGGCTATAGTTTGTCCTTTCATGCTAAACTTGTCTTTTATGGATATTAAGGTAATGTAGCCTTGTAGAACACGAAAGTAAACTGTCCATCTTATGTGGCTTGGAAACCACATCACATGGGAACTTTTTGATGTTCAAAATTATTGGAATAAACCTGTCTATTCTCTTGCAGTGTACAAAATCTCCTCAATAACTGTACTTATATGTGCTTCCTCATTCCTAATTTGTTTAGATGTGTCTTCTTTCTTCTTTCCTTGACACAGTTGCAAAGATTTGTCTCTTTTATGTATGTTTTCAAAGAACCAGCTTTTAGTTTTATTGATCAAGTCTAACTTATATTTTATTAATGTGTGCTTAGTCTTAATTACTTGTATCACTTTCTTTGACATTATGTTTGCTGTGCTTTTTCTATGATCTTGTGAAAACCTTAGGCTATTTATTTTGATTATTTCATGTTTTCTAATAAGTGATAGAAGACATTTATTTCCCTCTGAATTCTACATTGGATGCATCCCACAGGTTTTGGTATATAGTGTTCTCATTATTGTTTATTTCTAAACAGTTTATAAATTTTAGTCATCATGTTTTGCTTTAATCCAACAATTATTTAGAAAAGCATTAAAGTATTTTTGTCCACCCTTTGGTGATCGATTTCTAATTTTATTGAAATAAGTTAAAGAATATGACCTATGCAGTCTCTATTTTGAAAATTTGTTGAGATTTTTGTGTGTGTGTGTGGTTTAATAGATGATTAGTTATATTTTTGTTGACTCAGTCAGTTGATTTCTTAGACAGCTAAGTAAAAGTCTCCCACTATCATTGTGGATGATGAATTTTCAGTTTCTCTTCCCATTTATAATAATTTTTATACTATATATTTCAAAGGTATGTTGTGAAGTGTGTGGGAAATTCATCTTTGTGTCTTATTGAGTATCACTCCTTTGTCAGTACAAAATATGCATTTTCTCACTTTTATTGTTTTTCATGTTGAATTCTATCTTGTCCGATATTAATACCACTTCATACATTTTGTTTTTGTGAACATTTGCATGGAATATCTTTTCTGTTTTTTCATTTTCTACCTTTGCGTGCCATTTTGTTTTGTGCATCTCCTAGAAACGAGATGTAATTAGATTTTTTACACCCAATCTGGGCATTTCTCTTTTATTTTTTTAATTTTTTTTATTTTTGGCCCTGCTGCATGGCTTGCGGGATCTTAGTTCCCCTACCAGGGATTGAACCCAGGCCCCTGCCGCTGAAGCGTGGAGTCTTAACCACTGGACCACCAGGGAATTCCTGAAGGCATTTCCGTCTTTACTAAAGGGATTTATTCATAATGATTATGGCTCCTGGTTCATGCTATCTTAATTTGGTTTGTTATTGTTGTTCTTGTTTCCCTCTCTGGCCTTTTCTTGTCTGGCTCACGTTTTCCTACTTCTATGTTTTTGGGTTTTTTTTTTTTCCTGTAGTGGTTTGGAAGTTATGCATCCCTACTTCTATTCATGTTGTGCTAACCCTTAAATTCTTTCCACATATTTCATCTTATAGTTCTAAAGTCAACGCCTCAAGTTAATACTAACAGTGATTGTAGTAATAGCTGATGTTTATTGGGTGTCAGACACTTTTCTGAGTGCTCTACAAATATTAACTAAATTCAGCTTCACAGCACTTCAGTGGGGTAGTTTGAATTATTAGCTCCATTTTATGGATAAAAAAATCTGAGGCTAAAAGAAGGAAGTAAATTTCCCAAAGTCATACGGTGAGCAAATAACAGGTTAAGGATTTGACTCAGCCAGTCTGATTCTGCACCCCAGGTTCTACACCGCCACCATGCTCCTGCTTCTCTGTAGTGATTGACTTTGTATTGATGACCTTTGGACCATAACAAGAATTTTAACATGTATTCACTGACTGCCCTTCCCTTCTTCCATTTTTAAGTCATTTGATATTTAATTTCTTACTGTTATTCCTCTTTTTCTTTCTAAAAATATTATCCATTAACTATTTCTTGGACTCAAATCTAACTTTCACAGATTCCTTTGTTCAGTTCTCTTTCTTGCATCCCATATCATCTTTTGCTCTAGTATTTATTATTTTTTTATTTTTTATTTATTTTATTATTATTATTATTATAGTCATATTTATTTATTTATATTTTAAATCAAAGTATAGTTGACATATAATGTTATGTTAGATGGAGGTATACAATAGTGATTCACCATTTAGATATGTTATGAAACGATTACCAGGATAAATCTAGAAACCATCTGTCACCACACAAAATTATTACAGTATTATTGACTATATTCCTTATGCTGTATTATTTATTTTGCTGAACTACAGCATCAAGAAATTCAAAAGTGACTCTGGATTGTCATCTTTTTGAGTCCAAATATGCCTGAAAATTACTTTATTTTACCTTTCTGCATCAAAGCTTATTTAGCTAGGGATAGGATTCAAGATTCAAAATCATTTTCTTTTTCAGTATCCCATTATCCTTTAATAGCCAGCATTATTGATGAGAAGTCTGATGTGAATCTGATTCTTGTTCTTTTGTATGTACTTTCTGACAGCTTTTAGGGTTTTTCCTTTATCTTTGGGGTTCTGAAATTTCACCAGGACACATCTGAGTGTCTTTTTCTTTCATTCTCTCTGACACTTGGTAATCCCTTGCATCGCTGAAGTGTCATGTCTTTCTTTAGCTCTGTGAAAATTTCTTCTATTATTTCTTTATTCTTTTCCCTCTGTCATCTCTTTTTTCTAGAACTCTTACTGGAAACAGTTGCCCAGTTAGTTACCCCTAGAGTTATCCTGGAGCCTCTCCAGCTACTTCTGTCTATTGTCTGTGAGCCTGGAGTGATGTCTTGTGTGTATATTGGCTTTAATTTCAGTCCAGTCTGTTTTCTATCTTCCAGAGATTCCTGAACATTTCTTGTCTCCTGATGGGAATCTTTCTTGTTTATCAGCACTGCTTTTCACTTATTGCTTTCCTATAAAACATATTCTTATGTATTTTCTAATGATGTTAGGCAGAAAGGGTTGAAGATGTATGTTCTTTTTTTTTGCACTACGTGGGCCTCTCACTGCTGTGGCCTCTCCCATTATGGAGCACAGGCTCCGGACACGCAGGCTCAGCGGCCATGGCTCACGGGCCCAGCCACTCCGCAGCATGTGGGATCTTCCCAGACAGGGGCACGAACCCGCGTCCCCTGCATCAGCAGGCGGACTCTCAACCTCTGCGCCAGCAGGGAAGCCCCAGATGTATGTTCTTAATCTGCTATCTTGAGCCAAGCCTCCACTTTATTTTTGTCTTATTGTAGAGGATATAATTTATGTTGGCTCACGACCTTTGGAGAACTCAGCAGGCTAAAAATAACAAATACATAAACATGACTAAACAGTGTAGAAATTATCAAGATATTACCTGTTCATTTTCATACCAGTATTTATCACAAACCCCTGAAATTCTGAAAGCGGCTGGTCATGTGTTACACCACAGACAGTTTGGGGGTTTGTGTCCTAAACCACAGGGGCTCCAAGGAGGAATGTGGTGATCTCTGCATGGCACAAGATTAGTTCAGATGCCTCAGGCCTACAAATGGGTGGAAGAGGTAGACTATAAGACTCACCCATCAAGGGACGGCATCCATTTGTTTCATTGGTCTATAACTTGTCCTTGAGCCATGTCTGTTGCTCAATAAATGAATGGAAAAAAGCAGTTGTTCCTTCGAGAGTGGCATGGACTAATATATACTACCAAATGTATAATAGCTAGCTAGTGGGAAGGAGCTGCATAGCACAGGGTGATCAGCTTGGTGCTTTGTGAGCACCTAGAGGGGTGGGATGGGGGGGGTGGGAGGGAGGGAGATGCAAGAGGGAGGAGATATGGGGATATATGTGTATATATATATATATATATATATATATATATATATATATATATAAAGCAGTTGTTGCTCAGCAAGAAAGCATCAGTTACGCCTTCACGCTTCTCCTTTCCTGCTCCTTTTTAAAAAATATGGTCAATTGATTTCTTTTTTCTTTTTTTTTTAACATCTTTACTGGAGTATAATTGCTTTAAAACATTGTGTTAGTTTCTGCTTTATAACAAAGTGAATCAGCTATATGTATACATATATCCCCACATCTCCTCCCTCTTGCGTCTCCCTCCCACCCTCCCTATCCCACCCCTCTAGGTGGTCACAAAGCATGATCTCCCTATGCTATGCGGCTGCTTCCCACTAACTATCTATTTTACATTTGGTAGTGTATATATGTCCATACCACTCTCTCACTTTGTCCCAGCTTACCCTTCCCCCTCCCCGTGTCCTCAAGTCCATTCTCTAGTAGGTCTGCGTCTTTATTCCCCTCTTGCCCCTAGGTTCTTCATGACCATTTTCTTTTTTTAGATTCCATATATATGTGTTAGCATACGGTATTTGTTTTTCTCTTTCTGACTTGCTTCACTCTGTATGACAGACTCTAGGTCCATCCACCTCACTACAAATAGCTCAATTTCATTCCTTTTTATGGCTCAGTAATATTCCACTGTATATATGTGCCACATCTTCTTTATTCATTCATCTGTTGATGGACACTTAGGTTGCTTCCTCACACCAGTCAGAATGGCCATCATCAAAAAATTTACAAACAATAAATGCTGGAGAGGGTGTGGAGAAAAGGGAACCCTCTCGCACTGTTGGTGGGAATGTAAACTGATACAGCCACTATGGAAAACAGTATGGAGTTTCCTTAAAAAACTAAAAATAGAACTACCATATGACCCAGCAATCCCACTACTGGGCATATACCCTGAGAAAACCATAATTCAAAAAGAGTCATGCACCCCAATGTTCATTGCAGCACTATTTACAATAGCCAGGACATGGAAGTAATCTTTTTTCTTTTTTTTAAATTTATTTTATTAAAGTATAGTTGATTTACATCCTTTCCTGCTCTTATATGGATGCCAGAAGGAGATTTTCACCAGTGTACCCTGTGGATACAATCTTGGAGGCAGCCATGTGTGAAGTCTTCTTCCAACAGTGGTCCTATGTGGTACTTCCCCTGTCCATTGGCAAAAATGAAGAGCTAACATTCACTTAGTGCTTACTCTGTGTCACATTCTAAGTGCTTTATATGTATAACCTCATTTTATCTTTACAACAACCCTCTGAGGCAGGCTCTGTGGTGCTCTCCAGCTTACAGATGAGGACACTGGAGCTCAGGGGCATTAAGTTGTCCATGTTCACATGGCTAGTGGTAGTAGAGCCAGGATTTGAACCCAGGCAGTTGGATTCCAAGGTCCGCATGTGGACCACTATATCATGTTACCTCCATGTCAGATAACTTTTGGCGCCCTTTCTCCACTTGATCTTTTAAAATGTCTTGAAGCCTGCGTGTGGATCACTGACCTTGATTCCAGAGTCTCTTGGGGCATGGCTTGGAGGTGCTCACCCTGGCGTTCTGTTAGCTGATTCCAAGAAGTCAAGGCACCGAGTCAGATCTGAGACAACGCACTCTGGCCCAATGCAATGTTCCCTCCAGCGAAGATGTCTTGCATGAAGTATTATGTAGATCTGGTTGTAAATTCTCCTCATAAAAATCTGGAATGGATGGAAACAATTTCTGAAGTTAATATTATTAGTAAGGAAAATTCATTGAATCTGTGTTGCACTGTCCTTTAGACATGATATGATACCTCTGTCTGTTGATTTATGGACCACACATTTGTGCATAAAGGATTTTTTAACTCTGTCGTACACCTCATAAATTGAGCAGGACCAATTTACAAATGATGTAACAGTCTCTCTCCTCCCAGAGGAGCTTTCTCCTTCCTGCCTGACAGACTCAGTGCCTTAAACCCAGCAGCCCATTTCTTAGGCATTCATTGTTGGCTGTGATCATTTTTTTCAGGGCTGTGCTCATCACTTTTAACCATATTTATAAGGAGTGAGGTATTATATGAAACCAATGGATTGATGCAGTATTTAGATTAAAAACATTCCAATTTTGGCTCCATTTTGCCATGTTTCAGCCAAGTACACATATATCTATGGAATGCAATTTAGATTTACCTTCGCTGCTTGCTGATTTTCTGCTAATTCATTTTCCCTTTGCTTTGTGGAAGGTTCCCTTCTGTCTGGACACTTAATTCTTGAGAATTCGAGTAATATATGCTCTAAGGAGCGGCAAATAATCCCACAGATGAGTCAGGTGGTTACGTTCAAGGACAACGATCCATTAGGAGTTAGCACAGTGTGTGTGTGTGTGTGTGTGTGTGTGTGCACGTGTGGTGAGGATGCCATCTTGGTCAACACGTGATAGAGGAGCAACTAACTTTATGCTTTAATGATCTGGAAGGGCTATTCCTGTGCACCCCTTAGGTTTACAGATTGGAAACTGGGAAGGGAAATATGTCATGCCTGGAAAAGGTTCAAATAGATTTGTAACCAAAGAGATGTGTCCAAGGGGGACTTTTTTTCCTTTGAGAGTTAATAAACTAAAAAACCTGCCCTTCACTTAGATGGATTGAGTCCAGATTTTCCCTTTTCAAAAATAATTGAAATTGGAGACCCCTACCTCGAAGAGCAAAGGTCTGTTCTGTGGAGCCCTGTGTATGTGGGATCAGGTTGCTCTTGCAAACAGGCCTGGATTGGAAAGCAGCCTGTGATCTCCCATCTCCACCTCACCCCACACCCAACCTGGAAATGAACCCAGGGAATCATTTCAAAGTCTCAGATCCTGAGTGTAACTAAAGTACCATAACCCTTCCCCCACCAAAAAAAGTGGGATATTTCTCATACTCTTAAAAACTGAGCTAGCTCAAACTGGCTTGGAGCTAGACCTAAATATACAGAGAATAACATCAGTTACAACTCAAAGGACAATTTTACATGTGGGTTTCTTCGGTGTATGGCTTTCATCTGTATTGATCTGACTAAGGACAATCCACCTTGTAAAAGTACTCTAAATGAAAACTGCAAATCCTTTGTGTGTGTGTGTGTATGTGTGTGTGTGTTGGGGGGTGAGGTGTGAGGGGATGTCAGGGGGTATAGTGCGATTTGCGTTAAATCTCTTGCAATTGTGTTCAAGTTGACAACAAGATAACATACCACTGAAGAGCCTTTGATTTCACCAGAAGCTAATTACACAGTGGATGGGCTGGGGCCACTCTGTCTTATCATCTTCTCTCTGCAAACTCTGCATTTTAAAATCCTTCCAACCTACACAAAGAGGACATCACCGCCCCGCAAAAGCCACTCCAGTGAGGAATTTCCTGAGGGACACCCTCTGCTACCTCCCACACTCCCCAACCCCCAGACATACAACAGGCTTCATGGTTACTCATGTTGTCAGCATCTAGAAGGCACATGAACATCTTCCAAGATGAAACAAGCCTTGGGGTTTTGGTGTGATAAGTGAATCTTTAAGTGAGTTTGCCTCTTTGATCCAAGTGACTAAGATGTAGATGCAATAAATACATTTGTCTGCCAAGTCAGACTCCAGTCTCTGATACCCACTGCTCCCAGTGACTTCAGTATAGCTGTGTGTGTTCTTGAGAACAGAAATCTGTTCTTGTTTCTAATTTTTATTAATCTGCATTCAAAAGCTTGAATTTCTTAGCCAGGGCCTAGAAGTCTTAACAAGAGAAGTTAAAAAAGGCAGTGGAAATAGGAATACGTGTTTATGCTGCACAGAACAAAAGGATTCAGGTTGAAAATGAGCAAAAATTGAATCCATTTGAAAGTAAAATTTGCAACACTAGGTACCAGCTGCCTTTGAGTGTCTGTGGGGAATTTATTTTTTTCCGAGTTGCAAATTAAAAGGGGGTTCTTTGGATAAAAAAAGATTTGAGGGAAAACAAACCGAAACTGCTATAAATCTGAGACAAAAATATTCGGAGTGGTAATGAGAGACATTTGGAAGAAATAGCATTGTAGGCCTCCTGAGTGATTGCTTGATTTTAAGGAAGCAATCTTTTCTTCTTTCTTTTTTCTTTTTTTTCCTCAAAGAAAACCTTTTGAACTTTCAGAACTCCATTCATTTGTGTTGATCCAATTTTTCAAGGCTAAAAAGGCTGTCTGGGTGAAATTGACACTCATTTCTAGGCATACATTACATGTCAGAACCAGATTACTGTTTTCCTGATCCCTCTCCACTGTTTCTTCCTCACTGATGAGTCATTACATTGTGGGTTGCCACCTCAGGTCACCCGAGAAGGTCTCCATACATCATCACGGTTGGAGTCTGTCACTTTTGACTGGCCCTTGTTTTGAAGCTTGCGATCTGATGTTAGGGATGTTGGCATCCGTTGATCTTTCTGCTGGAACTCCTGGCATGGACTGCTTGTCTAGCTTTTAGAGGCTTTAGGTTGATTAGACAGAGTGATTAAATCTCCCGGATATGTTCACTTACATTTAATGTTCTTGGACATTAATTTTAATGCTCTCTAAATGGCTTGGCTTGATAAGGTGGGAAGTGACCTAAATGGATAGAAAACAGCTCAGGAACCTCAAACAGGCTTTCCCCTCGACTTGGGTGGGGGAGTTTCTGAACCAGAGACCTTGTCTGGAGAAGTCATCAGTACGTTCTCCATCTCTTCTTACTGGCAGGAGGCTCCTGGTTACAGTATTTGGTTTATGGGAAAGTTGTGAGTGAGCGTGGCGTGCTGTGAAAGGGCAAACTGATTGCCAAAGGGGCAAGTTCCAATCACAGGGCATCCATCAGACATTATCCAGAGAAACATTTCAGTTCTGAAGATAAATCCGTTTTACCTACTAAAAAACAAAGCAATTCCTCCAAAGCAAAGTCATTCCATACGTGGCTGTTTCTTTTCAAGGCCGACCCCAAAGAAAGCAACAATTTTTAATCTCCAAAAATGGCACGGTTTCTGTGACTTGCATTTCAGAATCAAGTATTTCACATTCAGCTGGCATCTCTGGGCCAGTTGTACCTGAAAATCACAAGATGAAAATGTCAATTGACCCTTAATAATTGTCATTAGGGGAAAAATGGTTTCTAATCTGCGGTAACTCTGCTGGCTAGAGTCCTCATTAGAGCACCATCAATACATATTAAAATGCATGTTAAAATCAAGGTCATCAGAAAAATATTTTAATTCTTATTTAATGACAGTTGAATCATCATCACATATGATCAAGTAATGAGGGCTGCGTGATTCAGCTAATGACATCTTTACTAATTTGAAAAAATCTTACAAAAGAATTCCCAGATAATGATGATGGGCTTGCTTTCTCTTGATAAGTAAAACTGTTGTCAGAAAAAGTTAATAGAGAAATCCTTTCAAAATTACACTCTGTTGATTTTATCTAAGTGCATCTTAAGTTTCCTAAAATCTATGTTAAATAAAATGACATTTGGAGGACAAATTGTGGGTCTTTTTGGTTTAACAAGCATTTACTGGGTACTCACTCGGGACAGGTGCTAGAGATGCTGACATGGAGAAGACAGAATTATGGAGACTAGCGCAGGCAGCAGGCGGGCACACGGATAGCAGTGTTGTAAGATACAAAGGGTACATGCAATCCAGGAAGTGTATACAAAGTGTTAGGGGCGCATAGAGAAGGAGGCAGCTCATTTGATAGTGGAGGTAACATTAGAGGTTGGTATGAACCTGGATAAGATGGCAGGGTGTCAAAAGGACAGGGAAGGAAGTTACAGGAGTTACCAGTTTGAACAAAAGTATGAAGGCATGAAAATTGATGATATATGTAATAAAAGAGGGTGCTGTGCTATGAGGCTGGATAAGTAGTTTGGGGGCCAGTTGTAGGACGATGTTGAATGCCCAGCTAACGTGAGAGTTGTACGTTACTATTCCAGCCCCACAAGCATACAGTCAAATAGTCAAACCCAGAGTCAAGGAGTGTGATGGGCCTAGAAGACTAGGCCCTAGATTTTCCACTGGGGGAGCTGGAAGGGAAGAGGGAAGTAAGGCTGCCAAGAGAGAAGGGAGGCTGGCAGGGGGGCTACTGGAAATGTAACTTGGTTTGGGTTTTTTTGTTTGTTTGTTTATTGAAGTAGAGTCAATTTACAATGTTGCATTAGTTTCAGCTGTATAGCAAAGTGATTATATATATATATATATATATATATATATATATATATATATATATTCTTTTTCAGATTCTTTTCCCTTATAGGTTATTACAAACTACTGAGTATAGTTCCCTGTGCTATACAGTAGGTCCTTATTGGTTACCTATTTTATATATAGTGGTGTGTATATGTTAATCCCAACCTCCTAATTTATCCTACCCCTCTTTCCCCTTTGGTAACTATAAGTTTGTTTTCTATGTCTGTGAGTCTATTTCTGTTTTGTAAGTAACTCCACTTGTGTCATATTTTAGATTCCACATATAAGTGATATCATATGATATTTGTCTTTCTCTGTCTGACTGACTTCACTTAATATGATAATCTCTAGGTCCACCCATGTTGCTGCAAATGGCATTATTTTGGGGTTTTTTATGGCTGAGTAATATTTC
Source organism: Mesoplodon mirus (assembly GCF_964341445.2). Lineage (NCBI taxonomy): Eukaryota > Metazoa > Chordata > Mammalia > Artiodactyla > Ziphiidae > Mesoplodon > Mesoplodon mirus. The sequence goes on along the minus strand of NC_138981.1, from coordinate 135,615,562 downwards.
ATTGTATATATGTGCCACATCTTTATCCATCCCTCTGTTGATGGACATTTAGGTTGTTTCTATGTTGGCTATTGTAAACAGCACTGCTATGAACATTGGGGTACATGTATCTTTTCCAATTACTGTTTTACTCAGATATATGCTCAGTAGAGAAAAATTTAGACAAAAGAAGCAGGTAACTGACATTTTTTATGGTGAATGTTCAGCACAGAGACTCATCCATCCATCAGTCTAGGGGATGGCCATGTGCCTGGTATGTGCCAGGCACTGAGCTCAAAGTCAAACAAGTAGAGGACCATAATAAAATGGTGCCCCTAGCCTTCAAGGGGTCACAGAGTGTGAGAACAAAACATGAACAATCCATTCCCATGCAAATGGGTCAGTGCTGGGCTCCACGTCCTGTAAAGGTGGCAGCAAGGAGGGCAGAGATCAAGTTTTCTCACGTAGGTCTGGGAAAGCTTCCCAAGGGGGCAGAAGCATGAGCTGGATCTTGTCTCTGAAAAGCAAAAGTTTTCCAGGGATCCCAGTGTTTACAAAGAGAAGACTTCAAGCAGCCCTGACTGAAAAGTGCAGCATGTCCGGCCCTGCAGAGTCAGGACCGTAGGTAGTAGGGGGAGGACGGAGGCTGCCACATGTAAGAGCCTCAAGGTTGGATGAGCCCAAAGACGAGATGGAATTGGATGGGGAGGAGAGGATGGGCATTGTAAAAAGGAAGCGAGAGAGCAAAGAATATATCTTTTCTTTCTTCTGAGGCCAAGAAGCATCTGACCAGATATTACCAAGTGCTTTCTGAAGGCTTGGAGCAAGGGATCATGGAAGCCATGGTTATTTAAAAAAATTTTTTTATTGTGGTAAAATACACATAACATAAAATTTGCCATCTTAACTATTTTAAATGTACAGTTTGGTGGTATTAAATTCATTCACATTGTTGTGCAACCATCACCACCATCTATCCCTGTAACTCTTTTCATCTTGTAAAATTGAAACTCTATACCCATTAAACAATAATTCCCAATTCTCTCCTACCCCAAGCCCCTGGCAACCACCATTCTGCTTTCTGTCTTTAGGATTTTGACTACTCTAAGTAGCTCATACAAGTGGGATCATACAGTATTTGTCTTTTGTGACTGGCTTATTTCACCTAGCATGATATCCTCAAGGTTTGTCCATCTTGTAGCATGTATCAGAATTTCCTTCCTTTTTAAGGCTGAATAATATTCCATTGTATGGATAGACCACATTTTGCTTATCCATTCATTGGTCAATGGACACAGGTTACTTCCACATTTTAGCTATTGTGAATAATGCTGCTATGAACCTGGTTGTACAAACATATTTTGAAGACTATTTTTGATTCTTTTGAGTATATACCCCAAAGTGGAATAGCTGGATCATATGGTAATTCTATTTTTAATATTTTGAGGAACCACTATACTGTTTTCCATAGCAGTTGCACCATTTTACATTCCCACCAACAGGGCACAGGTGTTCTAGTTTCTCCACATCATCACCAACATGTTGTGTTATGCTTTTTTGATAGTAGCCGTCCTAATGGGTATGAGGTGGTATCTCACTGTAGTTTTGATTTTCATTTCCCTGATGATTAGTGATGTTGAGCAGCTTTTCACATTACTGGCTATTTGGATATCTTCTTAGGAGAAATGTCCATTCCAGTCCTTTGCCCATTTTTTAATCAGGTTGTTTGGTTTTTTATTGAGTTTTAGGAGTTCTCTACATAGTCTGGATACCAGTCTCTTATAATATATATGATTTGAAAATATTCTCTCCTATCTGTGGGTGGCCTTTTTACTCTGTGGATAATGTTTTTTGATGCACAAAAAATTTTTAATTTTCATGAAGTCCAATTTGTCTATTTTGTTGTTTTTGTGGTTGTTACCTGTGCTTTTGGTATCATATCCAAGAAACCATTGTCAAGTCCAATGTTGTGAAGCTTTCGTCCAGTTTTCTTCTAAGAGTTTTATTGTTTTAGGTCTTACATTTAGGTCCTTGTCCAATTTGAGTTAATTTTTATATGTTTTAGGTAAGCATCCAATCTCATTCCTCTGCATGTGGATAATCAGTTTCCCCAGCACCACTTGTTGAAAAATGAGGCCATGAAAATTGTCATTAATTGTTAAGAAGAAGTTGAACCAATCAGTACCCCACCTGCTTCTGTGTCCTTTAGAAGAACAGAATAGGGAACACGTTTCTCAACCCACCACAATACATATGACTAAAAAGAGTGGCCATAACAAGATTTGAACAACTCACAAAATTGGTTTGAGGAAGACATTCTAAACACGACACCCTACTTTTTTCAGTTTGCCCATCATAGCTCTTGGACCCTCTGTGTTCTCCTCTTTTCCTGACACTCCTGCAGGGCTCCTGCAGCCCTCCCCATGGGGAACAGCCATCCATCTCTACTCAATGTTTGTCAGCAGTCCTAACTAATTGCTAGTGGCAGAGCTGAGATTGGGCCTTGATTGCCCAGAAACAATTCGGTTATTTGATGAAGCAGTTTGAATTAACTCTTGGGTATCTGTAGCCTGGTCCTCAGGGATGTTTGTGGGAATCAGCCTTGTATCTGTCGGTGAGTACAGACACAAGGCTTCGCCTCTTGCAGTCCCTGCTAATGACATAGATAAAAGCTGGGGTGGGAATTAAAGCTCTAGTGAAGGGGACTCTCAGGGGTTGGGGTTGAGGCCTGTTGAAATAAAGGGAGGTAATCTCCAAGATGTCAAACAAGCCCAAGTGTGTAGAAGGGTCACTGTGTTGTTTTTACAGGTGTCACCCCGAAGACACGGTCCTCAAATAACAATGTTTGTGAAATGGAATGAAAACTTTTTTCCTGACAATTAATAAGGATAATTGCTTGCTAAATAAAATATACAAACCAGTTGGTAGAGTGCAGCATCAACTTCCGAATTGAATTTGGCACTCTCCACTCAAGACACTTGATAGGGTTTAAATAAACTGTAAAAAAAAAATAGGTTGCTCAAATAACATGCTGTTTGTAGTAGGTGAAGGGAACCAGAGGCGTTCCCTCCAGCAGCACACACAGGTCTTGGGTTTGGGATGAGGCTGCATAATGTAACTCACCAATAATAATGATGGCAAAACAGCAGTTCCTATTCATTGAGCACCTACTAAGTTTATATTGTGAAATATAAATGCATGATTTTACTTAATTGTCTCAGCAGCCTTCAAGGTAGACATTCTATTTTTCCTTTTTACAAAGGGGGGAAATGAGAAAAGGGAAGTAAATTGTCTGCAGTCACACTGCCAGCGGGTCCAGGTCTCACTGCATTATCCCAGGCTGCCATTGAACTTGTGCTCTTGTCACTGTGTGTGACTAGAGAGAGACTGGCCTAACAGTTAAGAACCGTATGCTCATATCCTACTCGCTGCTTTGCATCTTGCCTTCTATACTGATGGCCTTCTAGACGTTTTACCCCTTCCTGATGTGGCTTTTTGCAAAATTAATCCTCCCTAGAGGAGAGAGTAGTGGTTAAAAGGGGACATGAGGGAGACTTTGGGAATCCAGGTAGTATTCTATTTCTTGACCTGGATGGAGTTCTGTGGGTGTGTTCACTTTGAAAATTCATTGTTTTTTACATTTTTGTATGTATACTGTACTTAAAAAAATTCTACCTTATTTTCCCCTGATCTCTGTCTCTACCATTTATTCCCATTTTGAATCAATTATTCAGTGTCCTGCTAACTGGCCAAGAGAAAGGTCCTATGACAAAGTAGCAGGAGACTGGATAGGATTAAGAGGATAGCATGTTACATGGCCAAGCAGCCCACACGTAGATCAATCTGGAACCCTGGTTCTCTTGAGCACTGTGTTCTTTAGATGACTGAGATAAATTAGCCAGTCCCCACAGCGTAGCCCTATCACAGATTGGTCTTTTGCGTCAGATACAAATGATTGGCTCCCAACCCTGGGTGTGCTCTGATCAGACCTATGAGCAAAGCCTTATCATTTGCACGAAGTTGCTTCTAAAAAAGAAAATTGGCTCTTCATGATACTTCTGAGTGCATCTCATTTAGAAAAGGTCAGAAAACAATCTGTTTCATTGATTTACCCCAGGCCAGAAGTCAGGTAAAAGTTGGTGGCAGGGGGAAGGGTGTTTCTCTCTTCACTCCCCATTTCCCAAAGGGGATGGAGCACTGCAATGAATTCCTCTGGCCCCAGGGAACACCCAGGGCACACAAGCAAAAGTATGGTCATGACTGATGTTTGTGAATACCGCATATGTGCATAGCAAATATATTCTCCTCTTGGTCCTGGCTAAGTTAGCGCAGTTATGTCCATTTCACAGATCAGGAAAGTGAAGACCAGAGCAAGAAAGTAGTTTGCCAAGAACATATAAGTTGAAAGTGGCAGAACATAGTTTAAAATTTACCCTATAGTATTACTCACCCAAATCACTTAGAGGGAGGAGATAGGTAGATGAATTGAGTCAAATAAAAAATTACCATCCAAATTAAAATTTGTCTCTCAATGCAAAGCAAGATGACAGTGAGGTACCATCTCACACCAGTCAGAATGGCCATCACTAAAAATTCTACTAATAAAAAATACTGGAGAGGGTGTGGAGAAAAGGGAACCCTCCTACATTGTTGGTGGGAACATAAGTTAGTGCAGCCACTATGGAAAGCAGTATGAAGGTTCCTCAAAAATCTAAAAATAGAGTTACAATATGACACAGCAATCCCACTCCTGGACGTATATCTGGGCAAAACTACAATTCAAAAAGATACATGTGAGGGGAGGAGTCAAGATGGCAGTGTGGGAAGACACAGAGTTCGTGTCTCCCCACAACTAGGGCACCTGCCAGATGCTGATGGGGGACCCCGATGCCCAAGGAGATGGGAAGAACCCCCAAGTGAACCAGTAGGATATGGAGGAACTGAGGAGGGAGGAGAAGTGGAAGCCAGACAGGACTGTTGCCTCTAAGGGGTGGCTGAGAGGGGGAAGGGGTTCCCAAGCCTGGAGGGACCCTCAGGGGCTCAGATCAGGGGGGAGTAGGCCCAGCGTTTCCCCTGACCAGTAGGCCAGGGAAATCTGCCCAGCTCTTAGGCTGGGTCCTATGCCCTCAGAGGTCCCCTCTGGGTTGGGTTGGTGCTGGGGGCGTAGAAAGGAAGCCAGGGAGATCAGGAGAGGCAGGCAGGAGGGTTCCTCCAGGATGGGAGGAGCAGGAGAGGAGTGGAGGGTGTTTGCCCTGCCCACTCAAGCCCAGGAAGCCTGCTGGGCTCCCAAGTGGGGCCCTCCAACCTCTGAGACCAGAGCAGGAGGAACGCCAGGGCCACTTCTGTTCTGTTGAGCCTAAGCGCCACCCCCCCCCATTCCAGCTCTGTGGGTACTAAGCATAGGCCCTGCCAACTACCCAAACTTTACCCCTGCTTAGGCCCCGCCCTCCACAGCCAAGACCTTTTCCATCTTTTTTTTTTCTCCTCTTTTTTACTATTGTGGTTCTCTTTTACCCTCTGGTTGTTGTTTCATCTATATTTTTATTTTTATTTTTTTCTAACATAGCCATTAGTTTCCTAGTCTAATTTTATTTTTTACTTTGTTATTCTCCTTTTTTTTTTTTTTTTTTTTTTTTGCTGCCTCAGTCAGCTTGCAGGATCTTGGTTCACAAGCCAGGGGTCGGGCCAAAGCTCCTGCAGTGGGACTTCCTAGTCCAAACGACTGGACTAACAGAGAACCGCAGACTCCAGGGAATATTCATCGGCGTGAGGTCTCCCGGAGGTCCTCATCTCAGCACCAAGACCCAGCTCTACCCAACACCCTACAAACTGCAGTGTTGGAAGCCTCAGGCCAAACAACCAGTAACACAAAAACACAATCCCACTCATTAAAAAAAAGTTAAAAAAAATTTTTTTTAATAAATAAATAAATAAAAGGGAAAAAAATGAGACAGAAAAAAAATATGTTACCAATGAAGGAGCAAGGTAAAAACTTACAAGACCAAATAAATGAAGAGGAAATAGGCAATCCTCCTAAAAAAGAATTCAGAGTAATGATAGTAAAGATGATCCAGAATCTCAGAAATAGAACAGAGGCACGGATTGAGAAAATACAAGAAATGTTTAACAAAGATCTAGAAGAACTAAAGAGCAAACAAACAGAGATGAACAATACAATAACTGAAATGAAAAATACACTAGAAGGAATCAATAACAGAATAACTGAGGCAGAAGAACGAATAAGTGACCTGGAAGACAGAATGCTGGAATTCACTGCTACAGAACATAATAAAGGAAAAAGAATGAAAAGAAATGAAGACAGCCTAAGAGACCTCTGGGACAACACTAAACAGACCAACATTCAAATTATAGGGATCCCAGAAGAAGAACAGAAAAAGAAAGTGTTTGAGAAAATATTTGAAGAGATTCTAGTAGAAAACTTCCCTAACATGGGAAAACAAATAGTCACCCAAGTCCAGGAAACACAGAGAGTCCCATACAGGATAAATCCTAGGAAAAACACACCAAGACATATATTAATCAAAGTAACAAAAATTAAATTCAAAGAAGAAATATCAAAAGTAGCAAAGGAAAAACAAAAAATAACATACAAAGGAATCCCCATAAGGTTATCAGCTGATTTCAGCAGAAACTCTGCAGGCCAGAAGGGAGTGGCAGGATATACTTAAAGTGATGAAAGAGAAAAACCTACAACCAAGATTACACAGCAAGGATCTCATTCAGCAGTGACAGAGCACAACAGGGGCAAAGAACAAATATTTGGGGGGGTCAGAAGAGGGAGCAATCACCTCTGGCTGTGGGACACAGAAGACTTCATGGGGAAATCGACCTTTGAACTGAGTCTTGAAGGATGAGAGAGATGTGAATATGCAGGCGTGGGTTGAGGCAGGATGTGAAAGAGGGAAGGACTGCCTTAAGTAGCCAGCCAAGGCTTGGAAACCCCGTTACGTGTATGGGGAACAGCAAGTAGCTTAGTTTGCATGGAAGAGATGATACATAAGTGGGTGGGTAGTAGCAAAGTATTAATACAGAAAAGTGGTATTCGTGAGTCATCTAGACTCCCATGGAGGATGATTTGGGGTTTTTCGTTTTTTGGGGTGTTTTAAGATTTTTTTGATGTGGACCATTTTTCTTTTTCTTTTTTTTTTTTTTTTTCCTTTTGGGGTACGCGGGCCTCTCACTGTTGTGGCCTCTCCTGTTGTGGAGCACAGGCTCCGGACGTGCAGGCTCAGCGACCATGGCTCACGGGCCTAGCCGCTCCGCGGCATGTGGGATCTTCCCGGACCGGGGCACGAACCCGTGTTCCCTGCATTGGCAGGTGGACTCTCAACCACCGCACCACCAGGGAAGCCCTGATGTGGACCATTTTTAAAGTCTTTATTGAATTTGTTACAATATTCCTTCTGTTTCATGTTTTGCTTTTTTGGCCTCGAGGCATGTGGGATCTTAGTTCCCCGACCACGGATCGAACCCGCACGCCCTGCACTGGAAGGCGAAGTCTTAACCACCGAACCTCCACGGAAGTCCCTGGAGGATGATTTTGAACGCCAGGACAAGGCAGTAGGATTTTTTTAATTGCAAACTAATTGAAACCTTTCAAGGTTTTGCCATGGAAGTGGTGAGTAAGGAGGCCTGTGATTAGAACTGTGTTTCAGGATAGGCACTCAGCCACAGTGTGGTGGGTGACGGCACAGATGCCTTCATTGTGTAGAATGGCAGGGGTGAGGAGACACTCAGGAAGACGTTTACAGTATCCCAACAAGAGGTGATGCTGAGTGGTGTAGCCACAGAGGATGGAGCAGCCAGAAGGGTCTATAAGACATAGACACAATAAGCCATAGCAATTGATGAGAAGCAGAGAACAAAAAATAGGAAGGAGCCAAAGACGGCTCAATGCCTAGGGCCAGAGGAACAGACAGGGTGGTGGGATGGTCTTTAGTACACAGGAGACTTTAGACCCACTGCTAGTGTCTGGAGCACCGAGCCTCCCACTCTGGGCACCCGGGTGAAACTGCTTCTGCTACTGCAATAGGAACATAGAGGCAAAAGGTCACTCAAGTTGCGGTTGAATAAAACCTCTGTAAGCATAGCTTCTCCATTCTATCGTTGCTAATAACAGAGTCGCAACTCCATCTATGGAGACAGTTCCCAATAATATATTTACCACTCTGCAAATCCCAAGCTCCAGCACCGGTAATACTGTAGCAGGCACACAGACCGCTGCTCTCTGGGGGTTAATATGCTGCGACGACGCTTCTGCATCTTTAAACGAACTTAACGCTTTTCCTCAGACCTCTGGCCTTGTCTCAGTCCCACTGTTAGTATGATAGACCCAGCCAAATGCTATCAGAGAAGTATGATTTATACATGAAAGATATTGTCAGAAAAGGTTGGGGAAAAATGCTTGAAGGAGAGGGGCATTTCATTTGTCTTCATGTAACTCTTTAAAACCAGCGACAGTAGCAAGATGACTGTATTCTTCAATAAACCTTTGATAAGGCATTAGGAAACTGACACGGAATCTCTTGATGGACCATTACTACCTGCTTTGGATGTCAAGTACTTTCATCCACTCCAGAGGTATATTAATGAGGCAGGAAAGGCAGATCTGGGAAATGAAATCATCATCTAAGCATGGCTTTTCTTCTTTGTTAATCATGCCCTCTTTCTTTTCTCTCCTTTCCATTTCAAAAGTTGGTCTGGGCAGAGTGAAGCCTGCTGGAGTTTCAGGAATAAGAAACCCACGCTATTGGCTCCCCCTGGGCTTCCCTGATTTTTTTTCAACCCAGGCAGGGTGCTGACAGTTTGATGTTTGCTGTTGGGCGGCTTTTCCCAGGTGCTTTCCTCCCTCCAACGTCCCTTTTTGCTGAGCTTCAAAGGGGTAAATGAGGAGTCAGTGGGCATATTGAGCTGTTGAAATAGAAACAATGGTTTTTCAAAGGGGTGCCACCGAGGCGGAGGTTTCGAAGGTGGCTCGAGGGGCATTTCTGGGACCAAGGAGAGTTCAGCAGTGCGTGGCGAGTTGCTCCGTTCAACAGAGCTTGGGCAGCATTCGGGAGACTTTCAACTCCAAGCTTCGGCATTTATTTCATGTTAAAGGGGGCAATAAAAGAAATCGGGAGCATTCTTCAGACACGAGTCACCAGGAGCCCTGCCTGTCTTCTGCGCGGAAGCCTGTGTTAATCCGTAAAAAATTGATTTATGTCACTGCCGGTGACGTGCTCGTGTGGAAACCAGAGCGGACCCCATAGAGATGAAGGGCTGCTCTTCACGCCGCATTCGGATGAAGAACTTAGCACCAGAATTGCCCTGGTCTTCTCCCCCGCTCCTTCTGGGAAAGACGGATTTTGGGTGTGTTAAAGAATGGTGTTTGCTTAATGATGCCCTTAATGAAAATCCTTGATCAATGATCATTTGTGGACTTCTCATAGGGGAGGCTTGAAAAGCACAATCATTTAGCTACTAACTATTTTCTCAGGCAAAAAGGGGGAAAATCGATGCTTCAGGTCTGGCGAATATGACAGAAAGCTATGGATGGATGAATGCTAGATAGACAAAAGCTGCGGATGAGGCTGGGCGACTGGGTGTAAACCGAAGTGATCATTGGCCGAGGGGAGATGAAAAACGGTGAGGGTGAGTGGATTAAATGAAATGAGAGATGAAATAAAGAGTGGATTGGGCAGCAAGGGCATGCGCGCTGAAATCAACAAGTTGGGAGAACCAAAAGGAAAAAGCACAATATGGAGATCAAAACCGAAATTAAATTGTCTATAAAGGAAGACAGCAAAACAAGGTAAATGGTCGTTAAGTCATCAGGCTCTAGGCATGCAGCAGGCAGGAATTCAATCAGGAATTCAATGGGGAGGGAAGGCTGAGGCAGGGAGACAGCTACAGAAGGAATCCCTCCCCCTCCCCCCACATGACAGGCAGGGACCTCGAGGAAGGAGGAGGGGGTCACCCCCAGCACACTCCCCACCAGGGGCTCCGGGAGGTAAAGGGATGGTCAAGGGGTCTGCAGCCAAGCAGAGCATCTTCTGCTTTTTAAAACCCAGGGCGCTTTAGGTCAACAGATAGTCTGCTGTCCCTCCCACCACCATATCAGCTCTAAAGTTGCATATATGTTCTCATCAGTCCAGGACGCTCCATTAACTCTGCATTCTGCAGTTCGCAATATAAAACCCATAGGTTCCCCCTTCCCCCTGCTTTTTAAAAATATTCAATTATAATATTTAGAGTGTCTTTTCAAATTCTGCAACTCCCAGATTCTGACACACCCTCATCTTGGGGGGTGTATCCCCTACTCCCCACTGAGATTCACTGACCTAGTGTATCTTTGAATAGATCATAAGAGCCAATTAACATGAATCTTTACAGACAGATTCTTAGAGTTATCAATACCCTTAGTCTAATATTTCTCTTTAAAGATGGAGAAACTGAGGCCCAGAGAAGGCAATGGTATTGTCTGAGGTCAGACTGATGAACCTAGTTTCAGGGCAGGAAAGAGGTAGACATAGAGAATGGACTTGAGAACATGGGGTGGGAGGGCGAAGCTGGGGCGAAATGAGAGTAACATCGACATATATACCCTACCGAATATAAAATAGTTGGCTGGTGGGAAGCAGCAGCATAGCACAGGGAGATCAGCTCGGTGCTTTGCGATGACCTAGAGGGGTGGGACAGGGAGGGTGGGAGGGAGGCTCAAGAGGGAGGGGATATGGGGACATGTGTATGCATAGGGCTGATTCGCTCTGTTGTGCAACACAGTATTGTGAAGCAATTATACTCCAATAAAGATCTATTAAAAATAAAAGTTAAAGGCTGAGTCAGATTTAGTACATAATAGCTCTTGAGCCCCAATTTGCTATTTCTACCTACTTTCATTAATTTCCAATTCAACTTGGGCTGGGCTTGATCTGGAAAGAAAAAGTCAGTTAAGCCAAAGAGTCTTGTTGCCCAAATTATAAAGGGAGGTGTCTCATCTGTCTGTTTCAGGAGTCTGGGAGCAACACAGGAACTGGGCGTCCCACCTAGCTCAGAAACTAGCACGTTCTCAGAGTGTAGAAAATATCTGGCAAATGAATAAATGTGTGAATAAATTCAAAAGCAATGATGAGCAAGCTGCGTGGTTTAGCACGTAGCTCCTGGAGCCCTCTTTCTTGGGTGAGCCTCAGTGTCCTAATTTGTTCAAGAAGAGCAATGATGTTCCCTGTCTCAGGCAGTCTTCGTGACGATCAAATGCATATCGAAGTGATTTTTAAACAGGGGAATGAGAATATTATACAGAAGAGCCCCATGAATTTGTCTGATAAGAAGCCCAGAGAACAAGGTCCCCTCCTCTCCCCCAAAAAATAGAATTATATAAATCCTTTCCCCACTGTGAGTTCCCTTCAAGCAAAATTCTACTGTACCTAGCTTTATCTCTGTATACTTACCCAGAAACAAATCTCGGTGTGAGTAGATGTGAGTCATTCCTGATAGAGGTGGGGGATGAGAGGGGAGTAGAGCAGGAGTGGAGCCTTTGGGGTAGTGAAATGAAACTGGAGAGTGGAAGGAAACTCTGCAACAGGACAGTTAAAACTAGGGCAAACTGGGCTTCCCTGGTGGCGCAGTGGTTGGGAGTTCGCCTGCCGATGCAGGGGACGCGGGTTCATGCCCCAGTCCAGGAAGATCCCACATGCCGCGGAGCGGCTGGGCCCGTGAGCTGTGGCCGCTGAGCCTGTGCGTCCGGAGCCTGTGCTCCGCAACGGGAGAGGCCACAACAGTGAGAGGCCCGCGTACCGCAAAAAAAAAAAAAAAAAAAAAAAACTAAGGCAAACATCTCTAAAATTTGAAGCAAAATTTTAAAGGCAAAGATTTCAAAGTCACAACACCTCACATCTTGATGACACCATGCCTAATATGATATTTACATGATAATTTTCTAAAGTGTTAGTCCTCTTTAAAATAAAAACCAAACGGGGAAGAAAAGAACCTCTGAGGAATTAGGCAAAATAAGCAGAATAGACAAGCACAATTACCTGTAAATAAACTGGAGTAAGGTTTGAATGGGTCATTTTCCTTCCTTTAGCTTAGACATATTTATTTAATTACACACATGCCTATGTTAAAACACTAGTGTGTGGCATTTACAATGCAAGCATAAAATAAGTATGGCTTGGTTCGCTACAAAACAGGTGATGGGTTTGCACACATAAAAACAAGGAACATTGGTTTGATGAGGAAAGGAACAGAAGTTAACATGTGCTTTGAGGTGGGTGTCTGGGAGCTTGGGAGAGACCCAAGAGGTGAAAGTAAACCACATGACTTTAATATAAGAAAGTTCTTGAATGGAGAACCAGACATATAAAAAATAAAATTGTCTTCTTCTCCATATCACGTGTAACAAAGCAAAACAAATGTAGAAAACTCTCATCGGCAATGCTGGGAGAGTGAGATCCAGGGAACTTTCTAGTTAGTAAAGGTTGGTATGTGTAAATGAATTGGGTGGTTTTCACGTCTCTCATTTGTGATGTATAAACTCTTGTTGAGATATTTATATTTAGTGATCTGTCTTAACTGCTTTATTTTAGTGAAAGTAGAAAGTATTGTTAAGGGTTTTTCATTGCTACTTTGGTTCCCTGAGACTATTTTTGGGTAACGTCTGTCAACCACCAACCTCAAAAAAAAAAAAATTAAAAACCCACCACCATAATAATCTGTTGATCAAGCAAAGTCTGATTTAAGGTAGATAACTCAGTGTTGAGGCATGATTAAGACTGGACATAGTTTGTGATATATTAATCATTTGGAATTGGTGGACACAGTGAGGTGAGGGTTTTGAAGCAAGGCTTGAAGTATAACAATCATATCAAAAGCCCATTGAATGATCTATCATTTTGAGAAGGGAATTTTTACTCTGTTGAGGATTACTTGACTATTTGTTTGTTCAAATAAATGAATTTTCAGTCCCTGAAACAATCAAAAAGTTATGTTTAATTTCATTTTCCTGGATAAGAATTTCATGGAAAGTACTATCATGTCCTTAATCCAGTCAAGCTGCGTGCCTATAGGTAGTTTCAGTTCTCCCTTGACAGAATTGAGGCTGAGAGCTCTGGTTTCAGGTAAGACGGAGTCACCACACTCCACCCTGTCTCTCCTATTGACTGTAGCTATAAAATTTAGACAGAATACACGGAACAGCTATTTGAGGGCTTTAAAGTAAATAGTAGAGGATAGATTGAGGAGGAAGACCAGAATTTTAAGTACTACCAAACTGGTGGTGAGTTTCCCATTTTTTCCTCCTGGATCTCCAGTCCTGGGCCCCAGGTAGCCTGGAACCCAAAGAGGGCTCCAGGAGAAAACTTCAAGCTCTGGTTCGAGAAGGAGGAAAGTGGATAACTGACACTTCAAAGAGAGCAGCAGAAATCTCCAATTTTACCTTTTTTCTTTCCAACATTCTTTTTCATCTCAGCCCCAGACCATACCACAGGGGCAGTGGTGGTGACAACAGCAATGATGGCAGCAGGGCTCCTAGAGCCTAAAACTCTGAGAAAGGGGTACCTTCTTCTTCGATCAGAGGGGCTGGGGTCATGGGAGTCCCACAGATGGTGGAGAAAGAATTAAGTGCAGGTAAAATTTGAAGAGACAGTGACTGAAATATCCCCAAATTTGGCAAAAGACATAAGCCTCTAGATCTGAGAAGCTTAGTGAAATCCAAACAGGTTAAACCCAAAGAAATCCATGCCCAGACACATCATAATAAAACTACTAAAACTAAAGTCTTGAATGCAGCCAGAAAAATAACAACACATTACTTATAATCAATGACTTGAATGATGATTTTTCATGGTAGTAGAACAGCTCCATCATGGCAATCTGGCCACCTTGCTTGTATGCACATAGACCACGTAGGCAAAGCTAAACCATAATTTGACATAAGCCTTGGGAGACCATCCTGTGATTCTCCCAAAACATGGTGAAATAGGCAAACTTGTAAGGAGGTATCACTTGCCTCCCTATCTTGTAAGAGGCTGCCACAAGCCAGGTCCTCACCTACCTTCCTGGACTGTCCACCTTGCCTCCTCCCCTTAAGAAAAAAACTATTTAGCTATTTAAATAAAGCTATTTAGCTACAGTCCAGAACTGGCTCTTCCATGAGTGACATTTGCTCGTGCCATTAATCATTTGGTTCATCAAGTTCAGTGTCATTCTGTAGGGCTAGGGATACAGAGAGCTGACACTATGCTGATCTTGCTTACTCTGTCTAAGTAATCAACTGTCTTACTCCATCTGGATTTGCTGTCTCCTTACCAGCCAAATCTATGGAAGTGTGATGTGCCAACCTAGCAGCTGTACCATGCTGCTGTTCAGTGAATGCTTGACACTCATCAGAGATTATTGAGGCCAGAAAGAAAATGCAAAACATTTTTAAAGTGCTGAAAGAAAAGAAGTGTCAACCAAGAATTCTGGCTAGAAATATCCTTCAGGAAGGAAGGTAAAATAAAGACATTCTCAGATGAAGGAAAACTAAGAGAATTCATTGCCAATATAATTTCTCTAAAGATTTGCTAAAGGTAGTTCTCCACTCAGTGGGGGATATGATGCCAGAAGGAGGCTTGGAACATCAGGAAATGAAAGAAGAGCAACATAAATGGGTAAGTATACTAGACTGTTCTTCCCGTCTTGAGTTCTTAAAATATATTTGTGACTTGAAATCAAAAGTTATTACATTGTCTGATTGGGTTTTGATGTACCAAAGTATAATACATAACACAATTACAACCTAAATGTCCATCAAGAGATGAATGGATAAAGAAGACGTGGTATATATATACAACGGAATATTATTCAGCCATAAAAAGAATGAAATAATGCCATTTGCAGCAACATGGATGGACCCAGAGATTATCATACTAAATGAAGTAAGCCAGAGAAAGACAAATATCATATGATATCACTTACATGTGGAATCTAAACAAAACAAAACAAATGGACTTATTTCCAAAACAGAAAAAGACTCACAAACAGAGAAAACAAACTTATGGTTACCAAAGAAGAAAGGGGATGGAGGGAAAAATTAGGAGTTTGGGATTAACAGATACACACTACTATATATAAAATATATAAACAACAAGGAACTACTGTGTAGCATGGGGAACTATGTTCAATATCCTATAATAACCTATAAGGGAAAAGAATCTGAAAAATTATATATATATATATATATATATATATATATATATATATATATATATATATACACACCCACACACACATATGTATAACTGAATCACTTTGTTGCACACTTGAAATGAACACAACATCGTAAATTAACTATACTTCAATTAAAAAAATCAAATAAAATGTGCATGCACCAACAGCAGATATTTATAATATATGAGGTAAAACCTGACAGAACAGAAAAGTAGACAAATCCACAGTATACTTGGAGATTTCTACACTTCTCTCTCAGTAATGGATAGAATTAATAGACAAAAACAATGTAGGATATAGAAAAACTTAATAACCCCATCAACCAAGAGGAATTCATTGACATTTATGGAATACTCCAGTCAACAATGGCAGCATAAATATTCTTTCCAAGTGCATATGGAACATTCACAGAGATAGACTAAATTCTGGTTTCTTTGGCTGGAGTTCAGAGAGGGAAGAAGAATAATAGGAGATTAGGCTGGAAGAAAGGCAAGGGCTAAATCGCGTTGTGTTGTATTAAGCCATGTTAAAGATTCTGGTCTATTTTAAGACCAATAAGAAGTCACTGCAGTGTTTTAAATTGGGCTGTGGAGGGAAGGTGGGTGAAAAAATAGGTTTGTTTAGAAAGACCCACTCCAGGTACAGTGTGAAAAATAAATTGGAGGAGAGTCAATGTAGATACAAGAGGTCAGTTAGGAGGCCGTTGTGCTAGGTGGGTGCCTTTGGGGTCCCCCACTGGCATGCAAGATGACTCTAGTCAGAGTTGTCAGCTCTTATGCACCAGGCTTCAGGGTAAATTTCACAAAACCACATAGTGTAAATTAGGGAATGGACTTTATTGAAGGTCATTGAAATTTACAGGGCCAAGAGAGCCAGAACAAAACAAAAAAGTCACAGACCCTCCATTCTCCTGTCATCGCATGGAGAAGTGAGCTAAAGGCCAGAGCACTACTGGGTCTCAGCAAGGAGAACATACCCCCTGACAGTCCCCCTTTTTATAGGGCAGACGTGAAGTAACAGTCTTGTCAATGGGAGACTACACAAGCCTCTGAGCAATAGGCAGACTAGATTTGGGGTGCCAGTGGTTTACAGGAGTTGTCTGGGACTGCCTGCTGCCTCTGGAATGTTACAATCTCCACTGCTGGAGTGAAAAAGACACCAGTCTCATGGGAACCTAGTTCAGGTACAGCCCCTTCCCTGCTAGGAGAAGGGGGAGCCCTCAGCCCAAGCTAGCTCATTCTCCTGGCAGCCCAGAACGAGCTATTAAGGTCACAGTTTGATAGTCCTGCTCATTGCACTGCAGGGGCTACCACAGTGGCCTAGACCAGGGGTTGGCAAATTTTTTCTTTAAAGGGCAAAATAGAAAAGAGTTTTGGCTTTGCAAGCCATATGGCCTCTGTCACAACTATATAATTCTGCTCTTGTAGCATGAAAATAGCCATCAACAACATGTAAATAATACAGTACATAAACAAATGACTGTCTGTGTTCCAATAAAACTGTATATACAGAAATAGGTGGTGGGCCAGATTTGGTCCATAAGCTATAGTTTGTTGATCTTCAGTCTAGGCAAGAGACAATGTTGCCAATTTATTTTTGACAAAGGTGCAAAACAATTAAATGGAGGAAGGACAGCCTTTTTGACAAATGGTGCTGGAGCAATTGCACATCCATGGGTAAAACAATAAACTTTGACCTAAACTTTCTACTTTATACAAAAATTAACTGAAATGTATCATAGATCTAAATGTAAAACCTAAAACAGCAAAACCTTTGAAAAAAAAGAAAAATTGAACTGAGTTTAGGCAAAGAGTTCTTAGACACAACACCAAAAACATGATCCATAAAAGAAAAAAAAAGATAAATCAGACTTCATTAAAATTAAACATTGCTGCTTTGCCAAAGCCACTGTCAAGATAATAAAAAGGCAATCACAGACTGGGAGAAAATATTTTTAAACCACATATCTGACTAAGGATTTGTATGCAGAATACATATTGAATTCTCAAAACTCAACATTAAGGAAACAACCCAATTGAAAACAAAAAGTGGGCAAAATACTTCAACAGACACATCACCAGTGAAGATATACAGATAGAAAATAAGAACATGAAAATATGATCAGCATCATCAGACATTAGTAAAATGTAAACAATGATGAAATACCATTACAAACCTATTAAATGGCTAAAATAAAGAATATTGACAATATGAAATGCTGACAAGAATGCAGAGCCACTGGAACTCTTATGCATTGCTGGTGGGAATGCAAAATTGTAGAGTCAACTCTGAAAAACAGGCAATTTCTTATGAAGTTAAACATATACTTTCCATATGATTCAGCAATCACCCTTCCCTAGAGAAATGAAAAGTTATGTTCACACAAAAACCTGCACATGAATGTTTGAGTCTATTTATAATCACCTGAGTAGTCAACTGGAAACAACCCAAATGTCCTTCAGTGGGTACTTGATGAAACTGTGGTACATTTATACAGTGGAATATCACAAAGCCATAAAAAGGGAAGAAGATCCATTGATATACACAACTTGGATGAATGGCAAGGGCATGCTGAGTGAGAGAAGCCAATCTCAAAAGGTTATATACTGTGTGATTCCACTTATATGACAGTCTTGAAAAGATAAAACTGTAGTAGTAGAGAACAGATTAGTGTTTGCCAGGGGCTAGGGTGGGGGGAGAGTGTCATTATAAAGCAGGGGTGGGGGGGCATTTTATGGAGTGATAGAATTGTTCTGTACCTGATTGTGGTGGTAGTTACATGAATTTATACGTGTGTTAAGATTCACAGAACTATACACCCCCAGAGTCAATTTTACTTTACACTGACTTAAAAAATGAAACAATAATCAAATTTGTGATTCAACCTATAAAACAATTTACTGTTTATATGATCATTATTGCTATAATATTTTATCTCAATTGCTTTCATTTGTTAGTAAGCAGTTTCCAAATTCATAATTTTTAAAATAATGATAACCAAGAGCTTTGGGACATTTCAAGAAAGTTTGGAGAGATTCTGCAAAAAGAAAAACCAAAGTAACTGAGTCTGAGGGGGCTTAACTAACTTACTGAGGCCCCACTTTCTTTCCCAGGCATTTGTTGCTATCACTGAAACTGAGCAGGACCCTGTGGGACTCCTGGACATGAAAGCCTTTGTGTCCCCATTTCTTGTTATTGGGAATAGCCTTCAACCTCCATGACCCTCACTGTGTTCCAAAAGGCAGGTTCAAGTAGTTGCTAATCAGGGAAGGGAGGGGATGCAGAGACAAGGGAGGAACCGTCCAGAAACAATAGTTCAGGCTTGGGGCAGGGTCCTGGTTCCTCCTCAAGGGATACACATAACAATATTTTTGAGCTCTTTAAAGAACTAAAACCCCCAACAAATGGAAGATGTTAGCATTCTTCATTCCAGATAACCTCGAGAAGCTCATCAAGAGACCACCTGAGGCCAGATTAAAGGAGTGCAGGCCCTGCACACATCCTTATCAGCGACCCCACCCTCGAATCATTGCTATAAAACTTCTCATCAAATCCCCCCCCACCCCCGGGTTGGGACACACATTTTTGAGAGCACGAGCCCGCTGTGTCCCCCTTTGCCTGAAAAAGCAATAAAACTATTCTTTTCTACTTCATCCAAAACTCCGTCTCCAAGATTTGCTTTGGCACTGGTGTACAGAGGCTGAGTTTTCGGCATCGTCAGGCACGACGTCTCCCCAGTAGCTATGAGGATCCCACACCAGTTACCTGGGCAGGAGCTCAGCCAATTGGTCTCAGGGATCAAGCTTTCCTGCACAGATGGAGCCCTAGCTCCCCCTTCCCCTTGAGACACTCAGTACCTTCCTTTCCCCTGCTGACAGCCCTGACTGAATGTATCCCTCTGAACTACCCAGTAAACACACTTTTATGGCAGTGATTGCTTGCTACTTGGAGGAGAAAAAAGAATCTATTACAGTTCATTTTAGAGCAAATTAATAATATCAACAATAATAATTACTAATAGGCATTGTTATTCTTTTAAGTCAAATTATATGTTGCTATAAACCAGACGTAAAATATGACTTTCTCTACTAGTGAAAGTCTTAATTAAAATGATGCATTTTAATATACTTTGCTGTGTGATATAAATTATGTCTCCTCCATTTTTGAATTCTTCCCTTTAATGATCTTTGCTGTGCAGCGTTAAGGAAGAAGAAAACTCGTGATTAATAAAGGCGTGAACAGGTGGCCACACTGCTTCTAAAAGATCAGTAGTGTCATAATTTCTTAATTATTATTATACTCTGTAAAGGGTTTTAAATACATGATGATATATTTCAGTCTTCTACTTCTGGCACCCTAGCTCCTGGCATTACATTTCATTTGGAATAATAATTAATGAGAAATGAGATAGCTCCATACATTTTATTCCTCCGGTTTTAGTCTCTGAAGTAGCCTTCCTGTCACATTCGCTATGCAAATGCACCGGCACTGCCTGTAATTTCAGCAATATGGGAGGCCGCCTCTCAGAATGCCTTGAAGTACTTTTTTTGGAATTAACATTTTATTCCTGAAAGCAGAATTTTCCATATGCCTTTCAAAGAAGCAGATGAAAGCTGCATAATTGCTCTGTTTTCATCAAGGTGAATGAACCAACGAAACATTGAAAGTACCAGACAATGGAGGGAAAAAATCAGCTTGTCTTTCCTCTGGTGTGCTGGTGCCTGTGAAAGGGTACTCAGTGTACAATTAGCTACAGAGTACCTGCCATCTCTTTAATAACCGCCCACTTAGTCGGATAAGTGTCCTGCCTGTCCAGATAAGCCCTGTGTTTGATTAAGGGAAATCGTTCCATGTAAATGCTGGCCTGTGCAGCCAATCAAAGGCGGAGTCAGCCTATCTATTATGGATCTGTCAGTCTTGTCTGTTTGCTTATTAAAGTTTCTTTGGCAAACCCAGTGGCCTCCCTTTGGTATGCTAAGTAGTCCTAAACGATGCTAACATATTGGAGTGAAGTCACAGGCCTTTGAATGACTCTGGGAGTGTCTACGGTCTTCCCTAACTTACCAAGGCATTTTGTTCCAAAAGTTTGTTTGTAAGTCAGTTGTTTGGAACTGGAGAAGCATTTTTCCCATGGAAACAATGTTACAAATGATGAGAAGGTTCCCAGGCCAGTCCACAAAAGCCTATTTAACCCAGAATATGGTTGGACTACAGGGCCCATAGCACTAGGGAGCCAGTCGCCATTAAGATCATTGTTTCTATGGGAAAATGTGCTCCCCAGGCTAATTGTGGATGCCGGGAGCAATTCCCCAGCCCTTTCTAGCCTCTGGCAGCTGGAGCCTAGACTCCCCAGTCCCTCTTTCCTTCAGGCTGGAAGGTAGAATGGTGGAAAGTCCTGGGGGAATCAAAAAAAGTAGGGGCGTGGGACGTTCAAGAGCTTCTGCAGGAGGGTTCTGCAACAGATTGGGTGTCCAGACGAGCAAATAAAGATACTGGGTGTCTAGTTAAAGTCGACTTTCAAATAAACAATGAATACTTTCTCATATACGTCCCATGCAATATTTGGGTCATTCTTACACTTTAAAAAGTATTTGTTGTTTATCTGAAATTACAATTTATCCCAAGTTCTGTATTTTATCTCCCAACCCTAGGTAGGGATCACAGGCTTGGTGGGTTGCCATGGCTGCAAGGACTCTGGAACAGAAAGGCAGGGGTTTAGTAGGAAGAATGGAACCTTCAGAGGTGAAGGAATGCCTCTTCAGGGAAGCAGCAGAATACTGCTATTCCATAGAAGGGAACATTTCAGATAACTCAAGTTGATAGGCTTCAGCTCAAGAATGCTTTGGATTGGAGCTCTTTCCTTTGGAAGTCTTTCTAAAGCATAGTACATGCTTCCTTGCCTTCTTAAAAGGATGAATATAAATTCATCTTGATGATTTCCGAGTGACATTATGACCTTGGGAAAATTGCTTAACCCTTCTGTGCCTCAATTTCCTCATCTGTAAATGGGGATATTAATATTACCTTCCTCGTTGTTTAGTTGTGTGGGTTCAATCTGTTAATCCGTGTAAAGGGTTTAGAATGGCATCTGCCTCATTACCTCATACTGTTTTGTGGGTGTTGTTTATTGTTGTTATTTTACTGTCTTCTATTTTACCTACACTCAGGAACAATGTGCTCAGTGGAATTTCCTGCCTGAACATTACATAGCCCCAGATAAATTTTTCCTTCTATCTCTCAAGAGCACGCTCTCTCTCTTCTTTTATTTTATGTATTAGCTGCTGCTTTTCTCTTTGTCTACAGGCCACAATGCTTCTAGACTGGTCCCTTATCTTGTATCAATATAATTGATCACATGAAAGCCTGAAGTTTGCTATGGCTTCCTACAGAGTATAGAACATGGAGATATATATATAAGAATTTTCCCCAAACATTTCATAATGTAAATGTTCCCCAAATATTTTATAATGTAAATGTGCATTTTACAGCAGACCCCCTGTACCCTCACTTTCTGGTGTTGAAGACTTTGTGTAGTTAGTCCCCTCACCTTGAGTGTGGGCCAGACCTGATTACTTGCTTCTAATGCATAGAATATGGTTGAAGTGATGGGGTATCACTCCCAAGTTTAGGTTGCTAACCTTAACTTTTGGAATTATTTGTTATACAGCAACAGATATAATATACTCCCATATATCTATATTCTACAATTAATCTTTTACTACACTTGCTTTATCACTACACTTGCTGTATCCATCTATCTATCCATCCTTCTATTCATCCATCCTTCTACTCATCCATCAATCCATCTTATTTGTTCTGTTGTTGTTGTTTTTTATGACTGCATACATATCTTTTTTCACTTCTAGATTGATGGCTGTGTTCCAGATGCCTGAGGATGTCAGAACACTGACCTTTGGATAATTGAAATAATATATAATAGTATTTGATTCTTCCAAAACTATGGGTCAAATACTAATAGTCCCACAACACAGGGGCATTGTCCAATAATTTAACCTTGAAAACAAGGCTCTTGCCAACAAGCCATTCTTCACTTTCTGCCTTGTGAAACTTTTTATAGTGTATTCACTTATTTATTCATCTTTTAATGTTCCATATTAAGATGTGGCCACCTTCAGTGCTTCAGCCAAAATTTTCACTTTATCACTCTGTTCCAGTTACTACTGCTGCATAATAAACTACCCTAACCAGCCCATGAAACAACAAGCATTTATGATTTATGCTCTTGTATTCTGTGGGTCAAGGATTTGGACAGAACACAGTGGGGATTGTTCCATATTTTCTAGGGCCTCAGCTGGGAAGACTTGTATGACTAGGGTGACTTGAACAGCTGGTGACTAGTATTACCTGGAGAGTTCTTCACTCACACATCCGGCACTTGGGCTACAATGTCTTCAAGGGTAAGTGTAGCTGAGACAGGTGAGCAGAGCACCTATATGTGGCCTAGAGATATGAACTTATCATAGTTGCTGACATACGGTGAGATGCAACAAACACTACGATGAGGTAGGTGCCCTGGGGGCAACTACTTTGTAGGCCTTTTTAGGAGATGGCACTGCCACTCCACACGTAACACCACTCCCTAGCTAAGTCCCCTCTCCTGCACACACACACACACACACAGAAACACTAAGTCCTTGTCTTCTTGTCCCATGGGAAGTGTATCTTTGGGGCTCAGTCCTGACCGAGTCCTTCTCCCCACTTTCTGGCTAACTGGACCTTCTGGTCCGACCCCCAGCACCGCAGCACCCGTCTCCCTCCCACGTCACATACTTGCTTCTTCCCCTCATGCTCTGCTCCCCACC
Source organism: Mesoplodon mirus (assembly GCF_964341445.2). Taxonomy (NCBI): domain Eukaryota; kingdom Metazoa; phylum Chordata; class Mammalia; order Artiodactyla; family Ziphiidae; genus Mesoplodon; species Mesoplodon mirus. The sequence continues at coordinate 135,592,547 of NC_138981.1, read as the reverse complement.
GTCAGAGAACTCTGACACACACATGTTCATATCAGGTGGATTTTACTTAACGTAAGATTCAGGGTCTATACAGTTAGCCATTTCTTAGACCCCTGGAGATTTCTGAGGTCTCTGACCCTGCTCTGCCCATTGTTTCAGCTGGAGGGGCAGGCTGCTCTGACGGCTTTCTTAGCTTCTCTGATGGGGTGCGAGCTTTCGGAGTCTTTTTTGCTTGAACTCCCTGGAAGGTGCCTCTTTAACCTCATGGTTGCCTTGGTCACCTAGAAAGACAAGCGGGTGAGCACAGAAAGACACTGGTTTGGGGAAGAGGGTGGAGTATGGATGGGAATGGGGGCTTCAGGAGAAGGGATATGGGCTGAGACGGGGTATGTGCCAGGCAAGGACAGGGGAGGGGTTCTTATGGGGGGTGTCAATGGGCAAGAGGAGCTTGGGTGGGTTCAGCTCACCTTGACCCTGCTTTTGCGTCTCTGTTGATGCAGAGTCTTCTTCAGCCCTTTGGTGCTTCGAGTCAGCTGGGAGTCCCTAACTGCGCTTGGCCCTTGTGGCTTCCTGGTCACCTTGGCCACTTTGAAGACTCCCAGCAGTCTGTCCCAGAGCCCCATCCCAGCCTCATACGCCCCTCCCCAGTGTGCTGTGGGGCCACGTCCTTCAGCTTTATGGGGTCAGCAAGTCACTCCCCCAGCCAATGGTGGCTCTGGGTGGGCCTTGACATCACAAAGCCCCATTCTGACCCCTCTAGGGGAGGATGGGAAGCAAGCCAGATGTTCTGGTGGGAGAAAGGGGGCATTTTTAGCACCCCTAAAGAGCCCTCCAAACTCACCTACCAACCTCATCTCCCCATGTCAGTTCTGATGGGTCACATGGCAGGGAGAAGGTGTCTCCTCCAAACCTTGCCCCACTGACACACGATTCGGGGGTTCTTTCTGTCCTCTCCCACCTTTCACCATTACCTAGTTTTTGTATGTCTTGCCTAAAATCCCTCCATGGTAATGAGGCTGCATTTAAGTGTCTGTGGAAATGATAGTCCTTCCACTTTCCTCCTACAAGGTGCTCTTATGCACCTTGAAGACCATGTACTGCTGGGCCACCTAGGAGGAACCATTTCCATCCCACCTCCTTTTCTCAGTGCTCACGTAGCTCTCCTCAGTTTTCTATTTTCCATTCTGAAACCACTGTCGTCAGGCTGTCAGACTGCAGTGAATACACTTTCTCCACTTGGAATCTAGTCTTGTTTCAAATCTGGGGCTCATGGTCACCCGACTAGGTGTGCTACCCAGGCTTGGGTTTTAACAGGGTGACGGTTTGTGCTGGGTGATCCGATGCAGGAAATGACCACCTGAGACCCTGTTAAAGCCCAAGCCTGAGACTGATGAGTGTTCCCAGGGAGGGGCAGAGCTTACCAGAGGTGTGTGAGCCTCATGTGCAAAGGTCTTCTCAACATGTGTCCTCACAAACCAGACACATTTCTCACCTTGTTTTACTGCTGGCATCTCCATTGGAGCTTACCTCACCATGGAGGCCCTGGTGGAATTCATTTCTGTGAATCGCTACCACAAGCTTCCAACTTCTTGGAGGAGACACTGTGTGACCAAGTCCTGTCCATCTAGCTCCCAAGGTCTCTCATTCAGGTTATCGGCCCTGGAGGAAAGGGGAAAGAGTTGTATGCTTCACCACATGCCTTGTGTTCCTAATCAACTAGCAGGGTCAGCCAGCCTGAGGTGCTCCCCTGGGGACACAGTCTTTTGGCTTAGCGGTGCTTTCTGGGTTTCCTATGAAACTCACTCACTTCTGGGTGTCCACTGGTTGCTATTTCACCCAGGATGCATCACACTGCTTAAAATCTTAAGCGGCAGAACAGACATACCATAAACAAATCCAAAAGACGACTGACTCTGAAAATTTTTAGAACAAACAACCTAAAACCTGATAGAAAAATGTGAAAAAGACACGAGCCGGCAATTTATAAGAAAGATGTAGCACTGGCCTTTAACCTTATTGAAAGATGTTTAAAAGACATGAGCAGCCAATTCACAAGACAGGTATGGAACTAGCCCCTAACCATATTAAAAAGATATTTAACCTCACTCAGGTAAGAAATATCAAATTGAAACTCCTTGAGAAGTCAAACTGACCCAGAACTGGCACAGATTTTCAAATACTTGTAATAACTGTATTCTGTATGTTCAGAAATTAAGTAGAGACATGGAAATTATAAAACAGACCCAAATTGTCCTTGTAGAGGTGAAAACTATAGTGTTAGATGACAAACCCAGTGGACAGAATAAATGGAAGATTAGACAGGGCAGAAGGACACATTTGTGTACTTGAAGACACAGCAATAGAAGCCGTCCAGGTGGAAGCACAGAGTCCATCAATACAGAAAACGTATGATCCACCATGATCCACTGAGTTTTGTCCCCCAGGAATGCAGGATTGGTTAAACATTTGAAAATCACTCAGTGTAATTCATCTTACCAACGAACCAAAAATGAGAAGCAGCAGGGTAATCTCAATAAATGCAGAAAAATAATTTGATAAAATCTAACATCTATTCTGTACAAAAACTCTTAACAAACTAGAAATAGAAAACTTCCTCTAACTGATGAAGGCAATAAACTCTATAACTAACATCACACTTTATGGTAGAAGACTGAATGCTTTACTTCTAAGATCAGGATCAATAACAAGATGTCTACTCTCATTATACTGAATTTCTGTCCATGAAATCAGATTAGAAAATGATATAGAAGGCATCCAGTTTGGAAAAGAGGAATAAAACTGTTTTCATCTGCAGACATCTGTGTAGAATATCCAGTGGAATCTACAACAACAACGACAACAAAAAAAACGACTAAAACTAATAAGCAATTTAAGCAACATTGCAAGGTATACAGTCGACATATAAAATTCAATTAATTGCTTTTCTATATAGTAGGATAGACAATTGAACACTAAAATTTTATAACATTTACAATAACATCAAAGTATGACAAACGTAAGGATCTGACAAAATCTATGAAAGGCAACAATGCAAAAAATGGACAAAAGATTTGAACAGGAAATTCACCAAAAAAGACATACAGGTGGCAACTAAGTACTGCACACCTAAATGATGGCTATAATGAGGGAACAAACAAGAACAAGTGTGATGAGGATGTGCAGAAATTGGAACTTTCATACATTTCTGGTGGAAATTCAAAATGGTACAGCCCCCATGGGAAACACTTGGGAAATTGTTTAAAAAGTTAAACATTGGGTTGCCATATGACCCATCAATCCCACTCCTAGGTATATACCAAAAAGAATGAAAAATATATGTTAACCCAAAGACTTGCACATGAATGGTCATAGCAGCATTATTTGTAATAGTCAAAAAGTTGAAACGACTCAAATGTCCATCAATTTGTGAATGAATAAATAAAACATGCAATGGAATATTATCTGGCTATAAAAAATGGAGTTCTGATCCATGCTATAACATGCTATAGCTCTGAAATGATTATGTTAATTAAAAGAAGCCAGACACAAAGGCTGCATATTGCATTTTTCCATTTATATGACTGAATATGTCCCAGATTAGGCAATTCCCTAAAGACAGAAAATAGAGTAGTGGATGCCAGGGGCCAGATGAGGGGGGAGATGGAAAGTGCCTGCCAACCAGTACAGTGTTTCCCACTGGAGTGATGAAAACATTCTAGAATTAGGTAGTGGTTATGGTCGCAGAAGCTGTGAATAAACTACAAATCACTGTACTGTATACTTTAAATGGTAAATTTATGGTATGTGAACAATATGTCAATAAATAAAAGGCTCTTAAAAAAACCACTAACCTTGACTTCTATGTCCAGAAAAATCATCCTTCAAAAATAACAGAGAAAGAAAGATATTCTCATATGAACAAAAACTCAGGGGACTTATTTTCAGCAGATCTGGTCTGTAAGAAATGTTAAAAGTTTAAGTTCTTCACACAGAAGAAAGTGATATTAAACAAGAATTATGAGCTAAATAAAGAAAGGAAGAGTGTCATAAAATAAAGAAATGAAGGTAAAATAAAATGAAGCTTTTTTCTTATTCTTAATTGGTAAAAGATAAATGGTTGTTTAAAGCAACGATAGTAACAACGTATTGAGTGTTTATAACAAATGAATACGTTAAATGGAAGACTGCAATGTCACAAGAGATAGAATAAAGTAAAGGAGATTACTCTGCTATAAGGCACCTACATTTCATGTAAATTGATATAACAATATATGTCCATGTTATTTGAGGATGGACATATATTATTTTAAAATGTATATTGTAAACCATAGTACAACACTAAAAATGTTTACAAATGAAATATAACTTTTATGCCAAGAAAGGAGATAAATTGGAATCATACAAAATGTTCAATTAAAATAGAAGAAAGCAGAAAGAGAAGCAGGGAAAGAAACAAAGAAAAAATGGAAAGGATTGAATAGAAAACAAAGATGGTAGATCAATAATTACTCTAAATGTGAATTCTCTACATATACCAAAGGCAGAGGTTGTCAGAATGAATAAACAAAAACAGCAACAAGAAAACACAAGACCAAAGTATATGTTGTGTACAAGAAACCCACTTTAATTATGAAGATTCAAATCAGTGATAAGTAAAGATGGAGAAAATGACATCATGCCAACACTAATCAAAAGAAAGCTGGAGGGCTATATTAAATTTAGACAAAGTGTACTTCAAAATAAGGAAGATGAACAGGGATAAAGAGGGACATTATATAATGATAAAGAAGTTACTTTTACAAAGACACATAGCAATCCTTAACATTTATGTACCTAACAACAGAACATCAAAATACATGAGGCAAAATCTGATATAACTGGAAGGAGAAACAGTCCACTATTACAGTTGGAAACTTCAACCCCTGTGTCATTAATTGATAGATCCAGCAAGCAGAAAATCAATAAAGATATAGATGACCTGAACAGTACTATCAATCAACTTGATCTAAATGACATTTATAGCATAATCCATCCAACAACAACAGAATACACATTCTTCTGAGGTTCAAATGAAACATTCACCAAGACAGACAACATTCTAGGTCATAAAATACACCTTAACAAATCTAAAAGAATAGAAATCATATAAAGTATGTTCTCTGACAAAAATGTAATTAAACTATAAATCAATAACAGAAAGAGGGCTGGAAAATCCCCACGTTTGGAAATTAAACTACACACTTCTAAATAAACCATGGGTCAAAGAACAAGTCTCAAGAGAAAGTTAAAAATATATTGAACTAAATGAAAATGGAAATACAGCCTATCAAACTTTGTGATAGAGTTAAAACAATGCTTAGAGGGACATTTATAGAATTACATGCAAATATTAGAAAAGAAGAATGATCTAAAATTAATAACCCAAACTTCTACTTTAAGAAATAGAGAAAGAATAACAAATTAAACTAAAGTGAGTAGAAGAAAGGGAATAGTAAAAAATAAGCCAGAAATCAGTGAAATTGAAAACAGAAAAATATTAGTGAAGATCAAGAAAGCTCAAAGGTGTTTTTTTGAATAGGTCAATAAAATTGATAATTCTCCAGCCGAGCTAATGAAAACAGAAAAGAGAGACCCAAATGACCAATATCAGGAATTTAAAAAAGGTTCATCACTACTGATCCCATGGATATCAAGAAGATAGTACAGGAATGCTGTGAACAACTCTATGCCCACATAGAGTTAATAACTTAGATGAAATTAACCAATTTATTGGAAGGCACAACTTATGAATATTCACTCAGTGAGAAAGAGGCAACCTGAAAGTGTTATATTCATGAAAAGAAATTGAATTCATAGTTTAAAACCTTCCAAAAAAAAAAAAAAGAAAGAAAATACCTGGCCCAGATGGTTTTCCTTGTGTATTCTATCAAAAACTTAAGGAAGACATAATACCAATTTGACACAATCTCTTCCAGAAAATAGAAGAGGAAACACTGCCCAATGCATCTTATGAGGCCAGCATTACCCTAATACCAAAATAAGAAGACATTTCAGGAAAAGAAAACCACATACCACCATTTCTCATGAACACAGATGTCAAAGTTCTCAATAAAATACTAGCAATTGAATACAGCAATACATAAAAAGATTGTAATGCACTGTAACCAAGTGGAGCTCATTCCTGGAATGTAAAGCTGTTTCAATATTAATAAATCAATCAGTGTAGTTCATCATATTAATAGATTGAATAGGAAAAACAATTTGATTATATTAACATATGCAGACAATGCATACAACAAAGTTCTGCACCTTTCATGATAAAAACTCTCAAAAATCTAGGAATAGAAGGGAATTTTATTATCCTAATAAAGGGTATGTATGAAAAACCCATAGCTAACCTCATACTTAATGGAGAGAGACTGGATGCTTTCTGTCTAAGACAGGGAACAAACAAGGAGGTCTTCTCTCACCACTCCTATTCAACACTGTACTGGAAGTTCTAGCCAGTGCAATAAAATGAGACAAAGGAATAAAATGTGTAGAGAGTGGAAAGGAATAGTGTCTTTATTCAAAGATATATGATTATCTATAGAAAACCACAAATAATTTACAAAATACCCCTGAAACTAATGAGTGAATATACAAAGATTGTAGGATACAACACAATATACAGAAGTCAAATGCTTTCCTATATACCAGCAGTGAATAATTGAAATTAGATTTTTTAGAAAAACAGTACTTATAATAGCACCCAAAAATGACATACTAAGGTATTTGTTTAATAAAATATGTGTGGGATCTGTGCACAGAAACTATAAAATACTGATGAAAGAAATCAAAGTAGATCTAAAGAAATTGAGAGATAGTCCACGTTAATGGATTAGAAGACTCAATATTGTAAAGATGCCAGTTCTTCTCAAGTTGATCTGTAGATTCAACATAATCTGAATTAAACACCTAGCAAGGCTTTTTTGGGGGGTGGTAGATATTGGCAAGTTGATTCTAACACTTATATGGCAAGCAAAAGACCTACAGTAGCCAAAGCAGTTCTGAAAAAGGAGAACATAGTTGGAAGATACATATTACCCCATTTCAAGCCTTTCAGTAAACTGACGGTAATCAAGACAGTGTGTGTGGTACTGGTGAAAAATAGGCGTATGGATCAAAGAAACAGAATGGAGAAACCAGAAATAGACCCACAAAATTAGAATCAACTGATTCTTGACAAAGGCACAGAGGCAGTTTAATGGAGAAAGATTGACTTTTCAACAAATGGAGCTGGAACAATTAGAGATACATATGCAAAAAACAATACAAAACAACAACAAAAAAAGCAAATGAACCTAGACAGAGACTTCACATCTTAAACAGTAAAGAACTCAAAATGGATCAAAGAGCTAAATGTAAAATGCAAAACTTTTTTTTTTTAAATAAGGAGTTAAGCCCAAAATACAAAACGTTTAAACTTCTAGAAAAAAACAGGATAAAATTTGCATGGCCTTATATTTGGTGATTAGTTTTTGCATATAACACCAAAAACATGATCCATGAAATAAAACATGGATAAGTTGGACTTTATTGACATTAAAAACTTTTGCTCTGTAGAAGGCACTCTTAGGAAAATCAAAAGATAAGCCACGGATTGATAAAAGAACTTGTATGCAAAATACACAAAGATCTCTTAAAACTCAACAATGAGAAAACAAACAATCCAATTTAAAATTGTGCAAAAGATTTGAACAGATACCTCACCAAAGAAGACGCTCAAATAGCAAATAAGCATGTGAAAAGAGGCCCAACATCATCTGTCATTAAGGAATTGTAAATCAAAACAATGAGATACGACTACACACATCTTAGAATGGCTGAAATCCAAAATACCAATACCAATTTGTTGGTATACCAATTGGCTGGGGAAACACAAAGTGGGACAGCCACTTCGGTAGACAGTTTGGCAGTCCTTACAAAGCTGAATAAAGTCTTACCATAGAGTCCACCAGTGGTGCTCCTAACTGATTTGAAAACTTATTTACCCAACTGGTTTGAAAACTTATTTTACACAAAAACCTGTACATGAATGCTTATTCATAATCACTTGAATAATGCTTGTTTATGTAATGTATGAATGTTTATTCATAATCATATGAATAAAGTAGCTTTATTCATAATCACCAAAAACTGAAAGCAACCAAGATGTCTTTTGGGAGGCTAATGGATCAACAAACTGTGGTACAGCCAGACAATAGAATACAATTCAGTGATGAAAAGGCATGCACTATGAAGGAAAGCAGTCTGCAAAGGGTATACACTGTATGGTTCCATTTCTTTTCCACTCTGGAAAAGACAATAGGGACAGACAACAGATGAGTAGTTGCCAGAGGTTTGGGGAAGAGGTAACATTGAATAGGTGAAGCACAAGGGATTTCTTAGGCTGGTGAAACTATTCTATGATACTATAGTGGTGGATACACAACAATGTGCATTTGTCAGAACCTATAGAATTTTACAGCACAAGGTACAAATCCTTTTTTTAAAAAAATCAACTGGTAGATCACGAACCCCAGTTGGCAGACTATGACAAAATAATCTAAATGTATTACAAATGTATGACATAACTTCACTGGAGGGGTGGGGGACAAAGGTGCTGACCTAAATAACTTTGGAAATGAGTGGAAATGTTAAGTCTAAAGACAAAAAGAACTGTACATAGCAATGTATTCTAGTTGGTGAAGTTGTTTCCGATTGTATGAGTTAATTCTGAAATCACCATACATGTATAATGGGTTTGAAAAAAATAAGAAATATATGGCATATGGTGGGAGCCAGGTTTCTCAGTGTTGGAGTGAGAGGATACAGGCAAGCAAGGAAGGAAGGCTAGAATGAACCCCATGGCCCTGGAGTAGAGTCAGAGACAATAGTACGAACTCATGTTTAGCTTGATATAGATACGGATGGAGATACATACACAGATTGATATAGAAATAACTACAGATATATGTATATACACAGGTTCATATGCATAGATATAGTACGTGCTTCTTTCCGCTGAGACAGACTAGAAGCAATGACACCCCCATAGCCATAGCATAACTAGCATCCAGAACTTGGTTTATAATTCCATCATCCAAAGAAAGAAACTAGGGCTCCTTCGAGAAATGGCAGATTCTAGAGCTGGGGAAGGAAATAGGCAAGATCAGCCTGGAGCATTTTGTAGTGCTAGAAAGTAAGGACATGCTCAAAAATACAAAAGGATGGGGGCATGTCAAAGTGACACAAGAGCCAGCCTGAAAGAGCTGGAAAAAACGAAGCCACACAATAAATAAGGAAACATTCGATTATAACTCAAAGCATTAAATAAACATTCAAGAGTCTATACTGACATAAATAAATGATGAATCAAGAATTAAATGAAGGTGAACAAGCAAATCTCCCATACAGAAGAAGTCCAAATATTTTATATAGATACTACCCCTACAAGGAGGTAGAGTGTAACTCCCCACCCCTTAACTGTGGGCTGTGTGTGGTGACTTCCTTCCAAAGAGGACAATATGAAGAGGAAGAAAGTGTAGCTTTGCAGTGGAGAAACTGAAACACTACCTTGGCCAGGTGATTGGGTCAACGTCAACACTGAAAAGTCATGTTGATAGCATGTTCACTTGATATGATGAAATGAAAATGGCAGTTTGCCTCTGTGATCTTCCTCCCCAGAACCCGTAACCCCCGCTCAATCTTCAGAAAAATATCAGACAAATCCCAGCTGAGTGTCATTTGACAAAATACCTGAGCAGCACTCCATAAAACTGTCAATGTCATCAAAAACAAGGAAAGCCTGAGAAAATCTCACAGTCAAGAGTTACCTAAGGAGCCATGACAACCCCATGTAATCCTATAGGGCTTCTGGATCAGAAAAAGGACATTAGGTAAAAACTTAGAAAATCTGAATAAGATATGGACTTCAGTGATAATAATGCATCAGTAATGGTGCATGAGTTGTGACAATTGTTCTAATGTAAGATGTTAACAATCGGAGAAAATTGATGTGGAGTACACAAGAACTCTTTGTACTATCGTTATAATTTTTCTGTAAATCTAAAACTATTCTAAAATTAAAGGTTTATTTAAAATAAAAAAAATAAGCTAGTATAACTGTGTTCCATATGTTCCAAAGTGGCTAGGACACCTATAATGCTCATCCCCATTTTAGAGGTGAGACAACCAAGGCTTCTCGAGGTAAACCAAGTAGCCCAGTATCATAGAGGTTTGTACATGAGGAACTATGACTTCAAAGCACACCCGAGATTCCACAGCCCATGGTGTTCCTATCTCTACCTGAATTACAGGAAGCCAGGTTGTAGAGAAATGCTACTGTCTTGTAAGCCCTGTTTGGTTTGCATGTTTGGATCAGAAGTTGATGGTTCTGCTTCTGGTTGATTTTTTTTCTTTCTGGGTTTCATAATCTGGAGACTTTCTGACAGATAACACTTGAAGAGATGGCAATAAAGTAAAGATCGTTGTTTTGAATAGGATGAGATTTGTAGCCTTCTTCCTCTGCCTGGAGGAGGAGAACTGAATGGTGATGTGGGTACAACTACAGGTGATGTGGGTACGCTTCCAGGCTGGCTCAGGACCAAGAGGTAGGACCTGGAGGCTACCCTCTGAGACCCACCTGGACCACTCTCCATACAGAAGGAAACTCCAGCTCCAAAACTGTCTTCTTCCCACATCTTTCCACTCAATATAATTTTTTCAAAGGAAAGGGAGTTCATGGCCCCAAGGTCTTTCTTGACTCCAAGTACTGAATTATTTCCACTTATCTCCCCTCTGTGAGTGAGTTGAGATGGGATGGAGTGAAGAGAGATGGAGAACGGTGCAAGCAGAGATTTGCCAAAGCAGGTGACTCGCCATCGTTTTCTTTTCTCCTTCCCTCAGGAGACTCAGAGGAGTCAGTATGACCATGACTCCATCCTCCTCCTCGTTCACATTTCCTACAGCACTAAATGTAGCGCACCTTCAAATCACCCCCATTTACAGATGAACAAAGAGGATGTGAAATGACTTGTCCAAGGTCACATGGGTAAAAAGTGGGACAGAATTAAGGGGCAGCAGATGGGCAGAGGGCAGAAGCTTGAAGTATTATAAAATACATGTCTTTTGTCTCAATTTCCTCAATGAAGTAGGAACACGGGAGGGAATAGGTGTCGTCATGAGGTTTGGGTCGATGAGGGAGCCAGCTTGTGTAAAATACCAGACATCCGGGAGTGTCCTTGTCAGCATCCTCCGCAGGTCAGGTGTGTGTGCAGGTGAGGCAGAGTGCAGGTGCCGCAGCAGACACTTCGGGTCCATCGACCTTCTGTCCCTGTTTCGACAGGTGGAAGGAAATCATTTAAACCAGTTGTGTGACAAAGCCACCAGTTGATTGTCTGATAATTTTCACTTTTCCGGTGATTCTCTTGGCACTTGTGTAGACAGCCTGAGGCCAGGCCTCCAGACCTGTAATTACACAGACCACGAAGTCGGCGTTTTCCTCAATTACACAGGAAATGAAGGAAAGGGGGATTATTTATTTCTTCAGCCTGAATTATACGGTGTGAACTGCCCAAATTTACAAGACATCACTCCTCTGGATTTGGCAGCCTGGATTGGTCTGTGTGAATTGCAGCGCCTTGATCAACTCCCATGCTGAGCCTACCTGGGAATTACTGCCTCTCCCTCCTCCACCAGCCAGTTTGTATTGTGAAATATTTTATTTCTTAAATGCCTTTTGGGGGACAAATACATTACCATCCTGTGCTGAAAAATGCAATTGATCTCCTGCTCAGCATCACCCACCTAAATTTGTTTTAACTGCCCTGGAATCATGATTCAATGAAAGCCTAGTAATTTCACTTAAAAGGTGATTATGGCATCTCAGCTGAGTTTTGCGTTCCCTTCACTCTGTACAATTACATTGCCATTTAGTAGGCATTTAAATGGAAAAGGGTGTTTATCAAGTGAATGCGAAAACATGTAATGTGCTAATTTGGCAAAAGAAAATGTGGTTTCTATATTAACGTACACACACTTTATATATCTGTAAACAACCGACAACTTTAAAAATATAATTTTGGGGAAGTTGAAAATGTCCGTCCATGCAGAAACAATTTCTTATCTCAGGAAGAGCTATTAGGTAGTCAGGTTATTTCATGGCCCCCAAACACTGGAGGGCGTGAGTGTGACAGCCCATCAGAGCCAACTAGATGAGCATCTCACCTTGCTGCTGGGCCTTGGCCAATGAGGATCTCAATTACCACCACGATGATCAAAAGTGTAGAGGTTCTTCCTGAATTTGTTGAATTGAGTGAGCCCTGTTGTTCTTTTCAGATCCATCAGTAGTGAGGAGGTTCTCCTACCATCACCACAAACAAAAACAATGGAGCTCTGTGGAAGGCAGAATAATGGACCCCAAAATTATCTATGTCCTAAATCCAGAACCTGTGAATATGTTACCTTACATGGCTAAAGGGAATTTGCAAATATGATTAAGGTTAAAGACCTTGAGATGGGGAGATGATCCCAGACTGACTTGACTCAAATCACGAGTCTTTAAAAGCAGGGAACCTTTCCTGACTGTAGTCAGAAAGAGATGTCACAATAGAAGAAGGGTCAGAGAGATGCAATGTTGTTGGCTTTGAAGATGGAGGAATGGGCCATAAGCCAAGGAATGCAGACAGTCTCTAGAAGCTAAAAAGAGCAAGGAAACAGATTCTCCCCTAGAGCCTCTGGAGAGGAGCACAGCCTTGCTAACACCTTGATCTCAGCCCAAAGAGACCCAAGTCAGACTTCTGACCTCCAGAACTGGAGGATAATAAATTTCTGTTGGTTTAAGCCACTATGCTTGTGCTAATTTATTATAGCAGCCATATAAACCAGTACAAGCTCAGATATTGATCAACAAGGACCTGGTCAGGAAGGTTATTTTCCCTACTAGAGGACAACAACTGCAGCATCGAGGGGTATAGTTGGTATAACCAACTATAACCAGTAGAAATCAATTCTGGATTGAGTAAAGTGGAGTTCAGTCCAACCACCAGGATTTTGTGGTTGGGATAATGCCAAAGAAGGGCTCTGAATAAACAGGCGCACATCCAGTTGGTTGTTTGGGCATTGGACCATCAGAGCCTGCACAACTTTCCAAGGCTCACTGGTACCTTGCCCAGGCAGTTTCTGAGGCAGATATACTTCCAAGAAAAGGAAAGGAAGGCTCACACAGAGCAGGAGAGGGTGCTTCCAAATGTCTTTGGCTCAATTCAGACTATCTGAGCTTGAAAATCCCTTTAAACATACATTTTGAGTTTTAGTGGCTTAATCTTAAAGAATAGTCTCATAATATACATCATTTATGCTCCTTGAACATGTTTTCTAATGTCTTCATTTCAAACTACTGCCCAAAGTGGTTGATGTGTATACACATGTACACACACACACACACAATCACACACACACATGCTGACATGTCAGATTGGGTAAAAGTGATCTTGACCTTCATTCTGTGAAGAACAGAATACAAATGAAAGAAGTCACCTAGAGCGTGGGCTTAATGGACTCTGTCATTTTCTCCAGTTTTGCCCAAATGAGGTTTCCCTTTTAAAAAAATCACATTAGAAGCTCTTTCTTAAGATGTTTGTATGTGTGGTTGGACTATTCATTCTCTATTCACAGAGCCATGCTAATCTAATATGTAACAAGAGTCTAAAAGCTAATCAATAATGAAACACAGCTCTGCCTATGGAAGTACCCAGGGCTCCTCGGAGAGGAAGCGACACCAGAGAGCAAGCCTCCAAGGGCAGTTCCAACTTTATGTTTATTTTATGATGACTCAACTCCATGTGTAATTCTTTGTATTGTCACTTCCAATTATTTTTGGAACAAAAGTGCCAGGGAAATGAGTTACTCATTTCAAAAAGCACATTCATATTTGATAACTAGCTTACAGATTAGAGAGAAGATGTTTACTGAAAGCAGGGTTCAAAGCTCTTTCCTGGGGATCAGGCTAACTTGCTAGATGAAGGATGACAAAGCTGCATTGCCCAGATCGTCTGAAGCTAATAGTGCAGGGCTGGGCTGACTTGCCCGTGAAGGCTCTTCCCTGGGAAATAGCATTAAAGATGAGGCTTTCAGGGGAGTTCTGGCCAGAGGCGAGATCCTGGGAGGCCTGCAGCCATCTCCCAACTTCATGTTCAATAGCTCTGGCGACAGACAGAGGGGTCAAGACCTCTTCTGGCTTGAGAGGTGAGAGCGAACTTCCACCCCACTGTCCCATCACGAGTGGCTGGCTGCCCCAAGCATCGTTCTCCTCTGTTCCTGAGTCCTCAGTTACTCCCCCATTTCCATTTCAGGCCACAGCAGAGGTTTGGGAACCAAAAGAATTATTTCTCTGTGCCCTGGGCTCTGGGCCCTAAAAAGCAGAAATGAAAAGTCTCTTCTTACTTATGTGCTTCTATTTGTTTATTTTGCTATTGGATTGTCTTAGTCCATTCAGGCTGCTATAACCAAATACCACAGAGTGAGTGCTTTATAAACAGCAGAACTTTATTACTCAAGGTTCCAGAGACTGGAAGTCCGAGATCAGTGTGCCATGTGGTCACGTTCTGGTGAGAGCCTGCTTCTGAATTACAGACGTCCGATTTGCTATTCCTCTTGTGATGGAAGGGGTGAGGGATCTCTGTGCAGCCTCTTTTTATAAGGGTACTAATCTCATTCATGAGGGCTCCACCCTCATGACCTAATCGCTTCCCAAGGGCCCCACCTCTTAATACCATTACATTGGGGGTTAGGATTTCAACATATGAATTTTGGGAAGACACAAACATTTGGACCATTGCATGAATTATTTAACATAAATCTTTGCTGAAAAAAATGAGTATGCTTCATTCATTCACTTATTCACCTAGCCTACATATACTTTCTGTGTTATATTCTATGCTGGGAGATACACAAGGTGCTGGGGCTCCACATCATTTCCATAACTCATTGAAAAAATAATGCTTCTCCTGATTCTTTTTTTGTACTTTAACCTCAGCTGACCTCAGTTCACAAGCAGAAGGCAGTTTGTCTGGACTGGGAAGATGACTTAGCAGCATCTCCTGCATCAGGGTTATTTGGCTGTTTGAGGAACTAAGCAGCTACAGGAAACTTATTCCAGCTGAGGTTCAGGGAAGGTAGCTGGAAGACTTGACCCCTTTGAGCATCTACTTCATAGGGTTGTTTGTGAGCATTAAGTGAGTTCTAAGCACATTAAGTGCTTAGAACTATGCCCGAATTGGGATAAATGCTTTGGGCATGAAAGATACCATTGGGTTGGCCAAAAAGTTCCTTCAGGTTTTTCTGTAACATCTTACAGAAAAACCCGAAGGAACTTTTTGACCTACCCAATATCTAAAATTATGAGAAATTGGGACTTCCCTGGCGGTCCAGTGGTTAAGCCTCCACGCTTCCACTTCAAGGGCCCCGGGTTCAATCCCTGGTGGGGGGAACTAAGATCCTGTAAGCCGCATGGCCAAAAAAATTATGAGAAATAATTAAGACCTGGTTTATTCCAGGTGCAGCCTGGAGCCAAACAACTGCCCAACTGGCCTGGGGAAGCCTTAGTAATTCTTTGAGGAGGGATTAAGCTCTAGCTGGTAAGGAAGGCATTCCCTCTTCGGTGGTCCGACCATTCAAGGCTGATCTAGAAACACTTGCATTGGCTCTAGGAGAGAGACTTTGGCTTTTGGTCCTTTCTACTGCTGACTCCAAGCCCAGAAGCTTGGCAAATGCTGTGGTGGTGGTGAGGAGGTGTGGTGGTCGAGGCCTCAACTGATGGGGTGGAAATCTCTGGACTAAGCCCTGGCAGTGCTTGCTCAGCCACATTTATTGAGGCCTACTAAGTTCAGAGCAGCATGGCTGATGGGAAGACCAAGGGGTAGATTCAGCAGAGTTCCTGGAAATACTGGACTATAGCCCCTTGAGGCCCGGGATCTACTTGTTGACTGACTTAACCATGTCCAAGCATAACAATTAATGAAGACACCTTTTTCCCTTCCAGGAAGTCTAAGCTACAAAACTACTTCAGGAAGGTCGTTGAGTAATCCCTTTTTTGAGCACCATATTAAAATGACAACAACAATAACAGTAGGAAAAATGTATTAAGGCTGTAATGGTGCTATGCTAAGTGCTTCACGTGTATTATCCCATCAATCTTCACAGCAATTCTATGAGCCCAGTTCTGTTATTCTTCATATTTTACTGATGAGGAGATTGAAACACAGAGGAAAATGATTTTTCTAATAGCACGCTACCACTAGGTGGAAGGGCTGAAATTTGAATCCAGGGTTTTTGGACTCCAGAAGCCATACCATCACCGTCTTTCCCAATGGGACTACACCCATGCTCCGTTAATCCCCAAGATCTGTTTTTTTAAAAAATATTTATTTATTTGGCTGCACCGGATCTTAGTTGGGGCATGCGGGATCTTTAGTTGCAGCATGTGGGATCTAGTTCCCTGACCAGGGATCGAACCCGGGCCCCCTGCATTGGGGGCACGGACCCTTAGCCACTGGACCACCAGGGAAGTCCCCCACCAAGACCTCTTCACTGGACGCTGGTAGTGATAGAGGTTTGCTGGAGCCAAGCACTGGGGTGTCCCGGTCTTCACTCCATGGGGCCATTATTTGCCTTTTTAAGGGCTTTGATTGTTTAACATTCAGCACAGATTGTAGATTCCTCTTTTCAATTGAAACGGGAAGACAATCGCTTCCATGTTTGAGGTCTGTTACAAGACTCTGGTGATCTTTATCTTGAGCAGAATAAATACTGTTAGGGTTATTGAACCCATCGATCATTATGCTGTGGCTGAGTCTTCCTGACTGAGCAGGTGGCATGTTATGTTGCTAATAATGTGTTAATATGGGAAAAAAAGCTTTTAGAAACAAAAGAAGGGGCAAAGAGGGAGTCATTAGTGGATTCTAGGTGCATCTGGCTGCCATTTCATGTTAAGCTTAGAAATCAAGGTAGCATCAGTATGAACAAAGGTCCATTAGGAATCAGCAATACTGTGGACATCACTTCAAAATTATGGCTTTGTATTCGATCAAGATTACAGCACAGCTGCCATGGTTTATATGTGTACTTTTTAAAAATGTGGTAAGAAACACACTAGCATAGACTTTACTATCTTAACTATTTCAAAGTATACAGTTCAGTAGTGCTAAGCACATTCACATTATCCATAAGCAATCTCCAGAACTTTTGCATCTTGCAAAGCTGAAACTCTATTCCCATAATGCAGCCACTCCCCATTTCCCCTCCCCCAGACCCTGGCAACCACCGTGCTACTTTCCATCTTCGTGAATTTGACTGAGTACCTCAAGTAAGTGGAATCATACAATATTCATCGGTGACTGGATTAATTCACTTAGCATAATGTCCTCAAGGTTCACCCATGTTGTACCACATGACAGAATTTCCTCCTTTTTTAAGGCTGAATCATAGTACATTGTACACATATACCACATTTTGTGTATCCATTCATCCACTGATGCACACTTGTGTTGCTTCCACCTCTTGGGTATTGTAAATAATTCTCCCATGAACACAGATGGGCAAATACCTCTTTGAGATCTTGCTTTCAGTTCTTTTGGATATATACCTAGATGTGTATTTCTGGATTATAGGGGAATTCTATGTTTAATTTTTTGAGGAACTGCCACACCGTTTTCCATAGTGGCTGCACTATTTTACATTCCCACCCACAGGGGTTTCATTTTCTCCACATCCTCACCAACATGAGTTATTTTCTGTTTTTTCATAGTGGCCATCCTAATGGGTATGAAGATATTTATATATTTTAAAATTCTGTTTTTGCTCTGCAATAATTTCTTAACATATCAAATGTGACCTACTTTACAGAATTTCACCAAAATAACGAGGGACAATATACTCTCTATATGCATGGCAGCAGTGTGCTCTGGGAGACTTGGTCTGCTTACTCTGGACGAAGGCCCTAGTAGTTGTTTCTTTTAAGCTTTACGTCTAATACAAAAGCCTCTTCTTCTTTTTTTAAAAAAATATTTATTTATTTGTTTGTTTATTTATTTATTGGAGTCTAGTTGATTTACAATGTTGTGTTAGTTTCTGCTGCACAGCGAAGTGAATCAATTATACATATATCTGTATCCATTCTTTTCCAGATTCTTTTCCATTATGATTTATTACAGCATATTGAATATAGTTCCCTGTGCTGTACAATAGGACCTTGTTGTTTATCTATTTTGTATATATTGCTTGTATCTGTTCATCCCAAACTCCTAATGTATCCCCCACCCCTTTCCCATTTGGTAACCATCAGTTTGTTTTCTGTCTGTGGGTCTGTTTTATAAATAAGTGCATTTGTGTCATATTTTAGATTCCACATATAAGCAATATCACATAATACTTGTCATTGTCTGACTTACCTCACTTAAATGATAATCTCTAGGTCCATCCATGTTGCTGCAAATGACATTATTTCATTCTTTGTAATGGCTGAGTAATATTCCATTGTATATATGCACCATATCTTCTTTATCCATTCATCTGTTGATGGACATAAAAGTCTACTCTTCCTTGATGCTTTCTCTAAACCCTCCAGGGGGCAACAGTAACTGGCCCTTGGGCTGCATGGTATTATATTGTTGTCAGTTGTCTACATGTCTGTCTCTCTCCTCTAGCCTCTGAGCAGTGTGAGGCAAGGTGGCCATTTTTCTAGCACCTACTAGATCTGAGCCCAGTGCTCTAACTCACTCAGGGCCTGCTTAGCTCTGCGCTGTTTCTGGGTGTGTGTCTGCGCAGTATAGCAGTTATATGTGTGGGCTCTGGAGCCAGACTGCCTGGGCTTGAATGCCAGCTCTGTTACGATCTGCTTTGTGACCTTGGGCAAGCTACTTCCACTCTCTGGACCTCAATTTTCTCAACTGTTAAATGAGGATAATAGTAGCAACCTCATAGGCTTATTGTGAGAAGTACATTAGCTGACATGTGTAACATGCTTAGAACAGTGCCAGGACATCATAGGCACTCACATTTGTCAGCTCTTAGTGTAGCTGTAAGGGTTGCCCTTACTATGTTCCATTCCAATCCAGTTGTCAGGGTGGTTCCTGGTAGCTGTGCTCTACCCTGATTTCCTGGGTCTATCCCTAGAAAAGGTGGATTCTTAGACAATTATAACTAGGTAGGTCGCCTTGAGGAGGTCAGGAGAGGGGAAGAGGGACCTGAGTTCTCTTTAAACTGACATTTTTGAGTCTGCTGCTTAGGGAGTCAGCTCTCTGAGCTAGTACTCCTGGGTGCTTGCCAGGATTGCTTTTGGGAGATTGTAGGTGGGCCGGGAGTTAGGAAGGGACAGGGTTGAGACACTCTCCAGAGAAATAAAATTGTGTTGTTTAAGCCCACCCAGGGTATGATATTTTTGTTAAAGCAGCCTCATACCAGAGGGAGACCCTTCAAGTGAGAACATTGACCTGAAACCAAAAAGCCCCATTCATCATCTGACCTCCTCACTGATTCCTGACGTGGCTCATACACTGGCCTTGCTGGAAGCTGGATATCCAAGATCAGGGTGCCATTATGGTTGGGTTCTGGTGCAGGCCTTCTTCTTGGTTTATAGATGGCTGTTTTCTTGTTGTATCTTCACAGGGAAAAAAGAGGGATTATGTCTTTAGTGTCTCTCCTTGTAAGGGCACTAATCTAATCATGAGGGCTCCACCCTCATGACCTAATTGCCTTCCAAAGGCCCCACCTCCAAATACCATTATGTTGGGGATTAGGGCTTCAAATTATGAATTTGGGAGGGATACAAACACTCAGTTCATAACAGGAATTGCCAGCCTTGAAGGATGTACATTTTATTTTGTTAAAGAAGGTAGTAATTTCCTTAAAGTAGTCAGAGCTGTCAATACAAGTTTATGGATAAAATTTCATTTAGAACTATTTAATCTTATGGTGGAAGGACTGATAATACTGCCTGGGCTGCCTCCTCATTTTTTAGCCAGAGAAACCAAGGTTCAGAGAAGAGAAGCCTTCCTCCCAGGCCCAAAGCTAGAGACTTGTAGAGCTAGGATGAGGACTCAGGCCTCTTACTTGCTTTCTTTTCTACCCAGATCTGTCCCAGGCTCCCCAAAGAAGCTACATCAGGAAAGTCAACTGACATCATCTTGGTCAGCTATTCCCAACTGGGGAGACATGCACCTCAGTGGCTGTGGCTCCCAGAATTTTCGTGAAGACACTGTCACTTCTCGTTGACATTTATGTTTGAGTGTAGATTAAATAATAAAGACAATTAAATTGTTTAGTTAAAAATCCTGGTTTTTAATTAAAATATCCTTTTTTGCGCTGATTCTGTTCCCCTGCAGGCAGCCTATTTCCCCACCTCCAGATTCACTAATTTGAGTAGTGATTTTTGCATTAGGAGAAGAGGCATAGGCAGCCTACATTTGCATGAAATACCTCACATAATATCCAGGACAGCATAATAATGAACATGATAACATTTCTTGAGGCTTTCCGATGTGGCAGGCACATAGGATTTTACATGGATTCACTCATTTAATTCTCCTGACAACTCTATGTGGGAGGTGAGCCCTGTTTCCCCATTTTGCAGATGGAGAAACTGAGGCGCAAAGAGCTTAAGGAACGCCCTAAATTCACACAGCTGTTAAGTGACATCACACAGGATAAATTCTTAATAACACGTAGTATTCTTTTATGACTGTTATGAATATTATTGTCGCTGAAAGTTTTGAAGTAAGATGTTGAATCTGAAGGATTCCTTAGACCCTGCATCCAAGCCCTCACTTTCCTGATGGAGAAACAGACCCAGAAAAAGGAATGACTGGGGCAAGGACATGAAAGCAGGGCTCCTGACTCTCAGGTGGTACTGTGAGCTTTCCCACCCATGACTGCCTTGGGTGAAAGGACAGAATTCAACATGAAGCATTTCAAAGTCACTTTACCTACCTTCTCTCTTGCTTGTCAGGGCGTCTTAGGACTGAGGCTGGATCACAATGCGCTTTTCAAAATTCTTCCACGAGACTGCTGTGATGACTGGGTCAGGAAATTCTTGGAAATGAGAGTGGAAAAGATGTTTTTGTTCACTCTTCCATGAGTCAGAGATACGGTGACCATAATTCAGGTCGTACCAGGAAGACTTAGTACCACATTCGTTTTCAAAAGGCTTTACATTTAAAAAATCTCCTTAATTTCAGGACTTTCCCCCCACTGACCCCTGCCCATCAGCTCTGTGATTTGAATGAAGCCACTCTGAGGCCTGGCACCCTCAGGCAAGAGCAGTTTCCTCTTTGAAAATGTGGATCATCACACAGAATGCAAAGCTGGCGAGAGATTAAGAAAGTTCAACAGGAGTCTGGGAGCTTTCCGAACTTTTGAGGGTTTATCCAGCATGCACCTTTACCCTTTTTTCAGTTCATCCTCAGCTAATAAAAAGAAATAAATTGTAGTGGTAATCCTGATGAGTCCTCCAAGAAGGAAACTGTCACAGAGGATAAATCTTGAGATGTGTCTGTCCTTGGAAAACTGGATCTAAATAGAGGAAAACACTCATTCTCTTTTGAAAATACCTTTCTGGCAAGCTGCCCTCCCTCCCTTGATGCATGCAAACACACTGCATTTGCAGGTCGGAGAAATTTCTCTCTTTTAGAGATGAGGAAACAGCAATGCTACATGTGTTTTGAAGGACAGTGTGAAGGTTGGATTCTAAACTCTCGGTCAGCCTCAGAGACAGGATACATTTCAGCTCAGGACACACTTCCCTAGGCCACACCAGGACGGGAAGAGTCCTGTGCTTTCTCCAAACAGCCCACGGGAGCAAGGTGCTGCCGCTTGAGTAGTAAAGGCCTGGATTCCCATTTCAGACCTATCACTTTCTGACTGCATCACTTAACTTTAGGAGTCCCAGTTTTATATAAAAAGAAGATTCTTATACTACTAATAAGATGATCACTATTAATAAAAGCCCAATAGTGAATATTAGTTGAGTTCTTATTCTGAGTTGGGCATTTTTCTCAGTACTTTCCCTGTGCTGTATCATTGAATCCTCCCTGCACTCCAATGAGGAAGGTAACATTAAGTTGAATCATACAGAATTACCATTATATGACCATTTCTGACCTACAAAAGTGCAATTTCATATAGTTAATCTAATACAGCCTATTTTACAGGTGAGAAAACTGAGGCATATATTGATAAAAGCTAAGAAACTTGGACCCCAAACTCATGCATCACAGAGCTAGTAAGAAGTGATATCTACCTCCTAAGGCTGTCTGAAGGATTAGATGAGATGATGCCTAGCCAGAGTAATTGCTCAATAAATAATAGCTACTATTACTGATAAATCTTTGCTGAGGACAGGGCCAGCTACATAACTTGCAAGACCCAGAGCAAAATTAAAACATGAGACCCCTTGTTCAAAAGTCAGGGTAAAGGTGCCATTAAAGTTACAAAAATATAAAAGTTGTTTCCTTTCTCCCACCACCTCTTTCTGGACCTATCCTGGTGATTTTTATTTGCTATTTAATATCACATTCACTTGATATTTGTGAGGCAAGTATAGACCCTCAAAGGTGCCCAGAGGGTCCCACGAGGCCCACAAGCTGCCAGATTCGTCCTCCCACCAGCTGCCAGATGGCCACACAGGGTCCTGGCTGAGGGCTTGAGGGCAGGGAAGTCAAGCTGGGCATTTGTCTTTGCCACCAGTCCACCACCCCAACCCATGGCGTACAGGAGACTCCCACTCCAGGACAGACGTGATACCTGGATCGGGGCAGATAGAGGCTCGCCTCTGCCTAATTTCTGAATGCATGGTGATGCTGCCACATACCCAACTCTGCCTCTCCCCATGCTGGAGACAGGGGGCAGCAGTGGTCTCTGGGAGGGCATGGAGGGAGAGGCCAGGTGGTGCTCAGGGGTACCAGGGCCCAGGGAGCAGGTAGCCGAGAGACTGTCCCAGGGAGGTGAGTGGGAGGGGAGGCGAGCTGAGGCTCCCGGGATTACTATCCCACCAGACTTCACTTGTCAAACATAAAGTCAAAGCTAAACTGATTTAGAATTTCAAGCCAGTGGCTGGAGAGCCTTAAACCAAGCCCGGAGGCCTTCTGTGCTCAGAGGCCCAGGCAGCAACCCTGGCGACTCGCCCACAAAGCTGAACACCTCCTCAGTCCCAGGCTGCGTGCCAGTTGCTGAAGAGACCACAGAGGGGAATCAGCCCACCCAGAGCAGAGATGGCACATTTGGGCTGTGATGCTCACGGTGTAAGCCTCTGGCCAGGAAGGGATCCACTGCTGAAAGGGGACAGAGAGGCACGCACATCAGAGGCAAGAGCAGGGCATCCATCCCCGCCACCCCCCCACCCCACCCCGGCCGGGCTCCAGGCCATGAGGCTGGATTCCAGGCCAAACTCCCTCCCCCAATGCCTCTACCTGGCTGCTCCAGGCTTCTCACATCTCCTCAGACTCTTCTCAGGAACATACCAAAAAGATGCTGTGAATTCTGGTGTGAGGTAAACTCTTCTTTCTTCTATCATTCCTGTGACAAATAATAAAATTCTCTACCTTGGATTTCCAAACCATAGGAAAGGGCGCCATTCCCCTCTCTGGAAATGACTCCCGGGCCCCTCGGCAGGCCTCATCGCGGCTCCTTATTCAAAAGATGGGCGAGACAGAGGCTCACAAAAGACACTGTGGAGTTTCGCTGGTTAAAATAGTTAAAGCACTTTGAAGATCTAATGTGCTACATTAATTCTACATTCCATTATTACTAATAAATGCTCAACCTTCGAGCATCGGAATATCCGGAAAGGGACATTTGATTCATGATGAGTCAAGAGTGATTTAAAATGTTGACCCTAGCTCTAAGCATAGCCAGAGTTTTATGTGCATCATATAATGCAATAATTGCTATGGTAACTGCTCATTTATATTAATTAGAGGAGTAAATAGAGTTCCATAATATATATTCCAGACTAATGCCGAGAGCATAAGTAAGATCTCCCCATTGAAAGGTTTAATTGATGCACTTGCCTTGTAGGAAAATTTGCTTTTTTTTTTCTTCATAGGTATACTTAGCCCATTTAAAGCAATTTTCTTTTATTCTCCATCTCCCTTTTGCCTTGCACTGCCTCTGGGATTCCGAGGCAATTAGCCATTTGTGTGGAGGAAAAGGAGGCCTTAATGTGCATCAATCCTGAGAATCTTTTTTTCTTTTTTTTGCTCTGTGAGTACTGGAGACATTTCATGAGTAAATAATAGGAACAGATCCTTCTGAAGCGCTGGCCATTGGAGTAAATCTTCTAAGCATGAAGTGTTTAAAAGTTTATGGCGAAGTCATCAGGTGATCTTAAGCATGAAGTTTGAAAGATGTTAGGAGAGGCCTATTCTCTGCTCCAGTTCGTTTGGTTCTCAAATTTATCAGGAGGAAAATGAGAAACCCGAACCAGAACAGGACATCACCTGCGTGGATATCTCAGGAGGATCTCTGGATGGCTGTGATGATCAGAGTTCACCAGTCTGAGTGGTGTAACATAACAAAGGTGTGCGTTTTGCTCCTGCTATGTGTTTGACAGGGGTCAGCAGAGTCCCTCTGCTGGTCTCAGCCCTTCTGAGACTCAGAATGATGGAGGTCCCACCTCAGCACGTGATCTCGTCGTTACCTCAGTAAGAGGAAGACAACTCAGTGAATCACATCCAGAAGTGACAAGGTAACTTGCCCTCATATTTCATGGGCCAATCAAGTCACATAAGCAAACGTAACTTCAAAGGATAGGGAAGTTGGGGAAGGGTAAGAAGGGACCATACCGTTTTCAACAGCTCTATCCCTTAGGTCTCTGGAAAGATAAAGGTGGTTTTTTAAATTGACTGTTCTCTCAGTTTTGAAGAGACATCTTTTTTTATTATTACCAAAAAATAGCATTACTGTCGAAAATTATGAAAATACATAAAAAGAAAGAAAATAAAAATCACCAATAATCACATGATCCAGAGATAAGCATTTGTAGGCATTTGGAAGTCTCTCTTTATTCTCTTGTCTTGTCTTGTTTTGTTCTGTTTTTCTTTTCCTAAGTCTAAAACTACATGATCTAGACTGAGCATTCTCACTTCCCTACTTTTTGGTCTTAGTTTTGTTTCTCCTCTGGACTCTCCATAGCCCTCTCTCACTCAGAGCATGTTGATATTTTCCTGTTCTCCTCTTGATGGAGCTATGAGGGAAAGCCCATAGTGAAATATCTATAAGCAAAACTTTCTCTGGCTGATATTTACCAACGTTTATGGAATAATTCCAGTGAGATTTTATATCAACAGCCTCCAACTCTTTCTTATGACTTCCCGAAGGCACCTTCCAGGAAGGGAATGAAGAAGGGAGAGGCTCTGCCCTGCATAGTGGTGGACACCTCTCATTTCTTATATGAAAAAAAAAACACGTTTTATCTTACCTTTAGTCTTGAATGCTATACCAGTTTATCTTGATATAAAACTCTAGATATACTGAATGGTTTTGCTTACTCCCAAGCTATGATCATTAAGAAAATATATTAACTTCTCATTGACTTTTGAAGAAACATCT
The DNA here is from genome assembly GCF_964341445.2 of Mesoplodon mirus. Taxonomy (NCBI): domain Eukaryota; kingdom Metazoa; phylum Chordata; class Mammalia; order Artiodactyla; family Ziphiidae; genus Mesoplodon; species Mesoplodon mirus. The sequence goes on along the minus strand of NC_138981.1, from coordinate 135,566,945 downwards.
CTTTTATTATACCGTGTTTAGCTTGGAATAAAATTCTAGATTGGCAGCTATTTTTCTTTGGACATTTTGGAAGATATTCCCCCATTATCTTTTAGAATCCATTATTGCTGATGAAAAATCTGCCAATCTAATTTTTGTTTCTTTATCAGTAATCTGCCAGTGGTAGGCTACTTCTAAAATGAATGGTGCTTCATGATCTCAGCCTACTGGTATGTGTCCCCTGTGTAGCCCCCTGCCCTTTAGTGTGGGCTGCGCCTAGTGACTTTCTTCTAATGAATAGAATATGAGTGACGACATGTCACTTCCAAGATTAGGTTACAGAAAAACTGGTTTCCATCTTGGATGGCCTCTATTCCTCTCCTACTTGGTTGTTCAAATGAAGTCAGCCACCATGCTGTGAACTTCCCTATGGAGAGGCATACATGGCAAGGAACTGAGGAAGACCTCCAGCCAACAGCTAGAAAAGAACTGAGGCTCAGTCCAATAACCAGTGAGAAACTGAATCCTGTTAAGCTCACAAGTGAGCTCATGTTGAGCCTTTGATGACACTGCTGTCCCAGCTGACACCTTGATGGGAGCCTTGTGAAAGACACTGAGGCAGAGTCAGCCAGCTAAGCTGCACCCAAATTCCAGATCCAATGAAACTGAGATAATAAATGTTTGTTGTTTTAAGCCACTAAACTTTGGGTAATTTGTTATGCAGCAATAGGTAACTACTACACTGCCTTTATGGTAGTATTTAAGATTTTCTCTTTTTCCTCCATATCAGAATATGAGACTTATTATGATGTGTATAGGTATGGAGGGTGAGGACTTAGTTTTATTTATTCTGTGTGGCATTTTAAATGCACTTTTATTTATTTACTTACTTTTATTGAATTATAGTTAATTTACGATGTTGTGTTAGTTTTAGGTGTACAGCAAAGTGATTCAGTTATACATATACATATATCTATTCTTTTTCAGATTCTTTTCCATTATAGGTGATTATAAGATATTCAGTATAGTTCCCTGTGCTATACAGCAGGTCCTTGTTGTTTATCTATTTTATACATAGCGGTGTGTATACGTTAATCCCAAACTCCTAATTTATCCCTCCTCCCACCTTTGCTATCTCCTGTGGTAACCATAAGTTTGTTTTCTATGTCTGTGAGTCTGTTTCTGTTTTGTAAACCAGTTCATCTGTATCGTTTTCTTAAGATTCCACATGTAAGTGATATCATATGATATTTGTCTGTGTCTGGTTTACTTCACTTAGTATGATAAACTCTAGGTCCATCCATGTTACTGCAAATGGCATTATTTCATTCTTTTTTATGGCTGAGTAATATTTCGTTTTGCCCATGCGTGTGCACGTGCGCGTGTGTGTGTATACACCACATCTTCTTTATCCATTCATCTGTCAATGGACATTTAGGTTGCTTCCATGTCTTGACTATTGTAAATAGCACTACGATGAACATTGGGGTGCATGTATCCTTTCAAACCATTTTTTTTCTCCAGATATATGCCCAGGAGTGGGATTGCAGGATCATATGGTAGCTCTATTTTTAGCTTTTTAAGGAACCTCCGTACTGCTCTCGGTACCAGCTGCACCAATTTACATTCTCACCAACAGTGTAGAAGGGTTCCCTTTTGTCCACACCCTCTACAGCATTTATTTGTAGACTTTTTAATGATAGCCATTCTGACTGCTGTGAGGTGAGACCTCATTGTAGTTTTGATTTTTTAAGTGCACTTTTAAAAACTTTTATTACAGAATATTTCACACCTAAAATAATTCCTTAATACCATCAAATATTGTCATGTTTCACATTTATTTTCAGATTGTCTTATAATATTTTACACTTGGTTTATTCAAATCAGGATCCACATACATTATAAATTTATACTATTATTTCCAATTCAAAATCAGGATTGTAGATTTTATAGTTTATTTATCTCTTGTGCAGAAAATCCTAATTGCTAATGACATCTACATAATTCTTTACTTGCTTTATATGTCTATGGATTGATTGATAGGTCGATTGATAGATATATAGATTCAGGATAATAATACCAAATTTAAATTACCAATATGATTACTGAAGACAGTGTAAGAGGGTTTTTTTTTTGCTTGTTTGTTTTGTTTTGTTGTTCTGGGGTTTTGGGTTTGGTTGTGTTTTTTTTGTTTGTTTGTTTTTGCAGTACATGGGCCTCTTACTGTTGTGACCTCTCCCATTGCGGAGCACAGGCTCTGGACGCACAGGCTCAGCGGCCATGGCTCATGGGCCCAGCCGTTCCGCAGCATGTGGGATCTTCCCGGCCCGGGGCACGAACCCGTATCCCCTGCATCGGCAGGTGGACTCTCAACCACTGTGCCACCAGGGAAGCCCTGTGGTTTTTAAATTGTTCTTGTTTGTTTGGCTTTTTTTTCTCCTAGGGTACATCCCACTAGGGATGAACAGTCAAATTACCTCCACTTGGAGTAATTCCTTTCTGTTTGGTTCTGCCATCAACTCAATAACACAGTTCATTTCATTTATTAAATTTCATTTTCACTTTGTAGGAATGGCTTTTGTTTTCAGTTTCATTTAATTTTGCATTATAATTATGCAAAACATTTATATCATTCCAAAGTCCAATATACAATCCAAATATACTCCAAGATGTATGGCTTTTATCCCTTTACTCTCATCCTGTGTCTCCTCTTTCCCTATAAGTGGCCATTTGAAAAATGCTATGGCTATTGTTTTTTTTAAATTAAGGTATAGTTGATGTACAATATTATATAAGTTACAGGTATACAACATAGTGATTCACAGTTTTTAAATGTTATACATCATTTATAGTTATTATAAACCATTGGCTGTGTTGTACAAATATATCCTTATAGGTTATGTATTTTATACACAGTAGTTTATACCTCTTAATCCCCTACCCCTATCTTGCCCCTCCCCCATTCCCTCTCCCCATGGGTAACCACTAGTTTGTTCTCTATATCTGTGAGTCTGTTTTTTTGTTGTATTCACTAGTTTTTTTTTTTTTTTTTTTTTTTTTCTGTACGTGGGCCTCTCACTGTCGCGGCCTCTCCTGTTGCGGAGCACAGGCTCCGGATGCACAGGCCCAGCGGCCATGGCTCACGGGCCCAGCCGCTCCGCGGCATATGGGATCCTCCCAGACCGGGGCACGAACCCATATCCCCTGCATCGGCAGGCGGACTCTCAACCACTGCGCCACCAGGGAGGCCCCACTAGTTTGTTTTAGTTTTTAGATTCCACATATAAGTGACATCATACAATATTTATCTTTCTGCCTCACTTATTTCACTTAGCATAATACCCTCCAAATCCATCCATGTTGTTGCAAATGACAAATTTTCACTCTTTTTTATGGCTGAGTAGTATTCCATTGTATATATGTACCACATCTTCTTTATCCATTCATCTGTTGATGGACACTTAGGTTGCTTCCATATCTTGGTAATTGTAAATAGTGCTGCAATGAACATTGTGGTGCATGTATCTTTTCAATTAGTGTTTTTGATTTTTTTCAGATATACCCAGGAGAGGAACTGCTGGGTCATATGGTAATTATATTTTTAGTTTTTTGAGAAACCACCATGCTGTTTTCCTCAATGGCTACACCAATTTATATTCCCACCAACAGTGTACTAGGGTTCCCTTTTCTCCACATCCTCACCAACATTTGTTATCTGTGGTCTTTTTTTATGATATGGCTATCCTTTTGGGGGGCACGGGGAGGAGAGTATAGCAAAGACACACAGATTTGTGTGTGTGTGTGTGTGTGTGTATTCATATCTTTCCCTTTTTTAGATAAATGAGAACATAAAAACTCTTTTTCCAACCTTGTTTTTTTCCCCATATCAGTATAGCTTGAGATTTTAGATATCTTTTGTCCATTACAAATTTTTATATGCAGAAACATGCACAAATCTTAAGGGTATGGTTTGAAGAATTCTCACAAAGTGAATACATCCGTGTGAACCCCATCTAGATCAAGAAAGACAGCATGCATGATCAGCACTCAGAAGCCCTTCTCTTGCATCCTCCCACTTTCCATACCCTCTTCCTCAAGGTAACCATGAGTCTCTAACTTTTACTACCCTAGACTCATTTGCCTGTTTTTCGAAGTTTCTATACATGGAATCACACATTATCTACTGATTCTTGTGTAGACAGATGCTTCTGTTCACCATTGTTTGTGAGATTCATCCATGTTGCTGCATGTGGAAGCAGACCATGTATTCTTATTGCTGGATAGTGTTCTATTATATAAATAGAGCATGATTCATTGATATGTACTGTTGATGGACATTTGGGCTTTTTTCAGTTTGAGGCTTTAAAAATAGTGCTGCTATGAACATTCTGGTTTGTGTCTTTTGGTGCACCATATATCATTTTCTGGTGGTTTTACCTAAGAGTATAATTGTTGGGTCATAAAGTCTGCATATATTCAGCTTTAGTAGATCTTGAAGATTTTCCAATATAGCTGGACCAATTTTTATTCCTCCCACTGGTGTTTGAGAGTTCTGGTTGTTTCACATGCTCACCAACACGTGATATTGTTGTCAATCTTCCTTTCATTAACCAGTTTGCCAGGGGTGTGGTAATATCTAACTGTGGTTTAATATCTTTTCCCTGATGACAAATGAGGATGAACACCTTTTATGTTTGTTGGCCATTTGGATAACTTCTCTTAGGAAGTGTATGCTCAAGTCCTTTTCCCATTTTTCTGAAAATATCTTTTTCTTATTGAATTGCAGGAATTCTTGAAGTATTATAGATAGGTTTTTTATCACTTACACTTATCACAATATATTTTCTACTTCGTCTCTTGCTTTTCTGATTTCTTAATAGTGTCATTGGATGAACAGAAGCTTTTAATTTTAATGTAGTCCAAATTGCAATCTTTCCCTTTAGGGTTACTGAGTTTTTCTTTGGTTTAAGTCATCTTTGCCTACTCCAAGGTCATGGAGATTCTCTCTTATGTTATCCTACTATTTTATTTATTTTACTTTATTTTTTAAAAGAATTTATAAGCTTTTTTTTTTTGGCTGCATTGGGTCTTCATTGCTGTGTGTGGGCTTTCTGTAGTTGCAGCGAAGGGGGTTACTCTTCACTGCGGTGCATGGGCTTCTCACTGTGGTGGCTTCTCTTGTTGCGGAGCATGTGCTTCAGTAGTTGTGGCTCACAGGCTCTAGAGCGCAGGCTCAGTAGTTGTGGGGCACGGGCTTAGTTGTGGCACACTGGCTTAGTTGCTCAGCGGCATATGGGATCTTCCCGGACAAGGGCTCGAACCCGTGTCCCCTGCATTGGCAGGCAGATTCCCAACCTCTGCGCCACCAGGGAAGCCCTATTCTACTATTTTATTTTCTACAACTTCTATCATTTTTCCTTTAACATTTAAATCAGAAATCCATGTGAAGTTGATTTGGTGTACTTTCATATTCTTCTTTAGTTCTGGAAAATTCTCAGCCATTAACTCTTCAAATATTCCTTCAAATATGCCATTTCTTTACTTCTGTAACTCTTAAGACATGTATGTTGGCATTTCCCAATCTATCCTTTATGTCTCTTTTTTCCTTACTTTTTTCATATACTTTCATATACTTTTTAATATCTCCATCTCTCTGTGCTGACTTTTAGATGAGTTCTTCAGTATTATCCTCCAGTTTACTAATTTGCTCTTTGATCCTTGACTCTTTCCCATCTATTGAGTTTTATCTCAATCTCTGTGTACGTGTTTCTCTGTCTCTTTCTGTGTTTCTTTGTCTCTCTGCCTCTGTATCTCTCTGTCTCTCTCTTTCTATATGTATTTTCCTATATATATTCATATATAATTTCCACTAATTCAAATTTATAATGATTTTATTTCTCCATATATCTTTTTCATAATTTATTGTTCATCTTATCAGTTACTCTTCCCTTTCTCTCTTGGAGGATTATAAACATTCTTATTTGTAAGTCTCTATCTCACGATTTTGCACTTGCCTTCATCCAGCCTCCCAGGCCCAACGTCCAGCATAGGGCTCCCCTGTCCTCAGTGATACTGGGACTATCACAGGTCCAACCATAAGACCATCAGCAGCTTGGCCCAAGGCTTAGATGAGCAGCTTGCTCTGCTTCCCGCATGTGCCTGGATGTTCAGTGGAACTTTATATAAGCCGTAGCCCCAGGTACAGTGAGTCACAGCTGGTTTCAGCCTCCTTTCTCAGTGGGGGAGCCCTGTTCTTGACCATCATTCCAAGCAGAAGGCCTTGCCTCTGTTTCCATATTGTGTGGTGTATTCCTATATCCATTACCCTTCAAGTAGTGAACTTTTAGACACTTCTGGTTATTTTAAAAACCTGTGCCCTGCAGACCCTTCTGGACATTTCTTCCGTGTTCGCTACTTTTTCTATACCATTTTAAGTCCAGAGATATTATTTTGTTTTGGAGTGTGGCTATATTTTCTTTTTAATTTTCTCTCTACGTGTCATTTCACATTGGTGTGTGTGTGGAGAATGGGAAGGGAAGGGGTTATGTGGCAGGACAAGACTCACAGTATGAACCTACAATGCCCTCTGGAGTAGAAGTCTCCAATTTTTTCTTCGCAAAAATATTCTTGCATTATTATTTTTTGTATAACAGTGCATCATTGCTATCTATTCTTTTTTATAATCTGCTATATCTTGAACATTTCCACACGCCACTAAATATTATTCTACAACAGCACTCTTCTATTCATGCTGCTCGAACTAGATTGTGGTTATTTACATGCATGTCCCCTGTTAGACTGTGACACTGGAGGCTTAGAGTAGGCTTCGTTCATCTCTTTCTCTAACCCCAGGGCCTAGCACAGAGCAGGCTTCAGGGAATATGTATTGAATGAATGAATGAGTCGATGAATAAGTGACCTTCGCTTCCTACTATGTGCACATCATTGAGTTAGACTTACTGTGTGATTGTTTGAAGGAATGTACAATGATGGGTGGCTGACAATATCCCAGGTCCAAGGGACTAGTGATATCTTTAGAAGCTGATGACCCAGTTGATGATACAGATGTTGCTTTTCATGCTATCTCTAGCTCTCTGTCTCGCTCATATAACTGCATCATTTAGCTCTGCAGTGTTTCTTGAGCTCTGATAGCTGGATAAGCACAAAAGAAGCAATCACATTTGCTGGAAACTCCCAGGGTTGGAGTAAAGCCAAGACATTTCTTATTGGGATGAGTTCCTGTATTAAAACAGCCAACAATGAATTGTCCTTTCTTTTGTTTTCTAAGGCATGATTGCTGTGACTGGAAATCCTAGCGTTCATACCTGGGGCCCTCTTGACAGCTACTTTCTGACTAAAACTTTACAGTTCTTAAAGATTCCCAATTTAATTTAGGATTCTTAATGATTTTCGTTGTCTTTTTTCCTATTACAAGCTTGCATCCTTATCAATCTGGAAGCCGCTCAGCATGGGTGCTGTCAACCACTGGAAATGTCAATATGTTTCAAATAAGTACTGTTGCATCTCATAAAAATCTGTTCCTCATGAAAATCCCCCATTAACTCAATATCATCCATTATTAGTGTTCTATATGCTATATTTTACAGAAAAATGGAGACTATGAAGGGCCAGGAAATCATGTCGTCAATCAAAGCTTTGCCTAAGAAAATCAGGGAATGCAAATCAAGCTCAGTACCTCTCTCCATCTGTTTCTTTGGCCCCAGAGTTAACCACCGTTGTCCTAGATCCCTTATCTCTAAAACGGTTCCCTAACTTTGGGGGAGTTTTGTGGAGAACTCAGACTCAGCTGTCTGAACCTAGAAGAGCAGAGTCAGCTTTGCAAAGTACAACTACAGATGCAAACATTCTAAAAAGACAGACCTACCCCTCTTGCTAATCCTTCTTCCCTGAGCTGTGACCTATAGGGATTTGGTATCTTCACCCACTGCAGTCCTGTTGAAGCTCAAGCTGTGTCAGCCTTAACGAGGTCGCTGGTAATCGAGATGCTAGAAGACACCTTTAGAGGGCTTTAACACTGTATCGTGCCCATTTTAAAGGCAAGCTCGTGTAAACTTGGGCTGTACATTTTGGATAACGCTTGGTTCTCTGACAAATAAACCTCCCCAAATGTCAACAGTTTAACCCAGTAGACGTTTGTTTCTCATTCCAGTAGCAGTGCACCATGGACATTGCTGGCTGACAGCCTTTCCTCCACCCAGGGACCCAGAGTCTTTCCATCCTGTGGCTAGGCTACGGCTAAGACCTCAGAGAACTCTGCTTCCAGCTGGCAGAACTGGAAATAAAAGCCACAAAAGTCATACCTGCTCTTTAGCTAGCTTGGTCTGGAAGCAGCCAACTCCCTTTCTACTCATTCCATTGCTGGGAACTGGTTTCCTAACTCCACCTAGATGTAAGGAGAGCTTGGGAATCCAGTCTCGCACTGTACTACCTCCCTCAGACATGAACAAGCATGTCATCTGTGCCAATGCTCATCCTTCAGGAGGTCATCTCATTTGGAATGCTTTCCAATAATTTCAAAGATGCCCCTCTGGTGCCTGAGACCAGCCAAGGCCAGAAGTGCCCCCCAGGCCTAGGAGAGGTCCTGGGAGGGTTCTGATCAGTACAGAGGACTTCCTTGAAAATGTCTAAGTCCTCTTCCATGACAGGGACTGGCAAAACTGGCAGTGTGATTTGAACAGGGCACCCTGAGCCTGGACACAGACCCACGTTAGTCCCAGTCCCCATTTCTTCTCTCCAGGTACCCTTCAACTATTTTGCTGTTGTGCCCTCACTCCTGATCATGGAGTCAACCAGATGCCCCAAGAAGCTCCTGGACTCATATCTATGGGTTGTTCCAGTGAGTTGTGTGGCATTTCTTTCATGATATTGTGCAAGATTGGGTTGTGAGAACAGTGTGACATGCTGACTTGATGTGACTCTCATTCGTGACTGACACGAGTCGAGGGCTCTGGGCTCCTATCGGTTCACCACCAACCCCTGGACTTGAGTTGAATGTGTGAGTCCATGCATGGGCCCTTGCTCACCTCCAGTCTACATACAGCACATGAGGTGGTATAGTGGCAGGAGTCCTTTACATGGTGTGTCCCCCTGTCACCAGCACCCAGGATACCATCCCTTCTGTGGGTCTGTGCCATTTGTCAAGAAGTCATATGGGGGTGACTGATGCCTCATTTCTCCATGGACTCTTCTGATAAATGTCCTCTTTTGTTTTCAGTCATGTGGGGAAGTCATGTTCATTCCTTATGGGAATGGCACCACTCTTCTTGCTCTAAAGATGGCACCCTCACCTATCTTCCCTTCTGGTGGCCGTGGTGGTGTGTGGAACGCAGAGTGTCATCAACATGGAAAAAGGTCCCATTCTAGGAAAGCAGTGATTACATCCTAGGGAGCTCAAGAGAGGACATGGTTGGAAGATGTGCTGTTCTTCATCTACACTGCAAAATGTGAAGAGCGAATTGAACATGACCAGAAAATGACTTATCATTCACACTTCACTGCATACTCTGGGGAAGGCTTGCATTTGAGATCATCATCCACGAATCACAGTCACCATGTCTGAGAAGCTCAGAGCCAGTGTCCACAGGTGGCCCAATGGATCATGGCAGCATCATGAGTAATGGTGTAGCCAGTGTTGAGCTAATGACATCAGGGACCTGCAGAGCCAAGAAGATCTAGATTGTTCCAATACAAGCAGGTTCTGAAGAGCCATGGCATGTGAGTAACAACAGCAATATTTCCTTTTCTTCTCGGTGAGAGATGTTTAATTATCCATGCTCCATGCACCAGATCATAAGGAACAGGAAGAGATGGTTCCTGGACGTGAACAGGAAGACATGGAACCCGAATCCTACGTGGATCCCCCCCCCACATGTATTGATGGGACAAAGAAGCAGACAGGGAGCTCCCTCTTCTTTCCCTATTGTCCTAAATCTTAGGCACTGAATCACTATAGCTTGAACAGTGATTCAAGGGCCCATGACTTCTGTGGTACATGTTTTCATTAAGCTGTTTGTGTAGACAGGGGTCCAGCATTGGCCAGGCATGTGCCAGGCTGTAGTGGATGGGAGAGAAGGTCTCCTACACCAGCAGATGGGACCCGTGCGTTCCCCAACAGCCGTGATGGCTGCAAACGCTTCCATGCACCTCAGAACAGGAGGAAACCCCCTTGTGGGTCACCATCTCTCCTGCTCACGGCTCCTGCTTCTTCTGTGATCTCTGTGATCTCCCTCTGAGATGTGGGATTTGTTCTCATGTGCGGCTCTTCTGTCTGAGACTCTGGAGAGTGGCTCGTTGTGGTTCCCTCCAACCCGCCCTTTAGGCACGGCCTTCTCTGCCCGAGGAGACCGCCCCCCCCTTGCCTTCTCCTCTGTCAATCAGACCTCATTGGGCTGGCGTCATCAGTATGTGCACACAAAAAAATGAAATGACTTTTGCAAGAGAAAAGAGTGGACTTTTCATTTTCCCCGCCAAGTTCCCATTTAGCAAGTGATTTTAGGACAGCTGCAAACATCTCCTGCAGAGGGGGCCTGGGAGCCTGCAGACATATAGCCCCCTGTGGACAAAGCCTCGGTTCATCTCAGGCAGAATGCGTCACTCCTCCATGTGCACAAAGCACACCAGGGGAGAAACAGCTGGAGAGCAGAGTGGCTGCCCCTTGGTGAACCTTTCATAGTGCCCTGTATTCAGCCCTGCTCCAGACAACTCACTCATTCATTCATTCATTAATCCCTTCATTCAGCAAATAGTACACAGGTAGCAGACCCTGTGCCAGGGGATAGGGAGACGGAGCAGAACCCCATCCTCACAAAGTTTGCAGACACAGTGACACTGGTCCCAGAGGCTGGGAGGCCTAGTTACCCATTTTCAAGGGAGAGGCATGAAAATGAAGCCAAACAGGGATTTTTGAAACGTGCTCCATGCACCCACTGGAGCCCTGAGACCCTTTGGGGGGGATCCTGTGAGGTCAAACCCACCTGCATTATTATTTGTCCTTTTCACCGATAGTGCAAAAGCAACAGTGAGTCCAAGCGAGTGGCCTCAAAACATACTAGGAGTTTTTGTATTCTTCGCTGCCATGCGCTTGCAGTTAGAAAAAAAAAAAGGCAGTTTCACTTAAGAATATCCTTGATAAAGTAGAAAAACAATGACTAATCTTATGAAAGCTCAACCCTTGAGTCCGTGTCTGTTCACTGTTCTGTGTGATGAGGCTGGAACTCTGTAAAGCCATCGTTAAACAGCGTGGTACCATGGTTGACTCAAAGACAAGTACTTGTGCAGTTGAGCTGTGAACCGAACAGGCTGGCTTTTTTTCATAGAACTCCATTATTTTCCTTCACAAACAGAGGGACAAACCATGGTTATGTAGAGTTGGGCATTTAGTAGACACTTTCCTGGAAATGAACAAAGTGAGCCTGTCACTTCAAGGAAAACAACTGGCACCCACATTTTTCCAATGATAATATCTGAGCTTTCCAGCAAAAGTTAGAAGTTTGGAAAACTTGGATCCACCACTGTGAGCTTGACGGCTTCCCAGTACTTAGACTCTCCCCATCAGATCGGTGGTGCTATTAACAAAGGTGACTTGCAGGTATCGCGTGGCAGAAGGTGTCATCATCTGGAAGACTGGCTTAAGTTGGGGCACCAGTGTTTTCCACAATGCTTAGTGCATGACATTACAACATCAAGATGGCTCAAATGATCCATTCAAAGTGAAAGAGAGACCAGTGGGTTTTAACATTGCAGAGTGCAAATTTTGCATTGCTATGGTTTCAGATCTTTCTTGTTACTAACCTTTCCAAAAAACTTCCTCTTGTTGAGATTTTCATGTCATAGCAGAGAAGAATATCCACAATTATCTGAAAGTCTATGAAAACAGCCTTAGCTTTTCCGAATGCATATCTATGTGTATTTTCCTCATAGATCTCAACTAAAACAACATATTGCAACAGATTCAGTGCACAAGCAGATGTGAGGATCGATCTTTCATTAAGATCATATTAAAAGTTTGCAAGAATGTAAAACAAACTCTTCTCTTGTCACTAAATTGTTTCTATTTTGGAAAATATATATTTAGTTAGTTTTCTTAAAAATATGTTATTTATGTTACCAGGTACAAGGTTTCTTTTATTTTAAAATGAATTAACACATTCATATTTTTTTAATTAAAATTTTAAATTAATTTTTAATTTAATTAGTTTTCATTTCTAAGATGATAGATGATTCTGGACATAATGTACATAAATACAAGCTCTTTGGGGGTCCTCAATAATTTTGAAGAATAGAAAGAGTTCCCATGACCAAAAAAGCTTGCGATCTACTGATGGAGAGAAAGGAGTGAGGCGTTAAAACCCACAGATTGCTTAGCACAGGCTGTGTGGGAACTTCTTGTCTGCCTCTGCTTGAGGAGGGGAGCCTGTCGCATTCATTTTTGTATCCTCTACACTTGGCATGGTGCCTGGCACATAGCGGGCATCCAGTGACTATAGAGGTCATGGAGAAATGAGTGGATAAGACACTGGAGAGCTTCAGAGAAGATGGGGACTGGGAAATCAGGCAGAGCATTTCAATTCAGCATGAAAGGGGCTGGGTGGTACTCGCCAAAGAGCATGTACCTGAAGCCCCAGGCCAGCTCCTTGACAAGTGCAACTTATGCCCCTGGCTTCTCTCAGGCTGATTCAGTTGGCCAGCCTGAGTCCTGGGTCCCCTGGGGAAGGACTGTTACAGGACGAAGAAACCTCAACTGATGTGTTTTGCTTGGCTCCGTAGCAATGACCCAATTCCAAGGGAAATGAGCATCGTCCTGTCTGCTGCCACCATACTAACCTGGCTCACATAGAATCCGCGTGGACACACACCTCTGAGTGGAACTCACTTGGCGACAGACAGGGCTTGACACCGTGCCAGTATGGCCTACTTCATCCCATCTCGCCTGAATTTACGTGAGTCACGCACGCTCTGTAATGGCCACTGTCATATGCAACTGGCCAAATATGTTGGTCAAGGTCCCGCATAGACAAGCCAAGGAAACTGGCCATGCCTGCCACGCAGGTGGAGATAGGCCACCACCATGGAAAGGTCCTTCGTGGTTCGGCCGGGCCAGAGCCTGGCACACCAGATGATGGGAATTTTCTAATTAGAGAGACATGAACATCTCAGTGGACTTTAAAATGTTAATGCAGAGCCATAAATGCTTTGGTGCATTTGGAATTCAGGCTGTTGTTTGATGGGGCAGCAGCTGAAGTCTGTCCGACACCCATAGGAATTTGATCAATTGAGAAATACGCTCCCAGATTTCTAGGCCAGAGAGCGGCTGCCAGATCTGCCCCATTCCTGCACATTCTTCCAATTGACTGCTTCCAAATTAGCCCAAGTGTGTGCTTTTTAATATCCTCCCCACCATGAACTTCCTGCTTTACAATCTTAATGTCTTCCATATGAGGGCGACCTTCATTTTTCCACCCCTTACCTTGGATTAACTGGGTCCTAACAAGCTCCCAGAAATCCTCCTGGGGATCAACTTTCTGTCTGGCCCTTCTGTGGTCCCCAAATCCCTCTCTTGGCCTGAGCTAGCCCCTTATGGCCATTGTCTTATATGCCTCGGGAAGGACCTTGATTGCTTTCACATGTCCCTTTGTAGTAACCCAGGCCTGAGCAGAAAGGACCAGAGCTTCGGATGTGCCGGTCTTGGCTGGGCCCTCGCTCTCGGGACTTGTGGGGGAGAGGGGGCAGAGCAACTCTGAGCGTCCCGTGCCTCATACAGACCCTCTTCCCAGGGAGATTTGGGGCCCTGCATGGCTGGGGCCTTAAGATACCATTTGGTGTTGGCCTGGGCGACCTTCTGGGGAAGCTTAGGTTTCTCCTTTTGAAAAATAGGGTAAGTAGTGTGGCTCTGGGAAGGGAAGCATTGACTCGACAAAGGAAACGGTAGGAGATTTCCCGTTAACAGTCCATTTCAGAGCATCAGCTCTGGGCAAGGCCTTGTGCTAACCACCAGGAAGGAGGAGAGGGGGGGACACAAAAGTGAACCTGATTTTGCCAGGCAGAGATGGAGGGCCGGGCATTTCAGGTCAGGACAATGGCAAAGAAGGTCACAGGGTATTTTCTTTGGAAGTTGGAAAGTGGTTGGGTGTGGCTGGAGTGGAATGCATGTCGGAGGGGCGGATGGGGGCAGTGGGTGGTGAGAGCCGAGATCAATGGGAGACTTAGCTGGAATGCTGGAACTATGCTGTGTGGGCCCATGTACACTGCCTTCCCTTCTGGTACAATGGCTGGGCCATCAGCGCTCCCATCCAGAACACAGCCCCTGCTTTTCTGGTCCATGCCCTCCCCCCGTCATCCTCATGCCCTGCTTTAGCAGCAAAGAAGCTCCATGAGCTTCACTTTGTCTTTTTGTTTGCAGTGATGTATTCTCAGCACCTTGACAACTCACAGGGCAAAGAAAGCACTCAATTAATAGCTGCTGAATGAAGTTAATAGTCGTTCAACAAAATCCATTGTCAAATACCTCTGAGAACTTGAGGGTTAACCATAAACAACTTTCCTTTTCCAGAGATTTCGAAGAGCACTTAATGTGCTAACATGCAAGTGAGAGATGATGGTGGCTTGGACCGGGGTGGAGACAGTGGATGTGGAGAGAAGGAGATGGCTTATGGCTCTCATTGGAGGTAGGTTTGATAGGACTTCTTGATGAAATGGACATCAATGTTTATGGAAAGGGAAAAATGAAAGATAACCTGTGTGTGTGTGTGTGTGTGTGTGTGTGTCTGAGAGTACCTGAGTTGATCGCTGCCCCATTCACCGAAGCTCTAAAGGAGTTGGTAACTGGTTGGACAAAAGGGGAGAAAACAGTTGGAGAGCCAAGCAGGGACCAGGTCCTCTGGGCCTTGTCAAGTCACACTAAGCCTTCTGGACCTGATCCTGGGGTGATGGGGAGTCTGTGAAGGATTTGAAAGGGGGAATGGCATAATCAGATTTGCATGTTAGAAAGATGGCTCTGTTGTAATTCTGCAAATCACAGCCTCTGCACTGTGCCAAGCCCACTCCATTGGGAGAGAAAACGTAGCCATGACACAGCAGACGGCGTGAGTCTGGACCACTGGGGAGTGTGGGTATTGAACTTACGGGGTCGAATGGTTCAGGGAGATGGGGGTTCAGCCTTACTAATGGCCGGGTGGTGGGGGTGAGGCTGGCCAGATGTGCACACGTCTTCCAGCTGCAGACTGTCCGAGCTGGGTGAGCACTTAAGGTGCATCTACTCCAACCCCCTTCATCTGTCGACAGAGAAACTGAAGTACAGGGAGGGGCGAGGGGTTGCCGGGAACCACGCGTAGTTGGACTGTATGACCAAGTGAGGGGAAGGGGCAGCCCGGGAAGCAGGAAGATGGGAAAGTCGGCCCCGAGCGTCTGGAGATCTGCTTTTAAACCTCTCTCTGCTCTGAACTCCCTGGGCCTCAGTTTCCCCATCTGAGCAATGAGACGCTCAGGCTGGAATTCAAACACAGCATGTGGTCCTTCGCTCCTCATCCAGATTCATCTGAGAAGCCCACGGGCACCTCCCCCAATCCCTACTTGCCACCCCGTCCACGATGATGGGCAAGGGTGAGGTTTCCAAGACAACAGTTTCAGACCCGCTCCTGTGGGGTACTGGGGGCCACCAAGAGCATCTGAGGAAACCATCCAGACCCAGGCCCTGGGAATTCAACGAGGTGAAAAGAAACCAAAATCCCTACCTGCTCCAAAATTTACACCTGAGCAAAAGGAAAATTTTATCCAAACAGCAAATCTGCTAGACTGCAAGTTTAATAAGCTATTAAACGGCACCATGTGAAACCTGCAATCAAAGCAAAAACACTGTAAAATAAATCAAGAGAGATAAGAAAAGATTTCACATTGTTAAAAGTTTATGCTATTTCTGACTTCCCGAAATGTTACCATTAACCTGGGAGTTAATCAGAGTTTTTCATTTACCCGTTGTTCAGACATAATGAGCACTTTAACAGGGTAAATAAAAAGATCTAAAGAAGCAATAAACGCGAATGTCACAAGTGGCAATCATCTACCTTGCGAGGCTCGTGTGGTACAAAGCGACGCACAGCTGGAAACAAATGGTTCCTCAGAACACTGTAAATAACCTCCAAGCCCACTCCTAATTAAAGTGAAGCCCCGCTTTCTCATGGGTATTGAATCTATGAACCAATTAAGGAAATATCATTTCTTTCCTGAAACGGCTGTGTTTCTCTCCCTCCCTCCCCCGCCACCCAGCCTGGTCTCTCCCTCTTTCTCTCCTCTCTGTCACTTTCTCTTTCTGTCTCTAAAGACTTTCCACCAAAGAGCTGGCCACCCCGCCCCTGCCAATGTTCCCGAGCTGCCATAATGAGACATCCGTGCTTTAAGCAAATTTTGCACCTGTAACCTGCAGAAATATAGCCGTAGCATTTGAAAAATTACCTCCGTGCTGCACAGTGCCATGAAAATTTATCTTTGAGATGATTTTATTGCATGGTTACCCTAGGCAATTAAATCAATAAATCTTAACTGTCAGGAAGGTTGGCCCCATGCCAGAAATAAATGAAATGCGTGAAATCAGTAAATAAAAGGTTCCTGACAACTCATTCCAGAAATTATTTAGCAGTTGGGGTGGTGGGAACGGTTTCTGTTTCACTCCCCAGCCTTTATTGACGGGCTTTCTGAGAAATGATTATGCTAACATACAGCAATGGCTCCACTACAAAGAAGTCAGAGTCTACCGGGCGGTACATTATAGGCCTTGAAAGACAGGAGGGAGATATAGCCACACGACCAGAGGTGGTAGCCCAGGCCCAGTCTGGGCTGGGGAAAGGTCTAGGGAGCAGCTGGCTCCCTGATGCCCCAGGGAGGGCCCCGGCCCTGTCTCTTCCCCTTGGCCACTATATTCTCCTCCCTGTGGCCTTTGACCTGATGGGAGGTACCTTCTCCTCAGGGGACTGACTTGCTTGGCCTGCCTTGTCACCCTGCACCACCTGTGGTCTGTTATCAATCTATCAATCTAAGGAAGTTTATTCCTGTGGGTAAGGTCTGTCTGCCATTCTCCAGTTCTAGAACCAACACCAATGCCAGCTGGGAGTGTGTGTGGGGTAGGATTGCTCTGTTAATAATAACCGTACTTACGAGTGACTATTTATCCTGTGCTATACCCTTTAAATGGGTTTGATACTGGGAGGTATTTTTTTGATGCCCCTTTTACAGATGAGAAAATTGAGACTCGGAAAGCTTAAATGACGTGTCTGAGATGACTTGGCAAGCAGATGAGTGGCGATTCAGGTCAATGCTGACCTCACGGCTCCGCCTCACGACACCTCTGCTGTCTATAAAGGCAGGTCTTGTGGACCCAAGTTACTAAGAACAGAAGCCAGTGTTTGGACATGCCCATTCTTGCCTTAGCTGGCTTTTTTCTCATCTGAATTTCCCTCCCCTGGCGATAGGTACATCCAATGAAGGTCCTTTGAGGGTGCCTTCACAGATGTGACGAGGGCTAAATGGCACTGTTGCATGGGCTGTGAAGCTGATGTGCATGTTTGAGGGCCATCTGAGAGCCTGAGCAGGGCCCATGGCAAGTCCTACCGCAGGGCCTTTGCACCTGCTGCTCCCTAGGCCTGAACTGCTCTTTCCTCTCTGCCTTGTCTATTTTCATATTTCAGCTCAGTTGGCACCTTCTCGGTGAAGCCTTCCTTGACTTGTCACATGCCCCTTTACAGGCTCTTAGAGCTCTGGGCAATTCTTCCTGACAGTATTCACCTTTGTTGTAATTTCACATTTATTTGTGTGATTAACCGCTAAATGGCTCTCTGTCCCACTGGCCCATGATCTCCATGAGGGCAAGGGAGGGCCTGGTTTTGCTCCCCCATGAGGTCCCAGAACCTTATCCTGTACATATAGTGACTATTTACCGAATAAATGGACGAGGACAGGTATACTCATCGGCTCGGGCAGCCATAACAAAGTCCCACAGTCTGGGGGGCTGAAACAGCAGAAATGCATTGTCCCCCAGTTCTGGAGGCTGGAAGTCTGAGACCAGGGTGTGGGCAGAATTGGTTCCTTCTGAGAGCAGAGAGGGAAGGATCTGTTCTGGGTCTCTCTCCTTGGCATGTAGATGCTGTCTTCATGTTCACATAGCATTCTCCCTGTGTGCAAGTCTGCTTCCAAATTTCCCTTTCTGTAGGGACACCAGTCAGATTGGATTGGGATCCACCCTGATGACCCCATTTTAATTTGTTTAAAGATTCTGTCTCCAAATAAGTTCACATTCTGAGGTACTGGGGGTTAGGACTCCCACATGGGAATTTTGGGGGGGGGGTGCGGAACACAATTCAATCCATAACTAGAGGCCACTGACCCAGGGGCAGAAATTCCTTAGATGCCTCAATGGCAAACACTTTAGAATTGTTCTCCAGGTCAGAGCTAAGGAGAATAAGAGGTCTCCCCAGCTTGCTCCTGCCACCCTGTGCATTTAAGTCCAGGCACCCGTCCCTGGTGGGACTGCAACTGAGCCTCACAGCCATGTTGCCAGGGCTGCACAGGGCTCTCCTGCAGCTAAGTGGAGGGCGGGACTAACCCAAAGGTATGGACCCAGACAAGAGGCCTCAGGCTTGGGTGTCTTTAGGTCAAGGCCTGTTTTCTTTTCGCTCTCCACCCACCCCCCCACCGGGTCCTCTGTCCTGCAGTTGACAATTAGCTCCTACTGTGATCTAGGGAGGCAGGAGCTGGGCCCTGGGGAGCGCTCTTGAGGAGGAGAATGGACTCAGGAGGATTATGTTGGGCTGGAAATGAGGTGGGCACTTCCCGAATGGAGAAGGGCTGAGCCCACGGAACAGAAATCCCATACGACCCACATGGGAGGCAGTGCTGCAAGGAAACAGCTCAGGAGGGGATGCACAGCCCAAGGGAAAGGGATGGAAGTGTGCAGGGACTCAAGAGGGAGGCTCGGAGGAATACATCTTGGCCCCTTGGTGAATCTAATGCTCTCTGGGGAGCAGAGCTTGGCTCTTCTGGGAGGGCCTGGGAAGTGGAGGCCAGGAAGGGAAGCTGTCCCTGGTGAGTTCCCGGGGCAGGAAACTCCAAATTATCTTAGGGAGGCTTCAGCTGTAGTCAAAAGGAAAGAGCCCTTGGGCTGCACTCCACCCATCAAGACACCGGGGGCCCCTCCAGGTGGTGGGAGACCCTGGAAGGGAAGGGAGGCATCTGATGGGGATATTTTCCTCCTGCTTTCGGGTTGGTTCTCCTCTTTGAGCTTCAGCTAATGCAAATCTCTTTTTTTTTTCTTGCTGGCAAGTTCCCAGGGCAGATAATTCCCCATCAGCACATCATGAGCACCAAGGTGGTTATTTTCAAATTAATGGTTTGAAGCAAAATACGAGCATTGTTTTTGAACTGGGGGCTGAGAGATGGCAAAGGCACAGTGTTTAATAACTAAGGGCAAACTTTGCAATGACAGCCACCGGATTTCAAAATAATAATAATTTGCATTTGATAGCACCTTTCTTCCAACTAACAAGCTTAACACAATTAATTCATTAATGTGTTATGCTCCTCTAAGTAGCACAGAAGTAAGGTTTTCTTGTATAGTTTTCTGCTTGGAGAAACTAAGGCAGAGAGAAAAATGGATGGATGGCAGGGGTCACAGTTCCAGAAGCTCTAGGTCCACGGCTCCAGGGGTTGTGGAGAGGGCGAAGAGTCCACTGGACAGGAGGTGAAGTCTTCTGGGGCCGAAGAGGCTTGTGGAGGGTGGAAGTGTAAGATGGCCCCCAAGACCCCCTTCTCCAGTGGATGCATGTACACTACATGCCCTGTGTAAGCTCCCTTGAGGGTGGGCCCAAATCGATCATCAGAATTTCTGGGGGTGGGCTCCAGGAATTGGTGAGCTGTCCAGCTCAGCCAAGGATGAGGCACCCCGGCTCAGAGGGCAAGAGATGAGCTACGCCCCAAGTCCAGAGCCAGCGCAGAGGCCAAGGAAACAGCCAGTAGGGAAGGAGCTGGGCCTGAGTGCCAAGGGGCCCTGGGGGTATCTGGGCCACCCCTCGGGGGAGCGGCTGTTTCCCAGTGAGGGCTGTGCTTCAGGATGTGCTTGGTGGCTGGCACAGGACATGTTCAGTGAGTCGAGGCCAAGACTTGGCTGGTTTAGGGGATGTCTGGGGTGCTTGGGGGGTGCCAGAGGGGACCCCACATGGAGCCTGCCACCACTCCCTGTCACTTGACCCTTCAGGGCTCTTTTTGACACCTGGGTATAGTGAGTTCCAGGGGTTGATGGAGGGATGGGGGTGGGATGTGAACGAGGAGAAAGACATGACCACAAGGTGTCAGTAGCTTGCAGCAGGCTTCATTTGGGGGACACTATGGCAGGTTTGCATGGGGGTGGGGATGTCCCTCACAGGATGAGACCTTCCAGAGGCCTCCACCCAGGAGAGGAAGAGAGAAGGGAATTCCCAGGAGGGGGTCAGAGCGTGGGGGAAGTGTCTAGGTGATGTGCTCAGTGCCTTGGGGTCTTTATAGCCCCAGGGTTTCCCTTATCTATGGTGAACAGATGTCGGGCAAAGTTTCTGGGTTCTGTAAAGCAAGCAGCCTCTAGATGGGTAAAAATCTGCTTCTTTGGGCTCTGTTTGAAACCAATGAACGTGTAAAATTTTTGAGCTTTTTGCCAGCGGGCTTTTGAGCTAACCAGTTTCAGCCGACTGTGAAGAAGTCATTGGCGCAGAGGCCACCCTTACCTCATTCAGTACCTGGAGACTCTTGGGAAGCTCTGCCCTTTCTGCTTAGTCTGGAGTTTTCTGTCCTGCAAATGCTTCAGCCCAACTAAAGTTTGCAGTGGGGTTGGGGGCTGGGGTGGGGAGGATGCTTTTCTAAGTGAACCTCTGTGACGGAAGCTCCCTTCCTGCTCCCTGGGTTATGCTGTGTCCTCAGAGTTGGGAATTCTGGGAGAATCTCAGCTCGCCACCATCATCATCTGCCCAGGTCCAGCCCTGCCCAAGGTAATGTTTCCACAGAGGTGCAGCCGCCCCCCTCTTGGGGGTTAACCTCACATCTCTGGGCCACTGCAGGGCCTGTCTTATTTGGGAAATGAGAATATGTTCAAGTGAACTGTGGTTGGAACCACCTGGGCAATTTCTGGAGAGTTACAAAAGCGCGAGAGGAAATCTCTTCCTTGGAGAAGAGTACTCTGAGCTTGGTTTCCTGACGGGTGTTTTCTCTAGATCACTAGAAGCACCGTTATCTCCTGTTCTCTCTCCACTCTCAAAATCTTTCCCCTACCCCCCTCAAGAAGGGGGGTAGGATGAAGCGTGGAGAGTCACAGGGCTAGAAAGACAGGGCTTGAGGGTCAATTCCTGCCTCCGACTTGCCTCCTGAACTCACACGCTAGGTCCTGTGACTGTCGGGCCCAGTAGACCCCCAGCTCATGATCCACCCATCACCATTGCCGAGGCCCTGGAGAATGCATGTCAAATTCCAAAGACCGTACATGAAACTTATGAGCAAGATCCCCCTTAACAAATAACCTAGATCTCGCTTCTATTACAGCTAAATGTCTTAGATTTTATTTCCTTTACTAAAAAAAAGGGGGAAAGGGGACAAAATTGCCTAGCTAGCCCGAAAAGTGTTTCCTGGAGAAACTCACAAAGCTCAACATATTCTTTGTCCAAAGCATGAGGCTCAGTGTGCTCCCAGCCTCCCCTCCGCCCGGCCCATGTGGTACTTTCTGCCACAGCCTACCCACTTGTGGCCCAGCCCCTGCCAGCAAGGCGACCGTGTGCAGTTACCTCACTAACACCCTCAGAGGGTGAACACTGCTGACCTTGATAATGGCAGCGTGTTGGGGGAAACTCTTTGGGGCAACACGTTCCTCAGAGTTGCCAAGAGGGGCTGTAGAATGAGAAACACCTGTCTCTATGATACCTTGCTCATCTCTGGGAAGCTGGCAGAAGGCTGATATCATCAACTCCGTTTTGTAGAGGAAGGAAGTGGGGCATGGAAAGGTTGTTTCCTTTAAGCCAGGCAGCAAGAGCCTGAGCTCAAGTCCTACTTCAAAGCCCGGGGCACTTGCTCCCCGGTGATGCTCTGCCTCCTTTCTGCGCTGGTGCCCACATGTCATCAACAAGGAGTTAAGCCACACCAAGCCTGTCTTTGAAGTGGACTGATTTAAAGCTCAGCCAGTCCAAGGCCTGACCTTGACCTCAGCCAGAGTGTCTGGCCTGCTGAGAAGGTGGTGCTTTCTCTTCTCTTTGCTACTTCCAAGCATAAGGGGTCCCATCTCACCACATCTTTCCTGAGTTGCTGACTCCAGTCAGGTCCTGATCTCAGTCTTCATGGAAGGAGGCGTTTCTGGAAGGCTAGCCCAAGGCCTTTCCTTTAGAGTCCGCTGGAAGGACCAAGAGGACATCCCCCCCGCCCCGAGGGCTCAGGGCCCTTCTTTACTTTTGTTTCTAGAATGAAATGATGCTCTAGCAGCAATAGTATTCTGCATGACAGTGAGAAGTGGCAATGTAGGTGGCAATGGTTAAGATCAACAGCTTTGGGGCCACACTGTCCAAATTCTGGCTGTGTGACCTTAGGCAAGCTGCTTAATCTCTCTGTGCCTCTGTCTTGTCATCTATAGAACAGGAATATAATAGTACCTATCTCATAGGGTCATTAGGAAGATTATATAAGTTAATATATAAGAAAGTGCTAGAACAGTGCCTGGCACACAGTAACTGCTGCATAAACTGATCAGTTAGCATATCCCAGCCCTCCAATTTTGAAAAATGTCATTCTGCGTTTTTCCTCCCAGCTCTTTTCTGCACGCAGGCTCACGTTTACCTAGGCATGATTATAATTTATGACATCTGGTTTTTTTTTTTGAGTGAAGGAGAAAACTTGTTTGCTTGAGAACAAATTTATAATCTGTTTAGCTCTATTTACTCAGATTAAATATTTCTTTATTATCTCCTAAGAAAAATGTTCATATTTACCCATACCGTAGGCTTCAAATTTTGGAAAGGATTTGGAATTCTTGGTGATAGTGTCACAATCTTCAGTTTCAGCCACAGTTATCTACATCAGTGTTCATACCTGGACTATGATCACAGCAGTGTCAGAATATCCGGCCACACCAAGTGCCGTTTGCTTGTTCATAGGAAATTCAGCTCAGCTGATTGTTAATGTCATGTTCACGTACAAGTGCTTTGTGCCATGTAGTGTCTTAATATTGCAATTTCTCACTTTGCATGCCCAGGAAAGAGACTCAGTATAAATGAAATTTCTAGGTAACTGAAACTCCCTTGGCGCCGCCTGGAAAATGTTAAACATTTTGAAGGAAATAGTTCTAAAATATATGGCTCTTCTGCCTTAGTATATCCTTTTTACTATATAACTGAAGATAACAACCTTTTCCTGATGATGTCATTATTGTGACCTAAAATGATTGCTTACGCTTCTCTCCCACGCCAGTGGCTGCATGCCCCTGCCAGAAATGGCCATAGTCGGCTGTACTTTTAAGTTTTTAGTCTAGTTTTACAATTCAACGGCCACTGCAGTTGCAATTTCATACTTTGCAAGCCTTTTTGTGCTGTGTACTAGGAACCCAGATAACTAAACATTCGATCATTTTCTCTTCAGTGGGCTTTGAATGCTAGTCCAAGGGTCTCTCATCAAATCAATTGGCTTCGTGAGAGTATTTTCTTCCTGGTCCTCAGCTGTAAAGCCGTTGAGGTAAGTGGGAGGGTTGACTATACCTTAGAAGGAAAAAGGGGTGGTAACTTGGTACTTATGGCTGGAAAGTCTGTAAGCAGAATCATCTACCTGTCTGAAATGAGATTTTCATAAAAATTTTATTTTGCATTTTTCAATAATTCAATGCACTGGCAGTATAGTTAATGCCTCTATGAGAGAGACCCACGCATCAGCTCATCCAATATCATTTTTACAGAGACACCATGTTGGAAAACAACAAAACTACATGAAAACGTTTGTATACAGAGTTACCATACTGAGAACAAAGCACCAACAAAACGCTTGTGTGCCACACATTTGAAATGCAAAGCAACACAGGCAGATACAGTTTTCTTCGCATAAAGCACACGAAACCAATTTTTAGGAACCAGGTACCATTTCATTCATTCCTTGATGTTTGAACAGTTACCTTGGTCAATACAGAGCATTGGAACTTAGTGAAATTTTGACAAGACAAGCATGCTTGTTAAGAACAGTGACAAGCAATGGTGAATCTGCAATGAGTGTGAATATTGGAAATCTGCACCCAAGAAAAAGTGGTTCAAAAGCTGAATTGGGTTATGGTAAAACAAAGGGGGCGCTTCATGAATGACCACCGCATTTTCATGGCCACCTAGGGTGCCCTTGGTGTGAAAAGGGTCTTCCACTAGGGGCAAGGCCTCTCGGGAACCAGGCCAGGCTGTTTCTCACGGTTCTGCTCATCTACCGACATGGAGGGAGCCCAAGCCAGGACACTGGCCCCAGGGATCTGAGCTGTGGCTCAGGGGCAAGTTCACTCCAACCCTAAGGGCTCAACTGAGCTCAAATGCTGCGGTTGAAGTGGCCTCTATCTTTCCCCCCTCCCTGTGCATTTCAGCCTATGGTTTTCTCTTGGAAACTCAGTTGGATTTGAACAGAGCCTCTTCCCTCACAAAATCCAGTGAAATTCATGTAGCTGAACCATAACACATGATAATGGCTTCCAAGGGAAGAGGAGTTTCCATTTCAAATCACTGCTTTCATATAGCAATGTAGCCATGGCCTTCCTGGAACCGTACAAGAATGTTTTTCAAGAAGGAAAAGCTAAAATCCCATGAAGGACAGCAAGCCAGACGTGTTGCACACGTGCACACACACACACACACAGATGACATGTTCTACGTGGGCAGTGACATGGTGTTGGCGAGCACTCCCTACACAAAGCACATGATGACAATTAAATTCCCATTTGTATCCTGGTTACTCAATAAATATTTCCTTGACACTTAAATATACAAACTTTCTGTTTAAAATATGCATGAAAATGTCTTTTATTTTCAAGAATGAGAGAAAGGTTTATAGAGTCACATCTTCATTTACAACATGTTGCGGTGATCTTTCTGGTTCTTATATACAGGCTAATGCGAATGTGAGCGCACAAGACAGGAATATGCCTCTTAGATACAAAGCAAACACACACGCTGCAGACCAGGCAGAAGACACCCCTGGCAAGTCTCAGGGGTATTTTTCAAGTCTCAGTCAAATGACTTTACTGGAAAAACATGTGGAGTCATTTGTTAAACTGCATTAGGTCTCAGACGATGTTAGAAAAGTGCCCTTCTGTCCTTTGTACCATTCGTCAGTGTGGGGCGTGGAAGGGCCCAGTGAACAGGGAGTGTTGCTCTTTGAAAACCCATCAGTGTTTGCTTAGATTTAGACTTCATTCCTGGCCTGATCTAATGCAGACTTGCCAAAGACCCCAGATTTCAATCTTTTAACGAGGGAGGGAGGGGGAGAGAGGAGAAATACACATTTTGCAATCGATCAAAATATTTCTTCAGTCAATAATAAGAAACCCCTTCAAAATAAAAAAAGGAAAAAGAGAAAAAGAAAGAAAAAGAAAAAGATGAACCTAAAAATAACCACCTTGACTGAAGTGTTATGGGAAATTTCTGGAACAGAAATTTTTGCTTCACATCTATCATGGTACAGCAACATCTGAAGATGTGTGCCATTGCCAGGCCTCCAACTAAAGTTCGTTGAAAAATCCTGATGTAAACTGTCTCATCTGCCTGCAACCACTGCACTTACTCCAAAATGAAGTCATGAAGGTCAAAACACTGCTCCACAAAGTTCTACAATTGGACAAGTGAATTCAACAGACGAGTATTTACACTGCCACATGATAATGCAGTTGTTATAATATCATGGTTTCATAATATGGCATGCCTCTCCAGGTGGCATGTTTGAAATCAGAACACACCTATTTTTATTAATCTGTTAGGCCTGAAAAGCATGAACAAGTTACGATTCAGAAGCTCACATTGAATCCAACTATTCTTTT
Source organism: Mesoplodon mirus (assembly GCF_964341445.2). Taxonomy (NCBI): domain Eukaryota; kingdom Metazoa; phylum Chordata; class Mammalia; order Artiodactyla; family Ziphiidae; genus Mesoplodon; species Mesoplodon mirus. The sequence continues at coordinate 135,540,907 of NC_138981.1, read as the reverse complement.
GTTTAGAGACAGAAAGAGCCCGAGCAGGAAAGCAAAAGCCAGAGCCAGACAGAAAGAGAGAGAGAGACAAGGAACAGACCCAGCCACCACGATCACCATCACAGAACAGAACAGAAACCAGTCTCTTCTTGGAGGAGCCTAAGGATATGGCAGTCAACTCACCAAGCGAGCCAAGGCGAAGAATCTCAGGGATCTTTTGATCCCCAGGGGCATTCTGAGCACGGTATCTCTACCGGTCTCACGTTTAAAGGATTCATTTTATCCGAAGACAACACTACACACCAAACCATCTTCAAAAGTGCTATTCCGAGGAAAATAGGAATAAAAACAACCATTTGTGGAATTGAATAAATGTGAGGGATTTCATCTCAAACGTTTCGCTTTCTAAAATACCCAGGGAGTAGAGTCATCCAGGAAGAAATCTACTTGACAAATTGTCTTGAGACAGAATCAATCTCATTTGTAATATCTGTGGGTGAATATGATTGATTCATGAGGATGGTTTTGAAACAGAAAATCACCGGATGATGATGAACACATTTCTATCTCTCTGTATCCATGCAAACCTGTCCATTGCCTTGGGGGACACCAAGTCCCCATGTGACTGTGATGGTAATTAAACCAGACCCAGATGGGACCATACCCAGTCAGGATGAATGTTGCAGGAAAACCACGAGGGGCTGGAAGACCACCCCCCCGCCCCTCGCACCAACCATGTTACTGTGCTGGTCATAGAAAGAACCTCGGAGGCAAAAGAGAGAGAGGCTGGAAGGAAAGAGTAAAGGACACGGGTGTCCTTCAGGGCTAACACTTGACTGTGGACACAGCCTCGGACAGAATGTGGAAATGTTTAAAGAAAAACAGGACTTTAGGGAAAGTTCTTCAACCTTTCCAGATACAAACCTCATATTAACTGTAGAAGATGCATGGGACCAGGAGAACGGGTCCTTTGAGACTTTCTGTTCTACTCTCAGGATAATTTATGATGAGGAGGTCTAATAAAAAAACATTGTGTGTGTGTGTTTAACGAAAACCTCATTCTCTTAGAAAAATATACTGAACTTTATGCCTACTTGTTAGTGACCTTGGTTTTCTTTATATTGGGTGGAAAAGGGAATTGTTTTGCTTTGCATGATAATTTCTGAATATTAATCATGGAATTGATCCAGGAGACATTCTGGTTTGAATTCAGAACAAGGACAGTAAGTAGGTACTTTCAACTAAAAACACATGTTAAATAACTTCCATCCCTAATAGCGAAAGTGAAAACCTTCTGAACAGCAACGGGGAGATGGGAGAATTACTGTTTCCATATTATGAGAAAACAACACACTGCATTTTGGATTGTGCTGTTCTCCATAGAGGCCCTAATGCTTCCTAACTAGGCAAAGGCTGCCATTAGTAGGAAAATAGTAAATCAGTTATCCAAGTTACATTTACAAGTTTGAAGTACTACTTGGATGTTTTAATAATAAAAAACCAATACTCACCTATCCTTATTTTTAACCAACGAGGGTTTTTTAAACACTTATGTCACTTCCATTTTACCTTGGAGATATGGAGATGACCCACTCACCCCCGCTGATGCATCTATGCTTTGGGCTCAAGAGGGCCTCATCCCTTCCACCTTAAAACCCACACCTCCAGGGCCTCATCATAAACTATCTACATTTCCCAGAGGATTGACTCATATTTGAAAATGATGTAATAGTTTGTCATTAAAGTGTGTGTGTGTGTGTGTGTGTGTGTGTGTGTGTGTGTGTGTGTCCACAGAACATAAATGTGAAATCCGAGCCCTCTTTGACTGGCTGCAATCAGTACTGTGTACTCCCAACTTTGCGTACATCTCTTCCCAACTCTGTGTTCAGTGACATCCTAGTAGCTGGAAATTAGCCATGGTGGAAGCAGTTACACCATGGAGACTGGCAAATGCTACAAATCAAGTGCTTTCTGTTCTCAGAGAGCTCGTTAAATGTTTTAGCAATAGACCAGCGGTAGCATGCCGGGCAGATCAAAGGAGAAGCTAGCTCTGTATCTGAGCAACATGGCACCAACTCAGTCTCTTTGGGGGTTTCCCCAAGGCTGCTTCCTGCCCTGGGACTCCTCTTCCACTGATGTCACAAGTACCGCAGAACCACAGAAGGGCATGTGCTTCTGGGGTGCATTTGGCTAGCCTTCCGTGCCCTGCTGGGTTCTAGGCTCTGAGATGTTTCCCCTATTTGGTAGCTACGAGAGCGATGCAGGCCAGAACCAAACAGGTAAAGTGCCTGCAATTCCGATTAAGGTCCTCATCTGGCAGCTGGCTTCATGCTGCAGAGGCTGGAGAATAATGATTCCCTCGGTAGGAACAGGCTACCTGCAGCTGCAAGCATCCATGGGGGCATTCTTTCTTCAGGAGGGTTCCCAGCCAGTCTGCATGCAGCAGCTCACCAGCAAGTGCTGGTGGGCCCTGGGGGTGCTCCCCACAGCATCCTGCCAGGGGCCTGGTAGCAGGCTTCCTGGGTCTCCCCCTTCCCTCTGCAGAGTCTGGTATGAATCAAAGAGCCAACAAAATTGAGGTCACTGGCAAAAGAGTTTGAAATTTTGAATGATTTTTATTAAACACCATTAGTCTACACTGCACAGTTAATGAAACAGCAAAGCTCCAATCTCTTAGAAGAACGATGATTGATCATGGATCGGAACAGCAGTTCCGTGTCCCCTAAACCCATTGTGAGCCTGATGAAGGAGTTATTACCATCTCAGGTCAGAAGCAGAAAGGCGCGAGAACTGCAGCCTGGACTGGAAGGGCTTCCCTACCCGCTACCCCCGGCCCCACCTGCCTCGGCCCTCCCCACAATGCAATTTGCTTTGAGTTGATGGATTACAGAGGGAAACGTGATGCTCTTGGGAAAGGGGGTTTCTAGACTTGTGAGGAGGAGAACGGAAAGGGAATTCATACTTTTTCTTTCCCCGAAAATATTAGATGGTAGGATTAATGTCTGAGACCAGCCTATCCGATTAGCCTCCTGCCAGGGTCAATGCTGATCATCAATACACAGATGCCAGTTCTGTCGCTGGAGTTTGCAAACACTGAAGAGCAAATGAATCAGAGTTCCATTATGAGAATAAGGCTGTGCAAGTGGGAATGAGAACAACAACAACGACAACGACAACGACAACCAGGAAGAATTTAGTCCGCCAGTCGCATAATAGAGCAAGCGACAACGGGTGCCATATTTGTTCCCCACAGAACTGAATATGGGGGCACGGAATCGACCCATCCATTCAATGTTGTGTAGCTCTAGTGTCTCGCCACACATTTTCTCCATGGGGAGAGTGATGCCTCTCTAAGCAAGCAGTTCATTGCCTTACTGAGTAGTCCTACCCAGTGATCCAGTTTGCTGTCTCCCACCTGCCACTCACGCAGGTGAAATTTTATCACGTCTGTTGAGAAGTACGTGAGGGCTCCTCCCTCACAGCTAAATCAGTTCTTCCCTCAGAAATGCTTTCCAACTTCAACCTCTGGGATGCGAATTTGAATAAAACACAATCCAAATTAGATAGCTTTGGGAAAGATACCGAGAGGACAAGTATCTTCCCACTGAAGACCCAATCGAATGCATCTAGCAAGGTGATGTCCAAAGGAAAACCCACCATTTGGAAACTCAACAAAACACATTTTAGCCAATTGTTTTGAATCAAGCAACTTGGTTATTGATTGGAGATTTGAATCGTTTGATGTCATTACGTGGAAAAAAGGCATCCCAATCTCAAGTCTTTGAAAAGTTATCAGCAGCTAATCTGCTTTTCCAATTCTGTCATCCAAATAGAAAACTACTAGTATTCTCCCAATGACATTATTAAGTCATTAACAGTCTACAGGCTGGCTAACAACATGCTCACGGCTAAATTCTACCCCGAGGACCACACTAGTATACTCTTTTCAAATTAATCCTACCTACCAAACTCAGACAGTAATATGACAAAACCACTAAAAAATCCAAGGTTAATTAAAATACAAAGCCAAGCCAACATCATAACACAAACTTGTCAAACTCTCTGTGGTTGGAGCTTGGGTGACAAGTGAAGGCATAGTGGTGGCCCTACGGGGGTCCCGTTTGCAGGGCTGAGATCCTTCTGTGTACTTGCTCGCTCAGGTGGAGCTGCCCGTTTCTCTGCCCATTACCCTAACTCCATGTGCTTATTGTGAGATGCGTCTCACCAAGCCTCCATCAAAGTCTCGAGGCAGGATCTCTCACTGCCATCCACATGTCTTGTATCTCTCCCACAAACTGGTACACCCAAGAGATTTACTTGACAAAATCCCTCAATCCCTCAAATAGCTGCACACCTACGACACACATCACCATTTACAATGTGATGAATAGAGTGCCTAGAAAACAGCAACAATCCTTAATCAGGAAACCGAAAGACGTCTCACCTCCACGAAGAGGAAGGCAATTCATCCTCCATGTTTAATTGGTTTCTAAGCTGCTTTACAAACGGGTCTGCTAAATCATCAGGTGGTGATCCTGAGCTCGCCTGTCAGATTTGATCTTTGTGCCACTGATTCGGCACACACTTTACATTTAGCCACCAGAGGTGACACATCAGGCAGCAAGCAGGATGCTCTGCTGCTTCCGTGCTGTGTGCCATGTAGATATGACGACTCACTGAAACTAGAGCTATGAGTCTTTCATTCATGAGGCAATATGCTAGCTTCCCCGGGAAACTGCCCCTAGCATTCTAATGTCTACTTTCCAGAGGTTGAATTTCAAGAAGAATCTACTCCTAAATCCATGATGGTCTAGGATCGTGGTCTAGGTTGAACTTGCAAGGCAAGCCAGTGGGCTTCATCACATAGTCACAGTCAGGCACTCTACCTGATAAGCCGTGGAAAACACACAGAGACCTTGAGTCACTGCAGAGCCATCAGCTTCATTTGTATAGGTGACACCCACCTTGGGTGTCTGGAGTCGTTCATAGGATCATTTTCCTCATTTAAGAGGCTCAGAAAAGATTCTCTCGGGTTTCATTGGTCTGTGTGTGTGTCTGCGTGTGTGAGGGTTGATGCTGAGACTGCCAACGTCCAGCTCAACCGCACCGGGAGCATGAAAAGTGCTGGTTCAGCTGCTGGGACACTCCCAGCTGTCAACTTTTCACAACGTGGCCTCAGCCATTGGAGGACAACTTCCACAGCCCTTATGATACAACAAAGGGCCTTCAACTCAAAGATGACCAGAGCGGAGCTCAAGTCTGGCTCTTTTGCAACTGGGGATACAGCTAACCTTGACAATGAGAGTGTGGAGTGATCCCTTGCCATTCTTATCACAGACTTGTGTGACTTGCTTTCAAAATCATACAAGTTTGCATCTTTCGTGTGTGTATATCTATTATTTATCTGGTCATAACTCAGTGAAGAGAATCCAATAACTCAGCAGATGAAGGGCTATGTGGAATTAGATACCGGCAGGTAATTACAAGGAACTAACGTACGGATAGTTTTTACAACGTGTGGGGAATTCTTCTAGTGAGCTGGAATACCAAAGATGATATTTACATTGTGATGTTTAGGGACATAAAATGAACACAGAGGATCATAAAGGGGTGGGGATAGTCACAACTGATGCAGAAATATCTCCAAATCAAGGGAACTGTTCCCAATGTTCAGGGGTCTTTCAAAACCACCCTAGGGTGAAGCATTACCCCGAGACTCATTTTTTTGTTAAAAAATTAGCTACTACTTAGAGAGTTTGAAGTTTTCTTCGGGATTTTCATGGAAATGATTCAAGCTAATATAGACTTGAATAAAACCAGTGATTGTATTTCCGTCAAAAGCTAATGAGCCCCCCCCAAAAAAAAGAAAAGAAAAAGGAAAAGGTAGGAGAAAACAGAAAGAAGTGAAAAAGAAATCCTGTAAAATAGAAAATGGGGATAATAATTGGGGAAGTCCAGGTTTTAAAGCCACTAGGAAGCAAACTGTATATGATTACTTCTAGGTAGTGATAACTTGACTTTTGTTTCCAGAGGTTTGAGCAAAACACAATAAAAAAAAACTCCTGCCAGTTGTGGATCCCGCCAACCAACTGCAAAAGAGGCAGAGGTGTGCATTCCCTGGACGGTTTCCAGACCCCTCCCGTCTCTCATCTCTAAAACTGGAGCGTAGCGTTTTGGCTACTAGGGCGTGCACTGAATGAACTGCCCTCCAAAGGAGAGCTTTACACAAAGAGAATGCTGGGTGAGGATTTACACTTCAAATCATGGAGTTCAAAAATATTTATGCCAGCTGATGCCTTAAAGTTGTCGACATCAATGTTGCCACTCCTTCTCATCCTTGAAGTTTTTCAAATAGGGAATCAGGAAAGGGATACTAACTAAAAAGTCCTCTGGCTGCATTTCAGAGTGGCATTGCCGTGCTCATTAATTTTCTTAAATTTGACTTTCTGATGTTGCTACATCTAACCAGTGGGTTTCGACAATGAAAATTCTCATCTGAAAACTGAGTCTGTGGGAACCACAAAAGTTTAACAAAGGATTCTGAAATATGTTCTTGTCTGGACAGAACAGTGCAGTTTGGGGAATGGCTATTGCTGAAAATTTGAATCTTTGCAGGTCCTCTGTGTCTGCGTTCATATATAGACACACACACACACACACACATACATATATATGTATGTCTATATATGACATTCCGTTTCACTTCTCAGGAACCTGTTCTCACAATTGCTTTCCATTCTTTGTTGTGGGTAGTGTGGACTTAAAACAATACTGTAGGGACTGTGTCATTCCATCAAGCACAAAAGGATGGTGGGATCTGTGAAATGCATATAAACTACTGAAAAATGACTAAGTGATAAAAGATACACTGCTCAAGGTGTAGTGTCCACTTACAATGACTTCTGTTTTTCACAGATATCAAAAGAAGCATAAAAACAAACATAATCAAAGAGAATTTTCCCAAATGAGTGGAGTTCCACCAGTGCTGGAGATGGGGGCACACCCCACTACAACAAATGGGCATCGATGCGCAGCCAGCACAGTCCCTGGCGAACGTAGCGGACGAGATTGGTCATGCTGCTGTGCTGGGTCAGGGGCCCCATCAACGTGTCCAGATCGCCAAAGAATTCTGAAAATCAGAGCAGACCTTGGTCAGGCCTTTGAACGATAGCAGGACCACAACCACACGGGCGTTGGACAAGTTATCTGTTGTTCATTCATTCATTCATTCGACACAATGTCCAGAGTACCTACTAGGTGACCCAAACTCCATATGGATAACAAGCTCCATTATTTTAATCATTTGTTAGCGCCCCAAGCTCCACAGCATAAATCAAGTCTGTATTACTGTGGTTAAGAAAACAGAAATTCATTCAAATCTGTTAATTCATAGTAAGTTTTTTCAAATCACCATATATTTTCTCAGATGACAGATTCTAAAAGTACATTACAATCCTGTGGAGGTTTGTGAGACACATACACACACATATCACAGTATGCATATATTACCTATAAAATATATTTGTCTATATATTTATATATGTTTATAGAAACATATATTTATGTATTGAAAATATACACATAAAATTACATATCTAAAATAAAATGTATCTAAATATATTTTATATAAAATATGGAATTTATATTTTTATATATTATAAATTTATAGTTAGAAAGGGGTCTTTATACACAAAATGGTAGGGAGCCATGGTCTATATGATATCAAGCTGTTTTTCATTCTCTGCATTATGGAATTGAAAATATTCTCTTTTCCTTTTGTCTAAATGAACTGAGTATCGATATTTCTTGGCTTGACGTAGATACAGCTGGTGAGCTTAGACAGCCATTAGCGCCATCGGCCTCTAAGGCCAGATAAATGTCTAGGAGGCATCTGATTTGTTAAGTCTTATTCCTTTAGGGAAGGAAAATGACCTGTAAGGATCTGTCGCATAGCACTTCCCCCTGCCCCCCGGCACACAGATGGTAAGACTGCCTGGCCGATTCCCTTCCAGCTGACTCGAGGAAGGAATGGTACTGAGGCCCTACTACTAAGCAGTGGGACCAGAGTCTTAGACTGTCTGCTTTGGGGCGGGGTGGGAGGTCTGTGGGAAAAACTCCATGATGTCTAGAAACCAGCTAGGCTTCCCCCTTGTACGTCTGTCTGGCACTGCATTGATCTCGGTGAGGAGGAAGCTCTTGGGCGTCCTCTTCCCTCAACCACGAGGAAATCACTCCTGTGCTGGCTTGGGGGGAGGAATCCTGCTGGGGGGAGGGGCAGGCACTGGAGACTACTTTCAAGTGGTTGGGATGCTCTCCTGCCTTCTTGGAAAGCAATTGCCATGCGTGGTTTATGTGTGCTTGATTGCCCAGCAGATGGCATTTCACTAAACAATGCATTGATTCTTCACGTTATGTAGAACATATGGGCTCCTTCTCCGCCTATCAGCTTCATTTGATTATATGATACTTTTTAACCTGTACTATGCAATAAAAGTAATTTCTGCTGATAAAGGAGTAAATTACTTTGGGCATTGAAAACACTTTCTTCCGTAATACAATATTAAGGGAGATGTTAAAGGACCCAGTTGTTGTCGAGTGAATGTGAGTGGGATGTCCCCTGGATATTCTGTACAAAGTCTGCGGTGGCATTCTTTTTTTTTTTTTTGTGGTACACGGGCCTCTCACTGTTGTGGCCTCTCCCGTTGCGGAGCACAGGCTTCGGACGCGCAGGCTCAGCGGCCATGGCTCACGGGCCCAGCCGCTCCGCGGCATGTGGGATCTTCCCGGACCGGGGCACGAACCCGTGTCCCCTGCATCAGCAGGTGGACTCTCAACCACTGTGCCACCAGGGAAGCCCCTGCAGTGGCACTCTTCATTGGGTACCCAAGTCACCATTTTAATAAGTGTTTCAAGTCAGCAGCTGGGAAGGTAAGGAACCGGGCTTCTAGAACAAAGGCCAGAGGGCAGAATCAGCCCTATTGGCCCATTAGAGCACCAGAATCTTCTGCAATGAGCCATGTGCAGCTATACAGGTGGGCAGACATGGGGCAGGTGTGGAGACTTTCCACTGGGACAGCCAACCTCCGCCACCTCCATTGCATGATTGGGTGGAAAAAGATGCAGGTACATGGTGGTCTCCAGTGGGAGGCAGAGTACCCATCAAAAGGGAAGTGCCTCAGTTTCCCCATGTCTATGTAGACAAGACGGATGTGGGAAGAATCCCCCACTTTAAGCAGCTCAGAAATGACAAAGTGTGTGAAACTCAGGGCAGTAAACAGAAGATTCCAAACTAGGTCCTCTCCCCGGCCCCTGGTACAGCCCTAGGACCACACCAGTGGGATGCAGCATCTTTCTGCTGGTAGAGTGACAGAGTCATTTTGATTCAATATTTGTCAGGGAATTGAACAACTCCTTGACACACTGTGCTAAGGCCAAGATGAGCACCATCTGAGCCAAACATCAGCCCAGCCACTACATTGCTCCTGGAAAGTTCTGTGGTTAATTTAGAAGGAATTACTTTAACAGATTTTGAAAATGGATGCAATTATGAAGGAAATCCATAAATATTGAACAGCTGTCCAGTTACCAGTACAAAATAAGACAGAGGAGAGTGGAGGCTGACAAGCTAGGCAAGACTTAAGATGCTTATGCCTTCATGAGCAATCTAGAACCCTTGGATTGGCCTGGTTGTCTGGGTTAGTTGTCTTTGGATTTCCAGAAGCCTAGGGAAGTGGACAAGTTAAGAACTGCCCATTACTCAGATAACTGAGGACAGGAGCTCACTGAAGGTTTCCAAGGACCCGTTGTTAATCTTGCCCTCTAGATGGGCAGTGCATCCTATAGGATAAAAGTTCACACTCTGAAACCAGACATTTCTCGATTCAATTTCTGCTTCCAATATGATGAGCTGTGATATCATGGGTGAATTTCTGCATCTCACTGAGCCTCCGTTTCTACAGCTAGGAAATGGGGCTAAATGACGCAACAAATGATAAAACAAATAGTACAGCGCCTGGCGTACAGAAATTACTGCATGAACACACAGAACCAACACATGCAAATAGCCCTAGGAGTCAGTGCAAGTTTAGAGCTGGGTCAAGGTGTCGGAGTCCCAAATTATGGAATATGCTTTGATAGCCACAGAATCTTTCAATTATATAGATATATCATCATACGGAGTAAGGAAAGAGAAAGAAATATTTGTAGGATTTCTACCTTGCACCTGATATTTTATGCTAGGTGATTTACACATCTTATTTTATTCCACCCATGTCTACCATCCTTCTGGGTAGTTTCATCATCATCCTATTATATCCATTCTAGAGATGGAAGCTAGGGAGTAGCTCACAGATTTCAGTAACTTGCCTGAGGTCACCCAGCCAGTGCCTGACAGGATTCAAGCTTAAATGATTAGGCTTCAAAATCTACACCCTCCCTAGTTCCGTGGGACAGTTTCCCCGCCTGCTTAGCGATGCTGCAATAGAGATGCAGCCAGGAGGAGGGGCCGGTAACCCACGGGAACGCCCCTCTGCATCTAGGTAGCCTGCAGCCCCAGCCTGATTCCAAAAAAGTCCTGTCACTGTCTGGGACCCAAGCCCACTCCATGCAACTTACCATACCATGTCCCAGCAGGAGCCACCGGCCCATGCGAGATGCTAATTCTTGCCTGTACCTAGCCAGATGTTTCTACAGCTCTAAACCACAGATCACCTCTTTGCAGTCTGATTCAGAAAGACCCACATCTGTCCTCACTTAGACTAGAGTGGGTCTGTCGCTGACTGCTGGGCCAGAATCACCGAAGTCAACTGAACGGCCAGGGCAAAAGTATGGTTTCTTTGAACTTCCCATCTTCATTAGGATAGGAGGCTTTGGGGTGAACCTGTGTGACAGCTAGCGTCACAGATGGCAGCATGAGTGGCTGAGGACCACTGACTCACCCTCTGGTGAAGCAGGGTCCTCCTCACATTTGTTTTGTAGCCAACCTCATGTGTTGCCATGAATAGGGCTCTGATCCTTCATCCCAGGTGTCAGTGGGTGAAAAACACTAGCTGAGCCTTGGCCCTGGCTTCTGATTGCAAGCCACACTGTCATGTACTCACTGGAGGTGACGATTATAACGAAGGTAAAAGGCCTTGGTTCAACCTCACCTCTCCAAAAAAAAAAAAAAAAAAAAAAAAAAAAAAGCCAAGTGCCTTAATCCCAATTAACTTGCAAATCATTCTTTTCTCCTTTGCTCTGTTTCTCTGTATTGATCCTTACCATTGAGTGAAAATGTGAAACAGACATTTGCCAACACATCATAGTTCAAGTTAGTTTAAACTTTAAAGGAGAACTCAATCCTAGGCCTTTTTCACTCTCTCAGCAAAAACTGGTCACCACGTCAGCCCTGAGCTAACGTCCTCTTCCCTCATGTAGCCCTGGAAATCAGACAGAAAGAGAAGGCCACTATGGAAAACTCAAGCCATTGAAAGCAAGTTGACTCCACCATGGCCCGTGAGCAATGGGTCGAGCAGAGCAGCATACCTTTATTCTCTCTTGTCAGTTTGTCGGCTATGTCCCAGTGTTCGTAGCCCCGTAACACGTTGCTAGTGATGTTGACGTGGCTGGCGGCCATGTGGTGAATGCGCTGGGGGATGGTGACCGGGCCGTTGTTACAGTTCCCCATTGCGTTGATGGGAGACACGTTGTTGAGAGACACTGGGGATGGAGTGTTTCTGGGGGATGGGAAGAGACAGGCTTTGTTAGGCTGCTTGGGAAGAGTGACAGCGGTGTTCTAGGGCTCCCTCATCACACTGGGACCTCATGAGGATGTGATTTGCCACAGTGAGTCTTAGCATGGTGAACATATATGAAGCTTGCTCTTGCATCCCACCGACTCCTCTCAGAGGACATCCTATAGCTTTTGCCAGCACAGTAGCTTTCTCTAGAGGCCCCAGCGTAGAGAGAACTTATTATCACCCTGTTCCTGCCTCATTAGACCAACCCACACAGGGCCACAGGGCCAGGCTGTAGAATGAGCCATCCTTCTCCTTTTCTAACTTTAAACACTGAAGTCTGACTGCCTTTGGCAACCATTGATGACTCCATGCACATCGCTACTTTGTTTTAAAATACCACAGAGAGAGCTGGGTGAATCTTTCTCTGGCATTAATTCTACCCACAAATGTAGCGCTTACTTTGAATACATCTAACAAGTCTTCTGATGTTCCAGAGAAAGCATCAGCTCAGAGCTATGATGATTTCTCTACCTGCTGCCAGAATGGATATTGGCACTTAGAAAAGACTTGATGTGCAATACTGGTCTCTTATCAAAGTGTTTTGTGGAAACCATGGTGACAGTTTGCTCCAAATACAGTCGCTACAATAAGCAAAGTGCAATCCCGAAAAGCCCCCCAAGGAGCAATACTAAGGAAGCTGGAAAAAGTAAGATTATGAATATCTCTTTAGGATTCTTTAAGAAGTGGCTACCGGATGGCTGTTAATGGCTGACAGTTTACCTGCACACGGGGTTGTAAAGAGAAGTTTTGCGAGTTCCTACTTTGGGCAGTACCAATGTTCGGAGGTAGATTTTTGTTTAATTCTTTAATACCAGCAACAAGAAGTCGCCGGCTGGCTGCACATCGCATGGAGGGTCAGGGACAGTCCCAAAGGCTGGGTGGCTGCCTGTGCCCAGGAGCAAGACCTATACACACCCCCAGCCTCCGTGTCCTCATTCAGCCAGCCTTCGAACGACTGCCCATCATGAGGCGCCCTTGTCTCCCTCCCTCCCCTGTACCAGCCACCTGTTGGCAACTACCTTTCCAGGGTGGCTGTATTTCTCAGAGCCAATCCCTGCTCCCAGAACAGATGCACACCCTGACAGGCTGCATACACAGAGGATTTGGGGGAATGGCAGTCACCACGTACCAAAATGCCAAAGCGGGGCTGACTCGGTCTGGGAGCAACTCAACTGATGCACTCGCATGAGACTCACGCAGGCTGTGCCTACAGCCACGGGAGGGCATTGGTCCATTTCCGCAAACAGAGTATGTCTTCTGGTATGTTCTGGTATGTTCTGGTATGAGGGGGAAAGTGGATCCTCTGCGCAAGTGCTCTGCACTCGTGTGATGGAAGAGGGTGTGAAGGTTTTCCTGCTCTGTGTATAATTTCTGAGATGTTTGATACTTCTTGATGGAAAGATTTACTTTCAAGGCGGGCTGTGGTCAGGGCAATGGTTAAACTCAGGGACCTGGGCACAGAAGTGTTAGCAAAAAAGCAGTGAATGCTGGAGTTTTTTGTCATGGCAGGTTGCAAATGCCATTTTCTAGTCTCTTCCCCCCAAGTGGTGGTCATTAACCTGTAAATGTCAATTTACGGCCAGAAAGGAAGACGTCCTCATTTGTAACCTCTAGAGAAGATTGCAAAGGTGTCAGTGTCACCAATGTTGAAAGGGGGACCGTGTGGTGCTGGGAAAGTTCTGGAATCCCAGGGACTGGGACTCTAGCCTGGCCCTGCCTTACGTACAATTGCCGTGTGCTCCCGAGCCCCCTCCCCTCGCTGGACCTTCCCTGGACTGCAAGAAAAGGCTGGATTTAGTGATTTCCAATCATGTCCAGAAGTCATAAGGGGAAACAAATCACCTCTGTTTATCTCCTACATCCTGAAAAGGCCTTTTCAGTTTATAACGCTGAAGAGCCATTGAGGGGCTTTCTTTCCCTTCCACTCGGCGCTTTCTTTTAAATAATCAGCAGTGGAGGCGAGGAGGGCGAGGGCATGCGTTCGGTTTTGGTCACGACTGACCTGACACGAGGCTCTGTGAGCTGACCTTGCGCGGAGCACGGCTGCATACCCTGCGCACAGCATCAGATACGTGAAATCCACAAATCCAAACCTGCCTAAGCCACTGTGCCTCTGGCTAAAAGAGGGCTGTTGCTGCGCTCATCTTGGTGTGCCTCCAACTCCAGCTTGGCTCTCCCCACAGCTTGGGCTTCGTCGTTCAGTTCTCCCTCTGTGCATCTGCTTCAGATCTGGTGCTTTTCTTCACACGTCCATGGCACGTGGCCATGAGCGTGTACACACCAGCACAGGCTTCCGACCACTCACAGCATAAGCGCGCTGGGCCTCCACCATGTTCCCTTGCCTCCTAACCACACTCACCCCCTGCTGTTCCTGGTAATCACTAGTCATGTCCCCATTGGAGGTGGTGGCGGTGCCTGCGCGTGGAATGCACTTCCCCAGGGATCTACATGACTCGCTCTCCCATCATCCTTCCCTAATGTCCCTATTCAGGATCTTCCTCCCCCATGCCAAGCAGCCCTTTCTATCCCCCCTCCTTGTTTTGCCTTCCTCTATGATGTTTATTATCTAGCATATGCACTCTTTTTTTTTTTTATAAAGGACTGTTACTATTTCCAGTTTTTGTTTTTTTTATTTTTTTAAACCCACATTTGTTTATTTATTTATTTTTGGCTATGTTGGTTCTTCACTTCTGTGCGAGGGCTTTCTCTAGTTGTGGCAAGCGGGGGGTCACTCTTCATCGCGGTGCGCGGGCCTCTCACTATCGAGCCCTCTTTTGTTGCTGGAGCACAGGCTCCAGATGCGCAGGCTCAGTAGCTGTGGCTCACGGGCCCAGTTGTTCCGCGGCATGTGGGATCTTCCCAGACCAGGGCTCGAACCCGTGTCCCCTGCATTAGCAGGCAGATTCTCAACCACTGCGCCACCAGGGAAGCCCCATATGCACTCTTTTTGTACTGTCTTTCTCTTCCAAAAGAATGTGACCTTGAGGAGGGCAGGGATCCTTGTCTATTTCATCCAGCGTCATTCCCAGCATCTACAACAGTGCCTGGTGCACATACTATGTACTTAATACCAGTTAGATAAATGAATGGATTACCTTCCAGCCATCCCTCTGTTATTATGTAGTATCCACTACATATGAGGTGCTCTGGGGAGGGAAGAAGGACAACATACAGCAGCACATGGAGGGGGTATACGTTTGTAAAGTGCCTGGCAGAGTGTCTCATACACAGTAGGCATGCAATAAATATCTGGTGAATAAAAGAATGAACAGCCCCTTATTGAAACGGGCAAATAGTCTAATGGGGAGGAAAATCCATTGAATTCTGGCAATCTAGGCTAAGTGTCAAAAGTGAAGTGTAGACCAAGAGCTGTAGGAGTTCTGGGGGCGAGATCACTTACGTTTTCCAACTCAAAAAGGTAACAATGACAACAAAACATGGCAGTGGCAGTAGCCACTATTTGTTAAAGTTGCTGTGCACCAAGCACAGTGCTCTGGGCTTCCCCGATATTATCTCTAAGCCTTGTGACAACTCTGTGGGTGAGTTTCTGCCACCACTGTTTCACAGATGGCAAAAGGGCTCAGAGAAATTCAGCTCCTTTTTGAGGGTCATATAGCAAATCGGCCGAAGGGCCAGGATTTGAAAGCAGGTCTGTTTTCCTCCAAAGTCCACTCTCCTTCCATTCCATCAAGTTACCTCAAAGTCCTACAGTCCCTCTACTAAAGGATTCACCTGACTTGGGTGTCCATCTTGACCCTCACCCTTGAGTCCACATTGGCTTGTTTCTACCACTCTCCCCAAGCTCATGCCATGTTCACGCAGGCACAGCCCTCCCTAATCTTGGGGAGAAGTTTTGCTTGATGGGAATGTTCCCTGCAGTGACCACCAAACTCCTCACATCTTTTTATTGGCCAATGTCCCAAACATGTGGAGATATCTCTTCTCTTCCAACTCTTTCAATATGGTACCCACGGCCACCTGTCTACTGAAA
Source organism: Mesoplodon mirus (assembly GCF_964341445.2). Taxonomy (NCBI): domain Eukaryota; kingdom Metazoa; phylum Chordata; class Mammalia; order Artiodactyla; family Ziphiidae; genus Mesoplodon; species Mesoplodon mirus. Next base: position 135,525,160 of record NC_138981.1, on the reverse strand, counting down.
GAGTTCTTCTAAAGGCCTCAGATGGCCTCGTTCTTTCCTCCTTCCATAGCCTTCCCAGCCTTCTTTCTTTTTATTCTCTCTGGGTGACATCTGAGACTGCTGCCCCGCCCTTTTAGACTCTCCATAACATGGTTTCCATGACTCTCTGTGGAGGTCAAAAAAGCTGGTGCACCACCTGTTTATGGCCTGTGAGCTATGAATGGTGTGAAAAGATGGACATTTGCAATCAATTGGATGAGCGAGAATGCTACCTTTGAACCCCAGTGACGCAAAATGTTATTTTTTCAAAATTCCATTCCTCTCCTGAACAGACTTGTATTATAAAACTTGTACTTAACTGCTATTATATTCTGAATTTCATCAGTAAGATGTTTGTGGAAACTTGTTTGCTCTTATATTCTCTTTACATGACACCCTCGGTTTTGCCTCTGGGCTGGCAAAGCCCCAAATATGTACTATCTGGCCCTTTGTAGAAAAGGTTTGCTGACCCCTGCTCTATATCAAGCGGATTTTTCTTCTCCTTCTTCCAACTGCTTCTTCACGGTCAGGGTCAGAGAAGGTTGCTTCTGGAAGGCATCGTGAGAGGTCTGGTGCGGGGCCGGCTGTTATCATTCGCTGGGGGAAGCAGGCTATAGTGTTGCTGGCAGACAAAGAAGCCCTCCCTGACCACCCACGGAGGCCCGCACTCTCTTTTTCTTGGGTGTCTGCAGAACTTTGTTCATACCTGTCACCCCCCTCCACTGGACTGTGTGCTTCTCGAGTGCAGGGAGCCCTTGGAAGTCCGCTGCGTCCCAGGTCTCTTGTAGGGAAATGTACCCAAAGTATTTGCTGAATGAATGGGCTGTAACCCCTGGGTGGCGGTTTTGAGTTGCCTCATTCAAAAGCTCTCTGGACTACCAAAGGGAGTGTGCTTTCTTCAGACAGAAGCTGCTTTAAAAATCATTTCGGGAGGCTTTTAATGTGACTTCACAAGCTTAGAATGTGTTTGAGTTCTTTCATTGCAGAATTTAAAAAAATTTTTTTCCCAATGATCCTTTAATGGCTGCTTACCTGAATTTGCCCTTGCTTTACTCCGTGCTCAGTGAAAATAGCTTTCTCTGGGCCTTTCAATAGTTATTTTTATTTTCTGAGCTTCCAGAGAGAAGCGTTCTTTCACTTTTGTCCGTCAGTATAAGAGTGAGACCTAATTCAACAGTTTGAACAGTACTTCCTTTCAATACAGTAATTGAGTTAACACGTAGTTTTTAATGGATCTGTTCCCTCACTCTGAATGTTTTTATGATCTTAGAGTTCACAGTCCCACTGCTTCGGGAGTGTGCTTTAAACTATAAAGTGGCAAAGGAGACTATTTCACTGTTCAAGAAAGTGTTTTGATCAGAGACATAAGAATTTTGAAATGATGAAAAATGGGGAAAACCCCCCAGCTCTTTGTTAAGGTATACATCCACTGTTGGGAAGTGGGCTTGGGGTGGTGAGGGAGGTATTGGAATCACAGGAGAAACGGATGCTCAAGCAGTTAAGTGTGGGCATGTAGCCAGTTCAGGGCTGAGACAGAACTAGGATTCCAAGTCGCCCCCTGAAAAGGAACCTGTCTTCAGATGAGCCTCCGATGTCACTGGGTCCGGCCCTTTCATTGTAGAGAGAGGAAGGGGCTCTCTTAGTTTACCCTGGGAGCTAAGGGCAGCTTCTGGCCCACGTCAGCTGGTTTCCCAGCTCCTGCCCTACTGCTGGAGGGCTGAGTTGCCCCGAGCAGATAGGGCTCTAAGGACGGCCGCAGAGTGGGTGAGTTCACTGAGCCTCAGACCAGCAGTAGAGTAGCTGCTTTTACATTTTAGGTCAGGGTATTTTAGTATTAATATAAAAATCATCATGAAGGCTCAGATAATTGGCTGACGAAGTGCCTTCACATTTTCAGCGCTATTATGCCTCTGGTTTTATTAAAGCACTTACCATATATCAATGAATATTTCATTGGTCTTTCATTACTGAGTGAATCATTGAAAAATCACTGCAGTGGAGGTAACTTTACCCTCCCCTAGATGGCATGGTGCTTGCCATCTCATTAACTGATATTTTTATGGCCGTCATTTGGCTTAAAGATCAAATAGTGAAAGAAATTTGGAATCACATCATGTTAAACTTTTCTGTCCTGCTATTAGCTGAAACCTGACTAGAATTCTGTGTGCACCAAAATTACTGTAGATTCAGAACTGACCTTTCCACCTGGGGTTGTCAATACCCAATATTTGGGGTCTATTCAATCGCTGATTTTCATGAAAAAATAATTTTCCAAAGATACTTACTTTCCATTGCCTACCCATGGAGATGGTATCTGAGCGACTTTTGAAGCATTTTGCTAAAAGAGAGAAAGAGAGAGGGAAATGAGGACATCTATCTTGTGTTTTATTAATTCAGAAACAGATGGAAGTGTGATTTCGAGTACATTAATATTGATTGCAGCATTTCGGAATGCCTCCTGTTTCCTTACCAGAGCTGGAATGTATGTGTACGTCAGCACACCACGATGCACACTCGATGAAAATAGCTGGTTGGGATAATTAGTGGGCTCCAATCAGGACCATGAAAGTCACTTGATGAAAGATCTTATATACTAAAAGGCCCAGTGAAATCAGACTCAGTTCTCCAAGAAGTGGTTTAATTATCCTCATCTGAAATTTATTCTGCAAAACAAGCTCTTCAGAGTACAGACAAGCTTTTCACCTTTAGCTCCAGTTACAAACTTTTTCCCTGGGATGCAAGGTAGGATGCCATTTCTGAAATCCCAGGAACTCTCCAGGACCAAGCAGCATTTGTGTGTGTGTGTGTGTGTGTGTGTGTGTGTCTCTGTGTGTGTGTCTGTGTGTGTGTGTGGTGGTGGTTTTCCTTGTTTAGCAGTGCAACTGGCCCAGGGCTGCAGTGCAGTGGAGCACTAAACAATCTTTTCCCTCTGATGGGCTGGTTTAAAGAATGGGCCTCCTCAAAAAGGGAACCCCCCTACACTGTTGGTGGGAATGTAAATTGGTACAGCCACTATGGAAGACAGTATGGAGGTTCCTCAAAAAACTAAAAATAGAACTACCATATGATCCAGCAATCCAACTCCTGGGCGTATATTTGGAGAAAACCATACTTTGAAAAGATACATGCATCCCAATGTTCATCACAACACTATTTACAATATCGAAGATATGGAAGCAACCTATGTCCATAAACAGATGAGTAGATAAAGAAGATGTGGTCTATATATACAATGGAATATTATTCAGCCATAAAAAAGAATGAAATAATGCCATTTGCAGCAACATGGATGGACCTAGAGATGATCATACTAAGTGAAGTAAGTCAGAAAGAGAAAGACAAATACCAAATGATATCACTTATATATGGAATCTAAAATATGACACAAATGAACTTATCTATGAAACAGAAACGGACTCACAGACATAGAGAGCAGACTTGTGGTTGCCAAGGGGGAGGGGTGTGTTGGGAGTTTGGGGTCAGCAGATGCAAACTAGTATGTATAGGATGGATAAACAACAAGGTCCTACTGTAGAGCACAGGGAACTCTATTTGATATGCTGGGATAAACCACAATGGAAAAGAATATGAAAAAGAATGTATATATGTATATAACTGAATCCCTTTGCTGTACAGCAGAAATTAACACAACATTGTAAATCAGCTATACTTCAATCAAATACATTTTAAAAAAAGAATGGGTCTCCTCTGTTTTAGTGGCGGTACACTTGTGGAGCACAGGAAAACCTGATACTCAGCACCACCCCATGTGGACAGTGATGCACTCGTTATAATGGCCTCACCAGGTGGGAGCCTCCAGTTTTGAACCTCAAAGAAGCTCAACGCACTGCCAGAGGAGTGAGTTACTTAACGTCTGTTTGGTATCTTGCAATGCCTTGAAAGCTACACAGGACAGGCCGCAGAGGACAGATGCTGGGGCTGGGGCTCAAAGCGTGACCACAGGATCAGCATCCGCATCAGCATTGCCTGGGAACTTGTTAGAAATGCCCATTCTTAGGACCTGCCCCAGACCTACAGCATCAAGACGCCTTTCCAGAGCCCAGGCTGACACTGTAGACATACGGTCGTGGGCAGCTGCTGCATTTGACCATGTTCACCTCCACAAGCACTGGCTTTATTATGGCCACACCACATGAGAGCTGGGGAACGTGCTCCTTTTCCCGAGTCGGTGTCCTCACACAGCTGTGCACCCTCTCTCTCACCGGGTTCTGATGTTTGAGGTAAGGTCAGGATTTGATTCATTTCAAACAATTGCCTTGGTGCAACTGAGCCAAGTGGTCTGATGAACTTGGCAAAAAAATACTACTGCTAAATAAATCAATAAAATTGTCCTTTTCCTTTCAAGACCTACCCAACAGGAGCCTTGAGCCCCCTCAACTCTAAAACATGACCAGTGTTGTGGGGGTAGAAGCCACAGAAGCTCCAAGGACCCTCAAGCCAGTGATACCCGGCACAGTGGCCAGGCCTAGCTCCAGGCTTGGAGTTTTCATTCGGGCTCATTCCCGCATTTCGGCATTGCATCTCATGGTTGAAATATCATGTTTTTCTTGCAGATTAAAAACTTCAGGGCTTCCCTGGTGGCGCAGTGGTTGAGAGTCCACCTGCCCATGCAGGGGATGCGGGTTTGTGCCCCGGTCCGGGAGGATCCCACATGCCGCGGAGCGGCTGGGCCTGTGAGCCATGGCCGCTGAGCCTGCGCGTCCGGAGCTTGTGCTCCGCAACGGGAGAGGCCACAACAGTGAGAGGCCCGTGTACCGCAAAAAAAAAAAGAAAAAAAAAGAGGAAAAATAAAAAAACTTCAGCTCCCTAGACAATGCATTTGTTTATTTATTGTTTGTTTATTTTGGCAGCCAAAGCAATCAGCTGTCTTCAAGTTCAACCACTGTCCTCCAAGATTCCCCATGGTCAAAGGGGGTGTAGCTATCCCCGCAGAGCCCAGGGTGGCTACAGTGACTTCTTTCACTGCCGAGAAATTTCTAGGCTGGCATCTCATGTAACACGAGACCGGCCATAGCCATGGCCACAGCTCCAGCCGCCTCCTCTGGCGGGTCCGCTATGCAGGGTGGGCAGAAGGCATAGCCCCCCCGACTGCAGCTGGGAAGCTGCCCGGGGCCATTTGTTCAGTCCAGAGAATCATCAGGGGATTGAACTATTGTACCTTCTCTCTCTGGAATCAAATCAAACCTAAGCTCTCTGCTGAGCCCCAAAGGAGAGGTGGGAGGAGCCAGGATGAGGAAGGTTAAGCCTTTGGCAGAAGCAACCTTGACATTTAATAACATGCCTGCCATGTCTCATTAGTGATTTAATCACCCGGGGCCTATAAATTATACCAAATAAGGATTACCTTAAAATATTCCATCAGTGATCTGGAGTACTTCATGGCGTGGTCCTTCTTCAGTTTGAACATCCTCAGGTAGAGAAGTGATAAGCATCGGTAGCTGTGGTGATGAGGAAAGGACCATGTTAATGCCAATGCTTAATCAAACCTATAAAACTAAAAACTGATTCCTATTTTGCAGTTACTCTCCTACGGTTACTGAGGAATATAAGTGAAAAAAGAAAAAAAAATTAAAAAGAAGGAGTAAGCATAGCACAGGGAACTATACTCAACATCCAGTGATAAAGCATAATGGAAACCAATATGAAAAAGAATATATATAGATGTATAACTGAGTCACTGTGCTGCACAGCGGAAATTAACACAACATCGTAAATCAATTACACTTCAATAAAATTTTAAAAAAAGAAAAAAAGAGTTCACAAAAGATGGAAGAAGGAGGCCGAATGTCAAAGTCGGGGAGCTATTTTAAGAAGCTACGCTGATGACTTTGAGGATGGACGAAGGGGCCATGAGCCAAGGAGTGCAGGTGGCTTCTAAAAGCTGGAAAAGCCCAGGAAGTTGATTCTCCCCTAGAGCCTCTGGAAGGAATGCAGCCTCACTGACACTCTGATTATAAGCTCGTGAAACACATTTCAGACTTCTGACCTTCAGAACTGTAAGATAATAAATTTGTGTCGTTTTTAAAAAAACAGAAGGGGGGGCTTCCCTGGTGGCACAGTGGTTGAGAGTCCACCTGCCGATGCAGGGGACACGGGTTCGTGCCCCAGTCCGGGAGGATCCCGCATGCCGTGGAGCAGCTGGGCCCGTGAGCTATGGCCGCTGGGCCTGCGCGTCTGGAGCCTGTGCTCCGCAACGGGAGAGGACACAACAATGAGAGGCCCGCGTACGGCAAAAAAAAAAATAAATAAATCAAAAAAAATAATAAAAAAATAAAAAATAAAAAGAGAAGGGGTAAGCATTAAAATCCCATCTTGATAAGGGTATAAATTCGGAGAGTAAATGTTTAGTCAGCGACTGAAGAAATCCACCAGTTAGCCTTCCAGAGTTTAATGGGAAACAAGAAAAATGATCTGGGGGTAAGCAGCTTAAGTTGACTTTTCAAATCCTTCTGCAACATTTCAGCTGTTTCCTGGTGGTTCTCCAGGAGGCTTACCATAGTACAGCCAGCTTTTTGTCCCCATCCGAAGCCAGGGGGCTTGCAAAGTTCTTCAGCCTCATTGCATACCTTTGAAGAGAAAGGACAAGCTCAAGTGGAATCCGTCTGACCCTTCAGAAAGTCCCAAAGTCACTGGTGTTCTCGTCACCTAAATGCGCTAGCCCCAAATTTGCTCTGGGTGTTAGGACTGAGAAGGGCATGTGGGCAAAAGTGTGCTTTCCTGAAAACATATACAAGATGACGACCACAGGAGTGTCACGATGGCACTGCTGTGACAGTGGAAGCTAGCTCTGGAGAAGCCAGCTATATCCGGAGCCCACGTTCCAGAACAGTGCTGTGGAACTACTGTGGGTCTGGCGTGTGTATAAATGCTGGCAAAATACTGTTTCTAAGAACATTCTACTTAAACAATATTATTGGCTTTCAATGAGACGTGGACACAAAAGTCAGTTTCAGTTGAGTTTTTGACAGATGAGGTAAATAATAACACAGCTGTGTCTGACCTGAGTGTACGGAGGCCTCCATCACACAGTTACAATAGCTGTGTGTTTCTAATGGCTCAGGTATGAAACATATTCCTCTAGGAAGTGTTTTTTTTGTTGTTTTTTAAGGGAGGTACATTTCATAGCAGGTAAAGGTCTGAGTGCCCCTAATTTATGGTGCTTGTATATTTTGTCTTTCTATTCTCTTTACTCGTTACTGTTCCACACCAGGGAGATCAAAGGTTGAGTAGTTCCCATTATTTTTCTTCGAGCTGAGCAGATTCCATTCTGGGCATTTAAACTCTTGAAAATCAATTCATTGCATAAAATCATTGTCTGAAAATCAATTCATTGCATAAAATCATTGTCTGAGCTTTAATGCAATTTCACAGGCACTCGTGGTGGGATAAGTAACAGAGTTCAGTGTTGCAGAGGGAAGTTGAAGATGTGCAGGCAGCCCCGACTAGCTCTCGATTACGAGAAGGCAAGGGCGAGCCCACACCTTCAGCAGCCTCCCCGGAACACCGGTGCCCCCATCGCTCTGCTCTCCCCAGTTACTGCCCCAGTTGTGTCCAGTGAACATTTTCCAGCAAAAGGACCCACGCAGTTGATGTGGGTCCCTCCTGTTGTTGCCATATTAAGCAAAAAGGCTTCTTATGATGTCATAAATCTGTCTTTGACAGATGGATCACTGAAATGTCAAGTCATTGTGATGCCCCACTTGTCTTCCCAAGTATATGTCTACTGCAGATTCCCAAGGCTCAGAGCAACCATAATTACTTGAATGAAAAAAATGGGGTCTTCCCTCTGCAGCCAGCATACTGTCAGGGAGAGGGTAATAAAAATCTCTTCAACATAAAATTACGCTACTAAAAACCATGTTCCTATTACAGTTACCCTCTAATTGCAGCCACTGTTGAAGTGCCTTGATAGTGGAGTTCCAATGGCTTACATGGGCCAGAAGACTTAGTTGCTTTAGCCCATTTTATTCCCAACTGAAATTTCTCTCCAAAAAAAAATTATACACACACATATACTAGAAAATGTAAAGTTCTACATGTATAGAGGACATACAAAGTAGTGCGTGTAGAACTGGTAAAATCTGGGAGAAAAAAGACCTGATGACATCTGAGTAAGGCAGGTGGACTGTAGCAATGTCCTCGTCCTGGCTGTGATCTTGGACTAGACCTACGTTAGATGGGGGGAAACGGGGGGTGGGGGAGAGGTACACAGGAACTTTCTGTGTCATTTCTTATAACTGCATGTGAATATCCAATTATCTCAAAATAAAGGTTCAAAATACTGACTTAAAAGTGAATGGCTATAAATTCTCCATTGACTTTCACCAGGTTCCACTGAAAATATACTCCTATGGGGAGTAAACTATCACATCATGTAAAAAAGCAACTGTGCTTAGACAAAAAGAAAAATATTGTAAATAATAAAGGAAAAAGAAGTGTTTTCTAATGGAAATAAATATCACTCAGCGATTCACATGGCATTTTTACCAAAAGTGAAATTTGATGTTTTGTTTTTCTATTTAGAGAGCATGTGTTTTCCTAAAAGAAAAAAATATATATAGAGAGAGTGAAAACACCCATAATTTCACCCCCAATTACAGATATGACCTTATTTCCCTTCCAGGTTGGTCCACATGCAGAAACATGCTTTTCGTGGTCAGAAATGCAATGTGTCTATAATTCTGTGGCTTGCTTTTACTTTAACATCATATTATAAACATTTTCGTGCAGCTACATAGTCTCCATCATTGTTGCATTTCAATGGCTGCAAATCATTCTGTTGAGTGTACTGCGATGTAATTAATTACCCTTCTACTGTTGATGATTTGGTTTGCTTCTAATTGGGTGCTATAATATAGGCCAAACTGAACACTGTACAGATAACTCGTTCTCCTCTTACAAGTCTTTTCTTCAGTACAGAAAATTCAAATTTCTGGAAGTTGAATTACTGGCTCAAAAGATATGAATGCTCACTTGTATAGGTTTTCCTACACAATACCAAATTGCCCTCAATTTACAAGGATCAATTTCCATTCCCATCAACAGCATGGAGGAGGCCCAGTTCACCATTATTTTGCGTATGTGCTAACACTAGGTATTAACATTTTTACATTTTCCTGTCAATTTAAAAAGTGCCTTGTTTTAATTTGCATTTGGGGATGAATAGAAGGCATGGCTTTTCTGCAGGTTTGTTCATTAAAGTTTCCCCTCCATTTTGAATCCTTATCGTTTCTGCCAGGATTTTCATCTTGTGCATCTTTGAAAACTGCAGGCAGCCTCGTATAGACACTGAGAAATCAATTTCCCCTTGAAAGCTACAAATGGCAGTGGTGGCTTTCACAGAGCATAAAGTAAGTCTGAGAGATACTTTATATACTTCTCAGAGCAGCGAAAAGCCAAAGATGGCTGCCTGGCCTGTCAAGGTAAGGCTGGAACTTTCCTCATAATCTCCCTACTTTGGTGGCTTTAACTAAATCTTCTGATTCTATGTAACCATAGTTTTTTTTTCTTCTTCTTCTTTATAATGGCTCCCATTCTTCTGATCTTTTCAAATGCTTTCTTGGGAAAATATGCATGCTAAATCTGTCCTATGTCTGTCTGAAGGTTTAGGTACAAGAGTCCTCAGATTTGTAACAGTTTATTGCAGATGCAAGAACACAATAAAAAGCAGGCCTGGCATTATCGATTAATCAAGCCAGAGGTGGCTGGGATACAAGGACCTATCACGTGAAGAACTGCTCACTCAATCAAAAGCCATGATGTAGTCCATCCTGCAAATGAGAGTGCTTATCCACTATTCAGAGGTAGAGGAAATTCTTGTACAAATACCTGCAGATTACTGGAAAGCACTAGAATGAATATCATTTCTTCTCTTTCCCCTTCTTACAAGAATTTTTTGATTACCCACAAACTCACTGCACCAAGAGCAACAGGCCAGAAAATTTCATTCAAAATGCAAATGAAACCAATAATCTGTGCCGTTAATACACTCTTCTCTATTATCAACCTCATCTCTCCCCTCCCCCTGCTACCACCTTGACTGTCCCTCAAATTCCAGATGCATGGAACGTCTACTCCACAGCTGCGGCCTCCAAAGCTGGCTTTGTGTTGGAACAGTGCCCCTCCATTTTTAATAACTGAGGCAGAAATTTTTAGAAAACATGGTTTATAACAGAAATCCCAATAGCACCGCTTTTTGTGAATTATAGAACTGCGCTTTGAAAAGACAAGTGTCCATGCCAAGCAGTGAAATGATGATACTTTACTCGCATCCACTACCTTTCCATTTTAATTTTATGAATATTGCAAATTGTAACACTCACGTTATAACCTCTGAAGGGAATAATTGATACAAGCAGTGTCCATCAGTTATAAATTTTCCATGACATGAATAAAATGGCAAGAACGAATTATGATGACTGCTAAGAAGAAGATGCCTTGGATGAGTCATTATTATGTGGAAGTGATAGTTCTCAAACATAGCAAGCAGCTTCTAATTATGACTGGAAAGAGCTAAGGAAGAAGGTAGCAGAAAGGCACGAACCTGAGAAGCTCCACTGTCTCAGAGTACATGGTGTACGGAGACTTGGCTTCCAGAGGGTTGCGCTCCATCGCGTTGCCACATTCAGTGAAGGACAGGGCTGCATCGGCATAATTCACGGCTTTGCCAAATTTATCAAACTGAAACAGGAAGAAGACTTGTCAACATGACGGTTCCTCTTCTCTCCTTCATCTAAAGCAGTGGTGTTCAACCCGGGGCAACTTTGCACTCCTCCCCCAGGGAACATTTGGCAATGTCTGGACACCTTTTTGGTTGTCACCACTAGGGATGGGGGGCATCTAGTGGACACAGGCTGGAGATGCTGTTCAACACCCCTCAATGCACAGGACAGCTCCCACAGTGGAGAACTGCCCAGCCCAACAGTGCCAAGGTTGACCTAAGGAGGGGAACAATTAGGAATTTGTCTAGACAAGGATGTAACTGATTTCAGGTTCTATTGCCATGACATGGGGGCTGGTTGAGAAGAGAAAACTGCAGCCAAGGTATCATGTCTTTGTGGTATTCCTGTTGTTGTTATCTTTTTGGTGGACCGGGATCCAAATCACTGCCTCGACTAGTTTCTCTTGACTACATTTACTAGACTGGTCATCATAATGTCCTCTAGACAGAGCCGGCAATGAAACCTTGCTTTTTACAAGCCTCCTGGACAGCTAACTCATTTAGTCTTTGCTTGGAACTCTAGATAAGCACATCATCCCCACCCCCGGGAGAAGAGTAACAAATGGATGCTATTGCCATGAAAAAGGGGAAGTTGCAGTGTGACTGTTGACGATAATCACATCACTTTCACTGTAAATGATGGTCTGAAATAGTGTGTCAAAAAGCCCCCAAATATAGCACTACTAAATATTTTAGTTTAGTAAAATTTTATTGCAAAAGGTTTTAGCCCCGATAATGGTCACGATTAAACTGACTTAGACATACCGATTTCTTTTTTATGTGTAATGAATATTATATATGACACTTTTATAGTGAGTATTTTCTAACAGTATTTAACATTTTCAATTTTTGATAGCTGGATAGGAGAATTCCACTAATACAGAATTTTATGTGAAAGAACCAATAGAATGCAGATTGAGCTATTTTAATTTTCTTGTATACCTTTTATCAAAATATTTTCTATGCAACTGTGAAGGTTTCAATTCTCAAAACGGCAGAGTAGCTGTCTCTAGCAAAGGATTAAGTACATCTATAAAATGATGAGTTACAGGTCCTGCAGAATCTCTTGCTGTAAATGACTCTCTTTGCAATAAATGTTCTCCAGCTTTTATGTACTGCAGGAATTCTGTGGTTTCCTTTCTGTAAGCTGTTGTGGAAAAATATCGGTTTCTGCCCCATTCAAAGCGATTTTATGAAAACGTCCTTCTTCTCTTGCCTTACAAGATAATTTCCTTAGGTCATCTGACTCTGATTGGCTCTCCCCTGTGGAAATTAAGCTTTACATCCTGATTTTTGAAACTGACTTTTCATTTGCAAGCCCACAGCTGGAAGGATCCTTAAAGATCACCTGGCCCAAATCTCTCTTTTTGCAAAAGGAATAACTGAAGTCCAGAGAGAAGACTACATGGGCCACAGGGCCAGTTAGGGGCTTGAACTCCAAAGGAGTTCCTAGCTCTGGTGTAGACGTTAAGCCAAGCAAAGACATCTTCCTCTAAATGAGTATTTCTCAACCTTTTCTTTTTTTCTTATCATTCCTTCCCACCCCCACCCCCCACCGAGGGAGATTTTTTAGATTTTTTTTTTTCACACACCCCATGGAAATTTTAATACTAAAGACATACCGATTATCTCCTTATGTACCGTGGCCCTTTGGAGGGCAGTGGATGGTGGCCACGCGCAAGTCACAGCACAGAGACCGTCGTGGTCCTCCATTATAGCCCACCCAGTGGCAAACAGCACAGGGCAGCTAAGTCCTGACTGGACACAATGTGATGATTTTTTTTTTAACCCAGCGGAGTTGAACTGACACCTCTAATTATGCTGGGCTTTAGTCAAAGGTGAGGACCCTGAATTGAAGGCAGTGGTTCTCAACCTCGGCTGCACTTGGGAATCACCCGGGGGGGAGCTTAAACACCCATGCCTGGGTCCCAGTGTCGGAAATTCTGATTCCATTTCTCTGGGGTGCAGCTTGGGCATCAGGGCTAGTTTAAAGCTCCCCAAGTGATCGTACCACACGATTGAGACCCCCTGTTAGGTGGCTCAGTCAATCAGATGACTCCCCATGCTCTCACAACCCTTGGAGGCAGTGAGGCCAAGTGTCGGGGGAAATCCAGAGAACAGAACTTCCTTTCTGTGTGCGGGGACCTAGGCTGGCTGTGGGCCTCACTCTGGAAACATGTCATCAAATGCAGCGAGGAGCTGAGATTTTTCTACAGACCTGAGTTTCCCAGAGCCAATGACTGAGGCCACTTAACTGGCTCTCAGCAGCCCTCTCCCTGCCCACACCAGTTCGGGTTTATTGGAACCCATGGGAGCTCCCACCTTCCCCAGGGCAGTTTCAAAGGTCATTTCAAAATCACTTGAAAGACAGTACAAGCCATTGAGCTTCTGAAGTTGGACCAAGGGGAAGAAGAATGGGAAAACCAAGAATGGGAAAACCAAGAATGGCAGGGCAACATGGCACCAAGACCTTGGGGAATCCCAGTGCTAAGGAATTAACCAGCTCCAATCTCTCTATGTCACAGCAGCAATGAAAAGGTTTGACTCGTTTGTAAAGTGCCTTGTTTGTTTTCCTTCAAAGCCTAATACCTGAATGGGAGGAGAGCAATGGGAGAAAGGAAACCTACCAGTGCATCAGCTTTGTGCTTCAGCTTCTTCGCCTCTTGCATGTAATAATCAGCGTTGTGAACCCTAAACAAACAAAACGAGCACGTTCAGAAAGCAATGTTTCATCTTTTCATTAAAAGACCAAATAGTCACAATTTTCGGGGGCTATAAATCCATTCCTATACAATGCCTTGAACAGGGAGGATGAATGCTTGTCATGCATCTAATAACCAAGCTTGAAATAGTCCAGTGAATGAAATCGGAAGTGCATAATGGCCCATTAGGATAAATACCCACATCCTCCAACCCCAACCATTCCAGCTGCCCAAACAGATCCAAGAGAACCTAGCTATAATTCTCTTTGCTGGCACACAGTTCTATCTGAGGACATGGGTAAGCAAGGAGGACCAAGCAAGCTGGGATTCAGCACCTGCCTTCGGAAACAGTAACAGAGCTCCACAATTAAAATGGGCCAGCGATGTTTCTCGATTGGGATAGAGGTGTGTGTGAGGAGGGGAGGAATCTACTTTCAAGGCTATAGGAGCTGCACTGCTGCCTCTGAGGCCTTATTTCGGGTGACACATGCACGGTGCTCAAAAAGCCATACTGCCCCCACCCCCGTTCACCACTCCAGAGAATCTGGGGACAACATACGAGTCATCAAAAGTGAGCTTGGGTCTCCGGACACTGGTAGTGCTGCTGGAAAGAACGGGCAGGGCCGCCCAGGATGTCATCTCCAGGTGACTGCTGTCCATGAGGCCAGTAGTGATGGTGGAGGTGATGGTGGAAATGGTAGTGGTAGTGGTGGTGGTAGTGGCAGTGGCCGTGGCAGTGGCCATGGCAGTGGCGGTGACAATGGCAGTAGCAGTGACAGTGGCAATAGCAGTGTTGGTGACAGTGGCGGTGGCAGAGAGTGCCTTTTTTGGAGTGTCTCCCTCCTGGGAAAAAGGAGGACAAAGAATTTCCATTAGGTCCAGATTTTTAGAGCATCTTTTCATAAATGCTTTGCATGTCAAGCACACTAGAAAACGAGACGAGAGAAAAGAAAACAATGTACACAGCTGGGGGATACACAGGTGACCCTGCTGTATGTCATGAACTCTGGGAATCACCAGCTTTTGTTCTATGATGACACCAAACCCCAAGCTAGTCACGTGATGTGACTACATAGCTCCATCATCCCAGTGACACAGTCATTGGTGAAGGTCTAAATCCAGTCGGGGATGTGAGGGGGGAGGGGAAGAATGGGAAAGGGAGGGAAGGCTAGAGAGAGGGAGAGAGAGAAGAGAGAGAGAGATTATCATCACCCTGACGTGTATATTTTTGATAAGGGAACCAGCCCAGAAACTTTCTCTAGGGTAAGAAAAGTAGTTACTCTGCAAAATGCCAGATCCAGGGCAGCAAAATGCCAGCACCCCAGGCATCGCACTGCAACAGGCAGTACCCTGGGACCGAGGCTGAGGCTGCCTTTCCGTTCACGCGAGGGCTTGACTGCTTTCCTGCTAGGGGATGCCACAGGAGCACCTCTTCATTTCCAGGCCTTAGGAGAGTGAAAGCTCATCTGTACCAGGTCAAAAATCAAAGGAGTCAGAGACTGCTGAGTTCCACCCTGAACTGTCATTGCCATAGAAAGAATGGGATCCAGATGAATGAAGTAGGTGGGAAGATTTGCAACGATGTGACACTCTGTGTCACGAGACCACCTGCCGTGTTCACACCGCTGACTCTGCCCCCATGCCCCACCCTGGCAACCACGGGACGATCCTGACTGTTCTACCTCTGATGGTACTTGCCGTGGTGCCTCTTCCTCCTTCTCCTCTTCTGAGCTGGGATCCCTCTAAGGCTGGCATCCCCCAACGTTCATTCCTCAGCCCTTCGCTCTTGACCTTGACAGGATTTGCCAGTCTTGTGTGCACTGGCACAGATCTGACAATAAGCAGATAACTCCCCGAGGGAAACCTCCACCTGACCCTCTCTCTGATGCTCCTGCAGTGATCATTTCTGGAAAGTTCCACCAAGATGGCCCATCAGCACCTCAGACTGCTCTGAAACCAAACTTTCATCCAAACCAGTCCCCTTTTTCTGTGAATGGCAGGATGGTCTCCCCTGTCACCAAGGCTGGATTTCTCCAGGCTGGTAAGGGCATGGTGGTCACCCCTGGGCTAGGAGCATCAGAACCGGTGTCCTCCCCGCCTTGCCTTCCATCTGAGCTGCTCTGCTTTAACCAGTTTTAGATATTGAAGTTCTGGAAATTATTTCATTTCAAAACGTGATCATGCTCCTGAAACTCTTTTTGAAAACCACTGCTCTACTTCATCCCTTATTTCTCCTTCTCCATCCCCCCCGTCCGATCCATTATAAAGTCCTGTTTGCTCCCTCCCCCCGGTGTCTCACAACCTGTCCCTTCCTCCTCTGAAGCCTCAAAGTGCAGGCTCTCGTGGCTTCAGCCAGAGTCGATCACACAGCCTCCTGGCCGAATGCCCGACCTCTGCGATAGCTTCTCCAATCACCCTCCATCTGCTGCCTGCCAGCCTGAGCTTCCTGAACGGAGCTCCCTGCATGTCACTGCCTTGCGGCTGAGTGCAAACCCCAGGCTGAGCTCCTCTGCTGGTGTGTAAGGCCCTTCCTGACCTGGCTTCACCCTTCCCGACTTCCTCCAACGAACCTGCCACCAAACTGAACTCATCAGGCTTTCTCCACTTTCCAGCTTTGGGTCCTTTGCAGTCTTAGGGTTGAAGAAGCCTCCTCTTCGTTACTTTTTTCACCTTGAGATAATGTACTGTATTTTTTCAGTTTTTAAATTGAGGTAAAATACACATGACATTCAATTTACCATCTCAACCATTTTTAAATGTCCAGTGCGCTAGTGTTAAGCACATTTACATCATCGTGCAACCGATCTCCAGGGCTCTTCGATCTTGCAAAGCTGAAACTCTGTGCCCATTAGACCATAACTCTCCATCCCCTTACAACCCCCAGCCCCTGGAAATCACCCTTCTAGTTTCTGTCTTTGCAAATCTGACTCCTCGAGGCACCATGTGTAAGTGGAATCATACACTCTTCGTCTGTTTAGGCCTGGCTGATCTCATTTAGCATAATGTCCTCAAGGCTCACCCAAGTTGTAGCACATGTCAGAATTTCCTTCCCGGACAACGTGGAAGAAATGGACAAATTCTTAGAAATGCACAACCTGCCAAGACTGACTCAGGAAGAAATAGAAAATATGAATAGACCAATCACAAGCACTGAAATTGAAACTGTGATTAAAAATCTTCCAACAGGGGCTTCCCTGGTGGCGCAGTGGTTGAGAGTCCACCTGCCAATGCAGGGGACATGGGTTTGAGCCCTGGTCTGGGAAGATCCCACATGCCGTAGAGCAACTAAGCCTGTGCGCCACAACTACTGAGCCTGAGCTTTAGAAGCCTGTGTGCCTAGGGGCCATGCTCCGCAACAAGAGAAGCCACTGCAATGAGAAGCCTGTGCACCGCAATGAAGAGCAGCCCCCGTTCGCTGCAACTAGAGAAAACCCATGCGCAACAATGAAGAACCAACACAGCCAACAAACAAACAAACAAACAAAAATCTTCCAACAAACAAAAGCCCAGGACCAGATGGCTTCACAGGCGAATTCTATCAAACATTTAGAGAAGAGCTAACACCTATCCTTCTCAAACTCTTCCAAAATATAGCAGAGGGAGGAACACTCCCAAACTCATTCTATGAGGCCACTATCACCTTGATACCAAAACCAGACAAGGATGTCACAAAGAAAGAAAACTACAGGCCTATATCTCTGATGAACATAGACGCAAAAATCCTCAACAAAATACTAGCAAACAGAATCCAACAGCACATTAAAAGGATCATACACCATGATCAAGTGGGGTTTATTCCAGGAATGCAAGGATTCTTCAATATACACAAATCAATCAATGTGATACACCATATTAACAAGTTGAAGGAGACAAGCCATGTGATCATCTCAATAGATGCAGAGAAAGCTTTTGACAAAATTCAACACCCATTTATGATAAAAACCCTGCAGAAAGTAGGCATAGAGGGAACTTTCCGCAGCATAATAAAGGCCATATATGACAACCCCACAGCCAACATCGTCCACAATGGTGAAAAACTGAAACCATTTCCACTAAGATCAGGAACAAGACAAGGCTGCCCACTCTCACCACTCTTATTCAACCTAGTTTTGGAAGTTTTAGCCACAGCAATCAGAGAAGAAAAGGAAATAAAAGGAATCCAAAGTGGAAAAGAAGAAGTAAAGCTGTCACTGTTTGCAGATGACATGATACTATACATAGAGAATCCTAAAGATGCTACCAGAAAACTACTAGAGCTAATCAATGAATTTGGTAAAGTAGCAGGATACAAAATTAATGCACAGAAATCTCTGGCATTCCTATACACTAATGATGAAAAATTGGAAAGTGAAATCAAGAAAACACTCCCATTTACCACTGCAACAAAAAGAATAAAATACCTAGGAATAAACCTACCTAAGGAGACAAAAGACCTGTATGCAGAAAATTATAAGACACTGATGAAAGAAATTAAAGATGCTACAAATAGATGGAGAGATATACCATGTTCCTGGATTGGAAGAATCAATATTGTGAAAATGACTCTACTACCCAAAGCAATCTACAGATTCAATGCAATCCCTATCAAACTACCACTGGCATTTTTCACAGAAGTAGAACAAAAAATCTCAAAATTTGTTTGGAAAAACAAAAGACCCCGAATAGCCAAAGCAATCTTGAGAACGAAAAACGGAGCTGGAGGAATCAGTCTCCCTGACTTCAGACTATACTACAAAGCTACAGTAATCAAGACAGTGTGGTACTGGCACAAAAACAGAAAGATAGATCAATGGAACAGGATAGAAAGCCCAGAGATAAACCCATGCACATATGGTCAACTTATCTTTGATAAAGGAGGCAGGAATGTACAGTGGAGAAAGGACAGTCTCTTCAATAAGTGGTGCTGGGAAAACTGGACAGGGACATGTAAAAGTATGAGATTAGATCATTCCCTAACACCATATACAAAAATAAGCTCAAAATGGATTAAAGACCTAAATGTAAGGCCAGAAACTATCAAACTCTTAGAGGAAAACATAGGCAGAACACTCTATGACATAAATCACAGCAAGATCCTTTTTGACCCACCTCCTAGAGAAATGGAAATAAAAACAAAGATAAACAAATGGGACCTAATGAAACTTCAAAGCTTTTGCACAGCAAAGGAAACCATAAAGAAAACCAAAAGACAACCCTCAGAATGGGAGAAAATATTTGCATATGAAGCAACTGACAAAGGATTAATCTCCAAAATTTACCAGCAGCTCATGCAGCTCAATATCAAAAAAACAAACAACCCAATCCAAAAATGGGCAGAAGACCGAAATAGACACTTCTCCAAAGAAGATATACAGACTGCCAACAAACACATGAAAGAATACTCAACATCTTTAATCATTAGAGAAATGCAAATCAAAACTACAATGAGATATCATCTCACACCAGTCAGAATGGCCATCATCAAAAAATCTAGAAACACTAAATGCTGGAGAGGGTGTGGAGAAAAGGGAACACTCTTGCACTGCTGGTGGGAATGTGAATTGGTACAGCCACTATGGAGAACAGTATGGAGGTTCCTTAAAAAACTACAAATAGAACTACCATATGACCCAGCAATCCCACTACTGGGCATATACCCTGAGAAAACCATAATTCAAAAAGAGACATGTACCAAAATATTCATTGCAGCTCTATTCACAATAGCCCGGAGATGGAAACAACCTAAGTGTCCATCATCGGATGAATGGATAAAGAAGATGTGGCACATATATACAATGGAATATTACTCAGCCATAAAAAGAAATGAAACTGAGCTATTTGTAATGAGGTGGATAAACCTGGAGTCTGTCATACAGAGTGAAGTAAGTCAGAAAGAGAAAGACAAATACTGTATGCTGACACATATATATGGAATTTAAGGGGAAAAAAATGTCATGAAGAACCTAGGGGTAAAACAGGAATAAAGACACAGACCTACTAGAGAATGGACTTGAGGATATGGGGAGGGGGAAGGGTAAGCTGTGACAAAGCGAGAGAGAGGCATGGACATATATACACTACCAAACGTAAGGTAGATAGATAGTGGGAAGCAGCCGCATAGCACAGGGAGATCAGCTCGGTGCTTTGTGACCCCCTGGAGGGGTGGGATAGGGAGGGTGGGAGGGAGGGAGATGCAAGAGGGAAGGGATGTGGGAACAGATGTATATGTATGACTGATTCACTTTGTTATAAAGCAGAAACTAATAAAATAAAAAAAAAGAATTTCCTTCCTTTTGAAGACTGAATGATATTCCACTGTGTGTAGAGACCACACTCTTGTTTAATCATTTACCCTCATTACTAAACCCTACTTGGCACTCTCAGCTCAACCCAGCTCAACAAATGCCTTCCCAGGAAAACTGCCTCATGTATAGGGCCAGAAGTGCTTTAAACCTTTTCAGTCCCTTTAGAGATGGGAAGGGTGTGTCTCAAGCCCTCACCTAAAACACCAATCAGCAGCTAGTTCGTATCCGAGTTTATCGAGCACATGTCTCATTGCTCACCTTAGACTGGGAGCCCTTTAGGTGCCGGGGCCGTCTCTGTTTTATGACACTCCCACCCCAGCCCCGGCCCACTACCCCACCACCCAGTGCACTCAGTGATTTGCTGAACGCAGGCCTGCCTGCCTTAATCAAAAGGGTCACTTTAGGGCTTCCCTGGTGGTGCAGTGGTTGAGAGTCCGCCTGCCAACGCAGGGGACACGGGTTCGTGCCCCGGTCCGGGAAGATCCCACATGCCGCGGAGCAGCTGGGCCCGTGAGCCATGGCCGCTGAGCCCGAGCGTCTGGAGCCTGTGCTCCACAATGGGAGAGGCCACGACAGTGAGAGGTCCGCGTACAGCAAAAAAAAAAAAAAAGGGTCACTTTACAGCGAAAAGTCAAACGTGAACATTTCTTATATCCATGAAAGTCTTATCTTTTCCACTTCATCCTGGACCTTCCGATTATCAAAAATTCTTACCATCAAGAGCTCATTGCGATAACTGTGCTGAGAGACTGCACATCTAAAAAAAAATCCGCCATAAGGTGGATACGGAGAAAAGCATTTAAAGTTCATCACAGATTTTATTCAACCCAAACACATAAATAACTCAGAGGCTTCTGATCTCCTAAGCCAGCTCCACGCTTCTACCGCCAAAGCCAGATGACCCAGACCAAACAGCTGAGTCAGCCCCAGAGAGAGCCACGTGTCTCTATGCCCAAGATAGGTAACAAGAACCCTGAAACACCATGTCCACCACGCACATGGAGGTGATGTCGGTCCTGGCACATCTGACTGGAAACGGCTGCGTTCAGCCATGATCACGTAAGTCATATAAACACGTCCCCTGTTGACCCTCACTCATCCATTGAGTCAATAAACAGGACTTCGTGCATACATGGGACAGAGAAGACTCTGAGAGCAGAAAATGGAAAGCGCTTTTGGAGCTGGAAGAACCTGTATAGATCATCTGGTCAAATTTACTCATTTCATGGACTCAAAGAGGTTTCATAATTTGCCCAAGGTCACAGAACAGATTTGTTGCAGTGTCAGCACTATGTGTCAAGCAAGTCTCTTAACTTCCACAAAGTCTCTCAGATTTCAAGGCATTAATAGAAAAACCTAATGGACAAAGAAGAGGCAACAGGTACTCAATCCATCATGGGGACCCCGGGGATTTCCTTAAGAAGAATGATCCATTTCTAGGTGAAAATGTAATCATGTTTCCTCAGTAGTTTTCAGCTCTTGTGGAAACGCCTTTGCAGGATCCTCTTGTTATCATTGTCATAATAACATCTCTATTAAGCATCTAATTATTTGTGACCACGTACTAGGCGCTATATGAAGAGAATTGCCTAGATATGGCGCATGCCCTCCAAAAGCTTGCAGTAGAAGAAAGCCTCCGTTGGAGTTTATAACATTAATTACATTCAGTATGAAAAATAGGATTGATAGTGTAATTACTGTTTAGAATAGACAGTTTCATTCCTAACATTATAAGTCAGCATCTTTAAACGTGAATGCAAATATAATGTGGGCACACACACATACAAATTTCATTTGGAAAATGAGAACTTTGTAATAGAGCAATTTCTTTCTGTCACCAATAAAATTTACCTAGATATGTATGTCATCTAGTCATCTAAGATGATGGAGGACTTTAAATTGTGGTCCTTAAAGCTCAGAGGCCTCGTGGCTTTTCACGAAGTGTTAAATGGGCGCTTTTGGTTCAGGGGCCACCAGGTTGGCGCTAGACATTTGAAAACCCATTGATTTTCATGCATTTGCTTTTTATACTACACTTAAAGGAGATCAGATGCATATGGATGCTGTATCTCCACATATGTGCATTTACCCAAAAAGGCAGGTACATGTGCCATTAACATTCACTAGTGACACTATCGCTCATGGTTTTCACGGTTCAGGTACCTATACCTGGGGCAGATAAAAAGATGTGTATAGATGAGAAAAGTGAAACAACTTCTCAATTATTTATGCTAATCGAGCAGCAGTGCAGAAAATCGAAAGGATGGGATAATCCTTTAGTTTGGCTTAGAGAACCACAATTGTGTGATTTTAGCAACAGATTCACCTTTTAAACTCCATCCTTTTGAGTCACTATTTTAAAACACAATTCACACCTGCTAAGCTGGGTGGTGGAAAGATGTAACTTGGAGTCCCGGCCCCAGTTCCATGACCTTGGGCAATTCCGTCCATTTGTTCTCTCCCTTTCAGTAAATGATCAGTGCCTCCCATGTGCCAGATGCTGTGCTCAGTATTGTGGAAGTGTCCCCCACCCCCAAGATCTGAAGGGATTGGACCAAAGGACGTCCAAGGCCCTGAATGCCTGCATAATAATCTGTTTGGAGAAGTAAGACTGGAATGAAAAATGCATCCTGAGTTCAGTTAGATAAGCTGGGTCAACTTGTTTCCACCTGAAAATGATAAGATTTCTTCTAAGATGCTTACATTTACAGATATCCCTTTGAAAGTAGGACAGAATTTGCCTTCACTCCTCTTAGGTTTGGTCGAGGTGATCTGTCCAATCATAGGGATGGTCTTGTCTTGACTGAAGGGACCATTATTGCCGCTGATGTTCCTGCAGCGTGGAGGATCCTCTGGCAGTGGGGAAAGTGGAGGGGGAAACAGCTTTTCTTCTTTTCTTCTGTTTGCTCTCCTGGATGAATTATTTCTGTGTAAACAAAAAGTATAGGGTGTCAGAAAATTTTGTCTCTCTTTATTCTGATCTTTCCCATGATGCTGACACTTTCAGCTAAAGTAATATGTTGGTTGATGGTCCTTTACTTGTGGTGAAGAGTATACATTAAAACGCATAGAGACATAGATATCTATAGAGAGGGAGCCCTCCCTATAGACTGAGTTATAGATAAATGCAACCATATGTATCTAAGAATAAACACGGGTCTTTGAAACAGAACTCCCATGATAAATGGAAACGTCTAATGGAGTGTTGCCCCAGTGTGATATTTGTAACCTTTTAAGATTACTGTTAAGTAGATTTTTATGGAAAATCCAATTCAGACTTTAATCCCATCATTTTTTAGGATGGTTCCTACTTATTCTGCCCTACGACTTTAACTGCATAGTCACACAATAAACAGTACAATAAACAATTAGTGGAAGGATACTTTCTTAAGAAATACTACGTGCATACATTACACAGAAATAAATAGTGCACTAAATACTTTTGGGTTACATTGCAAATTGTATGTTCCAACTGTTCTACCCAGGCATAATGAGTCCCTGATCTTAAGTTGTTACACTAATGTACTCCGGTTTACAACAGTCCATTTGAAAAATATTTTGTCATCTTTCCATAAGACATCTGCAGTCCTAGAAGTGCTCCTGTGCTTTCAAACTGATTTATCTGCCCACTAAGTGGGCATCATCCAATAGACTGAGACTTCAAATAAAACAGAACAACTAAAACCTTATGCTAGCTGCTTAACATGGTAATTGGGCCATGGATTTTTATTTTAGTTACTGTCTCCGACTAATCAATGAAGATCACTTGAATTTTAATCTTTTCTTAGACAACTAATACTGTACTGTGCAGCCATTTACTTTTCATGATTATTGACTACAATTTTCAACACCAAATTAAGTCAACAAGAATTTATGTTTTCCTCTTGGTCAATTTCAGTCAGTGTCTAGAAACATAGATTTACAATATCTCAAAGCAACAAATCAAAGATGAACAAGCACTCAAGTAGTTTGATTTCCTGAAATGGTAGAAGTCAATGCAGTCCCGTCGTTCCACTTCTGCTGCCCAGATTTGCCACTTGTAATAATATTTGTCATCTTCTGTTTCATAAATGCAGTCCTATGTCAATTTTTGTCAGGCAGCTGAATTTTCAGAAAATTCACTGTTTCTGCCATTACCTTAATGGATTTAAATTAATTACAAAATATTTGCCAGTGGATTTTTAAAATTACTTGGGCATGAAGAATCATTTTAAGAGAGTGGTGATGCCTGATGAAAATAATGGTGAAAATCTGGATTAGGATGCACGTCCACGAGGAGGCTCCACCAACATCAGCCCACACTGAGTATAATCATTACAGAGGAATCGGACTTTGGGGAATTTACATAGAAAGGAGTCAAGCATTGCTGTGGCATCTATAGGAGTGACTGGGTTCCTTACCTATGACCACTCCTGCACTACCTGAGCTGCCGGAGAAGAGGGTGGGCTGCAAGGGGAAGAGCTGTTCCCTAGAGGCCGTCCATTTGCCATTGGCAACTATCGTTGTGCTAGGCCTCCCCATCTGCCATTGTACACAGTACATCGTTCCCAGTACAGTACATTCAGTGCAATGGGCACAGTCATCTGGCCCCCTTTCCGTCTGTATGATAGTGACCTGGAACCCTGTGGCCTTTAATGACTTCCTGGGTGAAGACACCCAGGGAGCATTTTCTAGAGACCACTCTGTCACCATTATGGCTTCTTACTATAAGGACACCGCTTGTATAGGCTCTGGCTCTTGTATAGGAGGACAGCAGGCAAGAGAGTCCCCCATTTAATGCCTCAGAGGCCCTTCTGATGGTTCAAGCTCCAAAGAAGGGGCAAGGAACTCATCAGGGCCCTTCTGGTGGACGATGGGAAACTCCAGCTGTCATAGTCTGCTGTGGCATCCTTTGCTAGGTTTAGAATATTCATTGAGAAAAGTGAATGTTGTCTTATAGAAATTTCCAAGGATTTAGTCTGAAGGGTCAACAAAGCACAAAGGAGCAGACAAAGCTTGAGGAGAGGGCTTCCAGAAGAAGACCTCCGAGAGATCTGTCTTGCTTCCTTCTCCCTCAACTCCCGAGACTTTCCCGCAGACATGGATTTGCTGGCCAAGTGTTAAGAACCCGATCCAGGGACTTACTTCCGGGGAAGATGGCGGAAGAGTAAGACGCGAAGATCACTTTCCTCCCCACAGATACACCAGAAATACAGCTACACGTGGAACAACTCCTACAGAACACCTACTGAACGCTGGCAGAAGACCTCAGACCTCCCAAAAGGCAAGATACTCCCCACGTACCTGGGTAGGACAAAGCGGAGAGATTCCCGCATAGAGGATCAGTGCCAACCAGCACTCACCAGCCCGAGAGGCTTGTCTGCTCGCCCGCCGGGGTGGGCGGCGCTGGGAGCTGAGGCTCGGGCTTCAGTCGGAGCGCAGGGAGAGGACTGGGGCTGGCGGCGTGAACACAGACTGAAGGGGCTAATGCACCACAGCTAGCCAGTAGGGAGTCCGGAAAAAAGTCTGGACCTGCCGAAGAGGCAAGAGACTTCTTCTTCCCTCTTTGTTTCCTGGTGCGCGAAGAGAGGGGATTAAGAGCGCTGCTTAAAGGAGCTCCAGAGACAGGCGCGAGCCACGGCTGAAAGCGCGGACGCCAGAGACGGGCGTGGGACACTGGGGCTGCTGCTGCCTCCGCCACGAGGCCTGTGTGTGAGCGCAGGTCACTGTCCACGCCCCCTTCCGGGGAGAACGCACGGCGCGCCCTGGGCTGGTGCAACATCACGCCGGCCTCTGCCGCTACAGGCTCAACCCGCACTCCGTGCCCCTCCCTCCCCCCCGGCCTGAGTGAGCCAGAGTACCCGAAGCGGCTGCTCCTTTAACCCTGTCCTGTCTGAGCGAAGAACAGACGCCCTCCAGCGACCTACACGGAGAGGCGGGGCCAAAGCCAAAGCTGAGACCTGGGAGCTGTGAGAACAAAGAAGAGAAAGGGAAATCTCTCCCAGCAGCCTCAGAAGCAGCGGATTAAAGCTCCACAATCAACTTGATGTACCCTGCATCTGTGGAATACATGAATAGACAACGAATCATCCCAAATTGAGGAGCCAGGAGTCAGTGCTGTGCCTCTGAGGTGGGAGAGCCAACTTCAGGACACTGGTCCACAAGAGACCTCCCAGCTCCACATAATATCAAACGGCGAAAATCTTCCAGAGATCTCCATCTCAACACCAGCACCCAGCTTCACTCAACGACCAGCAAGCTACACTGCTGGACACCCTATGCCAAACAACTAGCAAGACAGGAACACAACGCCACCCATTAGCAGAGAGGCTGCCTAAAATCATAAAAAGTCTGCAGACACCCCAAAACACACCACCAGACGTGGACCTGCCCACCAGAAAGACAAGATCCAGCCTCATCCACCAGAACACAGGCACTAGTCCCCTCCACCAGGAAGCCTACACAACCCACTGAACCAACCTTAGCCACTGGGGACAGGCACCAAAAACAACGGGAACTACAAACCTGCAGCCTACAAAAAGGAGACTCCAAACACAGTAAGATAAGCAAAATGAGAAGACAGAAAAACACACAGCAGGAGAAGGAGCAAGATAAAAACACACCACACCTAACAAATGAAGAGGAAATAGGCAGTATACCTGAAAAAGAATTCAGAATAATGATAGTAAAGATGATCCAAAATCTTGGAAATAGAATAGACAAAATGCAAGAAACAGTTAACAAGGACCTAGAATAAATAAAGATGAATCAAGCAACGATTAAAAACACAATAAATGAAATGAAAAATATTCTAGATGGGACCAATAGCAGAATAACTGAGGCAGAAGAACGGATAAGTGAGGTGGAAGATAAAACAGTGGAAATAACTACTGCAGAGCAGAAGAAAGAAAAAAGAATGAAAACAACTGAGGACAGTCTCAGAGACCTCTGGGACAACATCAAATGCACCAACATCCGAATTATAGGGGTCCCAGAAGAAGAAGAGAAAAAGAAAGGGACTGAGAAAATATTTGAAGAGATTATAGTTGAAAACTTCCCAAATATGGGAAAGGAAATAGTTAATCAAGTCCAGGAGGCACAGAGAGTCCCATACAGGATAAATCTAAGGAGAAATACGCCAAGACACATATTAATCAAACTGTCAAAAATTAAATACAAAGAAAACATATTAAAAGCAGCAAGGGGAAAACAACAAATAACACACAAGGGAATCCCCATCAGGTTAACAGCTGATCTTTCAGCAGAAACTCTACAAGCCAGAAGGGAGTGGCAGGACATATTTAAAGTGATGAAGGAGAAAACCCTGCAACCAAGATTACTCTACCCAGCAGGATCTCATTCAGATTTGATGGAGAAATTAAAACGTTTACAGACAAGCAAAAGCTGAGAGCGTTCAGCACCACCAAACCAGCTTTACAACAAATGCTAAAGGAAATTCTCTAGGCAAGAAACACAACAGAAGGAAAAGACCTACAATAACGAACCCAAAACAATTAAGAAAATGGGAATAGGAATATACATATCAATAATTACCTTAAATGTAAATGGACTAAATGCTCCCACCAAAAGACACAGATTGGCTGAATGGATACAAAAACAAGACACATATATATCCTGTCTACAAGAGACCCACTTCAGACCTAGAGACACATACAGACTGAAAGTAAGGGGATGGAAAAAGATATTCCATGCAAATGGAAACCAAAAGAAAGCTAGAGTAGCAATTCTCATATCAGACAAAATAGACTTTAAAATAAAGACTACTAGAAGAGACAAAGAAGGACACTACATAATGATCAAGGGATCGATCCAAGAAGAAGATATAACAACTGTAAATATTTATGCACCCAACATAGGAGCACCTCAATACATAAGGCAAATATTAACAGCCATAAAAGGGGAAATTGACAGTAACACATTCATAGTAGGGGACTTTAACACCCCACTTTCACCAATGGACAGATCATCCAAAATGAAAATAAATAAGGAAACACAAACTTTAAATGATACATTAAACAAGATGGACTTAATTGATATTTATAGGACATTCCATCCAAAAACAACAGAATACACATTTTTCTCAAGTGCTCATGGAACATTCTCCAGGATAGATCATATCTTGGGTCACAAATCAAGCCTTGGTAAATTTAAGAAAATTGAAATTGTATCAAGTATCTTTTCCGACCACAATGCTGTGAGACTAGATATCAATTACAGGAAAAGATCTGTAAAAAATACAAACACATGGAGGCTAAACAATACACTACTTAATAACGAAGTGATCACTAAAGAAATCAAAGAGGAAATTAAAAAATACCTAGAAACAAATGACAATGGAGACACGACGACCCAAAACCTATGGGATGCAGCAAAAGCAGTTCTTGGGGGAAGTTTATAGCAATACAATCCCACCTTAAGAAACAGGAAACATCTCGAATAAACAACCTAACCTTGCACCTAAAGCAATTAGAGAAAGAAGAAGAAAAACACCCCAAAGTTAGCAGAAGGAAAGAAATCATAAAAATCAGATCAGAAATAAATGAAAAAGAAATGAAGGAAACGATAGCAAAGATCAATAAAACTAAAAGCTGGTTCTTTGAGAAGATAAACAAAATTGATAAACCATTAGCCAGACTCATCAAGAAAAAAAGGCAGAAGACTCAAATCAATAGAATTAGAAATGAAAAAGGAGAAGTAACAACTGACACTGCAGAAATACAAAAGATCATGAGACATTACTACAAGCAACTCTATGCCAATAAAATGGACAACCTGGAAGAAATGGACAAATTCTTAGAAATCCACAACCTGCCAAGACTGAATCACGAAGAAATAGAAAATATGAATAGACCAATCACAAGCACTGAAATTGAAACTGTGATAAAAAATCTTCCAACAAACAAAAGCCCAGGACCAGATGGCTTCACAGGCGAATTCTATCAAACATTTAGAGAAGAGCTAACACCTATCCTTCTCAAACTCTTCCAAAATATAGCAGAGGGAGGAACACTCCCAAACTCATTCTATGAGGCCACCATCACCTTGATACCAAAACCAGACAAGGATGTTACAAAGAAAGAAAACTACAGGCCAATATCCCTGATGAACGTAGATGCAAAAATCCTCAACAAAATACTAGCAAACAGAATCCAACAGCACATTAAAAGGATCATACACCATGATCCAGTGGGGTTTATTCCAGGAATGCAAGGATTCTTCAATATATGCAAATCAATCAATGTGATACACCATATTAACAAATTGAAGGAGAAAAACCATGTGATCATCTCAATAGATGCAGACAAAGCTTTTGACAAAAGTCAACACCCATTTATGATAAAAACCCTGCAGGAAGTAGGCATATAGGGAACTTTCCTCAACATAATAAAGGCCATATGTGACAACCCCACAGCCAACATCGTCCTCAATGGTGAAAAACTGAAACCATTTCCACTAAGATCAGGAGCAAGACAAGGTTGCCCACTCTCACCACTCTTATTCAACCTAGTTTTGGAAGTTTTAGCCACAGCAATCAGAGAAGAAAAGGAGACAAAAGGAATCCAAATCGGAAAAGAAGAAGTAAAGCTGTCACTGTTTGCAGATGACATGATACTATACATAGAGAATCCTAAAGATGCTACCAGAAAACTACTAGAGCTAATCAATGAATTTGGTAAAGTAGCAGGATACAAAATTAATGCACAGAAATCTCTGGCATTCCTATACACTAATGATGAAAAATCTGAAAGTGAAATCAAGAAAACACTCCCATTTACCATTGCAACAAAAATAATAAAATACCTAGGAATAAACCTACCTAAGGAGACAAAAGACCTGTATGCAGAAAATTATAAGACACTGATGAAAGAAATTAAAGATGATACAAATAGATGGAGAGATATACCATGCTCCTAGATTGGAAGAATCAACATTGTGAAAATGACTCTACTACCCAAAGCAATCTACAGATTCAATGCAATCCCTATCAAACTACCACTGGCATGTTTCACAGAAGTAGAACAAAAAATTTCACAATTTGTATGGAAGCACAAAAGACCTCGAATAGCCAAAGCAGTCTTGAGAACGAAAAATGGAGCTGGAGGAATCAGGCTCCCTGACTTCAGACTATACTACAAAGCTACAGTAATCAAGACAGTATGGTACTGGCACAAAAACAGAAAGATCAATGGAACAGGATAGAAAGCCCAGAGATAAACCCACGCACATATGGTCAACTTATCTTTGATAAAGGAGGCAGGAATGTACAGTGGAGAAAGGACAGTCTCTTCAATAAGTGGTGCTGGGAAAACTGGACAGGGACATGTAAAAGTATGAGA
The DNA here is from genome assembly GCF_964341445.2 of Mesoplodon mirus. Classification (NCBI taxonomy): domain Eukaryota; kingdom Metazoa; phylum Chordata; class Mammalia; order Artiodactyla; family Ziphiidae; genus Mesoplodon; species Mesoplodon mirus. Next base: position 135,495,078 of record NC_138981.1, on the reverse strand, counting down.
TTAGATCATTCCCTAACACCGTATACAAAAATAAGCTCAAAATGGATTAAAGACCTAAATGTAAGGCCAGAAACTATCAAACTCTTAGAGGAAAACATAGGCAGAACACTCTATGACATAAATCACAGCAAGATCCTTTTTGACCCACCTCCTAGAGAAATGGAAATAAAAACAAAGATAAACAAATGGGACCTAATGAAACTTCAAAGCTCTTGCACAGCAAAGGAAACCATAAAGAAAACCAAAAGACAACCCTCAGAATGGGAGAAAATATTTGCCAATGAATCAACTGACAAAGGATTAATCTCCAAAATTTATAAGCAGCTCATGCAGCTCAATATCAAAAAAACAAACAACCCAATCCAAAAATGGGCAGAAGACCTAAATAGACACTTCTCCAAAGAAGATATACAGACTGCCAACAAACACATGAAAGAATGCTCAACATCTTTAATCATTAGAGAAATGCAAATCAAAACTACAATGAGATATCATCTCACACCAGTCAGAATGGCCATCATCAAAAAATCTAGAAACACTAAATGCTGGAGAGGGTGTGGAGAAAAGGGAACACTCTTGCACTGCTGGTGGGAATGTGAATTGGTACAGCCACTATGGAGAACAGTATGGAGGTTCATTTAAAAACTACAAATAGAACTACCATATGACCCAGCAATCCCACTACTGGGCATATACCCTGAGCAAACCATAATTCAAAAAGAGACATGTACCAAAATGTTCATAGCAGCCCTATTTACAATAGCCCGGAGATAGAAACAACCTAAGTGTCCATCGTCAGATGAATGGATAAAGAAGATGTGGCACATATATACAATGGAATATTACTCAGCCATAAAAAGAAACGAAACTGAGCTATTTGTAATGAGGTGGATGGACCTAGAGTCTGTCATACAGAGTGAAGTAAGTCAGAAAGAGAAAGACAAATACTGTATGCTGACACATATATATGGAATTTAAGAAAAAATAAATGTCATGAAGAACATAGGGGTAAGACAGGAATAAAGACACAGACCTACTAGAGAATGGACTTGAGGATATGGGGAGGGGGAAGGGTAAGCTGTGACAAAGCGGAAGAGAGGCATGGACATATATACACTACCAAACGTAAGGTAGATAGCTAGTGGGAAGCAGCCACATAGCACAGGGAGATCAGCTCAGTGCTTTGTGACCGCCTGGAGGGGTGGGATAGGGAGGGTGGGAGGGAGGGAGACGCAAGAGGGAGGGGATATGGAAACATATGTATATGTATAACTGATTCATTTTGTTATAAAGCAGAAACTAACACACCATTGTTAAGCAATTATACTCCAATAAAGATGTAAAAAAAAAAAAAGACCTAATGACATGATATATGGGGTGAGGTGAGGGCTAGGGCCATGCACCTCTTCCAGGGCATCTAAAAAAAAAAAAAGAACCCGATCCAGGCCCTTCCTGAATGATAAGTGCTACTAGGTAAACACTGCTCTGCAAACTATGAGAAGAGCAGGAAGATCGTAAGGACCATGAGGTAAAACACCATTTTATGAGAACAAATTCGAATTATTAGACATTGATTTAATATTTGATCATCTCTCTTCCATGAAATGGGGACCAGTGACAGATCACTGGGTCGCTGAAGGAGGCTCGCAATGGGGACTGATGGTGTCGCAATGCCCCACAGTTCCCTGGGTCTTCCTCGTGCCCTCAGGTGGCCCGGCCCGAATAGATGGAATCTGGGACCTGGGGCAGTACCGCCACTACAGGGACACCACTTTAGCCCTTCCTCCTTGGAAAGTAGGAGGGCCCTGGAATGACAGTGTTTGACCACTGGGAAAGAAGTCTGTTTCCCCACATTCCTGGCCCACCCTGGGGTAAAAAGGGCTGGTTTGCTCCACTGGAAGAGTTACTAATTCTGAGAACTCCAAGTATGTGAAGGGATATTTCCAATCAAATTATGCCAGGGAACACAGATGCCTGTCACAAAAAGCTTTGGGTGCACAGGGAGATGGGCAGCCTAGGGCCAAGTCTCCTTATTATACTGAGCGGATCTAGCAGTCATTGGTCTTTTCCTACCTTTCATCTCTAAACAACAAGGATCCAAACAAATGTAAGCTGATAACTTATTTCCGACATCTTATCTGTGGCAGATTGATGCCCTATCACTGATGTTAAACAGTAATCTGTGAAATCAATTGTGAGCAGCAGTTCGCCATATTGCCTCTCTGCTCTGGGCTGCTAATAGGCTCCAAAACTGGTCTTTGATGGAAGTAATCTCTAATTTTGAATGAATTTATGGCAATAATTATCCAGATGGAATGGTTCCAGTAGCTGACACGATTGTTGGGGAAATGATATGTATAAGACAGAAGGACTCCATCACAATATTTGGTAGGGAAGGCTGGGGTCGTGTGAGTGAGGACGGGACAAGGAGGCCTCCTGCCTGACTCCGGCACCTTCTGCAAAGAGGGAGATGGGAGAAGAGGTGCCAGCCGATCGGCATTAACGCGTCCATCCCTAGCCGGCTTTTCCCAGCACAGAACTGCCTGGGGCTGGGGGGCACTCCCAGACAGCTCATCTCTCTGGCCTCCCCTTGGCCTCTGAGAAGTTCAGCATGGAGCTGCTAGCCCTCAAGCTTCATATTAGCGTTGAGAAATGACACCAAAGAGGAAGCGGCTGCTGAGTCATCCTGTTGAGGCCAAGGGGTTGCTTTCCAGGGAAATCTTTTTAGTTATCACCATCAGAACTGGAAGTTGCCCAGAAGGAGGTGATTTGGCTCAAGGGATAGGTGTCCCTTGATGCTGCCCCTTTTAAATTCATTTACTTCCTCTTACCCTTCACTCAGTGCTAAAAGTTCACTTTTGCCGATTTTGGTCATCAATCTAAGTTGGAATAAAGAAACGTTGCTAAAAAGCTCAAGGAGTCACCCCAAATCTGAGCACCACCCTTTATCCCACCCTTGTTAGACTGGTGGTCAGAGACTGCTGTCAGGACAGGCCTGAGAGACTCCTGTTTCTTACCTAACATTCCTCTGGGACAGGACCCCCTGCCCCCGGCCAAGGGTTCATTTGGGATTTCTTAAGAGTCTCAACAAGCAAAGTATCATACAGCCCAGGGCAAACTCACTCTTTAGTGCTGGGAGGTTTCTGGGGGGGAGCTGGTGAGATGCAAGGTGGTAGCAGGCAGATGGTGGCCGCCTCCTCCAGGCGTTGCTTCTTCTCAGGGATTTTCTCCACAACTTCTGTTGGCTTTAACAGGAAGAAAAAATACACAGAGTTTGAAATCCATGGCACATGCAGACATTTAAAAACAACGAGCAAGGGAGACAGCTGGCTTCTATTTTAAGTCCTAGACTAGGTAGCGGAGTTAAAAGTGCACCTTTGATCAGACAGAAAAGCGATCAGTCTTGCCTCGCCTACTCCAACCAAGAAGCTGGCATCTGAGAGGGTGAAGCTGTGATGTGAGCCTCTGATCGGGTGGCACAGGGATATCATACCAAAAGTAAAGAGAATCTATAATTTTCAGACACTTCTCCCAGCAACAACGCCTCCACAAATGAGTAGTTTAGAAACTAACACTGCAATTCTAACACGGCATAAATCCTGCCCAAGCACCCTGGGGGTTTACGGTAACATATAAAGGTCACTTCTACAACCAAAAATATGCAAGGAAATTAACCATATGCAAGGCACACCTTTGGCCCTTCAGGTACTGGTTCTGAAGTTCCACTTTTACTGCTGGTTGTACTGCCATCATCACTAAGAGCATGGAAACAGTGATAGGGCAATGTCCCTTGCCCTATCAGACTTTTTGGTCCTCCTATTTGGACCAGACTTTTGTCCCTATTTTGGAATCCTCTCATTGAATAAGTTGGTGCACAGCTCAGAGATAAAACCGTCTGTGAATTCTCTAAAGCTGAATGATGACTTAAATCACCCTTGCAGGATTCCCCATGGCAGCCATTCAAAATAATATTACTCAAATATCACCATGAGATGATGTTACACTGAAAGACTACTGTGAGATCCAGAGATGCAACACAACGCTTACTGGACACAAACTCACTTCCCCAGATGTACGTGAAATGGAAGAGGCCATTCTGGGTTTCACCTTATGATTATATCTGTAGCCCTGGAATCCAACCCTAATGTCTTGCAGGTGAGATTTTCACGAGTCAGGCCGACCACACAGGTCAGGGGGCCAAGTAGGCTGGACAGAACGCATGTCTAGTAGGAGCCAGGATAATTAAAATATAACTGGGTTGCAGGGATCCTGATGTTTGGATGGAGAAATTAACAAGACCTCGAGGATGCATGTTGACCTTAGGAATCCTTGGTGCCCTGCTGCTGCTGCTGTGGTGGGGGACTATAGAATAATGGCCCACGAATCTGGGAAGCAGCTAAAGGAGCCAACCTGGGGGGCTGGCTGCCTTGGGAAGGAGCCTCTTCATATTCTTCATTGCTACACATCACGTGCCATATTGGATACTCTTGACATTGGTTGTCAAACCTCGATTACCCCTAACACTTCCTCCCTGGTCATGTCAAATACTGCATGTCCCACGGAAAGCATCATTGCCTTCCCCAAAGATTGCAATCCACTGCCACCAGCCTGCTGGAAAAGGAGACTCGAGACCAAAGTAGCTCCCAGACAGCCGCTGCTCCCGATCATGTGGCAGGCCACACCTGACGGCTTACCTTGTGCTTACGCTTGCCCTTGGGGGCGGCTTTATCCACAGCCGTGGCAGCTGCCTGCCGCCTGGGCTTTGAGGCTGTGTCCTTGTGGTCTGGCTTGGCCGGCGCCGCCTGCAGTGAGTTGTGGCCAGGCACTCGAGACAGTAGGTCGAGGTCAAGCTTCACCCAGAGATTTTTCAGATTCCCGTGATCTCGGAGAGGAAACAGAAGCTCGGTTTGCATGACAGGGATGGGTGAAAAAGCAGCCTCCTCATTGGGGACGGGCAGGTTGCTGCTGCTGCTGCTGCTAAAGGTGCTGAGGGTCAGGCTGGCCCCGCAGGTGTCCTTGGACTTGGCAGTGTTGCCCCCAGGAGCCATGCAAGGAGGCAGGGCTTTGATCTGCAGGGTCTCTTCCTGATCTGTGTTGGAATCAGACGTAGACGAATCGCTTTCAATGAATTCCCGGGACTTCGGCACGATCTTGCCAGGCCCTCGGTACTTCTTCTTCTCGGCAGCCAAGGGGATGCTGGGCCTCGGTTCTTTCCTAGGGACTGGCTTGTGGGCAGTGGCTTTGTTGCGGCCTCTCGGGGGGTCAGGAAGCTCCATGCTTTCCTTTTCTTTGGGAGTGCTGCTGGTGATATTTGGTTTGGGCCAGGTAAATTCCTCAATGCTGGGGTTCTTCTCGACCCTTTTGGGCTGTTTTTTCCCAATTGTCCTTTGAGATGCTGTCTCGAGAGTTGTCGACAATTTATGCTTCAGAGCCTTTGTTTCTGGAATTTTGGGGGTGGGCCGTGGACGGGCTTTCTCCCTGATGAGACTGAGGACAGGCCTCTCTTTGGGTTCAGCCAGGACCTGGCTGGGGTTTGCCTTCACCTTGACCTGGACTTCCATTGGCTGTATGATTGGAGGAGGTACAGAAATCGTCTCCATGGGTGTTTCATTTTGGCCGCAAATAAACGACTTGTTCTGAGATGTCACTTTGTTAAGCCATTTGTCCAGCTGCCACTTGTTGGTGGAGGGCGGCTCAGGCTGCAGATTGAGAAACAGCAGCAAGAATGAATTTCACCTTTGGGAAGAAGTCAGGAGGACCCTCAGTGCACTGACTGTTGGGTGATAAAAGCTTGGGCTGTTAAGTGACCATTCACACATTTAGAAACATACATGGAATTCACATTCATCACATTCCCTAGATAGCCAAATACTCCACAAACCGGCTCCAATCTACTTATTTAAACTAAGTTCCACTGCTCTTCTGAAACTATCCCCTACTTTGGCCAGCAAGGAAGGAATTATTCACAGAGAGTTTTTCCAGAGAGTGGGCAGGGAGGCCTGGGACCGAATCTGGTTCCCAAAGTCCTTTGGTGAGACTCATTACTCAGCCTCTTACCAGGAGGCCGGGGTAGTGATCTCTGGTCCTGAAAAGAAATGTAAGCGTGCCTCAAGTGTAATTCAAAAGGAAAGGCTTTCTCTCTGCCAAACTGCCAGGGCCTCCTATACAATGCTGTAATTCACTGCAAAAAGAGGCCTTTTGTATTTTCACTGAAGGATGAAAAGATTTGACTTCCAAAAAACCACTGCACTTTCCTCGGTGTATGGGCAATGACCAATTTATGGGGACACGCATGCAGACATTAGCGTCCGCCATTAAGCCATGGAAATGATGCGTACAATTTGGGTGCTTGATTCCCAAGTCCGAATTCTGCCTGTTGAGCTAAAAGAGCCATCATTTTTATTAGAACTCCTCTTTTTTGAAAGGCATCAGCTGAGGCTTATGGCACCAGCCAATAGAGGGTGACAGAATTCAAAAGACTCTGAGTAGCCGTGATTCCAACCGGCACAGAGCAATGGCAGGTAAGGGTCAAGGCAATCGGTGTGGCTGCTACTGTCGGCGGCAGAACGCGAGGTTAAGGGCCCCAGCTCTGGTAGCACACGGACCCTGGTTTCAGTCCTGCCCGTGAGATCTTGGGAAAGTTCTTTCTTATCCTCTCAGAACCTTATTTTCTCACCTGTAAAATGGGATAATAATAGCAAGGACCCCATAGAGCTGTTATGAGGATGAAAGGAGAAAATCCAAGTCATGAGCTTCTCATGGTGCCCGGCGTGTGATCTACGTTCAAGAAGTGTGAGCTACTATGATTAGCGGTAATGTTACTATGGCATCTTCTTCTGTTATTCTTTTCTGATTATTGACAAACAAGCATGTCCAGAGCCATGGAGGGATCTGCTTGCTGTACGAGGTGCAGGCTCAGGGGAACTGGGAGGCTGGCACTCAGAGAGGATGAGAGGGGAAGGACAGGGTTTTTAACTCCAAATGATAATTCTGGTATTTTGTGGGGCTGTGTGAAATGTTTTCATGAATTACCATCGAGTACACTTGAAGAATATTAATTGAAATTAAAAAAAAATACCTGTGACCTTTCAACCATCACGCTTCTTGGGTCTTACTTGCCGAGGGACTTTCATCACTTCAACCTAGAGGAAGGGGTGGCGTCCCCAGAGCTAGAAGTGGGTCTGGGCTGGCTTTGCTGATTCTCTGGAAAGTGAAGTTGCGAGCCCAGTGATTACTAGTCCAGTGTAATAGTGATGGGGAGGCTCAAGGCTCAGAGTAGCTGAGTGAGTCACACAGCGAATCAGTCACACGGCAAAGAAACGTCTGTTACAGACCACGCGAGTGCATGTGTTAGAAGAAAAAAATGCTATCGAACACCTGAGTACTTGTCTGACGTGTATACTGTGCTGAAGCCCTCATCGCGCTGGAATACTGTGATTGTTGTATTGTTGTGTGTGTGCAGGTTGGAGGTGCTGCCTCAGGGCAGGTAAGCTGTGGCTGGGGCCCCGGCCCGTCACCCACCTCTGGCGTGGCCACACGCGGCGCCTCATTGGCTTCACTGTCAGTGGTGCTGCTTTCAGTGTCTGAGTCTGACTCTGAGCTGCTCTCAGAGTCACTGGAGCTGCCGGATCCCCCGCTGGCTGGCGCTGCAGGTGTGGGCTGAGGCATGGCCAAGAGCGGGCTGAAAGGAAAACGACACCACTCGGTCTCAGACCAGCTGGAAAAGAGCCCAGGTCAGCATAAAGGCTGATGATTTGTGAGGGGCAGGTGAGTGGAGCTTGCCATCCCATTTCACAGGTGGGCAACGTGAGGCTCAGGAGGCCCCGTGAGTGACCGACAGGTCTGTCAAGGGGCTCTGATCTTAGCTATATGCACAGTATTGTCCTCTCAGCAAGAAGTGAGACTGGGACCGTGGCCTCTCAGGTCCCTCAGAGGGCAGTGCTGTGTAAAGATATTCACGGCCAGGTGTCCAGCACCCGGCCCCAAGGTGAGCAGAGCTGACCATGTGAATTAGGGGATGATAGGATGCACTTCTCGGCCTCCTCCAGCAGAATTTCTGTAAACCCTTCTTAAAACTCTTACCAGGAGGTATGATCATAAAGGACCAACCATCTCTAATGACTGACCAAGCAAAGCACTGGGAAACTGACACCACTTGCCACTGTCTCTATTGATAATCCATACTCTTCCTTACTAATCGTTTGCCCTCTGTGCCCCGTAACAAATCAACCTCAGCTGCCTCTTGGCACTCTGGGGTATGTCATAGCCTTTCTGTCCTTTTGCTCATCATCTCTTTGGACTAGTTTTGCTCTGCTTTCACTCCAAAATGGGGCTCTAAATTCGAGGGAGGGGTCGGGGTCTTGTCCGCCTCTGTCTCATCAGCCCAGGCCCCTCTTTGGAGAGAAGTTTAATCACGGACAGGGATGGGCTGGGGGCCAGAGCGTATTCGCTGCTGTGCTGGGCTGGTCCTCCTATCTGCCTGGCTGGCCATCCAAACCTCACTGCCTCTCAGACTCCCAGCTCCTTGCCCAGCTCTCCCTGGAAAACCCAGTCCTGGCCCTGGAGGGCACCTGGTCCTGTGGCTCCACCTTCAAACTGGACAGAGAGGGACTCTAAGGCCCCCCTCTGCCTGAGACCATTATTCCTCGCCTGCCCCAACCCCGCACCCTCACTGGAGCCTAGTTTTCAACATTACAGCTCTTGCCCGCTGAGCTGGAGCCATGCTCGACTGCTGCCTGGGAAGGCATAGGATCTCTTTCAAACCAGCATGGGTGTCTCATCCGTCACCATCCAATGCGTAGAGCCTTTGCATTATGTGTGCCTCGTGTCCCTGAAGATGGCCCCTTTAATTTCCCAGGTAGCTCTTTTCTTTCATATAGCCGAAGCTCATTTTAAAATGCTATCTGCTAAGTAAATGCTATCTGCAAGTACATTCGTCTGCCAAATACACCAAGAGATTAGGGGAAGCAGAAGAAATAGGGGACTCTATCCCCTGGGAAAGTGTGTGTGTGTGTGTGTGTGTGTGTGTGTGTGTGTGAGAGAGAGAGAGAGAGAGAGAGAGAGAGAGAGAGAGGAGCCAGGGATCTACATACAGCTCAGTGTGCCTCTTTCCCTGCATTCCTTTTTAGTATTTATGCATAAAGTACCCTTGCATATTTATGCAAAGTACCCTCTAAATCTAATCAATTGTTTTTGTCTTTGGTTACTAAATAAAGACTGAGGGAACAGCTTTAAGTGCAACTAATCCAGAGGCTATGCTTGCTTGGCCTCAATTCCCCCCCAAGCAAAGTTTCAGATACAGCACAGAGCAGCAGCAATACTCAGACCATTGCCTGGTGGACTGAGAGTTAAGATCTAACTTGTACTCCCATGTTTACGATTTTCAGGCGAAAAGGCTGTTTCCTGCTTTTCTTTCCTATCTATACATTAACTTCTGGTTTGTGTGTGTATGTGTTTGTATACAGGTGTTCCTTATCCAAAGCCTTTGGAAGGGAGATGAATTTTTATATTCACATTTTTTTAAATTAAAAAAGTAATATGGTAGCTATACCATATCTATAATACCCCCTAGTGGGATCTGGGAAGCGCCCTTTAATAAAACTCATTACTATTACTGCAGTTAACAGTCACAATGAGAAAAATAAAGACTTGAAATTAATACGTGTGCATCAGTTTAGGTCAGGTTTTGTCATCAAATGAGTCTGTCTGAAAATAACAGTTCTCAAAACTTTTTGAATTTCAGAATTGTGATTAAGAGATTGTAGATGTGGACAGAAACCACATATGAAAAATTGACTGTAAATATATGTATAGACGCAGATACAAAATAAAGATGATTTGAAACCTAAGAGTAACCTTGACTGAGATCCAGTGAAATGAGAACTGAAGTTATTTTCCCTAAATCTTCCTACAGCTAAACCTATTGCTGTGTTCTCGGGAAGGATCTCACAGCCAGGCAACGTTGACAATGACCACTTAGGGGAAACAAGTATAGAAAGAACAGGGAGAGGTACATCAACTTTTCATGCTCACACTGATGGACAGAAATACTTGGGGATGAGTGGGACGGTGGACTTGAATTCAAAGAGGACACCATGAGAACTCAGATGGGGGGTGAAGGACTTCAACATCTTTATGAGAAAGAATTGCTTTCTCAGAGCAGTTGCACAGTTGGAAACAGAGAAGAGCCAGCATTGGTGGGAGGGAAACCCGTTAGCTGTTCAGCTAGTTAAATTCCCACTTCTGCTACATTTATTTTCATATGTCGCTAGTTTATTTTTCAAATGTATATTAAAGTGGCTATGAGGGATGCTAGCCCACGCAATACTTGATTCCGCCTAGGAGATGAAGGACGAATGTGCAATTTCCACATTCTTCATTCCCCAGCTGCATCAGAATTATTTCCCATGCACCATTTACTTTCATATTTTAATAAATTGCTTTTAAAAAGAATGCTAGTGGTTACAACAAAGATAATAGGTGATACTAAAAATCATTAACATTTAATATATTAAACCACCTACTCCATAGTCTGTAAATATTAAAAGTGTACTCTGTGCCTTCACCCCGCATGTAATAAAACTTCTCAAAGGACCTACGTTTGTGAACAACTTCAAAGTGAACTGCTCAACCTTTTCAAAGATCAGATTTTGCCACTGTGTTCATCGGGGTGAGCAGTCTCTACTGAGTGGAGTGAAGCCTCATTTTAATCCTAATCCCATTTAGTAGGTCTTCATGGTCACGGGCCAGACTGAGGGCAAAGAAGCTGCCTTAGCAAGTCAATGACCCTAGTGGGGAAATCCAGGGCTAGAGAAGGGGATCAAAGAGCAGGCCAGTGGGTGAGAAGTTTGGGAGGTCTTTAAGATGCCTTCTGCAGACAGCACTGGCCCTAGTGTGGAAGCTTGAGAGTACTACGGGGAAAAGATGGGGTTTTTTTGCATGTTTTTTATGGTAAAATTTAAGTTCTTAAATGTTCCATTGCCATATACATAAACCAAAATTAAAATTAATTGCTTAATTATATTTACATAATATGCACAAAAGTATTCTTATGATGGTTTTGACTGTCAAACTTTTCTGTATTTAATTCCAAATATTCCCATTTTTGAAAGATGTTTTCTACCTGTGAAATAATTATGTGATTCCACACAGTTTGTGGAGTTCCCTCCCCATATAAATTCTGCAGTTGTCTTCTTGGCTTGGTTAAGGTTGCATAAACGCCAGTGCTTTTAGCTGGGACAGAGATTGGATTCTTGTTGGAAGTATAGGTCAGTTCCACGGAATCCTATTTCTGTCTGTGATTCTATTACTTCAAGAATGGGAGTAATCACGTAAAAGATGGGTTTTAAGAGGTAGTTCAGGCACCTTAATCTCTAGACATGACAGTCTCTCTATGCTTATACTGACCAGGCCTCTTGTGCAGTCAAGGGCTCAATATGTATGTGACACCATTAGATAGACAGTCCAGAAGCCATATGAAAGAACTGGGACTACTTTGCCTAGAGGAGACTCTGGGGCAGGGAGGAGGGCGGTTCATGTGATGACAGTCCTCAAAAACCGGAAGGTTTGTCCTATGGGAAAGGGAGTGGGCTAGTTCTGAGAGTCTTCCAAGGTAAAATTAGGACCAATGAATTAGAGATCTAGCCAGGAAAGATCTCACTTCAACATCAGAAAAGACTTAAAAATCTACAGCTGGCCACACAAAGAAGCCACTGCTTTGTAGGCCAGGGAGCTTGATACCCTTAGGTGACCAGATAGCCGGCAATAAAGGTTCCTATTATTGATCCACAGAGGGGTTGGATGATCTTTAAGGTGTTTTCCAGCTCAAAGATTATGATCCTCATGAAATGAAAGTGCATAGGGGATTTTAAGGGAGATGGTTTGGACCTTAGAGAAAATGTGTGAGGAGACCTTTGCCCAATCCAATCTGCTGCTTAAGGCAGGTCTGAAATGACCTACTCTTGGCAGCACAGTCACAGAGCTCTTGTATGAACCTCAGAGGATTACAGCTGCCTTTCTGTACGGCTACTTCATAAATCAGAGTTTTCACTAATTCAGATTAACGGTCTCCGGAAAACCAAACATCTGCATCAGTGCTATCTGACTCGAATCCTAATTTAACTGTAAATTCCTCTCTCAGGAGATAAACAGGGATGATGAATTGGCCATTCTGCCCAATCAAGCTGTGTGGGCATCAGAAAGGAAAGGTTCCAGAAGAGGTAATGACTTTGTAGTGGGAAACATATATGGGAAGGATTTGACAAGCAAGCCCACAGGGTATTGATCTTGGCAGCATATTTCACAAGGCCCAGACCTTGCCAGAGACATAGTATGAGATGCTTGATGGGGGAGTCTATCAAGGATGTTGTTAAACCCTCGTCTTTAGTTGAGACTTGTACGAATTTCATCAACATGACCCTTTTCCGGTTTTATAGAGATCAAATGTCTGTCTACCAGATAATTTGAAATGCTTCTATACTTGATTCCATCATCAAGTTGTAAAGGGATGGCCCTGGGGCAAAGGAATCAACATTTATAGCTGATCTTTCCTCTCTTCCTCCTTTTCCTCTCTGAACTCTGGGTTCCAAAACTGGAACAATCTATGTGCTTCACCATACTAGGCCCCTAGAGGCAGACACTCTGAGCCCTGAGCCTATTCCAGCCTGGGGATGGGAGGAATCCATTTTTGTCTGAGTCAGTAGTTTTGAAATCTACCCCAACCCTCCCCCAGGAAATCCATTTAGCCCAACTGTCCAATAGAAAGTGTAGGCAGAAGCATAATACATAAGACAGGTAAAAACACAGTTGCTCTGGTGGAAACAAGGGATTGGGCAGAATGTAGGGGAGGAAGTCCCCAGCAACTTTTCCTCCGCCCTGGGATGGCCCCTGAGCACAGTTTGAAAATAAAAGACTGCATATCCCAATATTATCACAAGCAACTCAGAATCAAGTATGTTCTGTGTTAATGCACTGGTGCCACTGACAAGCAGATAGCGAATAGCCATCCACTTGTAATTCGGGCTACACCCTGGCATGGCTCCGAGGAGATAATCTTTGTCTAATGTGTGTGTACACTGGAATTTTGTCCTTTTGTCTGATTCTGGTGTTTGAAATGGAGTCTGCTCAATTTATTTGCAAAGCATAAGAAGGAGATGCACACCTATTCACTCACATTCATTTTCATGGGCAAGTTACCATATATGAGATAGTTTAATGGGCAAGTTACCATATATGACATAGTTTAAAGCCCTGACTGACTGAAGAGATATGTGGTTGGTGAAATAATGACTCCCCCAACGATGTCCAAATAGTAATCCCTGGAACCTGTGAATATGGTACCTCATGTGGATAAACGGGTTTTGCAGGTATGAATAAATTCAGGATCTTGAGATGGGGAGATGGTTCTGGATCATCTAGGTGGGCCCTGTGTCATCCCAGGGTCTCTGCGAGCCAGAGCTTGGTGTCAGGAAGGCTCTAGTAGATTACTGCCACAGCAATGGGCAATCAAAGAGGTTATATCTTCCCAAGAAGCTGCAAGTTGACCATTTGGGACTTTCATGAAAACTTGAAATGAACGGCTCCTCACATCTTTGGGTCACCAGCAGTTAGTTCTATTTATCCTAACTTACGTGGCATCTTACTTCTTTTCTGAGGCCATAATGTTGAGTGATTTTGGCAATGGCTTTTCAGAGTTACATTTGACTCACAGTCCATCACAGCTTGGCTACCCTTTTGGTGGACTGACCAGACCCAGGCCCTTGTCATCTTTTCCTGCCTGTGCCCATTCTCCCATTTTCAGTCTATTTCACATAGCTAAACAGCTACATTTCCCCTACTGATTTTAAAGAGGTAGTTTTAGTACAGTGAGAGGAGCATGCTTGGATACTTTATTTTTGTGTGACCTTAGGCTAAGCACTTAATGGAAGGTTTTCAGTTTCCTCATCTGTAAAATGGGGTAATACATCACATAGGCTTTAAGAGGACTGATTTAAGAAATTGAGGCGAGAGAACTCTGTTAACCAGTACTTCTCAACTTTAACGTGCTTACGAATCACCTGGAGATCTTTGGAACATACAGATTCTAATTAGGTAGGCCTGGAATGGGTCCTGAGTTCTGCATTCCCAGGCGCTACAGATGCTCCTGGTCAGTGAACCACACTGAGAGGACCAAGGCTACAGAGGCTATTCAGATACAAACTGCTGGGGAAAAAAATAAGTTGGTGAACTGGAAACTAATGCCTAAAACACAGTTTTGAGATCAACTGTGGATTTTATTTTTCCATAATTATTCTGTATTCCTTTAGCAACAAAGAAAGTTGACTGCCTTATGTCATTTTGAATCTAACCTGGTCAAGTTGAAGCTTTCTTTGGGCAATTATTCCTGAAGAGGTTTTATCCGGTTCCTTCTGATAAGCACCAGCTTCAGCTTACAACTTTCCTGAGGCTACCTGCCTGCAGTGGTAGTTGACTAAATGCATAATTCTTTCCTCCAAATGTGCCCCATGGATCACCATGAGGGTCTAAGGCAGCCTGCCACTATCACCGCCAAGGGACAGGGTAGTATTAGACTGCATCCATGGTCATGGCTGGGACCCTGAGCATGATTCATAATGGCTAACTAGAGATGGAGCACGCGAGGTGCGCCAGGAACCAGGTTCAGCACCTTCCCTGAATCTTCTCTTTTAATCCTCACAATAGTCCCGTAAGTCAGACACTCTTAATACTCCCATTTTACAGCTGAGAATACCGAGACTTAGCACCAAACAATATCAAGTTGAAAAATAGTTTTAAGGATACTATGGGGCAAAGTTCAACATGCAGTTTCAAAGGAATGGAAAAAACCAAGGCATCTGGATCCCGCCTCACTGCAGTATGAAGTGAGGTGGCGCTACGGAGGGTGCCAGCGTGTTGCCAGCAAGCCTGGTCAATGGTGGCTAGTGGGCCACTTATGTCTTGAGAACATCACAGTTTGCATTAGGGAGAATAAACCGGTATTCAAATTTTTTCTGGAAATAATTAAAAGCCACAGTGACTTTTCTGCTATTGGTCAGAACTGTTTCAACAAGCAGGTAAACAGGTGAGAAAAACTGTATACAGCCAAGTATTTTTGTCCGTTTTGCCTTTAAAATTTACTTTTTAAAATGGGGGCAAGGGAGAGAATGAAGGTAAGCAAGTGGACAGAACTCCGACTCCCGTGACCCCGTCTCTAGCAAAGCAGAGAATGAATGGTTGGCAGCTCACATTCATAAGGAACCCAGAGAGGGCCGGATGTCAGGAATCCATAACAAGGTCAAAGCGTTCCCGTAAAGAATTCCATCAGTCACAAATCCTAGGGGAAGCAGTGGATGACTTTGACTGGGTGATTTAAACCCAGAGGCTGCTCCCCTGCAGGAATCTTGCCATTGTGTCTATAGGACTGGTCTGGAGATGGGGCCCAACTCCCCGTCAGGAGAGCCCCAGCCATGGGCAGCCTGAGTTCCCTAGGAGAGTACAAAACAGGCTGCTGATAGGCTCAGAGCCGTCAGCACAAGCCTCTGCCTTTTCCCTTACTTGAGGAATTCTTTCTGTCACCCATCATGCTCAGAGCTGCCTCTCGACTGGAAAAGTGGGCATCCCTCTTCCAATCTCTCCCTAGACTACATTTCTTCTTTGCTGTCTCCCAACGCCAGTCTCCTTATCAGTAATGTCTGCTCCCCTTCATGTCTGATTTGTTACCTGATGTATCAGAGACACTTGATTTGGAGGGTGAGCTTTTAAGGCCAGAGGCTTTATCAACCACACACACACGCTGTACAATGTTTGGTACGCTTAAGACACCCTAGAGTAAAGCCATATAGAGGTCTTCTCTGTAAGATCTCTAGGAGAATTGTCCCTGGGTGCACTCACTGCCTATGGTTTCAATAGGAGATCGTCATCATTGGAGCAACACGACCAAATACTTTTTAAGTGCAGAGCACTTGATAATGTTCCAGTATTTTCACTCCCATGACCTCACGTGATTGCTACAAGAACACTGGGCGGGGGGCGGGGGAGAGATGGAACGGGTATCCTCCCACTTTACCCATGATGCTCCAGGACCTCTTAGCCATGAAATGCGGCTGGGCTCTGAGGCAGAGTGAGTGGTGGTGGGTTTCACCAGGCTACTGGGACACTTTCTTAAACTGCAAGTCTAGCTTGAGGAAAGGAAAAGAATCCAGGATCCACTACAAAATCCACCCTGTAATCATACCAAAAAGCAACAGGAACACAGAATTAATCCCAAATGTGTTCTTCAAGTGACCTAATGAGATGGATTGCAAGAATTCAGTGTTCAAAACACTGAAGGCAATCTGCCCCTTAGGCTAAGAAAAGCCTGTTGCATTTGACTCCTGCAAAGGACAAAACTCACGGAGGCTAGAAGAAAAGATTTCCAGTTTACAGCTGATAACGCTTTCCACACAGAGTAGAAGTTTGTAAAGATGAAATAGGGGAAATTTAAATGTCCTTTATGTTTCACGTCGTTGTGTTTCTTCACAATGTGAATGTTAAGTCAGCTTGATGTCCCCATAGTCCCTTAAGCTATCATCTTCATTCTTTTTTTCTTTTTGCAAGTAATAAACATGGTACTGAATTCAAAAGCTACAGTAAGGGATACAAAGAAAAGTACATCTTCTGCCCCTCTACTGTCACGTCACCCAATTTTCCAAAGTTTTCCACTATTATCAGTTTCTTATGGTTCCTCCAATGGTACTTCATATATTTATGAATATATATATAAAATTCCTGTATATGGGATGACAGGGCATCCAATGAATGGCATTCCAAGTCACATAGACAATTTCTAAACTAAAACCCATATAGTTTCCTTAGTGAATGTGCCCTCATAATTATGCCTGAAATATAAATAAAAGCATTAGAATACCTAAGTGAATGGCAAAAATTGCACCTTGCAAAACTGCAGTGTCTAACCCTAACACAAGGAAGAGGCAGTAACGTTAACAGAGCCACGAGGGGCAGAAGCTGCCCAGACAGCCCTTCTGGGTGAGACCAGGCTGCAGGTTCCCCATCGAGAAACAGTGGCTGACTGTCCTCCACCATGACGCTTCTTTTTTTTTTTTTTTTTCGGTACATGGGCCTCTCACCGCTGTGGCCTCTCCCGTTGCGGAGCACAGGCTCCGAACGCACAGGCTCAGTGGCCACGGCTCACGGGCCCAGCCTCTCCACGGTATGTGGGATCTTCCCGGACCGGGACACAAACCCATGTCCCCTGCATCGGCAGGCGGACTCTCAACCACTGCGCCACCAGGGAAGCCCTGTGACACTTCTTAAAAGATGTGCTCAACACAGGATGGTTTCACTTCCTCACCACTACAAACTGCTACAGGCCCAGTAATCAGGCTTTGTAACTCTTTGGCCTACTGAAACTGCTTTATTTTGTTGTGTGTGGTGTATGTTTGTGTGTGTGTGTGTGTGTGTGTGTGTGTGTGTGTGTGTGTGTCTTGCAGGTACTTTGTATAATGGAAAGTTTAATGTCAGGAGGTACGTGGTGCAAGAAGAAAAACCAAGAACAGAAGTCATCGTACATTCAGGCCTCCAGGAACTGGGGTTGCGTGCAAACCAGACCTGGGACCAACGGCAGCTGGACAGACCACTCTCGTGCTCCAGAAATGTGACTCGGCTATTCTGACGTCACCAACACACTTATTCTTTCTATTATTTTTTCTCTACCTTATAGTTTCTCTTCCCTCATAGTACCTGCTTCCTTCTGACTTTGACCTCATACAGTCCCAACCCCAACTTATTCTTTTCCACCGTTAATCCTTTCTAATTCAGTTTTTTATTATGATTTATTTTTCTTATTAGTCATCCATTTTATCCCCATCAGTGTACACACGTCAATCCCAATCTCCCAATTCATCACAGCACCACCGCCCCACCGCTTTCCCCCCTTGGTGTCCATACATTTGTGCTCTACATCTGTGTCTCTATTTCTGCCCTGCAAACCGGTTCATGTGTACCATTTTTCTAGGTTCCACATATATGCGTTAATATACGGTCTTTGTTTCTCTCTCTCTGACTTCCTTCACTCTGTATGACAGTCTCAAGATCCATCCACGTCTCTACAAATGACCCAATTTCGTGAAACTGCTTTCTTAATTGCTACCAACAGCCCCTGTCCTGCCCACTCCCTGTTGCAAATCAGATGTTCTTACTTTCCTCGGCCTCACTCCGTATTAGACTAGAAGCCTTGAGTTATTTTGTACTTGGCCCCAGTGACCATATACGGCACGAGATCTCTTGGTTTCAGAATTTACTATGACTTCCTCACGGAGAGATGCAGTTTTTTTCTACAGGATGTTCAGAGATCTTTTTCCATTACCCCTCTATTTTAGGGCCAGTCTTTATTTCCCTCTCTTCCCATGCCTTTGCTTACCCTGTTTTTTCGGTCTAGAATGACACTTTTTCCTTCTCTTCTGCTTCCTTAAATCTTTATCTTTTAAGCTCAAATTCCAATAACCTGAGGTCTTCTCCATGACTTTAATTCTCCCAGATACTATTTCCCTGTTCTGATTTCTTTTCACTAACTTCATCACAGTTTATCACTTCATTATTCTCAAATTATGACAGTGTGCTAACCTTTCGCCTGCTCACCTACATTGTAAATTCCTTGATGGCAGGGACCAGACTGTACCGTCACTTTCTGTATCGCTGGCACGATAACTTGTATATAATCTTCTTGTTATGAAAACACACTCCAAACGGCCTCACAATGAACAGAAAATCAGCACAAACAAGGTCACCTGGTAAAGATCAAAACTTAACTATGAAATGTCTATGTATTGCTGACTCTCAACAGAAGTCATACTTGGGCCAGCCTACCCAACCCCAAAACATCCTGAGTCAGGCGTTCATTTGATAATTAAGCAAATAGGTTGTCTGATGATGGATTTGTAACCTTTCAACTGGTTGGATGGCTGTTGGCCCGTCACAGTGCCTGACTCTTTCTTCAGCTTCAGTTCTATTGACAAAACGTAACCTATTTGGATGGACAGTTTTAATGTAATTGGTATTTTGAGCAACAGCTGTCCATGGGTCACAGGGTGCAATGTACATGCATGAACATAAGAAATAAATGGTGTGGCTCTTACTGAAAATGAATGCCATCTATACACAGACTTCCCCATTTTTAATTAAAATGATGATTCCATTATTTCGATTTGTGTGAAACATGAGCTACCCTCGTCATATCATTTTGATACATTAACCAGCCCAGTCTACACTGTGCCTGATATTAACTCCCTTTCTAGTTGATGATTTTTCTAGTGGCATAATTAATTTCCTCATGGAAGAGAAAGTATTCAATCAATTTGGGATTAAATTTGAGGTTGAAGGACTTTCACAAAAGACAGAACTAAATCTCCTAGCCCACATGCATTGCTAATTATGACACACTCACATTAAGAACAAGAAGGTGTTCCCTTCCCATGATAAATGGGCCTGAAAATCCTCCCCAGCATTTATAATAAATCACAAAGACCATTAATAAACAGGCAAGGCAAGAAAAGACAGATTCTACAAGAATTCACTCCCATTCCTGGCCTAAGACTATCAATGTCATATTTAAAGCTGACATCTTAAGTCTTCTATACAGAAGCCCTCTAAGTCAAAAGCCCAGCTATTTTAAACAGAATTTCCTACGCCTGTTATTTTGAATGACAGCAAAGGAAATACTGGATCTTTAATCCTGTAATGCTATCTGCCTGAAAATCTTGCCTTCCAGCTAACAGTCTCCCTTCTCATCAAGGCTAAATGAAAGGAGGTCAAGTGTAAATGAGAGAAGAAGAGGGGACCACACTTTCCTCATACTTGGGGAGCCCCTTTGATCTTGAGCCCAACACGCTTTTGACGTCAAGAGGAAAAGTCTGATCATGGCCACCGGTAATAAGATAGCTAAGTACAGCCAGCCTCATTCAACATTGACTCCTGTATGTGGAACGGCAGGGCTTACACTCAAATCTAGATCAGTAGCAACAAGAATGGCAATCCCGTATTACAAATGAACACAGAGCTGCTTAAAAGCTGATCCAGAAAGAAATGGAAACAAACTTAGGCATTTCTCCAAGAACTTGCAGGATCTGTAATAATGACAAACAGGCTAGTAATAACAAGGTCAGGGTGTTTGGTTTTGTCATTAAGAGGAATTTGTCATGTGGAGGAATTTGTCATGCAGAGGAATTTGGGACATTTAGAAATTCCAAAGAAGGCAGAATTTAGAATAAAAAAGGATTAAACAGACAATGAAAAATACCTTCCGAAGTTAAGCAAATTACATCTGTGGTCATCTGAAAACCTGGGAATCGGCCTATCCTGAGAGTATGTCAATAGCAAGTCACAGTTATACAGGGTGCCCATCAGCTAAGCCCAAACAAATGTACACCTTAGGAATTATGGTGAAGAAAGGCATTCACAACTTGCGGGTGGGGCGGGGATTTTAAATGTCCCAAACAAGAAAAATACGCTCACTTGCAAAACACATGAGACGTGTACTGTTAGTGAGATGTGTTTTCTAGCCTGATGTTATCAATGTGACAAATTCCCATGCACTTTCCACCAGCCTACACTACTCTAGCTTCATAATGACAAGACTGAGGTACATTACTCTGCCGGTTGGAAACTTGGGCAAAAAATTGGTGGGGAAGTATTTTCCAGAAAGGTTACACGCTAAAAATGTTCCCTTTGAGTACAACTATATTTCACTACGTATTTCAGACAACTATGCCTAAGTTCAAGGTATTTGAATGATAGAGAATGCGTGGGTCCATGTGTGAGTGCGTGCACATGCCTGTCAGTGTATGTGTGTGCATGTGCATGTGACTGAGTGGATGCATCTATTGGCTAAAATCCAAGATGGCTAATACCAAGAGAAGTAAAATAATTTCAGCATTGATTAAGATGGTTGCCTAAGAAGTAAAACACTATTGAGAGAAGTACCATCCCTCAAATGAGGTGCACAATATTGATTTTAAATTTTAAAAATAATGTTGCTACTAGCTGGCTAAGAACAGAAATGTTGACTTCAGTGGTACACATTGGACATTAAGTCATTGAATAAAGAAGATATTGTTGTTGGTCAATGTTTACATTAACGCTCATTTGGGTTCTAGCCGTGCTTTGACAGCACACACATATGTACATTTACATGTATGAGAGTCAAATGTTACTCAAGTTCTCATCATATACGCGAAAGTTAGTTGCAGAAATAAGAATGTATAAGGCAAAAAGTCTAAAAGAACTGAAATGGTGGTTATTTTTCTATCTGTTGAACATGACTCATTAAATATTCAAGGTAAATGTCAACTCTCTTTCAGCTGGCCATGAAACTCATGAAAATTGATATGCTTCCAGTATATGGAAACAACTGAAGTGGTCATTGACAGATGAATGGTTAAAGAAAATGTGGTATCTGTCTATCTACCTATCTATCTGTCTATCTATCTATCTATCAATCGATCGATCTATCTATAGGAAATAAATATTATGCAGCCTTAAAAAAGAAGGAAATCCTGCCACTTGCAATAACATGGATGAACCTGGAGGATATTATCCAAGTGAAATAAACCAGACACAAACAAAAATACTACATATTCTCACTTATACGTGGAATCTAAAGAAAAAAGTCCGATTCATAGTAACAGAGCATAGAATGGTAGTTTCCAGGGGCTGGGAGGTGGGGGGAAAATTGGTCAAAAGGTACAAACCTTCAGTTATAAGATGAATAAGTTCTGGAGACCTAATGTGTAGCATGGTGACTCTAGTTCATAATACTGTATTGTATACTTGGAATTTGCCAAGAGAGTAGATCGCAAGCGTTTTCACAGCAAAAAAGGGGTAATTACATGAGGTGACAGATGTGTTTGTTAGCTTGATTGTGCTAATCACTTCACAATGTACGTGTATATTCAAACAACACACTGTGCACCTTAAACATGTACAATTTTTATTTGTCCATCATAGCTCAGTGAAGCTCAGTGAAGCTGGGGAAAAAACTGATAGGCTTCCAGTTGGTTGTGACCAACTGTTCTGTGGAACAATGATAAATCCCTGGTTTGGAGCCATGGTTTATGTAGAACCAACCTACTCTTCTAGCAGTATAAATGAACCAGTACAGATCTAGTACTGATGACATCTTTGATATTTTCAGTAATTAAAAAAAATCTTGTCAGGAAAAATAACAAAGCATAGCATTACTTTTTTTCCTCTTTCTTCTTTCCCCTCCTCCTCTCTTTCTGGCATCTTACCTGTAAAAGACTCACTATTCATAATACTGCCCATTTTTAATGGTCCTGTATTTCTGAATTGTATTACAAAGGGACTTGACCAAGTTCACTTATAGAAATGTTTCCAGTATATGTTTTTTAATTATTTGAGTCATTAGAATGGGAGAATTTTTCCCCAATCCCCTCTAAATATCTTGTCTGCCTATAACAGGATACTGATATGCAAAAGAACAAGTCAAATATTTAAAAGTTCTTAAGATGTATATTTCAAATAGTTCTCAGTTAACTCCAATCTAGAATGAGCAGGCAGAAAGAACCCAACCTCCTGTAATTTGCATGTTATAAATGCCGTTAGAGAAGGGCAAGAAAGGGCACTGGCGTCAACTGAAACATGAAGAGATTTTAATCAATGCTTCCTCTGCTGTGCTTTTTCTTTAGAGATTGCATCTTTGGGAGCCCATCCTGTGCTAATCGTGTTTCCAAATTATATACAGATCTGCAAGAGGAGACCAAAGCCACTTTTTCTCTGTGATTTTCCTTTCCTTTAATATGATGGTTTATACACTGTGGTTTATTCATTTATTGCCCTGATGGTTTTTATGAGTTGTGCTTCAACATAGGTTCTTTACGAGTATCATGTTTTATAAAGATATGGAGAATGTAATATAAGTCTGATACAATTATGGTTATGTGCCACGCAAGATAATACTGTAAATATGAGGAGAGTCTGAAAAGCTGCTTAGCAAAATGATCTTAATATACAAGGCAGTGTGAAAATGTACGAGGAATCTATAATGACAACGAAGATTAGCCATTTGCTCTCTAACCTTATTTACAGAAGCAATCAGAGGTATTCAGGTCGAGTTAATGACCCTGTCTCCAATTAATTCAATTGTCTACAAACAGCACTGGTGCAGTGGCTGTCTTCAAGTCTGCCGCAGAGTCTCAGAGGGAATACATAAGACTCCATTAAAAGTGACAATAATAATGCATTTATTACTGAAACACTATTGTATTATAAATAAATTCCTCATGTTAAATTATGCTCCACGCTTTAACAGAAATTCAATTACTGAAATAATAAAAAGATGGTGTATTTGCCAAGTGCTTGGACTATAATTTGGCTGCTTTAGTTACGAGCGGTTGGCTGTTTTGCAATTTTTCCTTCATAGACTATTTCCTTTGAATAAATGCCAGACATTTTCATACACATTTTATGAACAAGTTGCAAAATGAAATTTTGAGCTTTTGAATCCAATTATGAAAGACATAACTAAATCTATTATTGAAAAAAAATTCTAGTAAGCCCTTTCTGCCGTTGTTCAGAACTGTCTGGTAATTGAGGTAAGCACAGGTGGTGCTCATTATGGACCATTGTGCACCATCTGAATTCTGGGAACTGTGGAATTCAGATGGTTTCAACTCTGTTTGTGTGAATAACAAACAGGCCTGATTCTGCACTTGTTTGTACAAGCTTGTACACAGCTCATTTGGGACTTCGAAGACACCTGCTTACCCTTTTGAAGCCAAAACAGTATCATTTATGTTCTGGCTATCCTTTTGATGACAATTTTGCAAAAGCAACAGATTTTGTGCGCTCCCTTCCTTCTCACCATCCCCTCCATCGTGCAGTAACTTCAACACATCCTTGTCTTCAGTGATAGGAAAATGAGTTGAGTCAAGCTATGGTAATTATCCAATGACAAGAGAAGACACAGAACTGTACAACGCAGACAGAAAGAAACGAAGAACCATCTCTTCTCGTGGAAGAGCTTTGACAAATCAATTATCTCAGGTGGACGGGGGATATGGTTTATTTGCACTTAGGACCAGGAGATTTTTTTCCCTTTCTTTCCTTTCTTTTGCCCTTCTTCTGGGTTCTCACATTTGTCTTTCTAATGTCCAGTCTTCTTGTCTTTTTTTTCAGCTTTATTGAGATATAAGTGACATATAACACTGTGTAAGTTCGAGGTGTATAACATGGTGATTTGGTGTATGTATATATTGTGAAGTGATGACCACACTAAGGTTAGTTAACACCTCCATCACTCCATCACCTGAGAGAATTACAGTGTATGTGTGTCTGTGTCTCTGTGTGTGTTTGTGTGTGTGTGTGTGTGTGTGCTGAGAACATTTAAGATCTACTCTCCTCATTGTCTTCAGATGAGTCATCTGAAAGCAGAGAACCTTATAATCACAGAGACTTGTTTCCTGCTTTCAGAATGCAAAGGGAAAACGAGTTTTACCTTTGGTCTCCTCTCCTGCCCCACAGGGCCACAGGCCAGCAGCCATCAGTTGAGTTGGCTCGCCTGAGGACGATGGAGCCTGCACTGCGGTCCTGAGCTTCTGAGTGACATCACACGCCAACCTGAATATTCCAGCCCTACAGTAGCTTCTTGGTGCTATGACTAACTTTAATTATTTAATGACTTGGCATTTTCTCGTTTCACTGAGGTCTTACCTGACGTAAAGATAACTCCTAGAAAATACATAGTAACAAAGCGGTAGTACATCAGAAAACAAATCTAGATTACCCTTATCTCCAACTGGCACTCCACCCACAGTGACTACTCATAAAAGGTGACATTCTAAGATCCCATGTTGGAATGTCCCAAATTGGGTGAAAGACATAAACTTAAAGATCTCAGGAAACCCCAAATAGGGCCTACTCATCCAGACTGTTGCAGGCCTGCAGGGGAACGAACAGAAAGTTCCAGAATGGTTCTTGTTCCCCCAGGCTCGTCATCAGCATCCTGTACATGGCCCCTTTTCCATGGCTGCCTTAGAAAGGGGAGGGAATGGAGAAGTAGGGGGTGGGGGAGACCAGCACAGCAGAAGAACAAATTCAACAGTCTTAATTCATTGTAGACTCTTTTCTCATTTCTGTTGTAATTCCAGTGTTGTGAACATTAATAAATACATATTTGCTCAAAAAATCTTATTTTCACGAGTCCTCATGCTGGGGGTTTGATTTCACATACATGCAGGAAATAGTTGAAGATGGAGGGAATGAAAAATAAAATCAAGAGAAGAAATTATGGATGCAATGTTTTAAGTTCGAAAGCTCTACTAGGAGACGTCCCAATTCACCCACAGTGTTTATAGAATCTGCAAGATAATTCTTCCACTTTAGCAAACACACTCCAAGGTCCTAGAGAAGCCCAATGGTGAAGCAGAGTAGGCAACCCGTGTCCATTTGCAAAGCCATGACTTCTATTTACCTTGTCCATCAGGCGAAGTTTCAGTCATGACCATGCTTAATAAAGCCAATCAAGGTAGCGATCAGCCAAAGTAAGTTCCTGCATGTCAGATATGAAATATGCCTAACGTGGTTTGACAGTGGGTCACAGAAGGACTTTGGAACCTTACCTTTTCCCTTATCATTATCACAGAAAGTGCAACAGAAAGCTCTGCAGGAATATAAATAATTTGGAAACCCTCATAGACAATATTCTACTGTGTGTCTCATTTGCACTTCAAGAAAGCTGCCCTCCAGACCTTATGTACTTTTAAGATTTATCTGAAAGATACATGAAGAAGACTTCCAGCCCAAAAAAATGTACATATTTAATAGAATTAGATCTCTAGGCAAGAAAATGTCAAAAGAAAAGGCAAAATATTAAAGCGAATGCGAGGTGCTCCTCTCCACAGCTTTCCCGCTTTGATAAATATCTTCTGGGATGTCATTTACTAGAAAGTCATGATTTTACAAAACGGGAAAAAAAAAACCTGGAGTATAAAATATACTCTCTTTATTGCTGAAGTAAGTTGCTATTTTCACATTTCTCTCTGAAATCTGCTTTTGTCAGCCAGAGGCCTTGATATTTGCCTTTATATCTGCCTTCTTACCATTCGTATTGAAAACATGGCAATTATAGTGAAATACTCAAACTGCAGGCAAGCTTCTGATTACATGGCAGGGACATGGGACGCTGTGCTTACTCCAAGTCCTCCTCTCCTTTCCAGCCTCAAGGGGGAGGCGAATTGGCCTGCGACTGAAGATCAGAGTTGGGGGGTGTCTGCTGAGTGAGCTGCGGAAAGGTCCGGGATGAGGTGACCCTTAATTTGTCCCTGAGAACAGAGATCACCAACGGCGTCACCCCTGAAAATGGGCTTAGAACTGTATAAAAACACACAGATTCCTAATATACATATAATTTCAAATGAGAAAAAAATGAAGCTCATTGTTAGCCTATCAACAATCTGCAGCTTATGAAGAGAAAGCCTCAAATAAATCTAGTTTCTGAATAGGTGACGTTCCTCTCTCCTCTGAGTTTGGTGCCTGAGTGCAAGACCTACACATGTTGTTAGGATCTGATGCGTGCACATCTTCTTTTGTCCAACATTCTTTTACTACCAAAATCTCCTTTTGCCACTATTACCACCCACATTATGTATAATTATGATAATACTCATAATATTTCACTTTATCCAGTTCTTAATATGTGCCGTGACTTGTCTGAGGTCTCACAGCCAGTAAGTGGCTAGAAGGCAACAATCCCACTTTTTCGTTGTTTTTCTGTTTGTTTGGCCGAAACACAGTTTGAAAAGTTTTGCTCTATTTTAGCCAATCTCCCATCCATATGTGTACTTTCAGACAGATCTATTGGAGAACAAGCACTAAATTCTTTAAATATATGCTTTCATAAAATTATCTGCAGCCTTCTCTAATGACAATTGAAAAGGCATAATGTTTACGAGTAGCAATGATGAAGATGATGATGGTGGTGGTGATGATGACTATTTATTAAAGCACATACTGTGTTCCAGGTCCCCTGCCAACCACTTTTCATGAAATCTCACTTAATCCTCACAATAGCTCTATGGTGTATACACTGTTATTATCTTCATTTTATAGGTGAGAAAAGTGAGGCTTAGAGAGGTGAAGCAGCTTGCTCCAAGATTTGAATGAGGGTCCTTCTGATTCTAAAGGCTGTGATCTTTGCTACTACACTATATTGAATTAACTTGGGGTTAATTCCAACATGCAATTTAAGTAAAATGTCCACCACCATCATTTAGATTTCTGGTTTTGTAAATACCCAGTTTTAAGAGGCAAATGGCCTTCTAAAATAACAATTTCAAAATAGCAGAGCAGAAACATAGTATCACAGAATCATATAGCTGTAGAGGATCTTGGGAATTCGAATCCACCTCTCTCTGAATTGTCAGAAGAGGAACTGAGGCCAATCAGCAGTATGTATGTTCAGTGAGCTAAAGGTCACATGAGTGAGTCAAACAACGTCCCAAGGCCCCATCTTGATAGGATCAGCTGAGGCCATTTTGCTTTGGTGGTAGACAGGAGCTGATGGCTACAGACAACCCAGAGAGGGGAAAATATTTTATTTAAAACAACCAGCTATCATATTTTGAAAGCTGGTTAGTGATCAGCCACAAACCAGGCATTTGACTGACTCAGTGGTATAAAAACATACAAGTGACAACATGGTGTATGTAGCTGTATATGCGTGTATGTGCTTAAATCAGAGAATCTGATTCCATAGATTTCTTAACAAGCTTCAAAGGTAATTCTGATGTACATCCAAATTGGAGAGCCTCTGGCTTAGGAGAAACGTCCTTATTCTTTTGGACATTTCCCCTTTAATATTGGCATTAGAAAGATAATAAGCAACTAACATTCTCCCAGTCCATGTGTTAGAAAAATTATTCAGATATTTCCATATGGTCCATTGTTATCATGCTGTTGCTAATGATTATACTGAATTATAAAGTTAATAGCAATAGCATTTTTTGTAAGTGCTCAGGCTAAAAATATTGGAATCATTCTTGACTTGTATATTTTTTTCATAGCTCTATTCAATCAACCCATCAGCAAATCTTATCTGTTCTGCCTTCAAAATATATCTCCAAATCCATCCACTCTTCACCACCCTCACCACTACTACCCTGGTCCAAGCCACCACCATTCTCACCTAGGTTATGGCAATAGTCTCCTTACAGAAAGTTCCCTCTGCTTCCATCCCTGACTTCCATAGTCACTTCTCAATAGCCACAGTGATCCTGTTATGACATAAATCAGATCAAGTCTCTCCTCAACTCAAAATCCTCCAGTGGCTCCCAAGTCAGACTCAAAGCCAAGGTCTTTCCAGCTCTTGTACAATGATTCCCAGCGAACACTCTGACCTCCTCTTCTACCATTCTCTTTCTCATTTACCCTGCTTCAAATGAACTATCTTCTTTACTGTTTCTAGCCACACCAGATACCCTCCTGCCTCAGGGCCTTTGCATGTGCTATTCCTCTTTTCCCCAAATCTCTGTGGGGCGCATTTTCTTGTTTCCTTTAGATCTTTGTTCAGATGCCAGCTCTCACTGAGGCATTCCCTGACCACTCTGTTTAAACCTGCAACTCTACTCCATCCCTCTTGAGAGCACTCTCCCCTGATTTCTCTTTATAGCACTTATCACCTTCCAACATATTTTATCATGGTAGATTGATGTTATTTCTTGTCTGTCTCCACCCAATAGAATATAAACTCCACTAGGGCAGAGCTTTGGATTGTTTTGTTTTCTGCTATATCTCTAGCAGGAAACAAAACAGAAGGTAGTTCCATACATATCTGATGCACGAATGTATGAATGAATGTGAATCAATGTAAGTGTGTGTTTTGTGAATTAGGTAAGGCTGGTGGATTCAATGACTGACAAAGGAAAACACTAACAACAGATCATAGGAATAAGAGTGCCTGCTTATTGAGCAACTACTCTGTGCCAGGGGCTGAGTACTTGACACGGTTACCGTAATCCTCACAGTAATTCTCTGAACAGATGGGACCCAGTTGAACCCAACTGGAGGGAGGGAATGTATGAGTTTGATGTCGCACGGTGGGTGTGGAAGGTTCCTCAGAGGGTATGCAGATGGATCCAGCTTCCAAGACACTGAAGCTCAGGTAACTTGAGTAAGCTTGCCTAAGATCACGCAGCTGGAAAATTCTCAGGATATGAAGTGGCCCCAGGCCATACCCAATCTCGAACTACGCTACCTTCAGTCCCATGGCATTCTTCCTCAGAAGAAAATCCAAACTCATAGCATGCACATGGAAGTTTCGAGAGTTGCACTTGGAGAATGTGTCATCCGTTCCTCTGGCTTGACAGCAGAATAAACTGGGGACCAGAGAGGGGAAGGGCGGGGGGCAGATTCGGTGGGAGACTGCTAGTCTCTTGGTTTCCAGTGGTGTCTATTACATACTTGCCATACTGAGGCTGACACTGGCCCGAGTCGTGTTTGCTGACATCATCCATAGCAGCAACAGCAGCAAAGAAGACAGAAATAAAGCCCCACTTGCACATAAATAGCAAATGAGTGACACGAATGATTGGCTTTAAGGGTGAACACACAGTGATCACCTCTCCTTTCCTTTTGAAGTGGATCCTTCCCATAATGGTGTTCTGAGCTAGTCCTCGGACGCTCAGCCAGTGCAAAGACTCGACTCTCTAATGCACTTTCAGAAAGAGAACCCCACCTCCACTCTGAGGATGATATAGTACTGGGAGCAGGATAAAAAGATGCATTTCAGCCTTCTTCTTAACGAGCACAAGGGAAAATAAGATAATTTACCTTCGTCTTTCTGAGTCATGTTAACAAATTTATTTCAACAAAATCGGTCATTTATAGATGATAAAAGTGGTGTGAGACATGGAAATTAGAAGATGCTAGCATGGTGTGATTTGTGTTTCTCTAATGACTAAGGCCACCAATTAATTGGAGAAGTACTATTTATAACTGTACCACTCTGATAAATGGGTTATAATGGCAATTAAAACCTTCACATTTTTTTTCCTTTTTACTCTAAGAAGCAGAGATTATTGTTTAAAACATCAATGCACTGCAATAGGCACGGACCGTGAAATAACTCGGTGTTGAGAATGCAAATCACAACCATGGTTTGCTTATGAATTTTCAAATTCTCATATTAGCACAACCACTTGGAAAATGCATGTAGTCTTTGAGGAAATGAATGAAACCCATTACTCAGAGGCATTTGCAGTTTGCAAAAATTTCACTCAATCCCTAGAGTCCCCACGTGAAGTCAGCCGGCAGCAGCTGCCGAAATAGCGCTGCCCTAGTGGCCAGGGAACTGGAAGCACTGGGTTATTTAAAGCCCCACCAGTCACAGGTAAGTGATTCATGAGATGCCAAGCATTTCTCCAGTTCCACTAGCCAGAGGCCTCAAAGGGTCCTTGCTTTATATGTGACGTATGTATGTGGGTTGGGACCAATGCAATTGAAATTTGCAGGTTACAACGCCAGGGGCGAATGGGGATGGAGGACAGATCACGTGACTGGCAGGCGTGGTACAGATTGGCCCTGGCTACTTGAGGCGAACCAGTTCCCAGCTGCGGAAGGAATGTCAGGACAGTGGACTCCACACAGGTCACAATGGTCCAGGCTGGCTCATGGGCACAGAGCTCTCCCCCTAGCCCCTGAGAAGCTCCTTTCCGGCACAGAAATGGCAAGTGCCCTGCATGACCCCCATCTCCACCAGGACCTCCACTTTTGCTTTTGTTCCCCCATTGCTGAGAGTTGCTGGTGTGGTTCAAGGTGAGAGGTTTCCAGAAGATTCAGAGAACCCTCTCTAATGTCTCTTGGAGGCCAGGACACGTTGAGGCCTGATGTTTTATCCACCCCTCTGGCCAATGTATGATGAGAATAATCTCATGTTAGTTTATAGCTTCTTAGAGTTTACACATCATTTGGACAAAGAATATTATCTCTTGCTCCTTGAAGTAACCTTGTGAGGGAACCAGTGCAGAGATTATTACCCCCTTTGACCAATGAAGAAACTGATGGCCTTGAAGGAAACTAGACTAGTTCAAGGCCACAGAGCTAGTACGCAGCAGTGTGAGGATGGCTGGGTCTGTCTGACACCTGGCTTCTCGTGGCAGAGCTCTGATGGAGGCTGTGATGTTGGGTGGCACACCCAGGCAAGATGTGCTGGCTTTGTGCCTTTCAGTGGTCCAGGTAGTGGATGCCTACCCACTTCACGCACTTGGGCTTGACCCATTTGGTAGGGCCTGTCAGAAACTGGCTGTGAGCCCCGGCTGGGAACTCCCAGAATGCTTCCGGACTACCTAAGAATCTGGGTCTCTTTTCATCTTTGGTTTTGTAGGCGAGGAAAGGGGATAACACCCACTGGGCCCTGGATCTGGGACTGGCCTTCAGTCAAGTGCAGACTAGCGAGCTGTCTGCAGAGAGCACCCTTCAGTCATGGGATCAGGATGACAGGGGACTCTACAAAACACAGAAACAGACATTTCCGTCTGGTCTCAGAAAGGCTACTTTAGATAGAGACAGATGACAAGGGTGCCCGGGGAATCTGTTTCGCCATTTGAATAAAGTACTTCAGTGAATCACAAGTGGTACGAAAGTACTAGGACTCTTGCCTTGGCCACACTATAACCTAAAGATAATTATAGGATGACAGTTTTTTTTTGTTTTGTTTTGTTTTGTTTTTTTTTTGCGGTACGTGGGCCTCTCACTGTTGTGGCCTCTCCCGTTGCGGAGCACAGGCTCCGCGACGACGCGCAGACTTAGCGGCCATGGCTCACGGGCCCAGCCGCTCCGCGGCATGTGGGATCTTCCCGGATCAGGGCACGAACCCGCGTCCCCTGCATCTGCAGGCGGACCCTCAACCACTGCGCCACCAGGGAAGCCCAGGATGACAGTTTTTAAAAATGATATTAAAAGATGCAGCATCGCTTTATATTTGTTTGAAGAAATCTGACTGAGCACAGCAAGATGGAATTTCATTTCATGTATCTTCCTTACGGAGTGCTGCTCTTTAAAGAGAAGGGATACCAGAAACTACTTTTATTGCTCAGATGAAAATAAAGACCCGGGTAAACTGGTGATGCATTAGCTTATACTTGACAGTGAATCATAAAGATTCATGCTAAAAGACATGCAATTGTAATCTAATTAGTTTTCTTTATTGTTTGGAGACATTAATTTAGAGCCAGCCCAAGAAATGCAGAATAGTACATAACCAGGAGATCTGTCGGCTCCTGTCTCCAGTCCAGGAGGACTTGAAGATTAAATCTCAGTGTGGCAATATCAAGAGTGACCCAAGTAGAAAGATGTGTAAAGTGTGTGGCACTGGCCATCAAGGGGGGAGGAGCCTGGCGTCCTGGCAAGATTCCAAGTGGGGAACCCAAGCAAGTCTGGGTTGGATTCTCAACTACTATTAATTACCCTTCTAAACCTCAGTTTCCTCATCTGTAGGAAGAGGACAAGGCCTTGCAGAGTTGCTGAACTAATGAGAGATGATGCATATAGAATGTGCCATGCACAACAGGCGCTGAGCATAGACAGCAATTATTGCTGCGACTGCTTTCAGAAGGCAAGCTGGGTCTGCAGAGCTCGACACAATGGACAAGGCTGGCCATCTGACAGTAGGAAATACCCAGCACGGCCTGCCTCTGCACGCCATCTTGCAATCTCGGAGTCTCTACGGGCTCCCAAAGGCAGGCCCACACTTTCATCTACTCTATTTCACAACTACTCATCCATCATTCGCAAAACTGTTTTTGAAAAATGTAAATGAAACCTCCTGGGATGAGTCCCAAATTTGTTCCTAACAAATGATCTTGGGTGGCAACTTCCCATTCTGGGGCTAAATGAACCCAAGGAGCACTAATTGCTTTGAAGTTAATAAAGACTTTATTGGCTTCAAATAAGTGGTGTTTGTTTGGCTGCTATGATTATAGTCACACACTCTCTCTCCATAATGTAAGCTGGCAGAAGTTTCTACCTTTTACAAGTTTTAAATCCCAATAGAATTGACAGAAAAGGCTATAACCACAAATTGGTTTGCAATTTTCCTCTTTCTTCCCAGCAAGTCCTGTATGGTGATATTATGATCCTTGCTTCACACAAACTGCTTGTGACTTTTATGGCCCTTTTGTGATCTAAATGGCTATCTCATAAGATATTCCATTGCCGCTTCTTTTTCAATTGCTTTCACTGTGAAATGCCCTTGTGGAGAGTGCTGGGGACCATTTCATACTCTTATGGTATTGATTTGCTAAACCTGATGATAGGTTTACATTTAAGATACAGTATTGTATATGAACAGAGTGGGAAGCTTATGAAAAACAGACCCAAAGCTTCCATGGAGGAGACGTTGGATACCATTTGTATGTTCTGGAATACAAGGAAAATCCCTAATCATCTTGGCATTCATCTCATAAACTCAGCACGTGGCAATACCGCCAGAAACATGACAATTTGGTCTACTTAGTCCTTCTTTCTCCAATACTTTTACATTCAAATGAGGTGCAATTTAACTGAGAATACATAAAAACATTATAACATCATTTGTTCAGTCTACTCAAGTAGGGACTTTGGCAGTGCTTTTGTTATAAACATTTCTCATGACCCTCCACAAAAGAAGCCAACATCTGGCTGGGATGTTGAACGCGAGGTTGACTGAATGGCTGTTTAGTGCTCAAAATAATAACCAAATGCAAGAAACTAGTTGGAAGCCCCTCACCTCTAGTCCAGCCTTCAGTTATCTTTGCCTTTGTGCTATAGACAGTGTGATGAGAATGAGGCTGAGTTTCAGTCCTGGAGGAAAAGAAAGGAAAAGAGAAGGGGAGATTCTGAGGAAATGGATAAGAGCGGGAAGGCAGGCATAGAGGAAAAAGAAAGAGAAAACATAATACAAGAGAGAAAGGGGAGAGAAGAAAGTAGAAAGGGAAGAATGATTTGTGGTAATAGAGTCCTTCATTTAGATAGGAAAATAAAAAAAAACCCTCAACATTACTCAAAGTGGCACTGAAAGGTAAACCGATGACTAGAATTCATTAAAAAAAAATCAAACACAATCACTAGAAAAAAATGAAACCTTAGGTGTCTCAGGGTTGGAGAATCTTAAATTATCTGGGAAGAAACAGAACTGTGAGGAGGGCACCAGCTGAATGCTTTGTACACTTTTCAAGTAGAGCAGCAGGGGAGGACACACAAGCTGCATTTTCCTTTTTCTTAAAAATTAATTTATTAATTTATTTAATTTTGGCTGGATTGGGTCTTTGTTCCTGCACTTGGGCTTTCTCTAGTTGCGGTGAGCGGGGGCTACTCTTCGTTGTGATGCACGGGCTTCTCATTGCAGTGGCTTCTCTTGTTGCAGAGCACGGGCTCTAGGCACGCAGGCTTCAGTAGTTGTGGCACACGGGCTCAGTAGTTGTGGCTCGCGGGCTCTAGAGTGCAGGCTCAGTAGTTGTGGTGCATGGTCTTAGTTGCTCCATGGCATGTGGGATCGTCCTGGACCAGGGCTCGAACCCGTGTCCCCTGCATTGGCAGGCGGACTCCCAACCACTGAGCCACCAGGGAAGTCCCAAGCTGCACTTTCCATGTGACATCAAGGCTTTTATTCTAAGAGGTCAGCCCAACAGATCCACCAATAAGCTTCCATTTGAGCAACAAAAATCAATGAATATGGATTGAAGTGGTATGCAAGATTCAATCACTGGGAAAATGGTGAGGAGGTCATGGCAATTTGGCAAAGCTTTGATGTGGACTGCTGCGAACACCAGCAAGATGGACTCTACCCCGTATTGTCTATAATTATGAGCTATAAATTCCACTCTGTGTTCTCCATATGCTACATCTTCATTTAGAAACCACGGCATTCACAGCTACTTCCATCTCAGCTCTGCAATGAAATTGATTTCCCCATAGATCCTCAAGAAGAGTGACTCATATGAACTTGAATGACTTCCCTTTCTGCTTTGCATAGGAAAGGTGATGTGACTTGAAGGGGTGTCTCTTTCCTGAATTATACCATTATTTGGCTGGTGCCAGTAGTGGGGACCTCATGCAACCAGTGTGAAGCAGAGTGGGAGAATTTCTACTCACCCTTTTCATCTCAGAAGAGACCAAATAAATAGACTTGTCAGGCTTTGATGTGGCGAGGCTGCTTTTGGCAAAAGACACCAACACATACTTTGTTATTTTCTTTTATGACATAGAAAGTTTAGAACTAAAACAGAACTTCCAGTCCAGCCTTGATGCTTCCCCAGCCCTGGACTTACTCTTTACGTAAAGGCACAGTACATGGGAAGCAGGAGAGCTGCAAGACAAGGCAAGGAAAATACTAGAAATATCTGATCCACTGAATTGTGGCTTCTTTTGTGGCAAGTGCACTAAGAACCCACATCCAGCAGATTCAGCAGATGTTTAGCCAGCACTTACCATATGCCAGGGATTTTTATCCACATGATAAGAGGCCTTATCTCATTTTAGAAATAAGGAAACGAAGGCTGAGAAAAGTTAAGAAAATTGCTCAAGGCCAAGTAAGGAGCTCTTGCCACTGAACCCAGATGGTAGGCTTTCCAATACAGGGACGAACATCATAGCAAACCCTTGCATAGCTACACTATTCCACGTATGCATATCAACTCACTTAAGCTGCATCACAGCCTATGAAGCAGGTGATATCATTATCCTCTTTTTACAGATGCAGAAAGGGAGGCAAAGAGAGGTGAAGCAAATTTGCTCAAAACTACCCAGTTTTGAAGCAGCAGAGCTAAGATTTGAACCCAGACTCTTCATTTCTCCAGACTATGCCTTGGGTTCTTCAAAAGCCTTGCAGACAGCCTGGACTCCCGAGGCCAGTGCCAGCGGCCAGAATTTTGCCATGGAGGTGACCTAGTAGCATCCCTTGGGACAAGTGCGTGCGTGTGTGTTTGTGTGTGTGTGTGTGTCCTAAAGGCTGAGATTAACTTCACTATTTCTTTCATCCATTCATCTAAACAAACATTAAATGCCTACTGTGCACTAGGCACTTACTCTTCATAAATTGGTTAAAAAGCTCAAATTATTTTTCCAATTTTTCTAATTTTCTCTAAAATGTAGAGATGATAACATTGTGTCCTTAGGATGGTATCTTTAAAATTTGGGATGAAACAACTGGATATCCTCAAGTATATCCCTATGGCTGTCCACTGACAGGAAGCTATACATTAGCAGAAAGGATCCATAGATTAGACAGGGTGAGAGCCGCCTGGAGCCTTAGAGCCCAGCAGGCCCCTCTTTCATTGGATTCAGGAGAAAATGGAGGCAAACCAGACAGCTACTCTTAAAAGCCAATTGTTAAAATAATTCCATCTAATAGCACGTGGATCTACTCTTTATCACTGTCTGTGGAATGGTTAGATCTGGATGTGTGTGCAAGTGTCTTGTTATATGCATCTCTTATTCAATAGACCTTGCTGGGTTGTTTGTTGATATTCAGCCTATGAATAACTTTCTGGTAAAATCTGAGAGGGGTGAAGAGCACAGAAATTAGAACTCAACAGAAGCAACGGAACCCCATGTTACCCAAAGGTTGTTGGAACCAGCAGGATTTGTGGGGGAGGTTTGGTTTCATTCTAACATTAAAAAAAATTATTCTGATGAATGGATAAAGAAGATGTGACACATATATACAATGGAATATTACTCAGCCATAAAAAGGAATGAAATTGAGTTGTTTGTAGTGAGGTGGATGGACCTAGAGTCTGTCATACAGAGTGAAGTAAGTCAGAGAGAGAAAAACAAATATCGTATGCTAACACATATATATGGAATCTAAAAAAAAAAAAGGTCATGAAGAACCTAGGGGCAAGACGGGAATGGAGACACAGACCTGCTAGAGAATGGACTTGAGGATGTGGAGAGGGGGAAGGGTAGGCTGTGACAAAGTGGGAGAGTGGCATGGACATATATACACTACCAAACGTAGAATAGATAGCTAGTGGGAAGCAGCCGCATAGCACAGGGAGATCAGCTCTGTGCTTTGTGACCACCTAGAGGGGTGGGATAGGGAGGGTGGGAGGGAGGGAGACGCAAGAGGGAAGAGATATGGGGACATATGTATATGTATAGCTGATTCACTTTGTTATACAGCAGAAACTAACACACCATTGTAAAGCAATTATACTCCAATAAAGATGTTAAAAAAAAGAGAAGGATCAAAAAAATACTTATTCTGTATCACACTTGGGTTGACCTCTATCCAGAAGTGGAAGCTTCTGTGTATCTGAACTCTCCTCCTCCACTCCCACAACTGAACTCCACTGCCCCTGTGGGCAGAGCTTGGTGGCCTCATTTTGGAATCCCCTTAGCATCTAGGAGAGCAGAGTTGCAACACATTTCCATTCAAGTCCAAGAATCATGCAGAATGCTTTCCCTGGGAGAGGTACTATTTGTCCAAGTTATCTCCATTTTCATAATCCCATAAAAATCAAGCATTGTTTATCTAGATGGAATTCATCAGATGCAGGTAAGAACCCTGAAGCTAAACAGCTTTGCCTTCAGTGACAGAAAATTGATGTTTGCTAAAAGTATGTACATATACATACACACACATACACACATGATGGATTCGTTTTACAAGCCCCACTAGTCTCTTTTCACTAGCTGGAAGGTTTAATCACTATCTTTGTTCATTAATTATGTCCCTGAGACAAATCAAAGTGCAGACAGTAAAAGAGTGTCACATTTTGAGTTTCCATAGTTGCCCTGCCACCCTACCAAGAGGATTTGAGACTCATCCATCTATATAAAGGTGAGATTCAATTCACTGTTTATAGAAAAATCTAAAATCTGGTGGTCATGTCTAATGTTATTATCTCTGTCAACAGAACTGAAGTCTTAAATATAATTAGGCCCTATGTATCTGCTGGCAACTGCCCAAGTCTCAGCTGTGGCTCCATTTTGACATACTCTACTTTTTCACGAAAGAAAAACAGCCCTGGAGAATCGCCCCTAACTTCCTTCTCTGTAACAAACACTACACACAAACTGTCCTCTTCCTTCTAAGGTCTAGATACTCACCAGCCTCATAAACACGTATAATCAGATAAGCTTTTGGTTGGATTTAGAACGTGATTTGGGACGCTGTGAGAGTTGGTACACTGTGGATTTCCCGGCAGAGAAGAAAACCCTTCTAGGCAAAGGGTATGCATGTCCTTCAAAGCAAACTATCATGCGTTTTCTTAGGAGTTGAAAGATTTTTTGATTCCCTAGGCTCTGTCTGTGGGACCCTGTTCAACTCTGCTAATGCACACTGCGATTTTTAACACATGCCCATATTTTATCTATCACACATGCTTTGTTTTTACTTACTAGTGAGTTAGATATGGTTTGCTATGTTTCAGATTCCAAATTTTAGCGCACAGTAGTAGAGTTTACTATTCATGCACTTAGATCTCACATCGTAAAGCTGACCCTAAAGGGAATACTGAAGAATGGCATCTTTAGGGAAATCACCTTTTAACAAGGTGCTTTTGGTAATTCAGGGACAAAACCCCTCGTGCCAAGCATATGAGGTACAAAAGTAAACCATTTTAATCCCCAAATCGACAAAGTCTGATGAAAGCAAACTCTAATTGCATCAAACTAGAATTTAGTCAATTACATATGGGCCATCATGGTATAGACTTGGTTTTGAGGCATCAACTCCCTATAGGTGCTGGTATGTGAAAGGTATTACTTGTTTTATTATCTGAAAAATGTCTGTGTACTTTATAAGGGGCTCCTGTGTAACAATGAGCACGGTGAAGGCCAAAGGACATTCATGCATGGGGAGTGCCAGCCAATTTCTTGCTCTGGCTTCAGAATCTGCCAGTGAAATCTGGCAGAGCCATGTGCTTTCCATAATAAACTTGTCCTTCTGCCAGTGGCTGCTGGATCCCCGCAAGCCAATGAGCTGTTTCGAGTCTGAAGCAAGAGAATATACCTTGGCAAAGAGGAAGCATCGCAATGAATAATGAATGACCTCTCCCCCTTGCTGGCGTGGAGGGAGGGGGATGGGAGGGGTTCCTTGTAGATGACCGACTTTGAGTGGCAGGCAGAAGGTTGGAGAACAGGAATGGTAAGTGGGAAATGATTTAGACCCAAGTGCTGGTGTTTTGCTGAGAACATCCTAATCACTGGGAAGAGAGCAGGGATGTCTGAGTGCCCATTAATAAGTACCAGCAAGGTATCTAAACCCCCTGGGCAAAGTCATTCCAGTATATGAAAAGACAAAGGGAGGGAAAAGAGGGTCTGTAGATATGAACTACTTTCTACTTTTTCTTCTTTTTCCAGAAAATATAAGAAAGATGAAACGGATTCATTGAATTCCCCCAAACTGAAACTATATTCCAGGAGTACCAAATGGTGTGGCATTTGAATTATTCTTTAGCCACAAATTAGCACCTCTTAAGAGCTTCATGCTTTTCAGCCATTGATTTTTGATAAATCCTGATTGGCAAATGTGAGAACAGATGTAGGTGTGCCAGATGGTTTTCCCAGACTTACTCAGGTCTAACTGCCAGACTTTGGGCCAACGAAAGCTTAGAAAATTAAAGAAATAATTTATTCTCTTTTTCCTGACTCTGGGGACGGTTCTCTCTGTGCCCACTAGTTTATGCACTGCATGCAATGCCATTCATTTGGAAGAGCTCACTTATGCAACTTCCAGGCCAAAAGAAATATACCAAGGGACGGAAAACAGAAAATAGTTTCAAAAAATTAAAATATGCTGGAAAACAGGGAAAATGCCAATTATCAGCTCTCCAAGATTTTATGAGAAAATGCTTGATTCCTTTGAGCCAAACAGTGTTTACAGTTGCAGCAATGAAAATTCTAATTTTGTGCTCTAATGAACACAAAACGATCCACACTCAACCTTGGCAAAACTTATAATGACTGTGTAATTGAAGTGACTTTGTCATATTAAAATATTTCATAAAATTATAGAAAAATGCCAAGAAGTAAGAACATGGATTGGGAAGCCTTGGATATGTGATACAATAGCCATACCCTCCCACCCCCCATTTTATAAGTAGAATGAATAGTTTACAGAATTGAAGAACACCATTCATACTTAACACCAGTTTACCAATCCATAAGATGTTAGATGCTTCTGAGAAAGAGCCACATAATTTTATTCTAAGCATTAAACATATCAAGTAATAATTTTCTTTTGTTGTGAAATCTCTCAATACACTTAAAATGCTATTAATTCCTCCTCACTATACATTTGGAATGTAGAAAAGGGAAGACTTTTTAAAATTTTCTGTTGACATTCCCTAGTTAGAGTCAGCTAGTGGTTCTCATCCACAATGGAGGCTATGGGGACTCTCAGTCTCCAGCATAGTTGGAAGAGAAATCCAGACCACAGTGATTCATGAGTGTAAACACACAGATTTGGAGAGGACGTTGATTACACCCTAGTTCACAGACTATTGAATAGATTTGAGGCCTGATTCCCAATCCCATTCTCTTGGGGCTCTTGGATTCAGAATTGGAAATACCCACTTCTGTATTGCTAAGGCTTTTGTCTTTGTGTCACATATGCAAAGTCTAAATACCTACTCTTTGGTTTAGCCTTCTAAACCAAAAGACAGTGTCTATACAAGTAAAATGGGGTTAAACGATGTGTAAGTGGGACCCAGAATAGCCAAAAAAAACCCCCAAAACTTGAAAAAGAACAAATTGGGAGGAATCACACTTCCCCATTTCAAAACCTATTACAAGGCTATAGTAATCAAAGCCATTTCAAAACCTACTACAAAGCTATAGTAATCAAGACAATCAAGACAGTGTGGTACTGGAATAAGGATAGATATATAGATCAATGGACCAGAAGTAAGTATGCAGAAATAAACTCTCACATTTATGTATTTTCAACAAATGGGGCTGGGACAATTGGATTTCTAAATGCAAAAGAATGAAGTTGGACCTCTACCTCACACCATATATAAAAATCAAGTCAAAATGGATCAAAGACATAAAAATAAGACCTAAGACCTAAAACCGTTAGAAGAAATCATAGGTGCAAACCTTCATGACCTGGGGTTAGACAATGGGTTCTCAGATATGACACCAAAAGCACAATCAACAGAAGAGAAAAAATAGATAAGTTGGATTTCTTCAAAATTAGAAACTTTTGTGCTTTAAAGGACATCATCACAGGGAGATCAGCTTGGTGCTTTGTGAT
Source organism: Mesoplodon mirus (assembly GCF_964341445.2). Classification (NCBI taxonomy): domain Eukaryota; kingdom Metazoa; phylum Chordata; class Mammalia; order Artiodactyla; family Ziphiidae; genus Mesoplodon; species Mesoplodon mirus. The sequence continues at coordinate 135,453,836 of NC_138981.1, read as the reverse complement.
CGCCTGGAGGGGTGGGATAGGGAGGGTGGGAGGGAGGGAGACGCAAGAGGGAAGGGATATGGGAACAGATGTATTTGTATAACTGATTCACTTTGTTATACAGCAGAAACTAACACACCATTGTGAAGCAATTATACTCCAATAAAGTTGTAAAAAAAAAAGTTAAAAGACAACGCACAGAATAGAAGAAAACTTTTGCAAATCATATATGATAAGGGACTTGTATTGAGAATATATAAAGAATTATTACAACTCAATAATAAAAAGACACAGGATCTGAATAGGTATTTCTCCAAAGAAAATATAGAATTGGCCAATAAGCACATGAAAAAATGCTTAACACCATTAGCCATCAGGTAAATGCAAATCCAAACCGTAATGAGATTTCACTTCACACCCGCTAAGATGACAATAAACAAAAAGACGGATAATAACAAATGTTGGTGATAGTGACAAGAAAGTGAAAGCCTCATACGCTTCTGGTGAGAATGTAAATGAGGCAGTCACTGTAGAAAATAATCTGGCAGGTTCTCAAAAGGCTAAACATAGAATTACCATATGATCCAGCATTTCCACTACTAGGTATATACCTAAAAGAATGACTACACAAAAACTTGTGCATCAATGTTCATAGCAGCACTATTCATAAGAGTCAAAAAGGTGACAACAACCCAAATGTCCCTTGTTGATGAATGGATAAACATGATGTGGTCTATCCTTAAAATGGAATATTATACAGCCATAAAAAGGAATGAAGTACTGATTCATGCTACAATATCGATGAACCTTGAAAACATCATGCTAAGTGAAGGAAGCCAGATACATAAGACCACATGTTCTATTATTCCACTTATATGAAATGTCCAGAATAGACAAATCCATAGATACAGAAAGCAGATTAGTGGTATGGGTTGGGAGGAGGGAAGAGTGGCGAGTGGCTGCTTAATGGGCACAGGGTTTCATTTTGGGATGGTGGAAATGTCCTAAAATTGATTGTGGTGACTGTTGTACAAATCTGTGAATATACTATGTGAATTATATCTTAAAATAGCTATTTTAAAAATTGTGTCATCATCTCGAAAACACCAATGTATATGTCTAAAATAGACAGTTTTAAGAGAGGGATAGACATTACAGGAGATGCTGATCTGGACAGTATGGGTATTCATATTTATGTAATTCATCAGATCATTACTCCAATTTTCCAGTTCACTTTATCTGCTTACAATGGGGCTGTGGCTTGAAGACTGCTTAGGACCACTGTCTAGTTGATTCAGACTAGTGGCCCCCTTAGTGGCCCCCTTGGTAAGCTGGTGAACCTTCCAGGTTGTGCCCCAGTGGCTCCATATATCAACAGTAGGTTGGCTAAAGAAACTTGTTTCTGGCTCACTGAGGTACCCTCAAATGAGAATGACTTTGCTTAACTTACTGAGCTGACATCATTAATGCAACCCAGCTTTACTGATCCCAGCATGTCTCTAAGTAGATTTTGATATTCCATAGGCAAAAGGCTTCTAGGTCAAACATGCTAGGAAACCACTGCAATAACCTATATTCCCCCTCTGAGAGATGCACAATGTCCATTAGAATGCTAAGGGCTCAAAATTAATCTTAGAAGAAAACTTTTAAACCCAGCATTTCCTGTATTTATTTGACCACTTTGCACCAAACACACACACCCACACATGCACCTGTTTGTTTCCTGCATAACACCTATTAACATCCTTCAAAACACGATCCATGGACCACACTTTGGGAAACGTTAACTTAGCCCATCAACAATTGGTGGAAGGAAGAGAGAACTATGACCTTGAAGCTTTCACTATCTGAGGACGTTATCTTGCCTTGAAAAATGTTATGATAAAAGAAGAATATGGATGCATAATGCTCAGATCCCTAGAACAGTGTTTTCTAACCTTTTCCACATGTTGGTCCATGTAGGAAAGGACTGGAATAGTATGGTTTGTAGTCAAGAGACTCCAGGGCTCCTGGGTCCTGCCACCCCAAGTGTCACAAGGACCAGTAGACCTGCATTTCTGCAATCTATGCCACTAAAAAACTGTGGGGAAGTTCTGTTCGCAATAATCCATCACCAAACCACCCTAATTCAACTATTTTCATGTCGGAGAATTAGTAGACAAGCTGTCTAGGTGATACTTGACTTACCTGGACGTTGGAGAATTTGTGCGGACACTAGATTAATGTTTTTCACATCACTGTGAGATGGACTATAGCTCTGTCGAGGCGATAGGAAGCGGGTGGAGCATAGGGGTGATTTAACACCAAACTGCCAAATCCAGGAGCAGAACTGGATTCTCTGAGGAGTGAGACTGAGCATGGTTGCATCTACCCACCTAGCTCTTTTTTCCCCCATCTTTAGCGAGATATAATTGACATATAACATTGTGTAAGTTTAAGGTGTATAATGTGATGATCTGATATACTGTATTGCAAAACAAGTACCACAATCAGGTTAGGTAACACACCCATCACCTCAATTGGTTACATTTCTTTTTTGTCTGTGTGGTGAGAACTTTTAAGATCAACTCTCTTAGCAACTTTCAAGTAGACGATACAGTATTGTTAACTATAGTCACCAGAACTTACTCATCTTAAAACTGGAAGTTTGTACCCTCTGACCACCTTCACCCATGTCCCCCCACCTCTGGCAACTACTAATCTACTCTCTCTTTCTATGAGTTTGGTTTTCTTTCTAGATTCCACATATCAGTGAGATCATACAGTATTTGACTTTCTCTGTCTTATTTCACTTAGCATAATGACCTCAAGGTTCACCCATACTGTCACAAATGACAGGATTTCCTTCCTTTTTGTGTGGCTGAGTAAGATTCCATCAGATATAAAGTTGACCCTTGAACAACATGGGTTTGAACTGCATGGGGCCACTTATAGGTGGATTTTTTTTTCACTAAATATGTACTATGGTACTACATGATCCACAGTTTGTTGAATCTGACTGTGGAGTTATACCTGGATTTTTGAGTACGTGCAGGAGTTGGTGCCCCTAACCCCTGTGTTGTTCAGGGTCAACTGTACATACAGCACGTCTTCTTTATCCATTCATCTGTCGATGGACACTTAGGTTGCTTCCATGTCCTGGCTATTGTGAATAGTGCTGCTATGCTCACTGGGATGCCTGTGTCTTTTCAAATTAGAGTTTTCATCTTTTCTGGGTATATGCCCAGTAGTGGGATGGCTGGATCATATGGTACCTCTATTTTTAGTTTTTTAAGGAACCTCCATACTGTTTTCCATAGTGGCTGCACCAATTTACATTCCTACCAACAGCAAACACCGAGAACTTTTGAGCAACCAGGATTCCTGTGCAAATGGCACGATGAGAATTGTTCATTGTGATAATCTTGGATGGTCTTCCTAAATCATCGACGAAGGATTAGACTATGTGTGGGATGGTCTCTGGATCAGACACTCTTGTAACTCCTTCAAAATCAATCTCTCTACACGTGGTAGTTCCATTAACCAAATTATTTTGATGAACCAGAGCACTTCTTTCCCCAGGCCTCTCAAATAGCAAAAGAAGAAATATAACTTTTTTTTTCAAACATAGCAATTTTGTTTTTATTATTCATTTGCTTCCTTATTCTTGTTTTGGGGAATCTGAGGTATACTGAAGGTTTTTGTAGCAGTAAAAATTCTTTCAAGGATCAGATTTCAGAAGGCTTCACCATGTGCTTTCACTTGAAAGACAAATCCAATTCGACATGAAGTTTCATTATGAAGAAACTGTTACATGTGATGACACTGGTTATTGAAAATTGAAATGAAGTGAGAGGAAGCTAACACCGACGTGTATGAGATTCTGCTTTCTTTGAATGACACAAAGAACTCAATATATCTAATCAGCTCCGTTATGCCCACTGGGAACTGAGCTCCGGTGCTATTGCATAGGGCTGCTTCTTGATTGCTGGAAACCCAAGTATTAAGCCTTATGTCAGGTACATCAGTAGTTAAAGAGCTCTGTGGGGCTGCTGGATCCTGGGAATTGTTTTACTTTCCCTCTCTCAGTTAAAGTAATGATAGTAATAATCTGGGCACAAAATTCATAAAAGAAGGGTCCCAACAAGTCAGCACAGACCGACATTTTGGCTTTTACACTTAACGTCTGAATTATTTTAAACCTAGAGGTAGGCATCGAGCCCATCACCTCTGATCAAGTTTTCTTGTGCTCTGATGAGCGGCCGTAAGCAGAGAGACTTTTAACAGCAACACAACAGGGGAATCTTCTCTCTCCTTCCTAGTGTAGGTTTTGCCTAAGAAGTTCAAGGGCTAAGATGCAGTATATACTTTGATGAGGGTCCACTCTGCTCCGTCTCCCACTCTTGTTCATAAAACTATCCTTTCTGTCTTTCCGTCCCCGCCAACTCTCCCATAACCATGAATCAAATAAGCTTTTGAGTACCTTTTCTTCAGTCTCCAGAGTCAATGTCACCCCAAGGTTACCAGAGCCCCCCGATGTGTGGCTTCTACATCAGTTTTCTCCTTCCCTTCCTCTGTCCTGGAGGCTCAATGTATTCTGTCTACAATATTCTCAGTTTGCACTTGGTGGAGTTTGGGAGCTGGGGTACATTTCTGAATTGGGGTCTCCTGTTTAGCTGTGCTGTCAAGATAACTCTGGATTCTTTTCATAATTAAAAAAGTCAACAAGCAGGCAATGACTGATGGATGAGCTATGCCTGCAAAGGTAGTATGAGGGCTTCACTACTCAGTGTCACCACTCTCCCTCCATAATTCTGCCCTGTCATCCATCCAAGAGCTTCAACGTCCCAGATCTTTGTGCCAAATTGTTTTATTTTTTTAATTTTTTTATTAGTTTCTGCTTTATAACAAAGTGAATCAGTCATACATATACATCTGTTCCCACATCCCTTCCCTCCTGCGTCTCCAAATGTTTTATGATCAGCACTTGAAGTACAAACTACAGGGAGTCCTGCCATGACGAGTAAAATATTTAATGCGTATGTTAAAAGCTAGAATTTGATTACTGACCTGTTAGTCAATAAGTCCCCCAAACAATTCAAAGTAAATCTCCCTAATCTGTCTTGTTCTTTCACCCTGCCTGAAGGATCGCTAATGAACGTGCTGGCTGAATGAACAGAAAGATTGGGAACACACACAGCATCGGCCTGGATCACATGCCATGGGCACCAGAAACCTGTTCGTCCCATGCAAAGGTTCCTCTGGAGTACGTTCCTCATCCAGAGATGATTTTCCAATAAAATCAGCCTCGATTTTTGCAAGCCCAAGAGCAATCCCCGAGGGAGGAGATCAGGCAATTCAATTCTAGGAAGTGCTGTATGAGGCAAAATGAACCTTGAAGCAGTGTTATTTCCTGAAACACGGTCTTGTTTTTTAGTTTCTTTCAGACACATCGATATCCAGTGAGAAATTTGTTTTTTAAACTCCGTCTACTGAGATGTGACCAAAGGATTTAATTACTTACATATTCATGAAAATAACATGAGATGAAAGAAGGTTTGTTTCGTTTTACTGCTGCTCAGGGTTACTGCCTGAACCCTTGTGGCTTAAAGACCAGCTCCCTTAAAGAGAGAGCCGGGTTACTGGTCAATGCGGACACTGACCAAAGGCTTCTTCATGCTGTGACGGTGAAGTATTGGGGGAGGAGGAACCGGCGATCAGGAGCTTCTCAGACTCCCCAGCGCTGAGGAAGAGGGCAAGTGTGCATGTTTCGGCATTGGCTGCTGTGTGTCCTATCCTGCTAGTTTCTGAGCATCAAGATGGCCTTTCCACAAAATAGGAACTATCACGTGTTGTCACCTGTTAACTGAATGCTCTGTTTCCTTGTCCTAGAGTGACAAAAATGTGCGTTCTGTCATTCTTGAGAATGCTTAATGACATCAAATGCAACTGCCCATGCCTAAGCCCTACCCACAGGGATGCTGACATCTTCCCCCCCGCCCCACCCCCCGCACCTTCCCTTCAAAATCAAGAGCAGGACTATATCCTGGGTAGGAAGGTGGCTATAGACCGGAGGCATCAACTGAGACCGAAAATTCTAGCTCTATATAGACAGGACAGGTCACTTTAAAATGCCTCAGAGTTAAGTCCATATGGAATATTGACTTCTTTAAAGGAAAGCTTGGTTCCTTTCTAGGAAAAGTTATAACTCAGATGAGGGCTAACAAGGAGAGTGCAAAATCAGGCTTCCTCTAAGATTAAACTCATAGTCATGCTGAACTATGACAGTGGAACTTCAAAGTCATATCCTTAGACACCTGCACTCATTCATTCAACAAATACTGAGCTCCTACTGTATGCCAGGGACTGTTTGAGGTACTAAGGTTATAGCAGTGAATAACAAAGTTCTCCCTCATATGGACCTGACATTCTCACGGAAGGTGATGCTTCAAACCTTAGATAGATAATAGCTAAATAGATCGATCTGACAGAGAGACAGACAGATGGATAGATACGGTATGCTAACAATTGCTAAAGAGGAAAAATAAAGTAGGGTAAAGGGGATGGGGAGTGTATATGCGGGACAGGTTGCTATTTTGCACGGGGTGGTTGTCCAATGCTGTTGCTCTTGTTTTACAAAGCCTTTGTAAATTTCCTCCTCAGGTCATTCACTATCCACAGAGAAACTCACTAATATTTTGAAACAATGTTACATTGATTGTCTTGATTACCCACTTTTTCAACATCCCTGACTCTAAATCACTGTCCTGGACTAGTTAGTTTTCAAAAGTTAAACCCCAATTCAAAGGTCTACCACCCATCACTAAGGACCAGCAGAAGAACCTCACACATGCGTGATGGAACTTCCCAAGAGGATCTCCCAAAAGCCTCGGCACCACCATGACATCCCTGCAGATGGGGCCAGCAATGCTCAGCTCCGTTATTGCAGGGCAGCCCTCATTTGGGTAGATTTAAAAACACACAGCATTTTCTAGTTGCATCATATGTGAAAACAGATGTTTCTGTAGTGCTAGGAAATAGTAGGGTCTCCTGTTTCTTTTAAACATCCTCCTCTACAGTCTTGTTTCAATCACATCAAATCTATTTTTGGAAGTAGGTGGGGTTTAAATTATATATGAATGCATATACTTGTGTAGAGAGAGTATATACACGTCTAAGCAGATCTTCAAAGCAAGTTTACCAGCTTGTCGAATTTGCTTAGTAAACCCTGGTATCATGATTTGAGGCCAGTTAACCTTTCACTTAGCCGATGTGGGTAGTAATACACATCTCCAGCTGGTGGTAGAGAAATGAATAAGGTGTGCTTCTCCATGGAGATGCTATTATTAGCAGATTCCTGGCCACTCCCACATATAGGGTTTGATAACGCGGTGTGGATGAGCCTCTTGGCTGCCCTGGGCTTGCCCTGCCAGTAACTCACAGGGCTGCCATGGAGGTAGACAGCCATTCACTCCCTGAAGCTGCTAACAAAATAAGCAAAAATCCAGACTTTTCTGAAATATTTTTCCTAACTACGTGGACCCCGCTTGTGGGAACATGGGGGTTAAGAGAAGAAGGAAAGCAGTCAAAATAGTAGGGTGTGGCGAGGACAGGGAAGTGGACACCGAGGAAAAGATCTGCAACGTCATCAGCAACAATTCTATCTTGGATTTAAATTACCTCGGAGCATGAGGGTAGATGGATGCACAGAGTATACAAATGTGTGTGCATGTAAAAACTGGATTATAATGACACGTGATCTACCTCCATGCTACAAATTCTACAAATGGAAACATTTTCCTGTGGAAGAATGATTTACCTTTTTTTTTTTTTGTCTTTTTTAAAATGTTGACTCTCCAGATAACTGCTGTTGGTTTAGGCAAAAGCTTTAATAAAGCAGAAACTATTTGTTTCCTATTTCAGTCCCTGGCCAAAGTAAGTCATTCCTCCTGTTCTCAGTCTCCCTAAACTAGTGGTGAACAAAATAACTTATGGCCCCAGGTTTCTGACTTTGAACATCTTCTGTGGTAGCTGGAGGATGGATTTAGCGTTTTGGAGCCCTGCACATAGTTACCAGGGGGGCCACGCATCATTTCTCTAGAAATAAAAATAGCCCTATTGTGCTTACATTTGTGGATGATAAAAATACATTCAGAAAGAATTTGTATGTCTGTGGAACAAATTCAGGAAACGAAGCTAGAATAATAGTGTTATGTGTCATGCCTACCGAAAATAGGATGTCTTAGTGTAGCCTAGATATTTGAATAACGTGAAAGGTACTGTATGAAAATTAAAATTTTTCAAATGTAAGAAACAATCAAGGGTTGGTAAAGCCACAAGGGAACAGCTGGAGGCTCGGAGGCGCCCTGCAGGAGCGAGTTACATAAAAGTCCACAGAGGTGGATTAGCCAGATGTAATCAGAAAGGATTTGATGTCTATTTCCCCACAAACCTTTTTTAAAGGGTGCCTTATAATCCATCCGTACATCACACCTTTAACATTCTGGAACAAAAGAATCCTGTTTAGCGTTTTCTTAGTTGTGTCTACACTGTACTACTCTCCTCTTCGTGCTAAAAGTGGGGCCCGAGTCTTTGGCGGTGTTGCTTCCAGTAGGCTTGGTATTTCCTGCTCCTGTGAAAAACGCCTCTTCTCCTGAGCTGCCCCGACCTCCCAGATATTGCTCACAACACGCATGTGCTTTCCTCTCGTCGTGCCTTTTGAAAGTGTTGTTCTCTTTTGAATGGCTTCATCTCCACTGTTCACTGGGGCCCCTGCTGAGCTAAGGAGAACCCCCTCCAAGCAGTTGCTCGATCCCTCATCCCAGCCACGGAAGATGCTGCATACGCTTCAATCGCAGAGCCTGTAGGGCATGATGTGTCCGTTTCCTCCCAGAGTGTGCCAACTTTCAGGGCAGAGCTTTCCCTAACTCCTCTCCCTTTCAGTGGAGCCTTGCACACAGTAGGTGCACAAATCATGTTGGTTAAAAGAACACATGACATGATTTCTTGGAATTTCGAGCAGATCAGCCATGTGATTCTGAGTTTTCAACAGTTTTCTGAAAGATCGCTGAATGGTAATGTTAAAATAAAGTTCTAGGTGTAACTCATGTATCAAAAACTGAGTTGACTTGTGTGCATGGATTAAACAAAATCGTCCATTTTTGTTTAAGCAGCAAATGCTAATACGAAGAACAGAGTTAGAAAGTAACATGCTACTTAATGAAGTCCAGGATAAAAAGAGGTGTTTTCAAAATGTTGCTTAAAAAGTGGCTGAATTCCCTTTAAAATGGTTTAACTGCACCTTTGCTGGCTTGCTTGAGGCTGCTCTGCTGCATCAATAACTGGGTGCTTTCTATTTCCATTTTATCATCATGGTCCTTAGTGTTAATTGACCACCTAAAGAAGAAAGGTTCTCATCAAGCTTTTAGAAAGATGAGTGGTGATAATGAGACCAACCAACATGCTTGAAGCTTTGAAGAAACTCTTCCTTAAAAAGTTAACATAATCGAAGTTGGCATAATTGTTAAAGTGCCTGCAAATGTGTGGATTCATTAATGTCTGAAGCATTTGTTGTCATATTCTCAGAAACCAAACTATTACCAAGGTTAGGTAATAAGACTTTTAAAGCCAACAACAAATTTATAGGCACTGAAAGTGACCATGTGTGTCCTAAGAGGTGATGAGAACAAGGCAGCAGGTTCAAAGTGGAAAAAGAGTTGCTGGAATCTCGGGGTTCTGGGCAGTCCACTCTCCAGGTCTCAGTTGTCTCCTCTGAGATTCCCTAGATGATGCTACTCCAATTACCAAGGAAAAGGAGGGTGTCCAGAAATGTGTGCAAGTTTCATTAGCTATGAAGATGACTGCTAGGACCTTCTGCCTCCAATTATAGCTATCTGGACGACATAGAGAGCACATTTTATTTTATGTAGCTGTTTAAAAAGAGGTTTTATTGTTATCTTTCCTTTAACTACCTTTAAAATGGCCAGAGTCGATTAGAGGTCCCCTCCCCTCATTGAGAACTGCTCCTCAGGACACCCACAACTGATAAAAATCATTGACAGTGTGACACAGTAAAAGACACAGGAGAGAGTCTATCATTTCAGACCTGGGGGATTTCTTTCCTTCCCGTGGTGGACTTTTTCAATCATCTGCTCACCACCTCGAATACTCTTGTTAGAGACTGGACACCAATGAATAGGTCCTAGGTTTCTCAAACCACCTACGGAGGCCAGGCCTCCAATGTGGTCCTTTTATTTTGCATAGACCGGGGCATCCGATTCTGTATCCCATGAACCACTGCGCTGGATAAAGGTGCCCTCTGGTCCGACACATTTGGGAAACTTTGGGTAAGACAAAGATAAGTTGGTCTCTTTCTACAGGACCTCTCTGAGCCTGCATTATTCACAGGGTGCCCCAGGAAAGGGCTGGCACAGTGTCTGCCAAAGCTCCGTGGTGCTGGAGCCTTTTGTTCCAAAAGGAGACAGTCCCACAAGACTCGGCAGAACACAGTACAGAATCCACAGCCTTATCTTTCTGAGAGGACCTGGAGATTGCACGGATGTGCTGCATGTCTGTGACGCACATGTGTCCAACCACAAATCACCTTTGGTCACAGGGGTCATCTAAAAGGCTCAACCCAACATCCTTGGAGCCATGCTAATCTATCTAACATATTCCTTTAAAACTTTAGTGATGTGGCTTGTCCCTTATTTCATGAATGCATGAGGCAGAAATGATGGGAAAAGGCATTGGGTGTGTGTGTGTGCCCATGTGCATGTGTGTGTATAAACATATATATCATATATGCAATGTTTATAATGTATGGGCTGGTACGCATCTACATCAAACTTCAACATCAAGTATTTCCTCAAATAAGCATCACTATAAAACAAAATTTGAAGCTTTGGTTTACGTTTAGGAGGTGGAAGAACCATATACATAATCTAGCCGAGGTGTGTAGCAAGGAAGGAACATATCCGATTTCACACCACAAGCTAGTGTTAGATTCAGGACTAGACCCCAGGTCCATGGGCTCTTTGTTTATGTTTAATAACTAGTGGACGCACTGATGATTCACAGTAACAAGGTAGAGGTCTTCAATGTTATCCAACTCTGCCAAGCTCATTTCTTTTATGTGGATAAGCTCCGAGGGCCTTAGGCAATCATTTCTTCGAAGCCTCAGTTTCCAGCCGGTCCTTTCACTGTCTGCCACCTCAGCACCAGTGTCTCAAGCCAGCAGTCTCTGAAGTCCTGGTCCTAACATCTCTTCCTCCGCTCCCCCTCCCCCATCTTCTCCTATAGTGGTAACTAGAAGCACTTTCCATCCCGAGAGCTTCCCTTGTACCTTATCGGTCCCCACTCAACAAACGTATGTCTCTCTATCTTGTATTTAGTTCTTTACAAACTGATTTGATCTCTCCTCCTGGACTCTAAACTCCTCGAGGGTAAGACCTGTGTCAGATTTATTTTTAATTCCCTCAACATCTATCACAGTTCCTGGAATGCTGGAGATCCTCAATAAATATTCATTGGATGAATAAATGAATAATGCACAAACATCGTGGTCAGGAAAATCTTTGTGGCTATTTGTAATTTTCAATAATGAAACCACCATATCTATAAAATGGATCAGCACCTAAATCAAGCTGTAATTTCCTAAGCAGAGGGGATTCAGATCCCGATTTGTGAAAGACAACCACCACGTTGCTTAACGTTGTTAATGTGTAAACGCAGGAAGAATTTTATGCTTGATAACTGCTTGCTGCCCACCCTTTTGGTAACAGATGTCAACCTCGGTTAGATTCAACTCAACTTATTAGTGCATGGCTTTTAGCCAAAAGCAATTCACATTTGCAGAAGTGTACTATCACATATGTCTTAATAACAGAAATGTGTTTTTTTTTAAATGTATGTGATAAGTCACATATGGTAAAAGAAATCTGTACATCTCTCAGGCCTTGTTGCCACAATGAAGCTTGCAGATAATTGCTGCAGAACGTTCATATACAAGCGAAAGTCTCTCTGACACATTAAAGAGGCACGGTTTGAACATACTAATCAAGCTTTGATATGGGCATGGTTCCAACTGACTGCTAGGTACACCAGTATCTCTTGTCCTGATCACTGATCTTAAGAACGTACAATTTTGATTCTTATCCGCAGAGGTAATATTGAATGTTTCAAGGTAAAGTCCTTAGTGTATCCAGGTACATTATGTGCTTACATTCACTAAGCATATATTTAATTTCTCCTTTGTATGGAGTGTAATTAATGTGTGCCACCGTCTCCCTACGGTGATGAAAGAAGCTTACAACCATGAAGGTATTAAAAATAAATTAAACAAGTGGTTGAGAAATAGGGAGGGGGGAGGCGAACCTTTAGAGAAGAAAATATACAAAGTAAATAACATTGTGAATCATTTAACCTCACTTGAATTGAAAGCTTAATTAGCCTTAGTTAGATCTTGGGAAGTAATAGAATTTTAGAAAATGTATATGCCATTTGCAATATAGCCATCTACACACAACTTGGAAGACTACCAACATGCTCTAGTTATGTGTTTACGGGTTTCTGAGGCATCACTGCCCCATCAATGGACCTCATATCCATAACGATTTTCAATGATCCTGAATTCGGAATGGTCTCTGTGCTCCGAATAAGGATTAGGTGATACCTCAGCCCCAGAAAGTCCTGAACACAAGATATAGGGCTCAGTAAATACCTACTCAGTGTTTTAGAGGACAAAACGAGAAAGGGTTGATAGTTTAACCTTCACTGTCATGGAAAAGTTTACATCTGCACCTTTTCCTACCTGACCAACCAGAGCAGGGTTCAGCAAACTTTTTCTGTAAGGGGCCAGATAGTAAATATTTTTGGTTTGGTGGTTTGTACAGTCTCAACTCTGCCACTGTAGCACAGAAGGAGCCACAGGCGATACTGAAACAAATGAGTGTAGCTGTGTGCCAATAAAACTTCTTTTATGGACACTGAAATTTGAATTTCGTATAATTTTCACATGTCATGTAATAGTCTTCTTTTGATTTTTTTCCCCAACCATTTGCCAAACTCTGCACCAGAGGATGACATCCAATCACACAGAATGATCATCTTCACCAATCTGTGTTCATACTTGAGTTGTAAATGATGCCTCCAGACCTCTACTTTTCCAGCAAGGCTGTACACACTTTTCATTGTACGCCCAAACAATCACATGGTAATTCTCATATACAAGATCAAGCCAATAACTGGTCAGAAGCAAAGCAGTTAGTATGAACCAGGGCAACGTAGGAACATTTTACACGTGGCATGAATCAGAAGAAGAGAATGGACGCCTTGGTCAGTTACAACACACGAACCCTTTGGCCCTGACACTCTACTAGGGTAGGTACCAGTCTTATTAAGCCTCCAGGCCAGGTTCCTGAAAGGACTGTTTTCTGGGATGTGTCCAATTTGTTTACTTGTTCACTCATTCAGAAAACATGTAACAAACGCTGACTCTACTTGGGATCGCAGTGCACTGTGTGTAACTGAAATTCTCTGGCAGACATCAGAAACGGAAAGAGGACCACTATACACAAATCTTTTAAAAACTTCACTTCTGCTCTGCTGTCAGGCAGTTTAATTGAGCCATGCTCTGAAATTCCTGTCCCTGAGCTGAGGTCTTGAAGAAGGCTGTCTTCTCAAAGTACCCAGATGGCTGTGGCTGGGCAACTGAGTTAGGTATCAGGCATTAGGTACCAAATGCAACAGGACACTCAAACTCACGCTGACAGCGGTATCTTATTTAATTAGAAGACAATTCTAAACACCTACCAGTTGGTTGTGACTTAGGTTTGTTACTGGGCAGATCTTCAAATATATTTAAGAGTAAAACATTGTTCCACATTCTATTAGTAACCCTTTGGCTCTTCTAGTTTTTCTGTTTTCTCGTTACAACATTCCTTAAAGTGCCAGACATTCGATACAGTCTGTACTGTGAATTAGCCAAAGCTCATAAAAAATATAATTATCTGTAGGGTCGAATTCTCACAAGGAGCAGACAGAAAACTGGTCCCACTTCCAGGCCATCAGTACGATTTAACGAAGCCCCGCACACTGCCAATAGGCTGTCTTGTGCATGCAAAGATGGAGCTTGGGACTCACTTCCTATCGGGAGGGCTTGAACTTGGAGATGTCTGTCCCACTGAGGGCCAGATTTACACTCCACCAGCCTCTGCCCCATCCCTTGTGACCCGGGGCATGCATCTGCCCGCGGGTGGACTGGAGGGAGGGGTGCAGTCGAATTATGGAAAAGAAGATCACTAATGGCCCACCCAGGGACTCAAGACCTGGCCTTGGCCTCATTAGCACCATCCTCTAATCCATGGAGCTTGCCTGCCACGGGCTCGCAGTAGAGAAGCCTTCTGGGCAAAGACAGAAAAGAAATCAGGCTGCAGAGAAGATTTCAACCCCAACCAAACAACCAGACCAAAATTCAGCTACTAAAAATGCTCCCATAGGATGACGATAGCGTAATACATCTCCAGACCACAGATAGCCCTCCAGAGGCTACAGAAGGCTGATAAGGAATATTCCATGGCCTAAGAAAATTAAATTTAGAAACAAAGTACACAAAACCTTTTGGAAAAATGAATTGGAGCTTGGATTTAATGGTGTGCTAAACACTACCCTGGTGACTTGGAAAAGTTAATTATTTTATAAAACACAAGCAGCCTTCTTGTCACTGGCATTAGCTGAACCATTCTCCCAGAAACTATTAAAAATCAATGCAGTCCCAACTAGATAACTGTATAATTAACTATATATATCCAACTCTATCAATAATAACATTAAATGTGAATGGATTTAACAATCCAGTCAAAAGGCAGAGACTGTAAGACTGGGGGGAAAAAAACAAGATTTGACTATATGCCATCTACAGGAGACACACTTTATATTAAAAGATACAGATTAAAAAACAAATCAATGCACTCCCCATTTCTGAATTTGTTATCCACTCTAATGGAAGTCAGCTGACATAAGTTAACACATAGTTCCTAGAGATGTGATATTACCAGACCTGTAGTAACCTGGCAAATAGAGCAGATCTTCCCCAGGCCACATGGCTGGTGGAACTGGTATGCATCATAACACTGCAATCACATGTCACAAACCCAAATGACAAGACAGCCATCTTTAATTTGAAAGTCTCCCTTCTGGAAGAGACAGGCTGTCTAAGATGTACTATATTTAAAAGAGTGCTGTGCGGCTTGTTTATAATTTAAGAGTGTCTCATAAAATGCCTTGGAAATAGCTCTCTGTTAGCTAGAAAAACCTTCAGTTAAATATATTTGTATGAGCTTTTCATTAACAGAGTAGCGAGGCCTTGATGCTGAGGTGCCAAACCTCCCCACGTGGCTGGAAATCACTTGGCACATTTTCAGCCATTTATGTCTCTGTCATAGGTCCAAGGTTTGCAATTAAAAATGTAATCTTTTTAGCATGTGCAAAACCCAAAGGCTTGAAGTACTCTGCATTGAATATGATTATAATAGTATTTGGCAGCTATTCATGGACGGCACATATTAATTTATGTAAACTGGGCATAACTTGGAGCACTTCCTCATCAGGACCACAGGAAAAATCAAAAAGCTGGTCCCTGCTCATTGGAGGTTTTTTTTTTTCTGCTTGTTTTGTTTTTGTTTTTGTTTTTAAATTGTCACGAATAGAGATGAACTCAAAATCAAGGTCTCTTTTATGACCTTCTTTTTTCACATGCCTGGAGTACATTCAAATGAACATTTCCAACTAATAAAAAAAATAACTTACTTTACAGGATTATTCTTAGATTTTGCCTTTTCAACATCCTGTGAACAGAAGAAAAAAATGCAATTAGACAACATTAGCAGGCATAATCTTTGCAACTAGTTACCAAAACAATAAGCAATATAAAATGCTCTTCAGAAACATGAGGAGCTAACCAAGGCAGGCTGCTGGAGATAAGCAGACCGGAGACCCAGAAAGCAATTTTCCTCTCCCGGGGAGTGTGGTTACTGGTCCAAGCGCAGCTTTCAGACACAGGCGGGCACTGCCAGGGCTGCCTGGGAAATTCAGCAGTGCCTGTGAGAGTGGGCCCTTAGGTTCATAACTCCATCCGCCTCTCTCCACTTTTCCTCCAATTTTTTTTTTAACCTGAGCCCTGTGCTTGTGGAAAACAGCGATCCTTAAGAACTCCCCCACTCCCACTCCATCCTTTCACGTTCTGGAAAATGGCTAATTTCAAAGGACCACACTGCCATCCACATTCTGAGATAAGACTCAACTCCGTCCTTCCTCATGACTCCCCTAAGTTTCCTGGATGGTTCTCCTTTCTATTTGGGCTGACCATCTGTTGATCACTAGAAAGGGACTGATGATTTATTGAGACCTTGTCTCTGTTGGGTGAAAGAGGACAGAGAATCTGGTTTACTGTTCTTTTTTGTGAGTGTATTTTGAGCTCAAATAAATTGAGAATGTATACCCACTGAGAAGAGACCAGGTCTTTAAAATGGACGTGTGAACTTTGTATATGCTTGACTTATGTCTGAAATTTTAGAATTAAAACTATAAGCTCTCTGTATCTGTCTGTATGTTTATATGTCTGTGATTCAGAAAAGTCTTTCCCTCTAATTATGTGAATATGTAATATTTTCCTACCTCCAGATAATACCAACCAACTAGATTTTAAATCCCTTTCACTAAAGGAGCTCATTGTGATTGGCTTAGAGATAAGTAAGTATTCATATAATTGGACATTCAATATTTCAGAAATATCTCATCTCCCTCCTCCGTGTGCACCTGCTTGGCTTATGACAGGGTGTGGAGGCAGACACAGAGGGAATGGTCATGGGCACATCTGGGGAATTTTAGATCTCTGGTGGGAGACCGTTTACCCTGCATTGCTCTGGCCCCCTGGCTGCACCTGCCCAGTGATAGAAAGGCCAAAGTATCCATTTCTAAAATCATTTTTATTAGCAGATACCACAAAAGGGCAAGGGCTGACCGATGGCTTGGATCAATTTCCTCCCGTGGAACCCTTAAGAAAACACACACCAAATCATCGAGATGAGGAAGTCTCTGGGCCTCTCGGCCTGTGTGCCTTAGATATGGAGCCTGGTCCCAGTTTATTGCTGAGCCCATTGATCTGTGTACAGTCCATTTATCATTCATGAAAAGAGCTAGTGATCTTCACAGTATATTAGAAGAAACAACTCAGATCATCTGTCAACAGCCCTCTTATTTCTGTTTCCCTCTCCACAGGGACTGCATCTCCTTCGATTCTTCTGGAATTAAAATGTTGCTAAGCAACACAGCTGGGGGCGCTGATGGCAGAATGGCTACAGTCTATCAAACTGTTTAAGCACCTGGAGGGTTATAGTGATGATTTTTTTCATACTTCTGTAGCATAATTATGTAATCAGAACCAAACTTGTACCCTGCCAAACTCTTTCAGGCTGTAGAAATAACATTCAGTTTGGGGAGCATTGAAGCAGCGGTTTGCCAACCTCAGGGCTCTTCAGACTCTTTTAAAAGGTATCCATTTGGAGACCTTTTTATCTGTGAATCCTGGAGGTGGGTGAGGGCTAAGAGATGAAGAGAATACTGCTATAAATCAGAAGGCAGAGGTAACCACTTGTAACAGAGACTATTTATAATCTAACATTGGACTTGACATTCTGAATGACCAAGGCATAAGCATACTGAACCTTTCTATGCATAACAACAACTCAGTGCACTTCGAAGCAATTTGTTTTAAATCAATGAAATACTTCCCCAGTTTAGACATTAGTGTTGGAAATCCAAGTCCTTCTCTTCTATTAAGTCTCAGGTTCTGTTTCTAGATAAATACCCATTAATATTTGGGCACTTTCTTTGGCTCGGTAGGCAAAAATCATTTTCTCACCATCTGTGCCTGAGGTTGAATTTTGGCAAGTATAGTGGGAAAGAGAGGGAATGAGGTAACAGGTGAAAATGAGAAAACAAGGACTATGCGTCTGGCTGGCCCAGTCATCTCTCACAGGTGTTCAGGGTATGAATGCCTGTCTCTGAGCAGTCCCTTAAAGGATGCTGAAAGGAAGAGCCAGATGCTGGCAACGAGTGGGGGAGTGACCTTGACCTTCACTACAGAAGCGCAGCCAGTCTGAACGCCCACGCTGGCCTTTCTACCACCTTTTCTCCCCCAGTCCTGGCGGGTGGAATAGGATATGGCAGCAGGCTGAAGACAGGCTGTTGTGGAAATCACGTGAATACACTTTTCCCAATCCCTTAAAATCCAAACAAATCTGTTCTTAAAGGAGACATAGATTATCACAAAGTAATGGACATGGTGTTCCAGTGGTTTCCTTTTAAAGCTAGATGTGATGGGCTGAGCATGCCACTGGCAGAAGACGGGGAGGAGAGAAATCAAAGTGACATTGCTTAACCTAGCTTTGATTCAGCGACATGTTTTCTGAAAAGTCTTCTCTTCTCTGTGTGTCGGGACTGTCACTTAGACCCGGTTATTTTTCTCTAATCAGGAGGCATATAATCATGTTCAAGGCCAGTTTCTTTGAAACACATGTCTTTTTAATACAGTCATTATAGGAAAATAACTTCATTCAAATTAATTTTTTCCGGGTTGCTTGGATAGTGATGGAAAATAGGCTGAGAGGTTTTCTTTGGAGATTAACCCAGGATCATTCCAGAGTCCTCAGAGCTCTAGTGAGATGCTCTCATGTCACCCTCCTGTGCACTCATCTCCAAATGAAATGGTTGCAGGGGGTGTCCGCCAGGCATGAGAAACGACTCACCATTTGTGATCTCCACTTCCACTGTAATTTGACTTTTTTTTTTTTTTTTTTTTTTTTTTTGCAGTACGCGGGCCTCTCATAGGCTCCGGATGTGCAGGCTCAGGGGCCATGGCTCACGGGCCCAGCCGCTCCACGGCACGTGGGAGCTTCCCGGACCGGGGCACGAACCCGTGTCCCCTGCATCGGCAGGCGGACTCTCAACCACTGCGCCACCAGGGAAGCCCTGACTTTGTTTTAAGCACGCTATAAGGAATTATTAAGAGACTTTGAAGAAAAGTTAAGTGAATTATTTGCATGCAAAATATATATGGCTTTAAGGTAAAAGAACTAGTCTAGAAAATATACAAGGAGAAAATTCCTCTTTTCCTTTTATACAAGTTCCAGATACATGTTCAAGAATGTGATATACCCTGCAAAAGGAGGGAAATCAAAATGAAATGATACAGTGCGATTCACCAAGCATTAAGAGGGTTACATATTGGGATTACAGCTAATTTTGAGTTTAAAACATACATTAAAGTAATTTAAACTGATTGGAAAATGGAGGCTAGATAGTTAACACTTATGCTGCTTTAATTTGTAATGTCTATATGCTTTTTAAAACCTATATTCTACTTATTTCGTGCCACGTTTCCCTGACATGATACTTATCTTGCCATCAAGGAAGTTCCAACATAAGATAGGAGGATAAAGGGACTTCCCTGGTGGCACAGTGGTTAAGAATCCACCTGCCAATGCAGGGGACACGGGTTCGAGCCCTGGTCCGGGAAGATCCCACATGCCGTGAAGCAGCTAAGCCCGTGTGCCACAACTACTGAGCCTGCGCTCTAGAGCCGGCGAGCCACAACTACTGAGCCCGCATGCCTAGAGCTGGTGCTCTGCAACAAGAGAAGCCACCGTGACGAGAAGCCCACGCACTTCAACGAAGACACAACACAGCCAAAAGTAAATAAATAAATAAATATTTAAAAAGATAAGATGATAAAATAAATTAAGATGTTAAAAAACATACTCCAATATGGTGCAACAAGATGCAATGGGCTATAAGTGGAAAGAGTGCTGTGCTAGAAATCCACAAACCTGGGTTCTGCTACCAGCTTTGCCATTTCCTATCATCATGATGTTAGCGATGCGGCTAACACCTGTGAGCCTCAGTTTCCTCATTTTAAAAATGAAGACCATCATTCCTGCCTTGTCTACATCAAGGGTGGTTGTGAGTAGCCAACATCGACGACAGTGCTCTAGAAACCACAGCATGCTAAGCAAAAAAGTGCATCTTGATTGCGACCGCATTCCACATAGGCGTCAGTGCATACATTTTTATTTTTACTGGACTGCAGTTGATTTAGAATGTTGTGTTAGTTTCAGGTGTACAGCAAGGTGATTCAGATACATATCATTTTCAAATTTTTCCATTATAGTTTATTATGGGATATTGAATATAGTTCCCTGTGCTATACAGTAGGTCCTTGTTGGTTATCTGTTTTATACATAGTAGTGTGTATCTGTTAATCCTGAACTCCTAATTTATCCCTCCCCCAGCCCTTTTCCCCTTTGGTAACTAGAACTTATGGTGCATACATTTTTATAGCCAGAGAGTTGATGGGCTTTCTGACCAGTGACCAGGTTGTAGTATCAATCTGTAGTATCAAATCTATGCAACGAGGATTACAGAAGCCATTCAGTTTCTCTCTCCATATCAGAAGCAGTTCTGGGGTGAACAGAATGCTCCTGTCTGTAAAGTCCTACTCGATGAAGACTCTGATGTGTTTAGATCCTGCCAGGCCTAGCCCGGCAGGAGAGAGGGCCCTCTACCCTCACACAGGCCTCTGCCCTGAACCTTCTTGGGATTGGTGTTGGTGGTAGAGATGTCAGGACACCCGAGACTGTGGAGGCGCAAGTGCACATGCTATTGCCCCTCACACTCTCTCCTCCTGCAAGGAAGCCTAGGAAGCATCGTTCTTTTCGCAGTGACTTCTTCATCAGCCATCCCTCCTCTCACACCCACTCCAGCAGGGCTCTTTGCTTTTTCATTAACATTTGACCCTGAGGTTGGGAAGCCCTGAGGATGCTACCCTCAGTGAACCTCCTCCATGATATGGCAGCTTGAGAAATTATATTCCCAGGGAGAAGACACTCATCTCGTTCCAAGGGGTATTTATGAGCCAATTCCTGTCTCATTACCAGCATTGTATTCTTCTTGGTATCCTGCTAAGCGGCAAATTTACTTCCTCAGGAGGGATGATGTGGCTAAGGACGTGCTTAGAGTTGCTCACTCATTAAATCTAGCTTCCTAAAAAGAAGAAGGACCTTGTCTTTCTGTTAAATGGAGAATCCTTTTGCTGCACCAAAGCTGAAGTGACTTGAGGGCCACAGTGAATTACATGAACCATCAAATGTAGTTATCGTGAAAGAATAGAAAGAAGGAAGGGAGGAAGGAAGGAAGGAAAGTGGCTCTCTATTGAGCCCCATCCTCCAGGGCAGACAGAACATCATATTTCTTTAGGGAGAAAATACTACGTATAAAGCACTTAGGAAACTTGCTAGTCATCTTCTATATACTGACTGAACTTTTACAAAATTCTTCGGTAAGTAATTCTGCCCCAGTGATTACATGTCATGAACTGTTACTTTAGTCCAATAGACAAGTATGCTATATTCATAAAAATATTTGGAGAATATTTTTGGGCTTTTAAGAAGCATTCCCTGAACATTTATATCCAGACTTATGACGTTACACCCCCTGAGACTGACAGAAAACAAACTCAGTGTAATATGTTTCCTGTCTGTTGAGACCATCAAAGTAAGCACTTAGGAGGCCTAGAGAGATTGGCGCTATGGACTCATTTTACAAGGCTACGTAGTCAGGGACTGCTTTCCTCCGTAATCAATAATCATACCGTTGGTCAAGCATAAAATGCGATTCTATTACCATTGTTTTGCACGTCTTTTACATTTCCTGTTTATATGCTTTTTCCTGGCATTCTACTAGCAGACACACCCAAACTGCATCTATACAATACATTTCTGGATAAAAAGTGAAAAGTCCATCATTCAGATAGTTTCAAATAACTGGATACTATGCATTATGGAAAGAAGACAGAAGAGCAATTGGTTGCACTGGTTTTGTATTTCTATGTTTTACCTTTAATTTTTCATGGGGGCAACTCTGCGAGACACAGCCATACCTTCATTTAGTGGCATGTACTGGTAAACTGCATTGATTGCTAAGTTCAGAAGAGAAGCTCCTCTATTAACAAATGAACTCATCATTAGGGTATTCAGATGGTCGAAAATCAATACCTACCGAATTGGTTAAATCAATTAAAGAGACATATCCTGAGAGCACTTGCACAAATATAAAAATGAATTGCTTAATTGCAGCATTTAAATAGATTTCACCGGAATGAGTAAAACATCAAGAGGCTTATATTATATCCTATGGGCTGAGGTATCAGCTGGCAGCATGCACACACACCCAGGATTGCAGCTTAACAGGAGAAAATGTCACTCAGCATTTTGCAACACCTGGATGCCTGCCTGAATTTCCGACTTTACAGCCAGGGATGACAATCTCTAGGAAGACACTCCCCACTATATTTAATCCTCTGGATGAGTGCCCAGGAGGGAACATAGAAACATCCTGTATTTGAATCTTGAACCTGAAAGAAGCAAAAACATCTTCCCTAGCTTTAGAGCATTGGGCTTCTCCGATTTTAATTTAATTCATTGTTTTTCGATGCATACACGATGTAGGCCTGTGCTAGACACCATGGGGGCAGGATTAAAATTTTGACAGGCAGAGATTGGAGGAAATCTGTTCCAGGTGTCCGGAACCTGATAGTCACTTCATAAACATGGGCTGGGTAAAAGAATCGGGGCTGATTGTGGAGTCTGAGAGGCCTGAGCACTGCTCCGGGCATGAGAGAGTGCCGGCGGGTCCCCAGCTCTGTGAAGAGAAGAGAAGAGGCCTCTGGAGGAAAAGCTAGGCTCCAGGACCGTGTGCATCTGGATCCATCCTGCAACTGCCCACGAGGCTCGAATTCATGCCCCAATGAGGAGGGAGTACAGAGCGGTCCAGACAGGGTACATTTCCATAGTGCTTTCCGGCAGAAGCTTGTGCCCTCCTCACTCTTCCTGCAGCTATGGTCCTGCTGGAGACTTACTACTTGTCACTGGGACCACAGCCACTGCCTCTCCTTTGGGCCGCTGGTCTCTCCAGTGTTACCCCCCATTTTATGCTCCCTTTGATCATGAATCCTCCATAGCTTCCCCAGGGTCATCGAATTCCTGATCAACTTCACCCAACCTGCCGCTCAAGACCCTGCCAAGGCCAGTTGAACACAGGCCTCGTAGCGGGTCCTACTTGTCCCTGCATGTGTAGGAGTTCTCTGAGGGTCTGGCCCCAAGATGATGGGATAACAGGACTCAGAAGTGCCTGAATTCCAGTAAGGCTTGCTCCCTCTAGGCTGACTCTTTTGCTGGATACAAAACCCTTTAGCAAGATGCATTTGTCAACTGGTGATTTTGTTTATAACTAAGGTTTTGATGTATTGTAACTTAATGAAAATGAACTGTCTTTGGTGAAGAAGCACGTTTCACTCCTAAGACTCATCTGTCGACACTAATCATTCTCTAAGTGGAGTGAATATGGAGCCACGAGGCAGAGCAGCTCAGCATTGGCTTATTTATTCTGCCCATTAGAAGGGCCAAGGTAAGTGGCACTCAGTTATTCTGTTGCCCTGGGGTTTGTGGATTTGAAAATTCAATTTTCTTTCCCCCAGCCAATCCGAGCCCTCTTGCCCCTGATACTAGGGAGGCACCCCTCACAAAATGACATGTGTCCTTTGCTGGGAGATGATAAATACCTAATAGAGGCTCTCTCTCTACTATGTGTGACCAGGAGAATGAGAAGCGTATTCTTAGTGCATAGTAGGTACCCGATAATATAAGTATGCCAAAACCTACATGGGAGCGAGTACTGATGATATACCTTCAGTACTAGCATACTAGTGTGTTCAGGCTTTCTGTCCCTTTAGAGCATATTATACTCTGGCCAAGGATGCTACAACCATTTTTATCATCAATCTGTATTAGAAAACCCAGTAATCCTTCCACCCTCGTTTCTCCTTTATTCTCACACTATGACTACACTCACAACACTCTGACACCAGATGTGTGTGGGGTTTTCCCACACCAGGCAAAGTTCTGCAACGCCAGCTAGGTGTCCCGCTATTTAACTCAATTCTGACACTGTCTACCTGGAGAGAGCATCACATCCCACTGGTTAAGGGCTCCGTCCCACAGGACTGCCTCCGCCCACTTCAGATGCCAGTCTCAAGCCCAAGTTGTCACCTATGCTTCTGATTAATTGGCTTATACATCAGAGGTTCCAATAACCGCCCCCCCCGGAAGCTCCACAAACCCCATACATTCTCCGTAAAGAATGGGAGGGTGGGCTTGGGAATGCCAAGCTTCCACTCATGGCTTGGTCTTTCTGGTGGCCAGCTGGCCCACATCCAGGAGCCTACCAAGAGTCACCTCATTAGAACAAAAGACACTCCTATCACCCAGGAAATTCCAGGGGATGTAGGACCCTGGGTCAGGAACCAGGGTCAGAGACCAAATACTAGAACAAAAGATGCTCCTAATGCTCTTATGACTTAGGAAATTACGAAGGATTTAGGAGCTCTGTGCTGGGAACCAGGGGCAGAGACCAATGTGTATATTCTCTGTTATTTCACAATACAACTGACTTCTCTGTGCCTCGGTGCCTTTGTTGGCAAAATTAGGCAGCTGGAGTAAAGACTCTCTGTGGTCATTTTAAGGTCTGGTAGTCTATGTTTTAATACACACACAAGTATTTCAGCATATATATATATATATATATATATATATATACACACACACACACACACATAATATATATATACATATACGATTCAGGGATAAATATGGAACCTCCATTGTGGAGTCAAGCTCCATTAGCAAGAAATAAGATCTATGAGCAAGTTTATAAATGTTTATATCTAATGTTCCAAAGACTCCTATGAGATACTTCATGATACGTGCATTATGCCATGCCATATGCTTTGGAAAGGTCTGCTGCTTTTATCTGCCCACCCACTTGAATTTTGAATCTTTAACCTAGGATTGCTAGCTAATCTCAAATTTGGATACCTGTTCTGTGTGCTTACAGTGCTTCTGCTCTTTGCTCTTGCTAAATAAATAGAAATAAATAAATACATCTGCTTAAGAAGAAGACAGATTCTGCTTTCCATTCATGACAAGATTCCTGGGTGTCTGCAGCCTACCTGATAGATTTTCCAGCAGATGGCAGATATTTGGGGAACAGAATAAAGCATTCCTAGGCCCTAAACCAAAGCCCCAGAACATTTTTCCAAGCCAGCATCTAAATTTCAAAATCTTACATTTTCAGTTTGGCAAAGAGTTTTTATTACTGGAGACATTCGTACTGCTCTAACAGATGCTAGAACCCTGATTGAACTCAAAACGTGGACACCTCCAATAAACTTAGGTACACGTGGTACACTGCCTGGGGGTTGTTAGCTGATGACTAAGCCAGAACCCTCCAGGCTGCAGCCATGGATTTGGGGCCGAAACTGGGGCAATGAAGGGGCTTAAGGAAAAGAGCAAGCTTGGACCCAAAGAAAGAGTGGGGATGAGAGGGGCGAGAGGAACGGTGCTGGCCAGCCATTTCCTGCAGCCCAGAGGTAGCGACAAGGGTAACATGGTGACACCTGTTCTTTCCAGCACTTTGATTCTAATTGACTTAATGATTCCCTGCTTCCCAGAGGTGGCTGCTACTCCCCCTACCACCCTCTGTACAGCGCCAGATATGTGCTGTGTGCTCTCTGTAGACAAAAGGCTGTGGTCATCCCTGTCCTACTGGAGAGTTATCGTTTCTGAAAGAACAAATTGTACACATTTTTGTTTCCACTTGGACCTTGGGGCAAGCAGCACATCCTCGCCAATGTGTGATTTAAGGCCATGGTGAGAAAGTGTTACGCTAAGCAAAACAGCCATTGGGTTTGCGATGGAAATGCTCATAGATGGACACTTCCTAAGTGGTAGTGGATGTTAGTATCTGGTCATCAGCAGTGACGGACATGACACGTGTGCAGACGTTGTGCTCCTCTGCATCTGTGTGCTCAAAGCATTTTATGAAGATTACAATAAAAAGGCAATCTATGGAGATTACGAGTCAAAATATTTGGCACTAAAAGAAGACCTAATTACAATGAAAAAATTCAGCAAGCAGGTTTCTAAACAGTCATAGACTTGCCTGGAGCATATTAAAAATCACATCATACAAGCCCTAAGCAATTTCTTATAATCTAGTCTCTATGCTAATACAGCCAAATGGAAAACACAATCTTGGGAATATGAAGGCCAATGTTATTCTATTAACCTTATATGTTATCCTATTTACTTTCCTGTCTTTAATGAATAAATTAAAATATCCGTACAGATTTTATTCTGCTACCTTCTGCAGCCTTCACAGCCCAAACGCCATCATTTTGTGGGGCATTTCAATGAAAGGCAATGACAGATAAACTGTTTACATTAAAAGACTCTATCAAAGTTATTTTGCACCCGGTTTCATCCTAATCCACCCGCTTTTTTTATAGCCCTGACGGGCTGACCTCTCTTGCTGTGGGTGCTATGTTGATATCATTATGGAAGAGGCCTTCCCCAGCCTTTCTGCTGATAACAAAGTAAATGGAAATGTAGAGAAACCTTGGGGAGGTGACAACTTGTTCAGCGTGATGAGAGAAGAACTGTGGCCAAAAAATACGAAGCATTACAGCAGGGAAGAGTATCTGTTGTCACAACGAATGAATTCACTGCAGCGCATCAGGGGCCAGCTGAGAGCAGCAGTAAAATGTATTGCCCCCCTTTTCATTAGCAAACTTTAAACAGAAAAGTGGGCTTGAATTTCACTTAGCCACTAGGTTTGGAAAGTTCAGTATGCATCCCAGGTACAAGGAACACATCCCAAAGCTGCCAGAATGTTCAGATTTTCTGCTACCGTGTAATTCATTTCCTATGCAATGATCAGATAACAACCTAGCCAGTGAGCTGGTCCCACAATAAGAACAAAAACAAATAAACAAAAATGAATCAAGTATAAAACCGAAATCAAGAACCTGGATTAAAAGCAAGCTGTTTCATGTGTGAGGTAATTAGTGATCTTCAGACAAAAAGTAAAATTATGAAGTGGAGGAAAAGAGCTCGAAGACAATATTTTTCTGTAAATGTTCACAGGCTTGAGGTGCAGCTCTGCTACTAGCGTCTAGTTGAAAAGTCCACACGTACCCAGTAACATGCTTTGAATTAAGCACCACATTGCTAAGGGCAATCCCTTGGCAGAAAAAGAAAGAAGATTGGGTTAAATAAAATTGGGTACATCGGAGCTACTTACGATAATGTGTCCAGACACAACTCATTAGAATGTCTTTGTGCTCAAAGCAAATTGAAATTGTTCAGCTCTGTTTTTAAAGCACCATCACACAACTCCAAGCTTTATCTATAGAGTCCTTTAGCTGAGCCTGGTCACTAATTGAACATTTCCAGCCATAGTGCCCGTTTTCGGAATTTCTAACTGGGCTAAATGAAGTCACCTAAGGTTTCAGTTTCATTCACATTAATCATAAGATGGTATTAATATTAGAATTCCCTAAAGGTCGTTTCTAACAATACCTATTTCTTTTATGGCCTTTATAATGCTAAAGGCTGACGCTGCTAAAGCCAGTCCGAGATGATTAGGGCATGGGAGGGCCGTGCCCAGATCTAACCCAGCTTCAAAACCCAGGCATCACAGACCATCCTGCTGCCAGAGCATAACAGACATTACATGCTTCAAGCTGTGTAAATCAAACATCAGGATAACACGCAAGGAAACATCAAGAAGCTGTTTACCTGGCTCTATGAGTATGTACTGGAGGGGGCTCTGGAGTTGGGCCACCACACATTCTAGAAGCCTTTGGAATAGGTCAAATTGTGGATAGGTTAAAACTTCAAAAATGGCAATTTTAATAAACCTGTCAATACAATTTCTTTGTTAAAAAAACATTTGTGACTGACTAGGCTACTCATATTGAAAGAGAAGCACCAGGTCTATATCTTTAGATCTTTCACTGAACTGCAAACACAGCATCAATAACTGCTTCTCAGTTGTAAATGAGAATTGATTCCAGGTTTAACCCCTCATTTTCAGGAGTTCTTTTAATCCCGAGAAACATAAGAAGAAAAATGGACCGAAAGGAAAACTGCAGGTTCAGTGGTATGAGGGGCGAGGGTGTGCAGAGAACCCCACACCGATGCACATGCAGGAAGCCTGTCCTACTGGATGGTGCTGTGCTCAAGCCAAACCCCAGGGGACTCATCACAGCATCACTGCCTGCTGTGCATGACTGGCTTGAAAATGGCAATTCAGTAACTGTTGTATGGAGAAGGCCAGGGTTGGGTTTCATATTTATGATGCCAAGAGTGGCAGCTGAGAAGGAAAATGCAGTCAGCTGGCTAATGGACATCATGGAGCCCCCCTATCCCAACCATGTTATTGTTTTAAATTTTTATTGAAATATAGTTCATTTACAAAAAAGAATATGTGTGTGTGTGTGTGTGTGTGTATAACTGAATCACTTTGCTCTACATCCAACCCTGTTATTGATAGCTGACTTCAAAAACAAAACAGAACATACTGCAACTCGTATGTTCATGCGGACTAAGTTCAAAACACTGCATCCAATTCAAACACTGTTCTGGAACATTCCAACGTCCGATGTCAACTTTAAGTAATTATTTATTTTCCATTCAGGGGAAGTTCCTGAGAGAAAACCAAGGTGAGAGTAGAGTGTCAAAGCAGACCCTTATAGCCTTTCTCCAGGGCCCAGTGAGAACTCAGAAAGAGAAATAAGAACTGTGATCTGAAGGTATGACTCAGCTCTCCACCCATGTCAGTTCTTTGAAGAAAAACTCTTTTTCAGAGACACATAATTTTCCTGGAGGACTTGGTGCAGTGTCATTGGCAACCTGGCCTTTCTTCCTGGGATGTCTAGGTTAAAACTTGTCAGAGCTCAGAGGGGAGGAACGTCATTCATACCCAATGGATGTCTTTTGGGTGCAGTTAGGACATTCAACCCAGTTCCTAGCAGATCCCTCTGGGCACCAAGGCCAAAATGAAGGGCAAGATCTATTTACCAATGGACCCCAAAGAGGGGGCTTCCAGTTAATGTTTAAAAGGGCCATAAGGAAGAACAACCTCCGATCTGCATAGCGTTTGTGGCTTTCAAAGCATTTTCTTATACACGATCTTCGTCTCGTCCTCATAATACTCCAATGAGTTAGGCGACAGTGGTTTATTCTAGTGTACTGGTGAGAGATCTGAGACTTTGAGATGTTAGGTGACTTGCCCGATGTCATGCAGCTATTACGTGACAGAGCTGGGATTGAAGTCCAGGCTTTTCTAGTCCAAAAACCATGCTCTTTTTAAACCATTTTAAAAATCTGAAGTATAGTTCATTTACAGTTTGTATTAGTTTCAGGTGTACAGCAAAGTGATTCAATTATACTTACATATATTGTTTTCTAGATTCTTTTCCATGATAGGTTATTACAAGATATTGAGTAGAGTTACAGTAGGTCCTTGTTGTTTATCTATTTTATACATAGTAGTGTGTATCTGTTAATCCCAAACTCCTAATTTATCCCTCCCCATCCCCTTTGGTAACCATAAGTTTGCAAAAGCCATATGCACTCAATGACTACACTTACAGTTCCTCATGCCTAGGTGCACACAGCTAATACATGTTAGGACAAGACAGAATCTTTTCATTCAAGTTTGCCACATACTGGCTGTTTACCAGGTAGTTAATTTAGCAGCTCTCTTTAACATCCCATACCTTACAAGAAAAGGGAAAGTAATGGATCCAGTCTCTCAAATATGAGGCATTTTAGATTGTTCCTAGTAGTAGTAACGATGATGATGATGATCTTGATGATGGTGATGATGTAAAGTAGTGAGTACTTACTATGTGCTAACCATAGTGTCAAATGATTTGGCCTGTATTCATTCACTTAATCACTGAATCCTCACTATGACCCAATGAAGTAGGTGCTATTGCTACCTCTGTTACCTCCGTTTTACAGATACTTAGGTCTTCAGCCCAAGGTCAACCAACAAGTGACAGAGCCAGGATTCAAACCCATTCGACTACACACCTATGCTCTCTTGCTCACTCTCCCCCATGGCGCCAGTACTGCCACACTACTGATGTCCAAACCACATGGACACAGCTGCTTCCCAAATAGTCCCAACCGAGGGAGCAAGATGCAATGGGGAATGTGGAGAGAGCACGCAAACTTTTAACAAATATTTTCAGGGTAAAATCACCATGGCTTTTCCACTGAAACTATGTGCATATGTGATTGTGCATCTCTGACATTAAAGAGTCACCAGAAGGTAAAATATCTGGTTAAAAATATATTTTACATCCCCGACTCTCTATGGCCGACCGTTTGGCATCTTTAGTTTGTATATTACGCTTCTCCCCTTCAGGCTTCCTCCTGTATTTTCCCGTTTGCAGGAATAATACTTAGCATTTAAACACATCCTAATTGTCCTATTTGTGTCTGTGCACAGGACCCGCTCAGTATGGCCAATACTGCCGTCGGGGGTGCTCGTGGTGGGGCAGGGAGAGGGGAGGGTGTTCTGATTGCAGGAGACTTGGGACTGAAATGTCAAATTAGAAACTGACACATCTCGACCCCGTGTTTCATTTTCATAGTTGCATTTGCAATGCATTCTCTTGGGATTCTTTATGTTGTAAACCATAGCATTAGGTCTTAAGAGCTTTGGGGGAAAGATTGGTGTGTACTCACCAAATCTGGGCAGTTTGGGTTCAACGATTATGCATGAGATGATCTGAGGATGTCTCCAGAAAGCTAATGGCTTTTTTATTGAACCACATGTGCCTGAATGTAGCTACCAGGTTCTGAGAACGTTTCTAAGTATAATGACGGCTCAAACCAATGGTGTGGTCTGGTCCCTTGGACACATCATTTATTGTACCAATGCATTTGTTCGGACGCTTTTCCCTCCAATCATCCTGCCACAAATAGATGTGGCCGGAGATATGATGGTCCCAATTACAAGATGAGAGAATAGTACCATATGACCTATGTGGCACCATGTTATCTCACCTGAAAAGAAAAGGATTTTGGTGGTTCCTCAATAAGTTAAACATAAATTACCATAGGACTCAACCATTCCACTTCTAGGGGGAAGAATCAAAAGAACTGGAAAAAATTAAAAGATTCAATGCAAAAGAACTGAAAACAGGTGTTCAACAAAAATATATACTGTATACACAAAGGCTCATAGGAACTCTATTTGCAAAGCCAAAAGGTGGACCCAAATGTCCATCAACTGATGAATGGATGAACAAAAGGCAGTATATATCCATGTGACAGAATAGTATTTAGCCATAAAAAAGGAATGCAGTACTGATCCAGGCTACAAGATGGATGCACCTAAAAAACATGATGCTAAGTGAAAGAAGCCAGACACAAAAGGTCACAATATTGTATGATTTCATTCAAACGAAAAAGGCAAATCCATAGAGACAGAAAGTAGATTAGTGGTTGTCAAGGGCTGGGGAGTAACTGCTTAATGTACGATTTCCTTTTGGGGTGATGAAAATATTCTGGAACTGGTGTTGGATCCACAACCTTGTGAATGGACTAAATGCCACTGAATTGTAGACTTTAAAATGGTGAATTTTATGTTATGTGGATTTTACCACCACAACAAAAAAAAAAAAGGAAAATGATGTCAATCCACACGTATTTGAAAAAGAATACTGGGCCTCAGAAAGCCAGAACTCACCAAAACTTGCTGTCACTGTGGCTTGTGCTACTGCAAAAGCATTGTCTCCTGGCCTTTAGCCTTTGGGCTTTGTAACTAGTCCTCGAACTCGAGGGCTCATTTGCGAATGTTTATAACCTTGCTCCCTGGACCCAGCTAGGGGGGAGTAAGCTGTCATTTTGCCTTACCTCAGATATCCCAGTTCAACCTCCCCTTCAAATGAGAAGCTTTGTGGGGAAGGCGTGGCAGGCTAAGGGAAGCAGGCCACAGAGAGCTTCCCACTCACCGACTGGGATTACCTGAGGGCCTCGGCATTGACACGGTCACCGCATACATCCTAAAACCCCAGATGATTCAGGCCAACTGACCTGATGCCACTTTTTCAGGTAAATACAGAAAATAACAACTCGAGAAGCCAAAAAAGGAGACTGCACTTGTGTAATCACATAGAGAAGACGTCAACATGCAAACTCTACCTTCACTTACTGTTGATGACTTGCTTGAAGCATTTTCATTAAAATGTCATCTTGCATCTGTCAAAATCAATGACCTAGGACTGGGGTGGAGGGGTTATTTACCATTATAATGTCCTTTTTTTTTTTTTTTTTTTTTTTGCGGTACGTGGGCCTCTCACTGTTGTGGCCTCTCCCATTGCGGAGCACAGTCTCCGGACGCGCAGGCTCAGCGGCCGTGGCTGACAGGCCCAGCCGCTCTGTGGTATGTGGGATCCTCCCGGACCGGGGCACGAATCCGTGTCCCCTGCATCGGCAGGTGGACTCTCAACCACTGCGCCACAAGGGAAGCCCCATTATAATGTTTTTGTCACTGGCATATTAAATGCAGAAAACAGGAATGGCAGACACGTGAATTTAAGTGTGCATTTTACATTTGCTCTGGAGTCCATGACCCAGGTAGGAAAGGGATTGCTTGCATTCAGTAAACGTACCACAAGCACCCTGGGAGACGACTGTGTTTGTTCTTGATAAAGTACCAAAGTTGCAAAGATGCAATTTTTACATATTATCCAAAACGCAAGCAGAATAAAGCGGAGAAAGGGAGAGGGAAGTTTTGGCTACATAACATTGAAGAAGTACTCAATTTTAAAGTTACGCGGAATGGTAGGAGTTCTCGTGCGGTCAACAACTGTAGATGAAAATGGAGTAGATAAGCCTTGAAGAGTTTTCCCTAAGATTTTTTCTTTGCAGGCTCCTCAGAAAATATTTAGTGAATAAGGAATTCTGTATTTGTTAACTATCTTGAAACACTAGTGCATGAGCATTCCTTGAAACACCCTGGTTTCAGTTTTATAACTTAGATTTCACGGTAGAAAGAACATGGTCCGGTATTGGCTTTAAAAAAAAGGCGATGTGGCACATATATACAATGGAATATTACTCAGCCATAAAAAGAAACGAAATTGAGCTATTTGTAATGAGGTGGATGGACCTAGAGTCTGTCATACAGAGTGAAGTAAGTCAGAAAGAGAAAGACAAATACCATATGCTAACACATATATATGGAATTTAAGAAAAAAAATGTCATGAAGAACCTAGGGGTAAGACAGGAATAAAGACACAGACCTACTAGAGAATGGACTTGAGAATAGGGGGAGGGGGAAGGGTAAGCTGTGACAAAGTGAGAGAGTGGCATGGACATATACACACTACCAAACGTAAAATAGATAGCTAGTGGGAAGCAGCCACATGGCACAGGGAGATCAGCTCGGTGCTTTGTGACCACCTAGAGGGGTGGGATAGGGAGGGTGGGAGGGAGGGAGATGCAAGAGGGAGGAGATATGGGGATGTATGTATATGTATGTCTGATTCACTTTGTTATAGAGCAGAAACTAACACACCATTGTAAAGCAATTATACTCCAATAAAGATGTAAAAATAAAAATAAAAATAAAAAAATTTAAAAAGGCGATCCTTCTGTGTTCCTTATTTGAGGCTCTCAGCACACCCAGGAGGACCCCACACGTGAGACAGTTTTCTGTCCCAAAGAAGACACATCAGCATCACTGATATCACATCCTACACTGCCATTCTCATGATTCATACATGATACCTGGCTTTTTCAAATCAAGATGTGCAGGCTCATTGGAAATGCTAAAAACACACATTCCTGCCACCTAATCTGGTGGTAAGTACTGTAAATACTTGTGATGCAGAATGGAAGGAAACAGGGCAGCAGCAAGTTTTTGCCAAATGCCTTTTGCCTGAAGGTTCACGTGAGCCGCAAGCTGCTGGGCACTGATTGTCAGCTGTGTCCTGAAGTGTCACCCCTGGGAAAGGTGAACGGAGCAGTCATGTTTATACCCTAAGGAATGAATGAATGAGTGGGGGCGCTAGGCCTCATGGTGGAGTCACTACAGGAAAGTTACACCGCACTCAAGACCATACTTAGTCCAGGAGAGGGAAAGACGTGAAAGTGTGAGCTGATTCGACCTGTTCCAGAGCACTATGCCTGCCCTTGCTTCTTTCCCTCTCTCCAAAGTTCACAGATGAAGCGGGTAGGCTTCTGGATGGCAAAACCATTCCAGTTCCTTTAGCTCCATCCCCGTGGGTCCCAAACCGAGCCCTAAACTGTTCCTACCTGGTAGAGCTCAGTGGCAGTGCACTGAGTGGTCAAGGTCTTCACGGGCTCAAGGTCGTCTTCATCACTGCTCAGCTTCAGGTCGTCTTCAAGTGTCCTACAAAAAAAAGCCGAGTGGCATTGACGTTAAAAAGCGTCTTTTCTAAATCATCCTCAGATACATCTTGGGACGAGGATAAAGTATTGGAGCTCCAATCTGACAGCTGCAATTCTGTCAAAGGTGCAGAGGGAACCAAGATTCTTTCAGCTAATTAGATATTTGAGCTCTTATATTTCTGTCAGACTCGGCACACATCCTGCCTCTCTACCTTCCCCTAAATCAAGGGGGAAAAAAGCACTATTTCAGCATCTCCAGAGATGACTGGAGTCTATATATTTTTACTACTGAAAGTGTAATAAATGTTCAGATCAATCACTGTGGAGGTGGAACGTGCCGCTGGATCTCTACAGGAAAAGATGCTCCAAGTCTCCCATGAAAGAATAGGGTCACGACGGCAGCCCCTAGCTCTAGAGGCTGACGTCAAGGCCTGCGGGGGCTCTCCGGATGGCAGAGGCAAAAGCCCCAGTGAATCTCCACTGCCTTTCCATGCCTTCTAAACAGTGGCAGCTCGGTGGCCACAAAATAGCTGGGCGAGAAATGGCTAGTCATTAACCTTTTGATATATGACCCATCTCTTCCCGTAAAATTTGATCCCAGAGACATAAGCCCATGATGTGGATAAGAAATCTTTCTCTCCTAAGGCAAGGTACCTGAAAAATACGAGTGGTCTGAATTTGGGTGATGAACTAGCACTTTCAAAATTGTTTACCGAGCACACAGAGCTTTCTGTTTCTATAGGGATATTAATTCCAGTGCCACCCGCTCTCCAGCTCCAAATCTGAGCTACAGCAGGAAGAGTGACTTATTTCCTTAAAATTCCAGTTACACTCCTTTCAAAGACCAACTGGTGTCAATATTTTTTATTTCTTAAACGCAGGTTTAGACCTCATCCCCAGCCTCTCTGGACTGATTACTAGTTTCTGAGCATGCTTTGCTCTTTCTTGCTTCCAGACTCTGTGTCAGGCTCAGCTACAAGTCTAGAAGTCCTTTCTTCAACTCTGGAAGTCCTATTTTTTCCTCCATGGCTCAGTCAGATCCCACCTCCGCCACAAAAACTTTTGAGGAAGAACCCCTCTTCCCTCTCCCCACCCCAGCTCTGGCTGATGCCAGCTCCGGCTGGCCCCCGAGCACCGCCCCCAGCCCCCAGTTCCCACGTGCACAGGCGCGGTAACTTATCTACCTCTGCCTTCCACACAGCGTCTTCCCAGAAACGATACAGTCCACCAGCCTAATTTTGCAGACAAGCAAAGAAAGGTTCCGAGAGGCCAAGTGCTTTGCTCAAGGTCACACAGCTACTTAGTGCTACAGCACGTCCTAAAACTCCCACCTCCTGATTCCCACCTATGTGTTATTTCCAGAAGGGAAGCTGGAAAGCGAAAGGCAGCTTCTAATTTGATAAATAGGGGAGCGTGTTATGTCAGAGGTTATGTCCAAATGTTAGAAAGAGCTTCAGGTCAGAGTGGGTTC
The DNA here is from genome assembly GCF_964341445.2 of Mesoplodon mirus. Classification (NCBI taxonomy): domain Eukaryota; kingdom Metazoa; phylum Chordata; class Mammalia; order Artiodactyla; family Ziphiidae; genus Mesoplodon; species Mesoplodon mirus. The sequence continues at coordinate 135,418,018 of NC_138981.1, read as the reverse complement.
CAGAAACCCTCCAAAGAAAGCCCAGCTCCTCCACTTTCATGCTCAGCCACATAAGACCAGGATGAGTTCACTAAGGTCTGAAACCCGAAGACGGATATAAAGGATGATTGGTGGGAAGGACAGTTGTTAGAGTTGGTTTCAGATAAACGAAATTTGCAGGATTTATGACTATCCTTCAAGAGACTAATGGATGTTTGGAAGATCTTAGAGGAGACAAAATGTATCTTGGCATTGCTTTTGCAGCTGCAGGCTTATAACTCTGAACAAATAATTCTTTACAGCACATTGTGCTACATGAAGACAGTATCATTCTCACAAGCTTAGAACTCAAACATTTAAAAACAACCTATGCTGGACTTCATTTTCTGTGTGTACACGTGTATGTGTGTGTGTGAACACAGTGTTAATTTACACCTAAGTGTTCAGCAAAATAAATGATAAATGATTCTTACCCTTTAGAGGATCCATTTCTGTGTCAGGGAAGGTGCTAAGTATTTGACCAGCAGCATGTAATTCGTGATTTGGACCTTATGAAGGAAGTTCCCATAGTAATAATAATGATTACTCCCATTTTCCAGATGGAAACACTGAGGCCTAGGGAGGTTAGGGAACTTGTTCATGGTCACACAGCTTGGAAATCATGGTGGCAAACATGGAACCCAGACCATCTCCAGCCAGAACTTGAGAGTATATAATGTATTCCTAGAGGATGTAACTTACAAAGGACAGAATATGAAATAAAATCAACAGCAACAACAAAACCCCCACAAAACAAAACATATTGACATGGGATCAAGATGTTTGGGTTCAATTGTGGGCTAATCATAAACTCTGATATCTTGGGTAAGTCATTTGCTGTCTCTGCGCCTCATCTGTGTCCCCCATCCGTTAAATGGAATAATAATTAAACTTTTTCATATGGTGGTGGTGGTGAGCATAACATGAATTAATGCATGTGAAATGCTTTATAAAAACGCAAAATAATGCAGGGTATCTTTTATTAGTTTAGAAACATCACCACAGTCAGAAATAATGTACAGCATTAATACTGTTAGCAAGTAATCACAAGCCAACTCTTAGTGACATTTTGTTCCTTTCATTTTAGTTTGCCAAGCAACCTGAAGGTAAGCTGTGGTGACTCGGGAAACGTGTCAGTGTCTCAAAGCTGGATCCACAAATGGGCTCAGGGTCTTCAGCCTACCCTCCTTCAGTTAGAACCAGAGCGCGGAGACAGGAACTCAGCACTTATTTGACTCTCCGATCAACTCTGTATGATCTTAATATGGAAATGAAAGACCCTCCAATGTACAGTTCTGGAAATAGGCAGCCAATCTGTACAGTGATTGACATTAAACATCTCCCATGCAAGAAGCTTGGTATGGATCTGGTTGTTAATAAAGGACAATCTGATGTATAGATTCAAGTCCCGGCAAACACAAGTCAAGGAAGTAACTGGGAAGGCAAACTAATGCGTTCTCTCTGGAGGTGTTAAGCATTCATTTCATTCCACCCTTTCCCTGACCTGTTAAGCTTTATTATTGAATCTACATGGACTTGTTTGCGTTTCCATTCATAGCTAATGCTGAACATTACTCTAGGGAAAGTGGAGGATTATCAAAGATTTGGGATTTAATTATTATAGCAGCACCATTCATGCCCATTGCAGTTGAGGTGGTCTCAGCAGAAAAATGGTAATCTCTTTTCATGAGGTTATAATTCCATAGATTCAGCATACACTGGACAGCCCCAAATGTGAACAGACCACGCTGACGTGAATGTCTGCCTACGCGTGTGGTCGTCAACAACAACAACGACTGCTGTTCTTCCACTTTTCAATTAGATGAAAACAGAACAAAGCAGCCCTCCTTAGTGACTTCAGATGTCTGTTCCGGATCTAGTGGTTCACGAGGTCTGCCTTTGTGTGAAAACTCTGTTTTTATTTTTACTATGACTTATCATTTCTTGAGTATTAAGAAGTAAAATAGTCCATAAAAACTGTGTCAACCAAACAAAGTCCTGGTCCTAGAAAAGCTCAAATACTGAAAGTTGGGGCAGATGAGATGGAATGAACAAAAAGAAGACTGGGGAGGGCTTGGAGGAGAAGGGAGAGCCATGTTCAGGGGCTTCTCTGCTCCTAAGGCTCTGGGCCTCGAGCTGATCCTGGTGGCCTCAGAGGGCTCTTGGCACTGGGACATCCTAGGACACTACAGTGTGACAGGCCCCATATTACTTATACTGTAACATCTGCTCTCCAGAAACCTTGCTACTTCACAGAGTGGAAAGCTCGGGTGATTTTGAAGAGGAAAAAATAGAGAGCTAGAAACATTATTCCGGAAGGTTCTATGGAAATGAAGACTTTAGTTGTGGTAGCATGAACCTCAGAGCAAGGGCTTGAGAGCCAGACAGACCTGAGTTCAAATACGGGATTTTCTAATGAGTTTGCTCTCTTGAACTAGTTAATAAAACTCTTTGAATCTCAATTTTCTCACATGTTAAAATCAGTAACAATAATACCTACTTTGGAGAATTTTTGGAAGGATTAGAAAAAGAAAGTTTATACAAATTGCCTAGGAGTCAATACAGGTAGCTATTGCTTTCATCTTGGTTATTATTGCTATTGTTGTTATTATTACCTGAGCAATGGTGCTGTAGAGTTTGGAACAATTTTTTTAAAAAGCTCTGGTGGTGACCCAAAGACTGGCAGAGGCACCAGCTAGCAGGCATCATTGGAAGCCCCTGACCAGGTGAGGAGAGGTTCAGAGATCCTTAAGGAGTTTGGAAAGTTTCTGGGCTTGGATTTATTCTCTAGAATGTTCTAAACACATGATGGCTGTTTGGGGTTTCCTGAGACCCTCCCAGAGTGCCTAAGATCCCCTGTATATCTGAAGGCTAGTTGCAAGAGGAAACACCCAGTTTCAAGCGAGAGTTTAAAAAAAAAAAGAGTGCCTCTGACGTCCTGCTCCTTATAGCTGTGGAGCGACCTGCAGATTCAGAGAAAGGGACCAAGGAGGGCCCCCACTGGATGCTGTGCTCACCTTGGGCACTGTCTTTGGGCCTGCCACCCTCAGGAGGCTGTTCCAAGACACACGTGACTTTAACCTTTGTATGTAAGACTGGGCTTCGTAGGCTGTTAGTTGATATGGAATCCTTGCTCAGAAGCAACCTTCCAAACCCTGAGTGGTTCTCCGGGCTTGCAAGCCTACACAGTGCCTCTCTGTGAATTTCAAAATGGTGCCCTCTGGGCAGACAGCCCATCAGGTGCATTACTTATTATGGGCTGGATTCCAGCTTCCAGGTGTCAGTGGAAGTAGCTGCCATGTTGGCGGCTGATGCGCAGATGGACTACGGCTCTTACCGTTGGAAGTGCCTAGAGTGCTACTTGTCTCACCCGTCACCAGGTGCAGATACCTACTACATCCCCAAAGTACGGCCACAGCCTTTGTCTGATGCTTTTAGGCATTTGTTTCTACTGTTCAGTAGCTTTAATCGTTTTGAGTTCTGCCAGTTAGGAGTTGTCCTGTGTTGTCTTGTAGCTTCCATCTCGTGGCCTGAGCCCTGTTCTCAACAAGCCACACTGGGAGACTGGACATGGAATGGGGATGGGAGGTAGAGCCAGTGCTGCTATTTCCATCGTGCAGGGGAGGGAAGGAGGCTGTTCCAGTCAGGTTCTAGGCTCTCAAAACTTGAGAACCATAGCTTTTGTCCCAACTATTTTGGGGCTTTCAGAGGACTAGCTTAAATTACCATTGTCCTCATAAGTATTCAGAGCTGATAGCAATCAAGTGTTTTGTTGTTGCTTTTGGCTCCAAATGAATAACACAGCTGAGGTGGGCTGGACATCCCAGAGAGTCTGGGGGATGCCTGAAGACCTGAGCCTTCTTGTCAGGCAGCCTCTTACCGTGGGCCCTTTTCTAGAATAGTATCTTAGTCCTATTGACTCCTTAAAGGACACTTCCTCTTCATAAAGTAGGCTGGGAGGAATGAAACAGGACCTGATTAGAATTACTCACGGAACTCTATATTTCCCTACCTAGTGCTTTGTAGTCTCTGCAGCACTGAATCACTTGTGGGTAGTAAGGCAGGTGATGAGGAAGAGGCTGTGATATTTTTCAAAGTATTCATTCTGTTTCCCTGAGGTAAAGGTGTTCAGGCTCTTTTCTTGGGAGAAGCTGCATTTAATTTTCTCAAGGCTTTAACTTAAAAGTCAGATTCCATGACCACCCCACTGGAGATCCTGGAAATTCCGAGTCTGAGGGCTGAGGCAGTGACAAATAGTTTGAAGATTCAGACTATATTCTATGGAGATAAATCTCCAAGATCTATCAGGTGGGACCTCTAGCCTGGTGTCACCCAGTGGGCCCACAGCCTGGGTCCAAACTAGATCATGCACCCTGCCATGGGCATACAGACCAGAGAAGGAGTATCTTCTGTAGCTGATGGCGTTCTCAGGGTTTCAGAAAGTGGGCATCTCATATGCTTACTGTGGTTCCTGAACAAGAGAACTGAGAGTTCCCTTAGGGACCATCTAGTCCAGGTTTTGGCAAACTGAGGCCTTCAGTCCAAACTAGCCTTCCCTCTGTTCTTGTACTGCCTGTGAGTTAAGATTGGTTTTCACATTTTTAAATGGTTGAGAAAAAATCAAAAGAAGAATAATATTTCATGAGATATGAAAATTATATGGCATTCAAATTTCCTTATCCGTTAACAAAGTCAAATTGGAACATACCACACCCATTAATGTACATATTGCCTGTGCTCTTGTGCTGCGATGGCCGAGTTCTGTAGCCATAACAGAGAACATAGGGCCCCAAAAGCCTGAAATATTTACTATCTGAGCCTTTACGTAAAAACGTTTGCCGACCCCTGCTGTAAACCAATGGTTTTCAAACTTTCCTACACACACGAATCCTCCCCTGCCAGGTGAAATCTTATAAGAAACCCATGCTTAAAGATTAAAGCCATGGTGCTTTGCTCACAGCCAGGTTGGGCGACCTCTGGGGTACCCCAGGGATTAGATGAACATAGTGCGAAAACAATCATCTGGTCAAGTCTTATTTGTTGGAGGTAATTATGGCTCCATGGATATTGCCCAGGATTTAGTTAGAGAACGTGAGTTACTTAACCTCTCTGAACCTCAGTTTATTCCTCTGTGCAATAGGAATAAAGAGAATATCTATCTCAGAGATTCAGGGAATGCCGAATAGTCTGTTTGGCTCGAGTCCTGAGTACAGACAAGGCAACAGTAGGAAATAAAAGAGTAAATATCCTGTTTATAGCTGCACATGTGGTAAATATGGATTTATATCTATATCGCATACATAAGCCAAAGCTAATAGTGTGAGCCTTGATGTATATGACTATTGACTTGTATCAGACTGTCACCTCTTCATCCTTGGACTTCCTTAGAATTGATCACATAAATTCAGCACAATACCAATTTTCTGCTCCATGGGCATTATCTTGAATTTGATTTTCATTTTCTTGGTATATTTCTCTGGGTTATGTAATTTTCTCTGAATGTGGGAACTCAAGTTATCATGCAAATGACAAACTGCCTAATAGAATTCAGTTGGCTTTCAAGAATGTTACACACACCAAAACACTATTGTATCATTTTTTAGGGGTGTGTGTAAAAACATCTAAGAGTGGATTTCCCTGGAGAAGATCATAAACCAGTGAACCAACCTAGACCTGAAAACAACTGCTGGGATAATTCCAAAAGGGAAAAGACAATCTTTTGTTTTAAAAACTATCCCAAGGATGCATCTTGATAGTAGATGGTGCAACTCTTCAGTAGGACTGTATGCATCATCTTGAATGAATTTCCTTTTAGTCATATTAGGTGATATGGAAAGTCATCCATGCGGAGTAATAAGGATTCATTCAAGACCATTTCCTGGGCCTGGTATTTGTGGGTGAGACAATGTTACAGTTTTTGGAGTTGGGCTGTGCTGAATTTAAGCCTCAGCTCTAAAAGATACTGAGTATGGAGTGGGGCAAGTTACCTACCATAGCTTCAGTTTCCTAATCTGTACCATGGAAACAATAATAGTACCTATTTCAGAAGGTTGGTATGAGGATTAGATGAGATTATGTATGTAAGGTGGTTGGTAAACACTCAGTTACTTGCGATGACTGTGCTTGGCCCTGGGGTGGCAACTATTTGGATGACATGGTCCCTTCCCCTAATAAACTCACACTTTAAGAAGGACAAAGACTTGATAAACAAACAATAACAATGTAATGTTGTACGTTCAATGTCAGAGGCATGTAAGAAGGGACTCAAAGAAGGAATGTCGAAGTCTACCCAGAGAGTCTGGCGAAGGCTACCCAGAAGCAGTGGCCTTCGAGCAATGCCTCCAAGGCAGAATGAACTGCCAGGGAAGGAAGAAGGAAAGAGCAGCCTAAGGAGAACAAGCAGAGGTACCAAGAGACCTGAGGTTTGGGGAAGAGTGGGGTGCTTGGTCTGGCTGGAATATACCACATGTTGGCACTAGTGAACAGGGCTGAGTCTAAGGAGGTAGCTAGGGTGAGACCGGACCTTGCCTTGCTCTAAAGAATGACGGGGAGGGGAAAGAACCACAGTTTTTAAGCAGAGGAGGGACATGGAGAGCCAGAGGTAGAGATCTCTGAGAGCAAAGAACCTAGATCGACTGGAAGAAGGAGGTAGCCCGGACACCTGCTGGACCACCATTGTCATTGTCCAGGGAACAGAGGGCGGTGGCCTGGGCCAGGGCACTGACAGTCAGGTTGGGGGAGAGAAGGGTCCAGATTCTACAGACATGTTGGCATTAGAATCAATGGAATTGGGACACTGACGATCCTCTCGTCCAATGTCTTCCCAGCCACTCTGAGGGCACTGAACGTATGTCACGAACTCTGCCCATCTCCAAAGCACACACACACTCCCTCACACTGGGCTGTCCCTCTCTCCTGATGAGTGTCCCCTCCTTGTCCCACGGCTTGGCTACCTACACTAGGACCTTGGCTACCAGGGCAGAAGGAGTGTCTCTCATACTCAACCTTTCTTTCTGGAGACACATCTCGCAAGTGCCATTCCCAACTGATGAAGCAAGGCAGATTCGTTCCATGAAGGCTCCTTAGAGCGACCATAGCTGATTAGAGAGTAGAAACCCCTGTGGTTCCTTCCAAAGTACCTCCCAATCACACAGGGTACTTCATTACTTGTCTCTCTACATCAGCTCCTAATTGTTAAAGGATTAAGTAAAGAACTCCTTTATCAAGCTGGTCCATTAATCTCCATCTAAGGAAACTCTTCAAAACAACTGAAATATTAAGTTGCTATTAAGCACCCTACAACCCGTGCCTGCTGACAGCCCCTGTGTCTTCCATTAAACTCGATGGGATCTGGGACCAATTCTTAGTTATATCTGAGGAACTGCAAATCCTCAGCCGCTGATAACACAACACTTTAGCTTGGAGTGCATTAAACTGTTTCTCAAACCCCTTTCTAGAGAAAGGTTGTCGAGAAGGGATGTTTACCTGAATTGACACAGCAGATGGGATTTCCTGGAGGCCGATGCAGAATTCACATTTTCTTTCACATTGTTTAAGCACAATAGTCAAACCTGACAATTTAGGCCCATCTAAAATCTTGACAGCAATGTTGACCAGTTGTTTATGAAAATCCCAACTGGTTTATATGCTCAGCTCTTTCTGTTTCATCTAAAGGACACCCCTCTCCCAACACACACACACACACACACACACACACACACTTTTGTTTAGGGTAAAAGGAGGCAGACTCTCTTATAACCCATACTGACAGTGTTTCAACCCTATAAAATCCTACAGCTGGACTTTCTTGGGGCATGTGGAGCCCAGGGCCCCCGTGAGCATCCCATCAGGTGAGCATAGGTGAGCACCTGTCATATACACACATACAAGACAGGGTGAGGCCTGAGTGATTTGACTGCTAAAGATCCAGCCAGTCACTCTTCGAGTCAGGCAGTTGCGTACTTACATAACAAAAGTAAGGAAGGTGTGCCAGCTCCCACGGTCCTTGTCCCACACACCAAAAAGGACACCACTAAAACCAATGGGACCCGATGACGGCAGAGCAAGCTGTACGATGTTCTGTCATTGAGGAGCCAATTCTAGACTTCCATTAGGAGGTTTTATAGGCTGCTATTCTCTTCTGCGAGGGAGTGGGACAGAATGCTCCATACCTCATCAGAACCTGGGAGGCATTGGGAAATTTTGATATCACAGGCTCCCAGAGGAGATGGGGGGTGAGTGGGAGATGGTCTTGGAGTACATCCTCAAGATCTTCTTGTGCCCTCCTGTCCTGGGATGATCGCTAGGTGTTCTGCCAACACTCAGATTATCTGTGGCTCAAGCCTCGTCCTATGTGGCCTATTGGAATACCTGTGGGGTGTCCACAGCGTGACAGCAGAGCACTGCCAGACTTAGGGGACCTGCTTTTCAGATCTGGGACCATGATGAACATGCTCATTTACTAAGGTTTCATGTCAAACGTGCTGCCCACATTGAAGTTCTAACAAATGCTAGGAAGGAGCATCATTACCAGAAGCAGAACAATAGCTACTGGACTTGTTTCTCTGCTAGGAGTGATGAATGTGGGCTGAGCTAGCCATAGCTCCAGTCCAAGGACACACATCTTCAAGAACTAGCCAGTGTTCAGAATCCTTGGAGACCAGTAACTTGCCTCTTTGCACAGCCAGCTGAGTTGCATGTGGCTTCTCAGCACAGGGCAGGGCTCGTTGTAGAGCCTGAGCCTGCTCTGTAGTCAGAGAGGCCCAGGTTCAAACCCCCACTAGCTGTGTCACCTTGGATCAAATCCGTTGAACTTCCATGAGTCCCTTGGTGAAAGAGGGATCCTAACAGCACCACCATATAGGATTGTTCTAACTATTAAATGAGATAACCCTAACACATCGGAATCACCCCCCCAACACATAGGAATCACCCCCCCAACACATCGGAATCACCCCCATCTTTATCATTTATTGTGATTCTTGGACCAAGATAGTTCAGCCTGGATTATCCTGAACACATCAGATGTCACTTTTATTCGGAAACAAGTAAAATTAGAGAAGTGTTCTCACATTAAAGCAAAAGTTGCAGGAAGGAAAAGAACTGTACCTCAGCCACAAATAGCTTTTGCATGTCAGAGGTAGAAGTAGATCAATTTTTTTAGTACAAAGAGAGTCTATTAATATTATTATATCCACTTTTTCAAATCTGTAAAATTCAAATCTACATAAAATACAACTGAACTGCATATCATAAAATATTAATCTACCAGATTCCTGGAGTGCATAAACAGTTTGATATCAAGATGTCTATTTGTATGCTACATCACGTCATCAACAAATAAAATGATAAAAAACATATAATCATCTCAATAGATGCCAAACACACACCAGATGAAATTTCATACCTATTCCTGATTCAGAGCTTTAAAAACTAGGTAGAGAAGGATACATCCTTTCTGGATAAGGACTATGTAATGGAAACTGTCAATCTAAAGGTATGTTTTAGTAGGTAAAAAGGTTTAATCAATTTTTAAACATGTATTTTAAAACAAAAATGGGATTGCAGATGACTGGTTCAAGCGTTTCTAAAAATCTGTATTAATGTTGATTCATTGGGTAGGCAGAAGGAACACAAACAGACTAATATCATCCAATGACACCATTTGTTCTGATAATTAGTCCAATTTAAACAGTTTTGAGGCATCACATATGGCTTCCACGAGGAATTCTTTCCATGTAGGTAAAGACAAAAATAGAACGTCACATGAAAACCCTCAGTTTCCACTTCCACATTTCATAAAGTATTAATCGTTTAAAAACACATCCCCATTTTATTGACATTTGTATCTGCCTACAAGCTTCATAAATGCAGAGAAGCTGGGTAACACGATTGAAAATTTGATCCTATTGTTTTAACAAAATGAGAATTGTTTTAGAAGGGGCTCCACAATGTCTGGGCATATATTTCTCTAAGTAACAGTATGAGGCAAGCATTTCCCCCAGGAATTCAACATTTATGTTGATGCACTTGGCTGCAGAGCCAATCCTGCACTGGCTCTAATACAGAGGAATTTTCTGAACATTTTGAGTAATGGGACTGAAATAATTTAACGGCTCCTTCTGTGCATGTTAAATTAGTTGCATGATATATTTAGCTTTTGCAGAAAACTTGTTTACACTATAAATTACAGCACATGGCATAATCACACTGATGCGGAAAGCCAGCCATGTTGAATCATTTTGGCCATCTCTCTCCAAACTTCAACTTGGTGCAAATGAATTCTCTGTGGCTCACCAACACAGTGTGGGTGTTTCTTAACACTGGGACCCTGATGAATCCATGTAAGGCCATCATCTTAGCACTGCCACTGTCTCCATAAGAAGAGCTGAATTTCTGAGATGGGAAGATTTTCAAGATAAGTGAGTGGCATACAGATCTAAATCATTATGTACTACCACTTATCAATGGATTAGGAGAGACTGACTTTCTGATTCTGAAACCCAGAAATAACCCAGGTGCCTAATGATTAAGAACACTGGTAAATCTAATCTCCTAAGAGGGTGACACTATATAAAGGCAAGAGCAAAGATTTGGGAGTTGCATGGACTAGGGGTCCAGACCAGGCTCTTGCATTGACTAGCTGTGCAAAGGTAGGCAAACTGATTGACCTCTCTGAGCCTCCATAGTTTGGTCTCGAAAACAAGGCCCCTGATATCTACTTTGCATGGATTTTGTGAAGAGTAATGTGAAAAGGTTGTGAGTGCTTAATAAACGTTACCACTTCTATTATTCCCAGCATTAGGACAAATTGGATCCTGGTTCTTATACCAATGCATTCAGAAGCAGCATTAAAAGAATTCCTGCAGACGAAATCACCAGCTCTCTTGCTGAAGAAAGCAGTTTTGGCCGCAACAGAGAGCCATCAGTAGGTTTTACATATAGTAGGTAAACATCTTAAAGAACTGGAGATCTATTCCTTCATGATGTGGCTTTAGGTAAGAAAGTGCCAATTCTGAATACTTGCCTCAACACTAGGCTATTTCTATCCTGTTATTCACAGACTCACATTCGCGATAGATGGGTAACTAGCTGTCTAGATAGAGAGACAAACAGAGAGGTATAAATGTAGATATATGGAGAGTGGCAGATCCTAATACTGGCCGGGAGTTATCAGCTAATTTCTAAAACTTTAAAGTGTATTCAGAACAAAAGTATAATCAACCGAAATAAAACAGCTCCAATCATTCGAGGAATAACATGTTAGTCAATTCAAAGCTCTTTGAATGTCACCCAGTTTACACCCATCAGATGTAAACTGATGCCTCCAGGGCTCCCACCTTGCCTCTGTTTCACGATGAATCTAAGTTGGCCAACTGTAGCTGATGATCACAAGACTTATTCAGGTAAGCTCAGAGTGTGCCAGACATTCACTTTGCCACATGTGCCCATGGATTATTTCGCCACGTGTGCCCATGGATCACTTCATTGACTCTTTCCAAGAAATCTGGGAGGCTGCACTTGTATTTTCCGTTTTTAGGCAAGGAAACTCAGAAAAGTTAAGTCTCCACAGGATGGGAGAATATAGTTGTGGGTCATATATCTGATAAGAGTCTAGTATCCAGGGCTTCCCTGGTGGCGCAGTGGTTGAGAGTCCGCCTGCCGATGCAGGGGACACGGGTTCGTGCCCTGGTCCGGGAAGATCCCATATGCCGCGGAGCGGCTGGGCCCATGAGCCATGGCCGCTGAGCCTGCGTGTCCGGAGCCTGTGCTCCGCAACGGGAGAGGCCACAACAGTGAGAGGCCCGCTTACCGCAAAAAAAAAAAAAAAAAGAGTCTAGTATCCAGAATATATAAAGAAGCCAGGAAACTAAATCATAAAATGATAGATAACACAATTAAAGAATGGGCAAAGGATCTGAATGGACGTTTCTCCAAGGAAGACATACAAATGGTCAACATACAGATGAAAAGATGCTCAACATCATTAGCCATCAGGAAATAGACATAAAGTGAAAACAACCAAAATGCCCATAAAGTGATGAATGGACAAACAGGATGTGGTCTAGCCAGAGAATGGAATACTATTCAGCCATAAAAAGGAAGAAAGTACTGGTACATGCTACGACATGGAGGAACCTTGAAAACACTATGCTGAGTGAAAGAAGCCAGACACAAAAGACCGCATATTGAATGATTCCATTTATATGAAATGTACATAATAGGCAAATCCATAGAGATAGAAAGTAGATTACTAGTTGCCAAGGGCTAGGGGGAGGGGGAGTGAGGAATGTGCTCATGGCACAAGGATTCTTTTTGGGGTGATGGACACGCCCTGGAATTAGAGAGTGGTGATGGTTGCACAGCTCTGTGACTACCACAAACCACTGAACTGTACACTAAAATGTGAATTTTACGGGACCTGAATCTCAATAAAGCTATTATTTTTAAAAAGTCACAGGGCTGGGCAAGTGGGGGGATGGAGAGCTGGGATGACAGCCGCCCCGCACCTTCCTGATGCCAAAGCCCACGTCCCTAACCACTCCACTCACTGCCCTGCTTGATGGAGATTGATGGGAGGTCTTAGATGCATTTCTACTCGCATCTATGGAGAAACCGCCATGAGAAAAAGGGCTATTTTTCCCCCACATAATCCCTTTCTCCTTCCATTTTTCCTGTGTTAAAACTGCAATTGAAACAGTCAGCAGAAGGTTCACCAGGAGAAAAGGGCTTTCTGTTTTCCAGGAGAGACAAAGCATTACATTAAAGAGACAGCTGTCTGGATGGGGGGGGGGGACCAAGCCCAGAAACCTTTAGCAAAGATGCTCTATCCCTCTTTGACTTCAGAATTTTCAAACCTGAGGCTAGTAAAGAAAGGAATCCATCTGCACAGAGGTCCCTCTCAACAGGACAAATCACCTGTCCCCCCTCAATAATCCCATGGGCAGGCATGTGTATCATGTGGCCTGACAATCTGGATGAGTTGATCTAAGCGGACATCAGGACCGATGTCTGGTCTGCTACACACTTTCCGTAGCAAAGTAACTGTGTAACGAGGCCATCGGTCCTCAACTAATCATTGTATACAGCAATTCATTAAGTACAGGGAAAATGGGGCTGTGAAACTCCTTTTCCGTATTTCGAGGTGGGGAAAAGGTGTTAGTTCTCGCTGGGCTGATGTGCAGTCTGCCCAGGACTGCGGTGGTTTCTCCTCTGTTGAGGCCTCTCCAGGTCCGGGGCTCTGCTATCTAATGGGTTTTCCAGATGCTCACATGTGGGATTAGGTAGCCGGGTTCCTAACAGGGCCCAGCGCTGGTGGTGCGGCTCCTACACTCATGCAAATGTTAGATCACAAAGCCAATTTAACCCGGGGCTCCCTTGAGCTGAGAGATAATTTGCCTTTAATCCTCTTCTGCTTGTCTATGGTCTAACTTCCCCATCTGAGATATGACACTGTAAAATATGTCCACGCGGCTCCTGTTCACGCAGAGGGAGTCCCTGGCACACACACACACACACACCCCCACCGGTAACACTCTGTTTCCAATCATCGACTTTCAGAACTTGACCCAGACCTTGAATCCGACCCAGACCTTGCTGCCATCTCCGCCATCCTCTTGCATCTCCCCCAAGTCTTGCATCCCCGGACGTGGCCAAGGAAAACATCCAGGGCTGCTTCGGGGAAGATGCCCCGCCCCCTCATCCGCCACCCTAAGCGGGGGCTCTATCTATATGTGGAGTCTTTGGCTGCCCCCTCGGTTTGGGGACCACGAGGTATTAGGGCTTCTCCCCTCTCATTCTTCTTGCCTTTTGCCTTTTTAATCGTCCACCTATCAGGGCCAAATTGCCTTGTCACTGGCTGCAGAGCTTGCCTCTGACAGAGATAGCTGCTACTGTTAATAGGCGCCTTCACTCGGGCCCATTTCACTTGCCTCACTCTGACAGCCTCACAATAGCCACCTTCCCTGGAAAGAAAACTGTGATTTAGTGGAGAGAGAATGTGGGACAACAGCTTGATCTGCCTCTGGGTCTCCAGTGGGTTTTCTTGACAGACTCCCGCTGCAGAGCCAAAGATGGAACAGCCACAGGGAAACAGGCCAGTCAGGAGCTGGGTTTGGTTCAGGACGCCGGCAAAACCAGTGGTCCAGAGCGCTGGCTAAGAAGGTGAGGGCTGCTTCCTCTGAAGGCTCTGTCTCCACAGGAAAAAGTAAATCTGTTTGTTTTTTCCATTACTTTCTATATTGCCCAAGTAGCGGGCTGAGCAGCCTTTTCTTAACTTGGTAATTGCAGTAACAATGTTATCTGGAAATTACTGCTTGCAGATGCGGCCTGAGTCAGCTCCCTAAACCCGTGTCATTCTGAGAGGGTGGAGGAGAAGGGAGCCCAGAGGTGGCTTTCCTGCGGGGGGGGGGCAGATTTCACACTCCCGGGGGTTCCCACTGGCTGGGATGGGACAGAACCCAGCAGCCCATCACTACGTCCTGCCATCTGAAGGAGCCCGTTTAACAAAGGTCACGAGAACTGCTGCCATTCACAAAAGGCAAATTCAGGAAACAGGCTGGTTATGCGTTGAACTGGGTTCCCCCCACCCCAAGTTCATATGTTGAAGTCCTAACCACCAGTACCTCTGAATGTGACCTTGTTTGGAGATAGGGTCTTTACAGAAGTAATCAAATTAAAGTGAGGTCATGAAGGTGGACCTTCATCCGACATGACTGGTGTCCTTACAAGAAGAGGAAATCTGGACACAGAGATAACTATAGGTGGAAGGTGATGTGAAGAGATATAAGGATGAGATGGCCGTCTACAAGCCCAGGAGAGAGGCCCGGAACGTATCCTGCCCTCACAGCCTTCAGAAGGAACCAACTCTACCCACACATTGATCTGGGGCTTCTGGCCTCCAGAACCGGGCGACGATGCATTTCTGTGGTTTCAGACCCCCAGTCTGTGTGACTTTGTTACGGCAGCCCCAGCAAACGAATACAGGATTATACCCCAGTCCCCAGGGCCCCCAAATATGTGCATTGGGGGCAATGCATTCATACCCCAAATAGCTGTCTCTTCATGTACTCACCTCACCACCTAGTGACATGGGGAAAGAAGCAGCTGGGCGGGCGTGACACAAACATGTTTGCTAAGAGAAAGTAGCAACCAAGGTGAGCAGGGAAGGGAGGGAAATCCCAGGGACCAATTTTCTCAAGTGGAAAATAAGTGAAACTTGGGTCATCTGAGCCTCTTGAGTTGACAGAGCATCTCCAAAGCTAAAATTTAACCAAACTCCAGGTAACTCTCCACCTTGTTTAGGAGGTTGTCTTCTCCTGAAGTAAGAGTATTCATTGTTATTTTGCTTGGTAAGGCTCACTGATTTCGCTTCTATTCTTGCCAGTTGTAAGGCTGAATTTTGCTTTCAGTGACTTCTGACAGTGCCATCTGAGGGCAGATTCATACGCTTTAAATGAGTAGTAGTTTAGAACTGAAAGCATTCCTACGCCATGATTTTTGTCCCCTAGAGAGCTTAAAATGTCATCCTTTTGGCACACACTTGGCAGAAGACCTCAGAGTAAGAGGTGAATCACACAGCACAAGAGGTCAAATGCCAGAGGGTATGACATAAATGAAAAGCCCAGAACAGAATGCAAGATAATCACTGATGCCGGAGGCACAACCAGCAATGGGGCTTATTGTTTCCCAGCCAGGAGTAAGTGAGCACGGGGCTGCAGACACGGGGCTGCAGACAGGGCTCTGAGCTCCCCTGCTTGGGCTGCTCCGAGCCGGCCATCCCGCCTGCCTTCCCCTCCTGTGCCCGCCCCCCTGCAGTGGCACTCTTCCTCCTGAGCTGCCTGCTTTTCTGCTCTTCCCGGGGAACGTCATCCACTGCCCTGCATCTCACATTTCCATCTTCAGCCCAGACATTTTCCTGAGCTCTGGACTCACAAATCCAGCTCACTGCTGGACAGTTCTACCAGCATGGCCTGCAAACGCCTTGAGTCCAAGAAAGCTGAAACTGAATCCATCATCTCTAGCCTGCTCCTCCCCCTGGTTTGTTTCATTTAAGTATTCATTCATTCATTCA
Organism: Mesoplodon mirus; assembly: GCF_964341445.2. Taxonomy (NCBI): domain Eukaryota; kingdom Metazoa; phylum Chordata; class Mammalia; order Artiodactyla; family Ziphiidae; genus Mesoplodon; species Mesoplodon mirus. The sequence continues at coordinate 135,401,928 of NC_138981.1, read as the reverse complement.
TTCATTCATTGTGTTTCATCTACCTGCCTGCCCATCTACTATTGTGGTAAAGTACACACAACATAAAATTTACCCTTTTAAAATGTACTATTCAGTGCATTTTAGTACATTCACGATGTTGTGAGGCCACTGCCATTATCTTGTTCCAGGATATTTTGAACACTCCAAAAGGAAATCCCGTACCCTTTTCTTATCACCCCCATTCCCCCACTCGCCAGCCCCTCCATCCCTCCCTCCAGGTTACCTCTCGGCAACCTCTAACCTGCGCTCTGCCTCTACAGATTTGCCTAGTCTGGACAATACATATAAATGGGATCACACAGTAGGTGGACTTTTGTGTCTGGTCTCTTTCACTGAGCACGAACTTTCCGAGGTTCACCCGTGTTGTCGCATGGATCAACACTTCATTCTCATGCTTCGTTTTTGCCTTTCTCCTTAAGTGTCACCATCCACTCACATTTCCAAGCAAGAAAGCTGGCAGTCACTTAAAAATGTCTACTCTATCCCTCAGCTCACATACCTTATCAATCACTCGCTCCTCCTGATGGGATCCCAGACCATCCTTTTCTGGTGTGTCTGCTCTTCCCGATCGCTACCTTGTTGCAAGCCTTCAGCATCTCTCGTCTGGGCCACAGCGATCTTTCTACAGCATGACTCTGGCCATGTCACTCTCCTGATTGAGATCCTTTGAGGGCAATGGAGACCACAGTCTCGGGAAATCAGTGCTGGGATGTCTGGAATCTGTAGGGTGGTGTGGCCTTGAGGGAAGTGGGGCCTGGGGCCTCTGGAGGAGGTTGTTTTAAAAGGTCTGGCAGGGGCTGGTGGTCGGTGGTGCTGGCACCCGGACATATCGAATGAGGTCTGGGGTCAGCATCACAGCGTGCTGACTAGGAAGGGCCGCCCGGTGTGCCTCATGAGAAAGTGAGAGGAACCTCGGAGCATCGCTTGGGCCTGATGGCACCTACTTCTCCACTCCGGGTAGGTGTTTGGTGAGAAAGGAGATGCCTTGAGGGGCACAGGGCTTGGGAGGAGTTGAGGTCCTTGGCTCTAGGGCTTTGCCTGGGGAACAAGGGGTAATTATACAGCATCCGGAGTGCCTTCCGGCTGGGATGGTCAGCTGTTCGTGTGCCACCCTGAGGGATGAATACGAGACAAGGACTCATAGAGACAAGGTGTGCCACACGAGGCACAGGCCAGGATGAAAGAGCAGAGTTCGTCTGCAGAACTGCCAGTTCCTCCGTTTCTATAGCATGTGAACACATCAGAACCCCACATAACCTCTCGGTCGCCATCTGGTACTTAAAACAGGACTGTTCACATGAAAGAAAATACTGTTGGGCTCATCTATGCGCAGACTTGGCTGATCATGAAAGGCTATTTTAATTGTGTTAGTCGGGGATGGACTTCGTTCTGCTGATACAATCTGGCTCTTCTGAAAGTTGCTCAGTAACCAAAAGGCCCTGCTTGGGGAGAAAGCTACCTGGCTCTACCAGCCTGAGGCCCCGAGCCTGCCCACATTCCTGTCACCAGGCTGGTGCCTCTTGCCGCTGTGGGTCTTCCCCAGATGGGCTCTTCCCCAGAGAACTGCCCTTGGCAGACACAGCCACCTGGATCTGGGATAGGAATCCCCCATCCAATGACTAAGGGACAAAGAACTCCCCGTGGGTTCGGGCTGAAGCCAGGCTCCATGCTCGGCTGTCTTGCCCCGCTCATCTTCACTTTCTTCAAGGTTCCTCCCTCACCACACGTTCTCAGGAAAGGCCATCATGCTACAAGCATACGAAAAATCTGTCATGTTACTAAAAACGGCTTTAATCCATTCTTTGAGTTCCTTATTAGCACTAAATTGAGTACATGCAAAAATACCTACTTTTGCATAATTCCCAAGCTTGCAATTATACAGCGAGGAGCATTTGCAGAAACGTAAAGCATCTTTCCACAGAGCTTCGCTTAAGATTTATTAGAGCACAGTCACAGGCCCCTTCATCCCACACTGACTCTCTGCCATCACTCGTTCTCGCGATACTTCAGCCGTCTTACAAGGCTGGCGGTCCCTCCCATTTTACAGATGCAAGTGATTAGAAACAGAACGTTGAAAAGATGTCTCACACAGCACATCACAGAGGTCTGTGCCAGTACAAAACATCTTCTATGTTCTACACTAGTGTGAACATCTAGAATGTGCTCAGATTTTTTTTCTCATCCTTAATACAGCCTCTTTTTTTTTTTTCTTTTTGCTTCTGCTTCTTTAAGCAGGGACAAACAAACCAACAAAAAAGTGCCTGTCACTCTATCGTATTGTTTTTCTACTAATTACACTTTATTTAATTAAAAATAAAAGCTAATGTATATCCTAGGCAAAGAATCTTACTAAGTTGACAGCTTAGAAATGTGAAGCCTCTCTTTGTTTAGGGGCACAAATACTCCTTGAAGGCTAAGAACATAAGTTTACCTACATTGCCCTCCCCTTGTCCTGGAAAGAACAGCTCTGGGAGTCGGTGGGGGGTGGCATAGAAATAACCTTGTCAATCCCTCCCTGCCAACAAGGGTGCTAATTAGTGCCAATTAAGAGCCTCATTTTTTTGTCTGTGGAACATCTGTCCATAGGCATTGAACTCAAAGCCCCAACTCGTTTTATCAAGCCCCAAAATATCAGACAGCAATTCATTTTGGTCCCTGCTAACGCAGCTTGATTTTAAACTCATAAGAAGTTCCAAATCCTGTTCTTCTTAGTCAGGGTCAGCTACTATATTCCTGTACACTCGCACTGTCATTCATATTTACCTTATTTTGACAAAGATGAGTCTTCGTGAGGTGTGAGATGCCCTGGTCAAGAAGAGAAGTGGCAAAGATAAAACCATGGGAGACCCACGTTTCTGGCTTACCCTATAGTCTGCCTCATTTTTTTTTTTTTGCCTCATTTTTTTTAAAGCAATGTATTGTTACCTAGATAAATGGTCTTTGTTTTGTCTTTTTTTTTTTTTTAATCCCGGTGGGGTAAAGGCCAGTGTAAAATAGCTTCTTTTTAATTGAACCTATTCTGTGTACACAGTGTGTCCATAAAGGCGCCTCCATCATTAGCGTTTGGTCATGCAAATGAAGGTGCCCCGCTGTTTCTTTCTCCCTTTATAAAGTGCCCTTTCAATCAATGTTTGGGACAGGACAGGACCCTTGTGACTTGCAGCTTGTTTTATTCTGTGTGGCCACGAGAGGACTTTCATTCATTGCAGGGTAGCTTTATAATGACACGTTATCACGGACAGTACCTAGGCTATTTCTTCCTACTGCAAAGAACATGGTATATTTTCTGAATTCACCGCAGACTAGGAAAGCTGTTCATTTCATCTGGCAAAGGTTCCTTTAATTCTGGTGTTTTTCTGGATTCTATTATGAAGCCTTTGTCCTTTCACTTCAAAGTAAACAAACACACTCATTGATCTTTAGAGGACTATCAAATTTTACTGTAAAACGCATTATTGCCATATCATTTTCTTCAGTTCTCTAATAATGTTATTTCACATTATTCAATTTGTGACCCGCCTCGTGCAGTGAAATGTCATGAGTCTTCTCAGAGTGAGTTAGAGTCTCACAAGAAGTAGAAAAATAAATATATTTAAAACAAGATGGAGTTCTGGCTGCTAACACATTATAAATTGCTCTATTTTAAATGTCTGAACCGGGCACACTTAAAATACAAGGGCATATTTCATTAGCGTTTATGCAATTTTTCAGGCGACTCTTCCCAATGTTACACTCATCATCAGATGAGAGAGCTTGTCAGGAAAAATTACAGTTAATGGTAGTTAATGGTGGCAAAATTCAATGGACTTGTTTCTATTTTGTTTTACTCTTGCTGGAAATAATGAAAGTATTACATGAACAACCCTTATGTTGCTTGCAAAACGTGTCCAGTTCCAACGGTAGGTAACATAAAGCTTTATCTGATTTATAAAACAATCTATGTAAATCTATTTTTATGTCTTATTTGATTCTCGCCATTAGCCTGAGCTAGGAAGTAATTCTGAAATATATCTCCCAGCAGCAATTTGCTGCACTATTCCAAATTAATCTGCATCAATCTATACCTGTTTCTAGGACACTGGAATGCACGTTCGTGAAAAAGAAATACATTCAGACTGCTGTATTGGTGGAATTTGGGGGAAAGTCAAACCACTGGGCTTCACCTCAAATAGCAATGCTTACCTCCCCAGAGGCAACACCCGCTGTCTCTACACCCCATCAGTGAGATGCCTAGTTCTCCATTGCTAAATCAGAAGTTACAGACTCACGTCGCTGAGTTGGATCCCCAACCAGTTGGAGTTGGACATCCTTTTGAAAAACCATATTGGTTACCCATCTGAAGCCAATCCACTCGGGTCTTTCAGGGTAGGCCAACTGGCAGAGTGACATTCGATCAGTATTCTGCCTGCTCCTCTCTGAGTTAAATGTCCCTCATCGCCATGCACCAAATGATGATGTGGTCGGAGGGCACTGGACCTCAATGAAGGACACACAGTGCAGCATCAGCGAACCTCTGAGCCCTGGTTTGATACTTTTCAATTTGCTTCTGCCTTGGCTTTCATCGGAACTCAGTTTCAGTGAAAGAAAAGCAAAATAAGGATCTTCTACCCCAAGGCCAGATCCACCCTGGGCTTGATTTGCTGGCAGAATTTTATCTTATGGCAAACATAAGAATCTTCTGACTTCGAAGAACTGAATTTCTACTGCTCTTTGTAATTGAAAATATGCATTCCTTCTCACATGGCCACCTGGATTTCCAGCATCATTCCCACCCTATCCCCTTTCTCCCTGTAGACAAAGCAAATACAAGCATAGCATGAGAAGGCTCAACTCGTAGTAAGGAGCATCCCTACAAAATGATAACTTTACAACTTGACAAGATAAGCTGGGCATCTGCATCTACGCTTGGTATTTCCTCAAAGAATAACCGTGAATCTAGATTGGAAGTTTACTGGTGTGCCTTTGAATGCCCTTGAAAAAGGAACGTGTTACTCAGATGATGTTTCAATCTGAGATCACGACCTCAGTGGATAAGCAATCAGTCCACAGATTTTTGTAAACACTAAAGGCAGTTAGATGGCCACTTCCTAGTCCAGTAACCAAGATAATACAAAGAAGAGCTCTGATGTTTGGACAGTGAGTTTAACGAGATTAGGTGTGTGATTGTCATCATCTTCCCCCAGCCACTTCCAACCTCAAGGAGGGCACAGTCTTACAAACAGTACTAATGCACCATCGTCTCGCAACATTTTATATTTTCATCCATGTTATTTTGAGTGTGTGAGTGTGTGTGTGTGTGTGTGTGTCTCATTCTTCCATTGCTGAATTTCTTAATTTAACCCTGCTAGTTTGCTGAGAAACATGATATTTACAAAAATGCGTCCGACACACGTGCATAAAATCAGTAGTGATAAGGACGCATGAGAAAATCTAAAGGCAGAGAGTTAATCCCAGAAATAAAAATGTCAATATTTGAGTTCCTCCATATTATAAAGTAGGTGTTATAATATATGCCAAAATACTATCACTGATCCATGTCTCTCTACAAATTTTACAAGCTGCATATTACTAATATTGAGCATCCATCAGGAATAAATACAAAGAACAATATATAATTGGTGAAGGCAGAAAGAGCCGACTAATCAGAGCTCATCTCTGCTACCCATCAGTATTTTGGGTGCTTTCATATCCAATCAACTAATTATCTACCATCAAGCCTCACACAATGTGAATGAGATGACATAATGAAAATTATAAATTGCTTCTATGTTATATTCATTATTGTAAAATGTGTTCAAAACTAATGTTTATGTCAATAAAGTAATTAAAAATGATAATTAAATGGAGTACTGTGTACACAGAAACATCTTGTTTTAAGTGGGTAGCTCAGAAGACCAGAAATACCAGTGTAGGGGGTTATGATCCCAGTTTAACTACATGGTAAATGTTCCTCATCATAAGAGATCTGTTATCAAGGAAGTACTTAAGGACACATTCTTGGCCTCACTGAAAATATGATTTGACTGTTTGGGAGGGAATACATCAGCTCTAGATTACTCGTGCTTTTAGAGCCAAGTAGCACACAGAAAACCAGGGCAAAATGGGAATTTCTTTCCTTTAGACTCTGGCTTGATGTGATGCAACCTCCCTCCCCAAATTGAAAAATAAATTATCTTTTAATTGTGTTTTTTCTCAACCTAAGGTTATGCAAGTTTGCATTCCAAAAACGCATTCCCACAGAGGGTGGAGGGAAGACAGCCCAGAGAAGACAGCCAGCTGGGGAAGACAGTTTGAAGTGGACAATCCACACACTTAGATTTGAGAGGTGACTTCATTACTGCATTTTCATATTGAAAATATCAGCATTCAGAATGGTCTCAAAAGTCACCAGGATAATAGGACTATTATCTTTCTCGGCAATATCTAATAAAAAGCTCTTAAGCACATCCCAGTCCCTGGTTTTATAAAACATGGCAATAAATTATCTCCTAAGAATGCTCAGTGAGTCTGCAGCGTTTCTTTCTCTATTCAGACAGCTTTTCTCCTCACAGTGAGGGAAGATGATGGGGATCACTGGAGTCAACCACCCAGGAGACAACTTCTAGCTGCAGGTGGTCTGGAGAGAAAGAAAAGAAACCTGAGCAAAGGCTCTCACAAAACAAACCTTCCAGAAGCCAGTTGGTGAGATTTCAGAACACGCTCCATATCATGAACTCAAAAATAAAGCCTCCATGATTTCTGAATACAAATTGTAATTTCACTAAGCTGCCTAAAAAGGACATTTGATTTAAAACATACTCTCTGATCTGATGGCGCAACTAGAGGAAAAGGGGTGTGAGGGTGGTAAGATAGAAAAGAATGAGCATCTCCACTCCAGGTAGATACTGAAGCTGTGTCCATATATATATATAATATATATATATATATATATATATATATATATATATTATATATATATATATACACACACACACACAGAGACAATTCGGTAATGATGTCGTTATCTAGATGGGCACAAGCCCAAATTATTCTGGGAAAAATATTCTGTGGCCAAGTCAGTTTGGGAAACACTTCCTATTCTACACCCCTCCAGTAGAAACGCAGGGAACATTAGCATATTAAAAGCTCAAAGAATTCCTACAATGAAAAGACTTGTTAGGCTTTTTTTAACCCACTGTTTCCCAAATATATTGGATCATAAAAGTCCCTTTTTTTCTGAATAACAACTAATATTCCATGGTAACCCTTTCATACTAATATTTTACGCTAAAGCACTTAGGAAAGGTGAAATCTAGACATTTCATATCTAAAATAATTTTGCCTTACACGTCCACATAATTGACAGAAAAGTGAGGTTATTTTCTTTCCCTCTGAATTGATTTGCCTCAAATATTCACATCATTTGCATGGCATAAATAAGACCATACAGCCAAAGCTTCCGAGGGAAGTTGTTTGACACTAATAAGATTTTTCTAAAAGCCACAGTAATAATCCCGATTTTCAATTAGGAGATGAGAGTCAATATACTAAAATTCTCAAAATAATCACCCAGCATTACATTCATGACTCTCCCGCGGACCTGCCTGGCGGTCACAATTGAACGCAGAAATGGATCTTTTTTTTTTTTTAAAGTGGAAAAGTTCAATGCGTTCTTTGAAATTATCTGAGACAACTGCATCTGAAAATAAGTCTGAAATTAGTGCTCTACAAATCAAAGACCCAGGATTAATCCTGTATAATCAGCTCAGAAAAACCTTTGGTAAAACTGTTCAAGCTGAATTCCATACGGAAGTTCAAAACTGTGTTTGGTCAAGTGATTGGGTGACGGCTTCAAAGGCTTGCATTTGTTTCAGAGGCTGCTTAGTTTCATGCAGAGGGAGATGAGTTTCCCAGAGAAATCACCTCAGAGGACTAGTGAATCCACAGTACGTCAATCTCTGTATTGCTGTAAATGTTCCTGCATGGCTTGACCCTCTCTCCAACAGAGACTAAACACCTTTGTTTTAAAAAGCCAAGCTGTCAGCACCTTATTGAAAGCACTCCAGTGAAAGCACGGAGCTCTGTCTTCTTCATCTGAGATGCACTTAGAGTTCCTGGGTGCAGAGATCTCAAACGATGATGCACAGCTCAGCCCCGGCCGGCTCTCCTTTTGGGGCATTTTGCTCTATTCGGAATGATGATTCCAGGTAATATTTCCACATTGGCTGCTAGGGTTCTTTATTTTTTATATCTTTATGTATTTTTAACATCTTTATTGTAGTATAATTGCTTTACAATGGTGTGTTAGTTTCTGCTGTATAACGAAGTGAATCAGCTATACATATACAGATGTTCCCATATTCCCTCCCTCTTGCATCTCCCTCCCACCCAACCTATCCCACCCATCTAGGTGATCACAAAGCACCGAGCTGATCTCCCTGTGCTAGGCGGCTGCTTCCCACTAGCTATCAGTTTTACATTTGGTAGTGTATATATTTCCATGACACTCTCTCATTTTGTCCCAACTTACCCTTCCCCCTCCCCGTATCCTCAAATCCATTCTCTACGTCTGCGTCTTTATTCCTGTCCTGCCCCTAGGTTCCTCAGAACCATTTTTTTAGATTCCATATTTACGTGTTAGCATACGGTATTTATTTTTCTCTTTCTGACTTACTTCACTCTGTATGACAGACTCTAGGTCCACCCACCTCACTACAAATAACTCAATTTCGTTTCTTTTTATGGCTGAGTAATATTCCATTGTATATATGTGCCACATCTTCTTTATCCATTCATCTGTCGATGGACACTTAGGTTGCTTCCATGTCCTGGCTATTGTAAATAGAGCTGCAATGAACATTGTGGTACATGACTCTTCTCGAATTAGGGTTTTCTCAGGGTATACAGTCAGTAGTGGGATTGCTGGGTCGTATGGTAGCTCTATTTTTACTTTTTTAAGGAACCTCCATACTGTTCTCCATGGTGGCTCTATCAATTTACATTCCCACCAACAATGTAGGAGGAGTCCCTTTTCTCCACACCCTCTCCAGCATTTACTGTTTGTAGATTTTTTGATGATAGCCATTCTGACCGGTGTGAGGTGATACCTCACTGTAGCTTTGATTTGCACTTCTCTAATGATTAGTGATGTTGAGCATACTTTCATGTGTTTGTTGGCAATCTGTATATCTTCTTTGGAGGAATGTCTATTTAGGTATTCTGCCCACTTTTGGATTGGGTTCTTTGTTTTTTTGATATTGAGTTGCATGAGCTGCTTGTAAATTGTGGAGATTAATCCTCTGTCCGTTGCTTCATTTGGAAATATTTTCTCCCATTCTGAGGGTTGTCTTTTTGTCTTGTTTATGGATTCCTTTGCTGTGCAAATCTTTTAAGTTTCATTAGGTCCCATTTGTTTATTTTTGTTTTTATTTCCATTTCTCTAGGTAGTGGGTCAAAAAAGATCTTACTGTGATTTATGTCATAGAGTGTTCTGCCTATGTTTTCCTCTAAGAGTTTTATAGTGTCTGGCCTTACATTTAGGTCTTTAATCCATTTTGAGTTTATTTTTGTGTATGGTGTTACGGAGGGTTCTAATTTCATTCTTTTACATGTAGATGTCCAGTGTTCCCAGCACCACTTATTGAAGAGGCTGTCTTTTCTCTGTTGTATACTCTTGCCTCCTTTATCAAAGATAAGGTGACCATATGTGCGTGGGTTTATCTTTGGGCTTTCTATCCTGTTCCATTGATCTATATTTCTGTTTTTGTGCCAGTACCATACTGTCTTGATTACTGTAGCTTTGTAGTATAGTCTGAAGGCCAGGAGCCTGAGTCCTCCAGCTCCGTTTTTCTTTCTCAAGATTGCTTTGGCTATTTGGGGTCTTTTGTATTTCCGTACAAATTGTGAATTTTTTTGTTCTAGTTCTGTGAAAAATGCCATTGGTAGTTTGATAGGGATTGCATTGAACCTGTAGGTTGTTTTGGGTAGTACAGACATTTTCAAAATGTTGATTCTTCCAATCCAACAACATGGTATATCTCTCCATCTATTTGTATCATCTTTAATTTCTTTCATCAGTGTCTTATGGTTTTCTGCATACAGGTCTTTTGTCTCCTTAGGTAGGTTTATTCCTAGGTATTTTATTCTTTTTGTTGCAATGGTAAATGGGAGAGTTTCCTTAATTTCTCTTTCAGATTTTTCATCATTAGTGTATAGGAATGCCAGAGATTTCTGTGCATTAATTTTGTATCCTGCTACTTTACCAAAGTCATTGATTAGCTCTAGTAGTTTTCTGGTAGAATCTTTAGGATTCTCCCTGTATAGTATCATGTCATCTGCAAACAGTGACAGCTTTACTTCTTCTTTTCTGATTTGGATTCCTTTTATTTCTTTTTCTTCTCTGATTGCTGTGGCTAAAACTTCCAAAACTATGTTGAATAAGAGTGGTGAGAGTGGACACTTTGTCTTGTTCCTGATCTTAGAGGAAATGCTTTCAGTTATTCACCACTGAGAATGATATTGGCTGTGGGTTTGTCATATATGGCCTTTATTATGTTGAGGTAAGTTCCCTCTATGCCTACTTTCTGGAGGGTTCTTATCATAAATGGGTGTTGAATTTTGTCGAAAGCTTTCTCTGCATCTGTTGAGATGATCATATGGTTTTCCTCCTTCAATTTGTTAATATGGTGTATCACATTGATTGATTTGCGTATGTTGAAGAATTCTTGCATTCCTGGGATAAATCCCACTTGATTATGGTGTATGATCCTTTTAATGTGCTGCTGGATTCTGTTTGCTAGTATTTTGTTGAGGATTTTTGCATCTATGTTCATCAGTGATATTGTCCTATAGTTTTCTTTCTTTGTGACATCTTTGTCTGGTTTTGGTATCAGGGTGATGGTGGCCTCATAGAATGAGTTTGGGAGTGTTCCTCCCTCTACTATATTTTGGAAGAGTTTCAGAAGGATAGGTGTTAGCTCTTCTCTAAATGTTTGATAGAATTCTCCTGTGAAGCCAGCTGGTCCTGGGCTTTTGTTTGTTGGAAGATTTTTAATCACAGTCTCAATTTTAGTGCTTGTGATTGGTCTGTTTATAGTTTCTATTTCTTCCTGGTTCAGTCTCAGAAGGTTGTGCTTTTCTAAGAATTTGTCCATTTCTTCCAGGTTGTCCATTTTATTGGCATATAGTTGTTTGTAGTAATCTCTCATGATCCTTTGCATTTCTGCAGTGTCAGTTGTTACTTCTCCTTTTTCATTCCTAATTCTATTGATTTGAGTCTTCTCCCTTTTTTCCTTGATGAGTCTGGCTAATGGTTTATCAATGTTGTTTATCTTCTCAAAGAACCAGCTTTTAGTTTTATTGATCTTTGCTATCATTTCCTTCATTTCTTTTTCATTTATTTCTGATCTGATCTTTATGATTTCTTTCCTTCTGCTAACTTTGGGGTTTCTTTTGTTCTTCTTTCTCTAATTGCTTTAGGTGTAAGGTTAGGTTGTTTATTTGAGATGTTTCTTGTTTCTTGAGGTAGGATTGTATTGCTATAAACTTCCCTCTTTGAACTGATTTTGCTGCATCCCTAGGTTTTGGGTCATCGTGTTTTCACTGTCATTTGTTTCTAGTTATTTTGTGATTTCCCATTTGATTTCTTCAGTGATCTCTTGGTTATTAAGCAGTGTATTGTTTAGCCTCCATGTGTTCGTATTTTTTACAGCCTTTTTTCCTGTAATTTATATCTAGTCTCATAGTATTGTGGTTGGAAAAGATACTTGATATGATTTCAATTTTCTTCAATTTACCAGGCTTGATTTGTGACCCAAGATATGATCTATCCTGGAGAATGTTCCATGGGCGCTTGAGAAGAAAGTGTATTCTGCTGTTTTTGGATGGAATGTCCTATAAATAACAATTAAGTCCATCCTTTTTAATGTATCATTTAAAGCTTGTGTTTCCTTATTTATTTTCATCTTGGATGATCTGTCCATTGGTGAAAGTGGGGTGTTAAAGTCCCCTACTATGATTGTGTTACTGTCGATTTCCCCTTTTATGGCTGTGAGCATTTGCTTCATGTATTGAGGTGCTCCTATGTTGGGTGCATAAATATTTACAATTGTTATATCTTCTTGGATCGATCCCATGATCATTATGTAGTGTCCTTCTTTGTCTCTCGTAATAGTCTTTATTTTAAGTTCTATTTTGTGTGATATGAGAATTGCTACTCCAGCTTTCTTTTGATTTCCATTTGCATGGAATATCTTTTTCCATCCCCTCACTTTCAGTCTGTAGGTGTCCCTAGGTCTGAAGTGGGTCTCTTGTAGACAGCATATATATTGGTTTTGTTTTTGTATCCATTCAGCCAGTCTATGTCTTTTGGTGGGAGCATTTAATCCATTTACATTTAAGGTAATTATCAATATGTATGTTCCTATTACCATTTTCTTAACTGTTTTGGGTTTGTTATTGTAGGTCTTTTCCTTCTCTTGTGTTTCCTTCCTAGAGAAGTTTCTTTAGTATTTGTTGTAAAGCTGGTTAGGTGGTGCTGAATTCTCTTAGCTTTTGCTTGCCTGTAAAAGTTTTTATTTGTCCATCAAATCTGAATGAGATCCTTGCTGGGTAGAGTAATTTTGGTTTTAGGTTTTTCCCTTTCATCACTTTCAATATATCTTGCCACTCCTTTGTGGCTTGCAGAGTTTCTGCTGAAAGATCAGCTGTTAACCTTATGGGGATTCCCTTGTACGTTATTTGTTGTTTTGCCCTTTCTGCTCTTAATATTTTTTCTTTGTAGTTAATTTTTGTTTGTTTGATTAGCATGTGTCTTGGTGTGTTTCTCCTTGGATTTATCCTGTATGGGGCTCTCTGCACTTCCTGGACTTGATTGACTATTTCCTTTTCCATGTTAGGGAAGTTTTCAATGATAATCTCTTCAAATATTTTCTCAGTCCCTTTCTTCTTCTCTTCTTCTTCCGGGACCCCTATAATTCAAATGCTAGTGCATTTAATGTTGTCCCAGAGGTCTCTGAGACTGTCCTCAATTCTTTTCATTCTTTTTTCTTTATTCTGCTCTGTGGCAGTTATTTCCACTATTTTATCTTCCAGGTCACTTATCCGTCCTTCTGTCTCAGTTATTCTGCTATTGATTCCTTCTTAGAGAATTTTTAGTTTCGTTTATTGTGTTGTTCATCATTGTTTTGTTTGCTCTTTCGTTCTTCTAGGTCCTTGTTAAACGTTTCTTGTATTTTCTCCATTCTATTTCCAAGATCTTGGATCATCTTTACTATCAATACTCTGAATTCTTTTTCAGGTAGACTGCCTATTTCCTCATTTGTTTGGTCTGGTGGGCTTTTACATTGCTCCTTCATCTGCTGTGTGTTTCTCTGTCTTCCCATTTTGCTTATCTTACTGTGTTTGGGACCTCCTTTTTGCAGGCTGCAGGTTCTTAGTTCCCGTTGTTTTTTGGTGTCTGCCCCCAGTGGGTGAGTTTGGCTCAGTGTGTTGTGTAGGTTTCCTGGTGGAGGGGACTAGTGCCTGTATTCTGGCGGATGAGGCTGGATCTTGTCTTTCTGATGGGCAGGACCGCATCTGGTGTGTGTTTTGGGGTGTCTGTGGACTTATTATGATTTTAGGCAGGCTCTCTGCTAATGGGTGGGGCTGTGTTCCTGTCTTGCTAGTTTTTTGGCATAGGGTGTCCAGCACTGTAGCTTGCTGGTCATGAGTGGAGCTGGGTCTTAGCGCTGAGATGGAGATCTCTGGGAGAGCTTTCACCATTTAATATTATGTGGAGCCGGTAGGTTTCTGGTGGGCCATGTCCTGAACTCAGCTCTCCCACCTCAGAGGCACAGGCCTGACACCCGTCCGGAGCACCAAGACCCTGGCAACCACACGGCTCTAAACTCCAGGACTACACACTCCGGAGGCACTCCTCTGGACGTGCTGTCTCTCCCCTTCTGTCCAGGGTTCTTTAGAGAATTCATGTTCCGAGCGACACTACGGCACATCTCTAGTTACCGATCTGTCCATTTCACTTTGGCTGTGAATATTCTGCACTCCAAGGATTACATTCCGTTTCCAATGTTAGTTGTGAAAATGGCTCTAATTTTCTCCCTAATTTATTGTTAGATTTTCAGCTCATGTAATGTGTCTGTGAATCAGGCAAACTGAAGGGGGAAGAAGGGACTGATAGATTAGGCTCCCATGAGAACAAGAACAAGGCCGTGTTTGACTGACTGCTGCCAAAATATGGCATTTTGCTAATTATGAATGATCATTATGGAACCACCTCTGAGGCAGCCTGTGGCATCTCCATCTCTGCTTGTGTTAGCAAAAGCTGCTGGACTCTACATAATTAATATTAATGATGAACACACTCTATAAACCATGGACCCCAATTTTTAAAACATATTTTTACCTTTTTATGCTATACAAGTAAGCATCACTTTGCACAATAGATTTGTTTCTGGATAGTGCATGTAAATTGATGTTTTAAAAATCAAATCATATTGTGAATGCATGGCGTGAGCTTACTATTTAGAGGAAATCTGCGGTGAATCATTTTCAAAGTGAAGGATTCTTTTTTAAGGGTGAAAAATTACCTTTTTATCTGTTTGGAAATATATGAGAGAATTTTTGCGACAGGTTTGTTTCAAGTGGAAAAACATCTCTATATGGCTTTTCTTCTTCTCTCCCACGTAAAATTGTGAGTTCCAATCATTCAGTGATAGCCATCATGTGGCCAAACTACACTGGGAAGGAGTGGGCATGTGGATGTGCATTTTCTCAGTGTTTTCATTATGAGAGACCGTCATGATTAGTCTGCTTTGTCCCTTCCTTTCTTTTGCAAAGGAGGAGTTATTTAAATGCTATTTATGAGAAACACTGCTTTGAAACCTTTGTACACGTGCACCATTCACATTATTGGAATTAAACTAAGAAAATAGTTTTATACCATAGGTTCAAATGGGGGAAATTATCTGATGACTTTAAACTGGACATGGTTTGACATGCTCTGGTGTGCATAATGAACTGTCTCATCATAGCTCATCAAACTTCTTCTTACATGGAATTAAAGACAACAGATCTAAACTGAACCATGACTTTAAAAGACAAGTTAGTTTAGTTTAGATCTAAAAGTTTTAGCAAGAGTAATAGAGGGATATATTCTAAGGAATAACTCCTAATATTGTATAATTTTGGAACAGGGCTTCTAGGAATTTAACATAAAACTTTATGCAAAAGAATGGTCTTCGGAAGCCCTGTTCTTCCACAGAGGTGGTCTCTTAACCAGGATAATTCAGGCTATCCAGAGAAAAGATCACTTTCCAGAACATGGAAATTCATTTACTTGTACTGATATATTTATTTTACCTACAGTTTCACGTTCTTATAATAATAGAGGTGCCAGTAGAAAATACAAGTGGTGTCAGATTCTAAATTAGGTGGCAGATTGGAAAGATTTCATTGAACCTCCTTTGACCGTATTTTATACTTAATTTATGTCACATTGAGAATCAATTTGCTAAAGACAGTTTTTTGCTCAGAGTTGTTATCTTCTAAAACTGTTTTAGACCTTCACTTAATATACCACTTAACTAAATCCCTGATAGTATACTTTTCCTAGCAAGGCAAGAAGAAAGATTAGTCTGTTGGGCCTGAAAGAGATATTTTTAAAAAACACACACACACAAATATTTTTACACAGTGCATGTCTACTTTATGGAGATACTTTCTTAACCCAGTGCTAAGGAGTGAGGGAAATAGCACCTCGGTGGATTATTTTTCATAGTTCAGTCAGCAATGTGTTTACTAAGTCACTGTTACAACTACGTGCTGATATATTTTGATATACAGTATGTTCTACAGTAGTGTGTCTTCTGAGATTTCATTCTTATTTTTAAAACCTATTTAAATGTTATTTTACCATCCCTCCCAGCAAAAACAAGCTTATTTCTCAAGGGATTCAGAGTCAAACCTGATCATAATTAAAGGCAGAGTCTGAAATGTCTTTTTAGACCAAGGAAACAGAAGCAGGTTTGCAGCATCAGGAATGATTTGCCCAGGCAAGGGAACAGAGTGTTTGTTTCACAGAATGGCAGGGTCTAGTCCATGAAATTTTATTCACGTTTTTTTGTTATTCAGACACATCCCCTTATGCATTCAAAAAAATTGGAATTTAGAAAAGGATTCTGTGCTACTTGATTAGAAAACTGCCAACGTGCTTGTTATAATATTTCAGAAATAGTTATTCATACAGTTGTGAACCAAGCAATCCACAATTATGACTCCACAATTATGAAATTACCCCAGTGATGATTTTACCAAAGGTGAGAGGCTATCCAGGGAATCAGGGGCAGAGAACGTCTTTGGTCAAGTTCTGGTCCTCTGTTATCTCTGAGGAGGTATTGCCATTTCCCAAGACAATGGAGTCCGGGTGGATTCCGGGACTGGCCATTTCACGGGTAGGCAGGAAGGCTGCGGTTCAGGGCTCTCTGACCAGAGCCAGCCCACCATTACTGGCTGCAAGAACTTAGTTTCCATTCATGAACCTCAGTTTCTTTTGTGTAAAATGTGTAAGAGTGGTGCCGGCATCTCATCGGGTTGTGAATATTCAATTAGCTAGTGGACATAAAACACTCAGCATAGTACCTGGACTTCATAAGTTCTAGCTTTGATTTTTAAAAGTAATCACAGAATTAAAAGCACAAGTGTGGCTGTGATAAGATGCTGTGATGAGCTCCCAAGAAGAAGAAAGTGCCTAGTACCCAAAGTGCATGCATTTAAGACATATCTGCCATTCTTCATTTTTATCCTCGGGTCCTGGGGTAGCTGGGTCAACAGAGGAAAGACTCAAGGTAGTCCAGGTTTGCTCGTTCTGGAGACATCTTCCTCCAACTGGGAGCCTCTGGGACAAGTCAGGGAAGGGAGGGAAAGGTTCCCCAAGTGACTGAAGATTGGAATGTAGTGCAAATGTCACTGATTCAGAGCACTGAGCGACAACGACAGTACTACCCCTAAGCATAATGAAGAACAACAGTTAACGTGTATTGAGAGCTTCCTAGATATCAAGCACTGCGAGAGGCACTTCAATCATTTAGTCCTACCATGCAGGTGCTATTACCATCCCCATTTTACAGATGAGGAAACTGAGTGACAGAGAGGTTAACTAACTTGGCCAAGGTCACATGACTCAAAGATGGAGAAGGTGGAATTTGAACCCAGGCAACATGGCTCTGGAGCCTGTCCACTTCAATCTCTACATTCCATGGCTTTCCATGACTAAACTACTCACACATGCACGTGCACACATTCAAGCATTTTTATTTCTTCTTATGATACTACCTTTTCAATATGGATTGAGGAATCTAAGAATAAAAGATCTCAAAAATGTTATTATTGGGCTTCCCTGGTGGTGCAGTGGTTGAGAGTCTGCTTGCCGATGCAGGGGACACGGGTTCGTGCCCCGGTCTGAGAAGATCCCATATGCCGCGGAGCGGCTGGGCCCGTGAGCCATGGCCGTTGGGCCTGCGCGTCCGGAGCCTGAGCTCTGCAATGGGAGAGGCCACAACAGTTAGAGGCCCACATACCACACAAAAAAAATGTTATTATTGGGCTTCCCTGGTGGCGCAGTGGTTAAGAATCCGCTTGCCAATGCCGGGGACATGGGTTTGAACCCTGGTCCGGGAAGATCCCACGTGCCGCGGAGTGGCTAGGCCCATGAGCCATGGCCGCTGAGCCTGCACATCCGGAGCCTGTGCTCCACAACGAGAGAGGCCACAACAGTGAGAGGCCCACATACCGATATACATATACATGGTGAAATAATTACCATAGTCTAGCTAGTAAGAGGGCTTCCTTGGTGGCACAGTGGTTAATAATCCGCCTGCCAATGCAGGGGACACGGGTTCGAGCCCTGGTCCGGGAAGATCCCACATGCCGCAGAGCCACTAAGCTCATCTGCCACAACTACTGAGCCTGTGCTCTAGAGCCTGCGAGCCACAACTACTGAAGCCCATGTTCCGCAAGAAGAGAAGCCACCATCATGAGAAGCCTGCGCACCACAACGAAGAGTAGCCCCTGCTCACCGTAACCAGAGAAAAGCTTGCGCACAGCAACAAAGACCCAATGCAGCCAAAATAAATAAACAAAATAAACATTTTTAAAAATGTTATTATTATTAATTCAGAATAACCGACACCTTCTGGATCCTTATTTTACTACGTATCATTCACTCGATAACAATTTCTGGTTATCTACTGTGTAGCAGGTCCTGTACTAGTTGCTAAGGAAACACAGGCGAATCCATACCACACTTCTCCCTAAGGAGCTCTCAGATTTGTGAACCTATTATGTCAGTAGAGCCAAAGGTGCTACCTGAGGTTCTAGAACCCTCTGGAGTATAAGACTGGTGGTATTTGTTGGGCTTTCCCAAGCATTCCTTGGAGGAATATCACAATTTGGTCATCACTGTCCCAGTCTCCTCGGCACACAGACTGACCAAAGCAGACTGAAGAGACCCTCAAGTGACACGAGAGGCAAGCTCCCCTCAGGTCCTCAGGCAGAGCTGCCCCTCTGTGCAGGCTGAGAGTTCCTGTTGCTCCGCATCCCTCCCTCCTATAAGTACCTGATATTGTCCAACTGGTTTAATATTTGCTCTCTGTTGCATGGGAAAGAGTCTGCCAGCTTTCTCAGAGTGAGATCATCACTTCTGGTGTGAAACTGCTCCTTTCAGAGAGTTACAGAGGTATTTTTTAATGTGTTGCCTAAGAAACACACATTCCAATCCTGTTGCAGCATGTCAAAAAAACAAAACAAAAAAAAGCCCAATCAAATTTTTAAAAATCCTGGAACCACAGGCATAGCTCACAACTAATTATAAAGCCAGACTCACCATGAACTGCTGTCTTGAGAGAGAAATACAAAAGGAAGGAAGGATGGAGAATCCCTGGAATTTCAAATGCCTCAATCCCTCATCTTTTTCAGAGGTGAGATGCCCTCTATTGCTTGGTTCCTATTGCCCCGGCTTTAGGAGCATGAATATGACTTCCAGCTCTTTATGCCACTGGGCAAATCAGTGGCTGCCTGCCCTCTCGATCTGCAAGCCTGTCGTGTGCCTGCTCTGCATTTCCCTCCTGAGCAGAACCTGGGCCCAGCAATCTGTGGTTTCAAAGTGGCTTCCATTTGGACCATGGGTCACTGAGGTTTGTCTGGGAAGGACCCCCAGAAGTATCTTCTCTGAGTGTCTTTACATCTTTTCTGTGTCTCTTGGCTTCCTGCCACCCTGAATATCACAGCTCTCTCTGAATACTATAAATTGAGCTGAAGTTGATTTAAATTTCATGCAGAAAACCACTTTGCTTCAAACCACAACCATTTTTTTATGTTTAAAAAATCCATCAAGATATAATCTTTTAGCACCGCCCCCCAAAACACACACACACACACACACACACACACATACAAACTCTTTCTAGCAGACAGAAAGGCAGATTATTTTAATCAAGAGGCTGTCACTGAAATTGTAAGCAACGTATCTTCAAAGTTCATGGCAGCGGTGAACTTTTAGATTTCTCAGTGAGTGTCAGGATCTAATTTTCAAGGTGTGGTTACCACAGTAGCAACCTGGAATTTTAATCCCGTTGTAAAGGTCAAGACAGGTCACTGGCTTCAGGTCCTCTTCAACCTCAGAGTAAGAGAGACAGCTCCCCACCAAAAGCATGAAGATAAAGGGTGGACCTAACCCCCAAATTCCATTCTCTAAGACAGTGAGATTGTAAAACATATTTGATTTTTTTTAACTGTTCAAATTCTTCTGCAAATGCTCAAACTATCACTGAATCAAATAGTGATCCCTTGTGGGTGGGTAGGTGGGTAGGAGAATGGACTCACTCTTCTCAACACGGTGGAACATCCAGAAGCATGCTGGGGATGTCTAATCTAAGCAGGAGAGGAGTGGCCCCCATAGCGACTGGCTTTCAGTCCACTGATCTCGGCATTGGGAGTTGATCCTCTGATTCAAACCACATCGACACAACACTTGTGAGAAGTAATGGCAGATACTAGCAAAAAGAGCACTTAACTAGGAGTCAAGAAGTGGAACTGAGCCTTGCAACAGTGAGTTGTGTGAGCCTGGGGCCCGCGCTTAAGCCACCTGAGCACGACTTTCCTCACTGCTAACATGGGGAGAGAACAATGCAAATGATGGACGTCCAAGCCCATTCAGGAGCCCATCCGATGGCGGCACATTTCACAACAGAGTCTGAGCGATAGCGCTTCTCCATGTTATATCTGTTGAAACAAAGGCTCAGAAAACGCCAGGTGACTTCATCAAGTCACACAGCAGGAAGTGAGGGAGCTGGGATTGGAGCCACCTGGCAGCTGAGGTCCCTCCCCTCTCCTGGCTCCCAGAACTGAGTCAAGCCTGAATGTAATGAAGATAACGCTCTCTGTGGAAATGGAAAACATCGTAGAACTAGAAGAGGATTATCTGTCTCTGTACTTAATTCATAATTGTTCAGTTGAAACTTTATAGGGGTGTGGCAGATAAGGTATCAGAAAGAAAAGTTCAAGTTTTGTAATCCAAGAATCCTAGAGTGAAAGTCCGTCTCCTTCCATAACTGGCTGTGTAATCCTGAGCCACTCATTGAAAGGCTCTGAGATGCCATTTCCTTCTCCATAAGACCAGTTTCATCCTACAGAGGGGTTGTGAGGATGGCAGGTGAGGAAATGAGTGAAGCAGAGCAAAGGCACAGTGCAGAGAACTCCAGGCAGGCCCGGTTCCTGCATCATCAGTGGCATTGGCTGTCCGGCCATGGGTGTTTGGGGTATTTGCTAGGTGTCCTCTCTGAGCCTTTGAGAGGACAATCCTGGGACTGGTGATGATGAGGACATCCCGCCTCAGAGATGCTACGAGGATGAAACAGCTAATGCTTGTGAAATGTTTGCCCCTGTGCCTGGCCCCCAGACGGTGACTGTAATGACCCAGGCACATAGCTCACATGCAGTTAGTCTGCTACCCTTCTGTCTCTACTACATGATATATGAAAATGACTTTGGAGAGATATAGAACGACCCTCTCAATTTCTAGATATACTAGACAATTTCTAGATACTATAAGCATTAGGTACTTTTTTGGATTTTTCTCTTGAAAATCTAGAAATATCCCACAGAGTTATAACATTGAGCTATCTATCTGGGAGTTTTAAAAAGTGGGCAACTTATGCAGAAATGAGGTCACTCCTGAAATTAGGCAGTGGTGGTGGCAGAATTGTAAGTTGGTGGCTCGGTAAATCATGACCTTCTATGCCCTCTTCCCCCTCATCGCTCTCTCGGGCACCCTGGAAACTTTGCCAAGGACCAAGTAGTGTATTACAGGTTGTACTTGGATGCCAAGATCTCACAGGGTAGCCAAGAAAAACAGTTTTGTTCCTTTGGGTTTTAGAAGGCATACTCCAACCCCACCCTGCTCCATCCCAATATAGGCAGCATATTTGAAGATGTCAACCAAATAGCTTTGAGACCTTTTCCTTTCCTGGTCCTCATATTACAGTGGACAGATGAACCACAAAGAAAGGCATCTGTCAAATTTTTCAACTGACTTTACTACTGTAATCGTGCAAGCATCTGCCGTGTTCTACCAACACTGCTCCCCACTCATCAGCAAAATGGAAGGGCTTTTCACAGCTCTGAGAAGGTATCAAGAGCAGACCATTTAAACACAACGTTCCCAATAACGTAACTGGGGCAAAGTATCTGGCTATTTGTGAAATGCTTGATAGGATGGAAAAGCAGAATGAATAGCTCAGAAGCTAAGTGGTGAATATTCCTTCTCATCTATTCCAGGTTCAGTTGGGTGGGTTTTTTTGGGGGGGAGGTGTTTGTTTCTTTTTAATTTCTAGGAATGATCCATGGGGCTTTCTGCACTGCTGCTATATTTTCTTCATCTGGGCCTGGAAGACTTGTCAGGGCTCTGATTGATGAGTTCTGGCCCTGCAGCCATCTAGGGAACATGGGGACAAGGCAGCACGTTCTGATGGAAGTGCAGAGTCCTCGCTTCCAGGCCCAGCTCCGCCACTCCCTAGCTGGGGGACTTTGGTAAATATCTCCCCCCGCCACAAGCCTGGCTTCTTTGCACCTGGCTATCTAACAGGATTGCTGCGACGCTCACATGAGGCTAATACATTGTGTGAAAGTGCTATAAGATTATCAGTTGCTGGGCACATGAAAAGTAGCCCTGGTCATAGCATTATAGAATCTAGTGACTGAAAAAAGAGTGTGCATCTCATTAGATCAGATGCGTTAGAGGGGTCTGATATTCTGGGAGACAGAGGATGTGCACGCATGTGTGTGTGTGATCAAAACATTATGCTCAATTATACAGCTGGAATTATTTTTACTTTGGTCTCTTGCTTATTAACTTCAGCAACTTCCACCAGCATTATTTGCTTCAGTACCATTTACTGTTCAAAATCTCGAGGAGAACTTAGAAATAAGGCCACTGGTTGATAACGTTGGGAATAATTTTTAAAAATTATTCTGCCATGAGGATATATCAATAAAATAAAGCAACTTTCCAATAATATAAAGCAATTTCCACATTGGTAAGCATGAAAAGTAATGGACAAACCTGTCCTAAAAACAGACCCAAATACCAGTTCTCTTCTTTTTACTTTAATACGGCAAAATGGAGATTTCTGGATGCTGCTCCCATCACAGGCCACCGAACTCACCCTCAAGGGGATTTTGAGGGGTGGTAAAGTCCCTTAAAGGCTTGGATCTTTGCACCTCACCAAAGGAAGCATCTTACAGGCATGGTTACACCATCTGGCTGCAGGCCCTGAGCTGAGGCTGGACCGGTGGCTGCCTACAGAGTACCTATCAGCGCCCATCAGCGCGTGCTGTGTACGAGAGGCCTGACTCAAGACAGTGTTCAGATCCAATCCTTTCCCTGATCAAAACCAAAATGACAGGGACCGTTTGGGCCTCCCCTGGGGTCAGTCTACTTTGGTCTGATACCAGGGCAAGATCACACCTGAATTCAAATTGGGAAGGCCCTCTCCAAACGGCCCATGGGATGGCTTTAAGGCGGGTTAAGAGCATGTGCTCTGGAGTCTATCCGGCTGTGGTTTTGTTACTGTGGCCCTTTGGGTGACTCACTCAGTATCTCTGAGTTTTGGTTTCTGCTGCTGTAGAATATAATACGGCTGACTCCTTTGGGCTTGTAAAGAAAGAAAGCGCCTGGCACGCCATAGGCACTCAGTAGTTATGAGTTAGTTGAGGTATTGGCGTTATCCGTGCAAGTCTAATCCTCAGTAACCTGTGAGCTCCCTGAGGGGAGGATGTGCAGTGTTCCACCCTGAGGTACCACCCTGCCTCGCTCAGAGATATATACACAGTAGGGGCTCAACCCCTTTCTGCTGAAAGGAATGAAATCGTGAATGAATGAATATAAACATGGATGCAAATCAGGTAGAAAAGAGGAGATACTTGACTTTTCCCTGAGAGAAAGGGAGAGAGATGTTTGTTTCTAATTACAGACGTGTCTCATAATCCACCTGAAACATACAAATCTTGGGCACATGAACAAAGACACAAAAATCAAACCTGATCTTTCAAGATTTATGCTCCCTGAGCACAAACGCTATGTTTGCAGCTTTTGTAATGAAAGCGAAAATCCAAAGCTCCCGTCAAAGGAGGCCCAGTTTTCAGTCTTGGTGCCCGTCAAGCACCAGCAGCTTCAGTGCTTCTTGACACGAACATTCTAAATGCCAATATTGCTTGTTGTCACATTAGCCAATATACAGTCCTCAAAATAAAATCCTCTTGATGTCTGATTACTCTTCTTAAGGACCTCATGCTGATTCATTTCAAACTGTGAATTACCTTTAATTCACAGCTTGAACAGGCTGCCAAATTTTGTTTTCTCTGCTCCCAGGTGGCTGTCCCTGATGCAGTGGAGAACTTCCAAAAATATATTAAGTCCTTAGGAAAAGTTGGCAAGCTCTACGATGCAGGGCATACAAGACAGGTTAAAAGCAAGAGTTGGCATACGTCTCAGTTTGAAAGCCGGAATGGCTGCAACCAGTGACAGTCACCAAGATTCTCAGTTTATTGGGAGAGTTTAGTTTGGCTTTTGTAAGCCTCAAACTGATTAGTAGTATTTCTGAGTTCCAAGTACCAAATCATGTATTCTGATTAAGAATTAATCTGATTATGAAAATAACAGTCATTTTTTCCCCTGCCTCATTACACAGTTACTTTGCTACGGAAAGTGTGTAGCAGACCAGACATCTACTTAGGAAAGAATATATGAAATTGCTAGAGGTGGGAGTTCTTTCTCAAATCTCAAATCAGATTCTCAAAGCAAATATTTTCAATGATGAAAATTTTGGTAGAAAGACAGTCAGGATTTTCATGAATGTGTTTTTCGTTTCTTGGGGTTTTTTGGTAAAAAAAAATTGTTTCAAAATTCGTCTAAGAAATGATGTAACGCTTGTTACTCGTCATAGCAAACCAGAAAACATTCTCATACTCTTTCTATTCCCTGTGGTAATGAAATCTTCATACCACATCAATACAAGTTTAGAGATAATGATCTTTCAGTTAAATCAAGCAATTTTGACCAGGTTTTGAATCATCTAAAACAGAGAGGTATAATTTCTTGTGGGACTGCTTCCCATCAACTTCAGTTCTTCAAGTCTATTTGAAGGCTGTGCCCCGACCCCATCAGATACCGTGAGAAGGGACAGCCCGGTGGGAAAAGAGAGGGCTTTGTGCATTCAAGCTCTCCCATGAAGAGCAGTGTAACTGACTCGGCCCTTCTGTGTACTCATAGCCAACATGTCCATTCGAGATAAACAGTCAATTTGTCCTCCCACTGGACTGTGTATACTTCATAAGGAGGGACAATATTCTAGCTCTGCTTTTCTCATCTGTAAAATGGGAATAATTTTGAGCCCCTCCAGGGTGGCTGCTAAGTATAATGGGGTGATGTATATGAGTACCTGGCACGGGACCTGGCACCTAGCCTTGCGCACGACCCAACAGCACAATGATTATTGTCACAGGTGTCCGCCATTCCTGTGAGAGTATAATGTCCTTTCCTCCTAACTAGTGCTACATTCAAGCATTTGTCCGTGTGGCATGACTACCTGTCGCCCACAGGTAAACTGGCCACAACTAGACTGTCTTTGTCAGGCCTTTTGTCAACTCTCTGGGTCCATGGCTGTGATGGTTTCAGACCCGCACCTAATACCGTAGGTGGAGGAACGGGTATTATGGCAAGGAAAGAACAGCCTATGGCTACATCTGCCTTTATGTTGAGCTTTTATGGAAATTATCCAGGAATTTTCAACAGCATGCCCTAAAACACAGGAGCTACTTGATTAAAAGGGGGTCTGGATGATTTCTAGCCGGACAGAGTCTAAATGCAAACAGCCGAGGATGACAAAGGAACTGCATATCTGGAACTGCCATTTTCTCAATTGTCCTCACAAAACTAGCTAGGACTAGCTAGCAAGGACTGACTCGATGGAAACCCTTGAGCTCATGGTTGCTGTCTGAAAATGCTTCTCAGGAAGCATCTGATCTGTCCCTATTCAGGAAAGCTCATAAAAGACCAACAGAGTCATGTATTTTGGTAAAGCCACTGTATTGACAAGTAATGGACAAGATGTCATAACCAGCTAGATGAAGCCATCCGACCCAATGAGGAAAATCCAAGTTCTTTGGATTTAGTTTCTGTTTTCTCCTCCATTGTTCCTTAATGATTTCATGAAGAAACTAGAAGGTAACCCAATGTCTGGGGTGTCCATTCAATCCCTGAATCTTCCAATTGAAATAAATGGGTGCTTTAGAGGCAGAATGAACATGATATTACTGTACAAATACACAACTGCACAGCATGAGAAATACAACTTGACCTTCGACAGCCCATGCCCCACTCTCTTTTTGGGGAGAGAGACCTTTTTTTTTTTTTTTTGTGGTACGCGGGCCTCTCACTGTTGTGGCCTCTCCTGCTGCGGAGCACAGGCTCCGGACGCGCAGGCTCAGCGGCCATGGCTCACGGGCCCAGCCGCTGCGCGGCATGTGGGATCTTCCCGGACCGGGGCACGAACCCATGTCCCCTGCATCGGCAGGCGGACCCTCAACCACTGCGCCACCAGGGAAGCCCAGAGAGAGACCTTTTTTGAAGGAGGCTTGAAACTCCATTGCATTTAGAAGACCTGGGTAAGGCCTGTTCCAAGACTATAATACAACTCAGACTCATGCAGGCTGAGGGAAACAACACGTGCCAGGTCTTCTTTCCTCCAGAAATTATTAAGGGTTAAAGTCAAATGCACTTTGACCTTGAGTTTAATTACTAAAGAGTATAGCTATTTACATTTTAATTGTGACAAGTGTTTGCATATATACCCGTATGCGTATACAATCTGCTCATTACTTTGCTTCATTTCCCTCAAGGGACTCTATCTCTATACTCTGAAATAAAAATAAATTCCCCCATGATTTAAACTCACACCCTCTGAATCCTAGGTCAGTGCTTTCCCCCAATACCATCACTGTCATGGAGCAGAGGCTCAAGCCCAGATCTTGAAATTCCCGCAGTCCCATGCTCTGGCCTCCCGGGCAGTCAGCTGGAGCAGGTAGGATGTCACCATTTAGATGGACACCCCATAAAAAGCACTGTGTGCCAATGGAGTATATGCTGAGCGAGAAAAGCTCCCATTCTCCAAAGGTCAGTGATCCTGCTGAGCCAGGAGCACAGAGCCTGGCTGGTTCCCAGCTTGCACTCAGGGACTCCTGCACCAGTGTTTTTCAGACCTGGTGCCTGGGCGTGCAGTTCTTATAAACAATCCAGGCCCAAATGGAAGATCTGCATTTTGTTATCCAGGGAAACGAGGCCAAGATGAGGCAAACAAATAAAGTGGCCCAGTAATTAAGGGATTCTGATTTACAAGACTCCCGTCTCTCTCTACTGCAGTGAGGGTTAGGAGCTTGCCCAGGACATTCACAAGCATTGGAAGGGTGTCTCTCCTGCAGCAGGGCTGACTTGGGGCTGCTTCCCACCAAGCTCTAGCCAACCAGCAGTCTGTCTACACTCAGGATGTTCTTAGTTGCCTAGAGGATTGCCCTGCCAGATGGAAAATCCTAGAAGCTGACTTAAAAAGCACACCATAGTGAAATATGCGAGAATGACTGGAATGGCTAAGCTGATAATAATTTGGAAGCTAAAAGTAAAAATAATTATTATAACTCTGACCTGCCCTGTGTTAAACCTATACCCTACCACAAGAAGGGAATTTATTCCAGCTGAAGTCTGATGAACAATGCCTGGACTTTGGATCAGGCAGCTAAAAAGAGAGCAGTTCACTCATAAAACAGACTCAGTATCTTCCAGGTTTACGGATGCCTACTATAGAGAACCTCAGTCCTACTGAATGCACTATATACCCTGTGCTATGAAGTGCTGTTCTCTAGAAATGCAGCCTCTAGCTATAAACCACAATTGACAAGTTTATTTCTGTTAGTTACAAACTATTGAAATATTGCATTTTACGGTCTATATGGAAATCAGCATATTTCACAGCAGGAGCCTGATACTCTTGCTTTAGGAGTGGGATCATTTTGCAATGGAAAAATATTTTTATGTGTTTTCATATTTGGAAACCTGCACTGATTTCCTGAATGCTCAACTGTGTGTGTGTATGTGTGTGAAGTTTACTGGCTTAGTAATAAGAGTGGGGCAAGTTAGGAGTGGAGGTAAGGAGAATAAGGTCTATTGTTACTAGGGTAACAAGGCGGAGGGCAATTCAAAATGATTCCTGGAAAAGGTGAAATGAACAATATCAAAGATGATTTTGCTTTCCACGTTTCCATACAATTTGGTCCTTAAATCAAGGTTATAGTTTTATTTTCCTCTTGTCTCTTTTTTTTTGACTCGATTCTTTAAATGGAGGATTCTTGGCTGTTGAAATGGAACCTTGAATTAGAAGGCACAGATCAGGCCAGAAAAC
The DNA here is from genome assembly GCF_964341445.2 of Mesoplodon mirus. Classification (NCBI taxonomy): domain Eukaryota; kingdom Metazoa; phylum Chordata; class Mammalia; order Artiodactyla; family Ziphiidae; genus Mesoplodon; species Mesoplodon mirus. Next base: position 135,373,927 of record NC_138981.1, on the reverse strand, counting down.
CAAATAAGAGGTCTGGTGATGGGGTCAGGGCTTTGGGGGCTTTGCCACTAAACAGAACCAAGAATGTGGAAATACCATTGACTTTCCCAGAGCCTCAGTCTCTTTGGGAGTCATTCCCAGTTGTTTTATGCAATTATTCGTGATCTTCCAAAAGGTGAGCAATTCACTTCAAGTGTGCCATGAGGCCACTCGAATGTCATAAATTATTTCATTTTGAAAAATTTCAAGTATGTGACTATTACTCACACAGAAAAGTCAGCTTCCATTTTCTATTATTAAGAATGAAAGAAGTTGTGAGAGAACTACTCCCTTGATACTCTCTTGGACAAATGGCTATTACAAAATCTACAACGGTTAATCTGAGGAAATTGGTTTCTCCATACCCCTCCTTCAGTGAACATTAATAAAAAAGGAAGAGAGTGAGGAGTGAATTGCAGGGCCCTGGCTTCTGAACTTCAACCTAGCGTCACGTAATCGCTTATTCCACCTCTTTCTGGGTGCTCTTATCTTTAATATACAGTCAACAGATGACCTGCAAACAGCAAGGTCCCGGGCTGACTGGCCAGAGCAATCCATCCAACCTCTCATGTCCGAGCACGGCTGCTTAGGCGGGTCCTTTCTCCATACTAATTGGTGGTGGCTGAATATTACATATAACGATGTCTGTGGCTGAAGTTACACAATGCTCCAACAACTACTCAAGAATCACAGTTGTTTTGGTGTCCCAGGTATTGACCCAGCCTGTATCTTCTACACCATTAGAGAGCCTAGTGGTGATTCACTCATTTTGACTGTAACTTGCCTATCGTGGGAAATCTCATTCTCCCCTCTAACCACACCCCATATTATCATGAGGCAAGGTTCCTGTTTTCAAGGAGCAGGAGAGAGAACAAGATTCGCTCAGCACTGAAGCACCTTTTCCTTGCGAAATGCCCCCAAAGAAGCGTGTTTCAGAAACCTGAGTACTTACGACTTGAACGGTACTCACTTTGTAGAAGCTCTGCTGGTCGGGTCGCTCCACTCTGAAAAGAAAATGCACAGACATTTACCATACATGTTTTCTACTGTCAAATGATCTTTCTGAATGAAATGGGTCTTGAACATGCAGCCCTTCCAGTTATACTCTTTCACAGAATCCTGCCATGAATAACAGATGGGAGAAAAAAGAAACCAATTGGATGCGTCACAATGTGACTTTCTATTATTGTTGTTATTCTATGTTTTCATGACATTAGGTAGGAAGGAGAAGGAAGTGGGGGAGGAGAGGAGATGCTTGGATCAAGAAGGATTTTTTCAAAACACCTACTTTGTAAGGCGAATCCTGGGGTCAGATGCTGGGATTCCTATAAGGAAGAACACATACAATACAAACATTAGTTAAATGATACAAGAGAAACAAAAGATCTATTTGTTATTGCTGAAGATATAACTTGACTAGTGTTGGCCAATGGGAAACCACTGTTAAGAATTCCATTAATTAGCCTACTGTCTGCAGCTCTGTTTGAAGGATAAACATTTGCCAGCCAAACCAGCTACAACACGGCCATAATTGCCATTTTATCAGAATTACACGTAAGACTGGTATCTATCTGGAAATGTGTGCAACATGGGAACAAATGACCCATATGTGTGAGATTCAAGTGTATAATTTGTCACTTAGCTAGGCAATGACACCCCTGTGGAAGTAAAGGGGACTCGGTTCAAACAAACAAGCAACTGTGATTTTTGTAGAAGTGTAAATAACATGGTAATTAATAGATTTGCTCAGTTCTATTTTATAGAAACAACTCCTTTTAAAAAAAAAAAAAAGAAACAACTCCAATTTTCTACCTTGATGGTGATACATATGCAATAGATGTATCTTATTTTCACAAGAGACATGTTCTTAAAACTTCATCACAAATTTGGTGAAGTACAGGAAGCAATTTGAACTATGCAAGTGGAACGAATTATCTAAAGGGATTTAAATTTTATTTGAAAGTCACCCTCAAGACAATTCATTCAGTGTTTTGAGAAATCCGGATTTGAACACATCAGGCTCTCTGGGAGCGTGGACACCTGTGTGGATCCTGACACAACTTGCAGGCAGAAGCTCTGCCTTGATGTACAGGGCATGCACAGCTCCTCGCAGATGGAGGAGAAAACTTCAACGGCAAAGCAAGTATTCCAAAACTGGAGACAATGAATTCAAGTAAATACAAGAATTCATTATATCAAGAACATATATATATATATATATATATATACACACACACACACACACACATACACACACACATACACACACATGTATGTATAACTGAATCACTTTGCTATACACCTGAAACTAACACAACATTGTAAATCAACTACAGTTCAATAAAAAAATTTTAAAAAGAAGAATTAGTTATATCAATCTGCTGCAAGTAATCTACTCTTTAAGGCTAATCTTGCCACCGTATGGAATAAAAATAACATCACAGCATAATTTATCTTTAAGAGAAGTAAGCAAGAACAATGATGCTGTGTTTGAATCAAAAGTGAACTTTCCAATCGATTTAGCATGATTCTGTTGCCCAAGAGACTTATCTTCTGGCATGATTACTACTCCAGAAGACGACCATAAACTCCACAAGAGATGGAAAAGGCCTCTCAACTAAAGGGCTGTCACCAAGCCCACGTAGTTTGCTGCTCAAAGCCTTCTTCCCCTCGCTGCTAGACAACTGACTTTTGACATTAGACCCTAACAAGCTTGGCCATTTGATTCCCACCCGTTAGCAAATCATAGATGGTGAGAAAGGGGAAACACTTCTAGAGGCACAGCCACTAGGAAAATTGAGACGTGAAAACCGACAGCACAGGGGGCCAAAGAAAATGACACAGCAAAGTCAGAACTTAAAAAGCACAAGAGTCTATGGCCATTCAATAGAGAGGCAAGCATTCCTAGCCATCTCAATAGCTCCCGAGGACACAATTACAGCATGGTATAATATTACAGCACTCTACAGTAACTGACGCTCACAATAATGTCTAAGTGATCAAGAAAGGGTAAAGCATGTTCAGGATAATTTTTATAGGAAGTCAGGAAAATATTAATTACATTTCAAAATGATTCCTATTACATGATTCCTATGGCAGGATAACCTTTGGCTATCCAAGAATTTCAATTATCCAGATCACCTCATTTTCCCAAGTGCCAAATAAATGAGGAGTTAACCATTTGCAGGTCCTTAATGATATACCAATATTTCTACTTGTTATTATTTTAAAGAGATTGCATTACAATTGTATAGGGCAAGTTTGGGCTTGTATACCTGGGGTGCTGGCCCTCTCCGCCATGCAAGCTCTCTCGTGAATGGAAGAAACGGATGCTTTCTGAGAGGGTGGTGTCACCTAGTCCTGGTGCAAGCACTGAGGAAAGGGCCAGCACCCCAGGTACATGTATTCGCTGGAGACACCCACGTTTTGGAAGATGGAATTTGAACTGGAGCATCTGCAAATCGGTGTGACAAAACATCACCAGAACACCTGGATCTGAAGACTGGTTCACTCGTTTATTAGCTGAGTGATTCTGAGCATATTACTTGACTCTGCACCTTAGTTTCCTCCTCTGTAAGTTAGGGATAGTCAAATTACCGACCTCTTGGAGTGGTAGTGAGGATTCAATTATTTACTATGTATTAAGTGCTTAGAACCTGGCGAGGCACATGGAAGTATTATATGCATTGTTAATATTATTGTTATTTAAAATGTACTTTTCTTTCAAACCAACATTTTGGCAGGAATCAAGCAAAACAAAAGAGTGGGTGGGTAGCCATCCTGGTTTCACCATTTTATCCCACTTGCTTCTACCTTTATCATGTGGCTGATGGTAGCACAGATAATTGGCAGAAAATGCAAATCAGGCCTGATTCCAAATTGTGCACTTACTACAAAAGCCGATTTCAACAACCAGTTCTATTGTAAACACTTGCAAATGTCAAAATTGCGACTTGCACGAATTGTCTCCGAAATTGGAGAACACAGCTAAAAGCACTGCAATCGCTGTACAAGTGCTGGATTCAGTGCCCAAAACAGATGAATTGATCCCTTGGCTGAGATGCCAGGGAGAAGGATACCAAGCCCAGGGATGTCTGACAAGGGAGAGTGGGGCTCCAGGAAGGAAGGACACAGCCCAGGACAGGGACAGAGGGGGTGGCTGCTCATAGTTCTGACCCCTTTCAAAGGTGGGAAGGGATAATTAAACACAGTTTAGGCCAGTGTTACTCTCAAAACGATGACTCTGAAAACTAAAGGATGTGATTGGGTTTCTCTTACAAATAAAGTCCAAACTCCTTGGCTGGCATTCAAGGCCGTTCCCAGAGATGCACTTATTTGCCTGGGGTTTGTGTCTCTCTGCTCCCCATCACACAAACCAGGATCCAGCCACTCGAGACCGTAATAGTCTACATCCCTCATATCCATCTGGGTGCCTTTGCCACCCTGTTCTGCATGGAGTGTTCTTCTCTGGGGCCCTTCTCCACCTGTCAAAGTTGTAAGCAGCCTCCAGATGCTGCCACCTCTGAGCACTTCGTCAATGCCCCCAGGGAGTGTTAGATCCTTCTTGGGCCTTTTATTCTCTATGAAGACATGTGCTACATTGTTCTGTCGTTTTGTGTTTTTCTTCATCCCTAATTTTAAGACTATAATATGTCCTCAGTAAGTAGTTTTTGAATAAATGGACGAATGGGTGGATGGATGGATGGATGGATGGATGGATGGATGGATGGATGGATGGATGGGTGGATGGATGGGTGGATGGATGGGTGGGTGGATGGATGGGTGGATGGATGGATGGATGGATGGATGGATGGATGGATGGATGGATGGGTGGATGGATGGATGGGTGGATGGATGGATGGATGGATGAATGGATGGATGGATGGGTGGATGGATGGATGGATGGATGGATGGATGGATGGATGAGTAGATGGGTGGATGAATGGATGGATGGGTGGATGAATGGGTGGATGGATGGATGGATGGATGGGTGGATGGATAGGTGGATGGATGGGCGGATGCGTGGATGGATGGTTAATTGGATGGAAGGAAGGAAGAAAAGAAGGAAGACATTATTTTTTTCTTTTAAAGTGTGTTATTAGAATATCCATGTTTACTCAGGCATTTTAAAAACTGATGGTGAGAAACAATTCTTACTGAGAGCAAGTGAGGAAAAAAATTATATGAAACAGTTGATTAGAACTGTAAGAGAAAAAGTTCTGTCAATATGGTGTGTTGGAGCGTGAAGATCTGCCTGCTTGTGAACGAGGACTACAAGTGATACACAAAAGTGAAAACTGATTCATTAGACTGAAGAGTACAGGGTTTTTTAATTAAAAACAATCTTGGATGTTGTTCCACCATCTACTGGGTCTTTCTTAAGGGATGAGTTCACTTCTCTCTCCAGTCCACGAGCTCTGGGCACAGTAGCTTGGCCAGTGGCGGTGCTCTAGGCATTAGGATTCGCATGCCAGAGTCTGGTGGACATTCTCTTAAAGATGCTCTTTCAATAAAATGCTATTTGTATTAACATCCTGAGGGACACGAGAGAGTCTACATTTTATGGCGCTTAGAACACCAAGGCCATTCCTATTTTTAAGAATCCAATGGGAAGATTGGTATAACGGACATCAGATCAAGGAAAATGGAGCAAGGAAGATAACTGACCTGTCCTGGGATGGAAAATGTGCTCTGCTCAGAGTTTCCAGAAGTCTGCATGGCAGTGAGAGGAGTAGGCCAGGGATGGGTCATCTCCTGGTGAGGAAAAACAAAGCAACTTTATTTGCGGGCACTTTGAAAAATGAAACACCTTCTTGGCACTAAACATGGTAGGCCCTTTCTAAATACTTACTGACTTAATTGGCCTACTCTTTTTCAGGGGAACATTCAGTCCATTCCCCTGCTCCACACTGGTGCTTGAAGCCTATCTGCGAGACAAAGGGCCATCCCACATCCAACTGCACATTGCCGGTGGCAGTGAGCTCACTACCGCTCAAAGCAGCCTGTCCCATGTTGAGACAGCCTGATCACACTATTCTTCCTGGCTGTGAGCTAAAAGCCTCTCTCCCGGGAGTTTCTATCTCTGGATCGTATTTTGAAGCTGCACAGAACTCATCACCTCTTCTTTCGCCTGAGAAGCTGTTGGGAGATAGCAGCCATATCCCCTGGTGCTGTCTTTTCACCAGGAGGACACATTGGTGGCTTGTTCACTCATTGATCAAGAACCTTCTACTTTTCTTCTAATGCTTGAGTTCTGCGTTCTGTCAACTATCTCAGGTGATCCCAGGAGGGACTCCGCATTGCCTGGGGCTCCTCTAACTCGTGGTATCCTGTTTCAGGTGTGATCTGCCAGCTCAGGGGACGGCAGCACCATCACCACCCCCGTTCTGGATGCTCTGATAGTCATTTCTCTTGATGTAGCCTAACAGTTAGTGACAAGACTGCAGCCGCGCTGTTGACACAGTATGTTTGTGAGTTCAAGTCTTAACGTTGGAAAAGCCCCTCTGGCGCCCACTCTCTGCTATCAGCGGGGGCACCTTCTCAGGTCTTTCAAATGCTCCTTTTGAAAAGAGGTGCTGTTCAAATCTTGCTTGAGTCTTAGGGCTCGTGGCCAATGTGCTTTACCTGAAGAGTGAGGATAATTAAATCACATGCTCAACATCCCAGCCTCAGAGAGATGACAAAGTTTGTGAAGCAGGAGGGTGCCAGCCTGTGCTGGATTCATCAAACATTTCGGTATATAAATATTAAACCTAAAAATCAGTGTAATGATGGAAATGAAGCAGAGCTTGGAGGGTGGGGTGGGGGGGATCAAAGTTTATGAAAGGCCTTTTTAATGAGCCAGTTACATAATACTTTTTCCCAGTCTTTATGGGTAACATAATTAGTCATTTCAAAGGTAATATTAGTAACTGTCAGGTAGCACTGAAACATGTTTTTCCCCTTCTATAGTTATCCAGTTCAGAAAGAGTCTTTGATGTATGCAGAGCTGTAATGCAACGAGATACTTCACAGATTCATTCACAGTGGCACTGCTGCAGCAGAATTTGTAAGTACGGTTCAGAGGAGCCCTGACACAGATTATTCTACCTGGCGCTATTTAAAAAGAGGCTGTAAGTACATTAAAAATGCATACAAGATTTAGAGGGGATGCTTAACCTACTTACGAGATAGACTATTTCCAAGTGTTTTCGAGTTGTGCATTTGTACACAGTTGATAACGTTTGTGACAAATGCTACTTATGTCTTCATCAAAACTGGCCCAAAGTAACTCTACGCGACAACAGTTTAAAGCTGAATTTCCAGATACTCTGTGTCTTTAAAATACTCAATGATTTCTTTTAAATTTCATATAGTTTTTCCTGAGTAAGGCTGGTCTTCTCCAATATTAGTCCCATCATTTAAAACCGCGGTCTCCAACCCCTGGCCCGCAGACTGGTACTTGTCCGTGGCCTGTTAGGAACCGGGCCGCCCAGCAGGAGGGGAGCGGCAGGTGAGTGAGCAAAGCTTCACCTGCCGCTCCCCGTCGCTCGCAGTATCACCTGAACCATCCCCCACATCCCATCCGTGGAAAAATTGTCTTCCAGGAAACCGGTCCCTGGTGCCAAAAAGTTGGGGACCACTGATTTAAAAGACACAGGTCCTATTGAGCCAGAGTCAACCAAAGGGCAGTAAGCCCCAGCCTGGGATAGGCGTACTGTCTCTTCAGCAACCAAGGAGCATGCCTCGATCAATGAGAGGCTTCATTATCCATCCCTTTCCATCACTGGCTTTTAGAGGTGTGCCTCTGGGTTTACTCAAAGGTGTTTCAGACACCTGGATGGATGAATCGCTTCTCGAAAGTGTACCTTCTCCCCCAGGCCTGCTGTATTTATTGGGCGGCAGAATGGGATGATCTTGAGTTACTGTCGGAGTGCGCTGCCCCGCTGGCCAATCCACACGAAGCTATTGATTCGTACACTGTCACATTTTCAATGACAGCTGAGTCTCTGTATTTGAGAACATGAGATTTCATGAAGCAGCAAGCTGGCTCCACGGCACCACCAATGAATTTGATTAAGATAGGGAGGGGGCAGCTGAAAGGAAGATAATTTCCTGCAAGGCTGTCTTCAGCAAAGAACCTGGGTGCAAGCTCTTCCACTTCTCAAAATGAGTTAGACCTGGAACGTGCACGAAGCTCACAGCGGGTTTTTGACTGTTATTCTTTTCACTCACACTTGAAAGATATTAATCTGTTTTTATGTTCTTTCTACTCCCAAGATAAGAACATGCACACACCCTGATCCACCTGTACTAATCCTCTTCCTGTTCATCAGGTGGGGATGAGCACCTGCTCCAAAATGTTGCCAAGACTTTGGCAACAGGCTCCAGGGCTGAACACCTGTACTCAACACAAGCATCACTGCTCCGCTAACCCCCAAAATTACACACACACACACACACACACACACACACACACACACACACACACACGATATTGGTCTGAAACTTCTTCATCTCTGGGCTCCTTTGATCCTCCCCAAGAGAGACAAAGCAGGGATTCATCTCCCCACTGGGCAGTCGACATAGTGGAGACTGCAAGAGGTAGGGCCTCACACTGGCCGTAAGCGATCACTGGGGATCGGGTTCACGGTGCACAGTCATTCCACGACACTAGATGTGTCCCCCCTTCGTGAGGCTGACTAATGTGTTTTGTGGAGAAAGGACCAAGTTAGCAATGCTGTTTTATTTTGCAGTATTTCACAAGCAATAGAGCATTCGACACAATTTCTGACAATGGGGCAGATGCTTACACTCCTGTGATCTGAAGACTCCCTAAGTCAAACCCAGAAAAATCAGAAAAGGCCCTTTTCCACCAGCGATTATTTTCCAAGCATATCCTCCAGGACTAGGACTTGAGCAAAGCCAAAAGAACCTGTGGGCAGCCCTGCTTTGCCCAACTGAGAAACAGAAATGGGGTGCCCCACGTGCTGAGGGGCAGAACACAGTCTGAATTCCAGATTCTGCTGATCTCAAATGCATCCCATACTCATCGAACACAGAGCTGGCTGTTATTTTAAGTATCTAGTATGTTGTCCCAAGCCTTGTCTTATTCACCTGTCTCCAGTGCCTAGTCCGTCATAACTGGCTAATATGAGATATTATCATTAGTTTCTGAAGTTTCTATGTGTGAATTATCATATTATGAATAAGAATAATATCAAGATTTACCAACTGATTACAGTCTGTCAGGCACTTAGTCAGGCACTCTTGGACTTTCTGTACCACAAACTAAAGAGGCAGGGATTAGCATCATACTTCTTGGACAGATGAGGAAACAGGTACAAAGAGGTGAAGTCCCTTTGACGGATTCCCTGCATTTTGTTCTACTAACTTGTACTATTATGTACCAGTCACCAGGATCCAGAAAGCATAAAAAGTCAAGTTCCTTCCAGTGAAGAGCTCGCTCTGCTTGACACACTAAGGTGTCAGGGAGGAGTTCTCTGTGTGAGGCGTTGGGAAAGGCTTCATGGTGAAGGCAAGGGGAGCAGTGTCTGTGCACGTACGTGTGTGTCTGTGTGTGTCTGTGTGTGAATAATAATAATAATAATCATGGCTCACGTTTTATTGAGCCCCCTGGTTGAAACAAATGCTTTCAGAAACATGTCATTCAATCAATAACTTAAGAACAAACATATAGAATGTCTGCATATCAAAATTGCAGGTGACACTAAACTGTGAGCATTCAAAACTCAGAAAGATCTTGCAAAACTGGCCTGAAGCCAATAAGATGAATTTTAACAGAGGTAAATGAAAACTGCAATTATATTCTACAAACCAAGTGTGAAATTGCAAAATGAGAAAGACCACCTGACTTAGCTGTAATTCATGGGCTACAAACCCAAAGATTTTAGTTGACCCCTAAGTAAATTTGAGGGATTTGGCAGCCAAAAGAACCAATGTCAGCTCAGGTGATATTTAGGTAAGCATGATGCCCAGAATGTGGAAGGCAACAGTTGGCTGTACAATAACAGTACATTGTATGAGACAGACCACATCTGAAACAGAGTGTGCCACCTGGATGCCCCATTTCAGCAGGGGCATTGGAATCTCTTAAAAGGGACGGTTACCACAACATTTATAAATGCCCTTTAAGAGAACGGGGAAAGTTTAGTCTATGGAAAAGGGAGGCTCAGGGAAGGTCTGAGAGGTGCATTCAGATACCCGAAGGGTTGTCACACGGAAGAGATTTGGGACCTGCTTTGTAGACCAAGAGGTTAGGACTAGCCCTATGGGTAGATGCTATTAGGGAACCAATTTTAGCTCAAACTAAGAAAGAATTTCCAGTTGTGTGAGCTTTCCAACCACAGAGCCTACTGCTTTAGAAGGCAGTGAGTGGCCCATATCTAAAAGGCGAGATAGCCCCTGGCTAGGGTACTGGGAAAGGTATTCCTAGAAAGGCAGGGGTAGGGGTGGGGTAGTGGACCAAGTGCACTGCCTTACACAATCATGTGATTATATTCTTTATCTCTGTAAAGTCAGTGATATTGATGAGAAGATGCAAAACTGAAAATGGAGCAGTGGGGTTTTTTACGTGACATATAAACATGGCTGACCAAACTGGTTAAGGAAATTGAGCCTGTTCTCAGGGACGGTGGGGAAGTGCTGGGCACGAGGGGAGCCTGCTGTCTCACAGTGAGGTGGCTAACAGCCCAATTTGTCTGATTGTTTGCTCGGCTCTTGGGAAGTCCAACAACAGAGGAACCATAGACTTTCCTGGGTTTGATCACTAACACTCCTCCCAAACCTGTCTAGCAGTCTCAAAACCCTGTATCATTTAATTGAATGAATATTCTTCTGTTTGGAATGCTCTTAAGACAGTCTCCCGAGCTTGTATCTCTGATTTCTATGAAAGTGCTGATAGGGAAGAAGTATAAAATCAACTGTTACATTAGACAAGACTTCCCAACAATGAGCCAACACAAAATGCAATCCACCAGGAAAACAAACAAACAAAAAAGTCTAAATCTTTTAAAAGTTTCTAACAGCAAGTTATGATTTCACTGACGTGGTGTAAAACCCTGGCATTATTCCTTCAAATAAATAAATGACTGCTTTATTCAAAACTCTTTAGTGTTGGCAGTTGTTTCAGGGAATCTGGAAATTTTCTCCATTGGCCCCTGGACTGTACACACAAAAAGTCCAGCTCACACTGGCTGCCTTTTTCCTGGCAGCCCCCCAAACCAGGGTTCCACTAAAAAAGAGCCTAATTCTAATTTAGAATCGGGGAGCACAGAGATCAGTGACCCCGCAGCTTCAGCATGTGCTCATTCAATCTATTCATCTTCTTGCCATGGCCAGATGCAATCAATTCCACTTCATCCGCTGAATGTAATGGGATGTGGATGGCCATATGCAGGACCTAGCCATGCAACTTCTTCTGGACTAGTTACTCCAAAGGCTGCGAAAGGGGGACAGACCACCACACTGATATACTGGGCAGAATTCAACCAGATCCATCGAGTTCTGCAAATTTCGGCAACAGCAACCTGAGGCCACAGCCCATGCAACTAATGGAACTTGACTCCCCAACAGATGATTGCCTTATAAATATCGATCCTTATCAGGGCATTTGTCTCAATTAGTTGAACCAATCAGAACAGAAAACTGGCCATCCCACTAGAAAATGCTGTTAGACTGAAATTGCCTTCTTTGGTAAAGGCAATATTCATACCAGTTCAAGGGTAAGAAATGTAAGAACTGGTCACCGAGAAATGTTTTGCAAAGATCAGGGGCAAAAAGGAAACCTAGGTGGAGGGCTTCTGCTCAAGAGTCCAGATCAGGCATCAGAGGAATCTGAGGTTTCTCAAAGGCCATTTCTTACCTTTTTCAACTTTCTAGCTCTTCTGTTTCAAACTAGTTTACCATTAAGTACATCCAAATGACCATCATTTAAAATATACTGGCTTGATTGTGTGTGTGTGTGTGTGTGTGTGTATATATATATATATATCATCCATGTTGCTGCAAATGGCATTATTTCATTCTTTTTATGGCTGAATACTATTCCATTAAATATAATACTATTCCAATATATACACACACACACACACACACACACACACACACCCCACATCTTCTTTATCCATTCATCTGTTGATGGACATTTAGGTTGCTTCCATGTCTTGGTTATTGTAAACAGTGCTGCAATGAACATTGGGGTGCATGTTTTCTCCAGGTATATGCCCAGTAGTTGGATTGCTGGATCAAATGTTAGCTATATTTCTGGTTTTTTAAGGAACCTCCATACTGTTCTCCATAGTGGCTGCACCAATTTACAGTACATTCCCACCAACATTGCAGGAGGGTTCCCTTTTCTGAACACCCCCTCCAGCATTTATTGTTTGTAGATTTTTTCAAGATGGCCATTCTGACTGGTGTGAGGTGATACCTCACTGTAGTTTTGATTTGCATTTCTCTAATAATTAGCAATGCTGAGCATCTTTTCATGTGCCTGTTGGCCATCTGTATGTCTTCTTTGGAGAAATGTCTATTTAGATCTTCTTCCCATTTTTTGATTGGGTTATTTGTTTTTTTTTGATATTGAGCTGTGTGAGCAGCTGTTTGTATACTTTAGAGATTAATCCACTGTCGGTTGCATCATTTGCAAATATTTTCTCCCATTCGGTAGGTTGTCTTTTTGTTTTGTTTATGGAATACTACTCAGCCATAAAAAAGAATGAAATAGGGGCTTCCCTGGTGGCGCAGTGGTTGGGGGTCCGCCTGCCGATGCAGGGGACGCGGGTTCGTGCCCCAGTCCGGGAGGATCCTGCATGCAGCAGAGCGGCTGGGCCCGTGAGCCATGGCTGCTGGGCCTGCACATCTGGGGCCTGTGCTCCACAACGGGAGAGGCCACAGCAGTGAGAGGCCCGCGTACCGAAAAAAAAAAAAAATGAATGAAATAATGCCATTTGCAGCAACATGGATGGACCTAGAAATTATCATGCTAAGTGAAGTAAGTCAGACAGAGAAAGACAAATATCATATGATATCAACTTACATGTGGAATCTAAAAAAATGATACAAATGAACTTATTTACAAAACAGAAACAGACTCACAGACATAGAAAACAAACTGACAGTTACCAAAGGGCAAAGGTGGGGGGAGGGATAAATTAGGAATTTGGGAATAACATATACACACTATTATATATATAAAATAGATAACGAACAAGGACCTACTGTATAGCACAGGGAACTATACTCAATAGTTTGTAATAACCTATATGGGGAAAGAATCTGAAAAAGAATATATACATATATATATACACACACACACAAACACATATATATGAATATATATATTCAGTTTTATATATGTATAACTGAATCATTTTGCTGTACACCTGAAAATAATACAGCATTGTAAATCAACTATGATTCAATAAAGACAAATAAATAAATAAAAATAAAATATACTGGCTTGAAACAATTCTCCTGGCTTTCATAATGTTACAGCCATGTTTTTTTTGTTTGTTTGTTTGTTTTTGTCTTTTCTTTTTCAGAGCCATTTTACTGGATGGAATGACATGCTATATCCTCCTAGCATGAGATATTGCTTTATGGTTAACCTCCAGTTTGCTGCTTCAGCTCCAGGTCAGCTAAACCAACGTGATAAAACTTACACACCTTCACTGGCTTCTCCCCCCAGCAACATCTTGAATGATCTACTTTTAATTTCATTCATTCTAAAAACATTTATTGAGCATCTACTCTCTGCAAGGCATCTAAGAGGTGGGCCGTTAGACCAGGTCCAGGCTCAGGGTGTGGCCGGACTCTAGGTAGCTAGAGTCTTCATAATAAGAATGAGTGTAAGATAATGACACTTATTAGTTATCATTCAAAAGTAGGACTAAAATAAACTTGGCAGAGTTGGCTTTTTTTTAAGAATAACATGCAATTCGTTATCATTTTCCCAGAATCACCAGAGATCTGTTGATCTCTCACTGCTGGACAGATACACAGTGTATATGCAGCAACACAGCAGTCATTTAGAAAGCCAGCTTATACTATAAGTGAAAGGCACTGGAGAATGACAACTTCAGGCAAAGGGAGACAGAAGGATAAATTTCTCTCAATCCCAGTCTAAGCCTTTTCAAAGACTTACACAAGATGTTAGTATTCCATTTCTAAGGGCTGCTGTAGCTTTTCAAACATGATAGTTTCCTTTTTTTAAATTTATTTATTTAATTAATTTATTTTTGTCTGCGTTGGGTCTTCGTTGCTGCACACGGGCTTTCTCTAGCTGCGGTGAGCGGGGGCTACTCTTCGTTCCAGGGTGCGGGCTTCTCACTGCGGTGGCTTCTCTTGCAGACCACGGGCTCTAGGCGCACGGGCTTCAGTAGTTGTGGTGCACAGGCTTCAGTAGTTGTGGTGCACAGGCTTAGTTGCTCCACGGCACGTGGGATCTTCCCGGACCAGGCCTCGAACCCGTGTCCCCTGCATTGGCAGGCGGATTCTTAACCCCTGCACCACCAGGGAAGTCCCCAGGTTCTGGGTTTTGAGAGTACTGTTTTGGGGGGAGGGCCCTTCCAGAGCCTCCTGTGCCCTTTCCTCCCCAGAGCCTGAGGATGAAGGCATAATCACTCTCACTGAACTTGCCGGAGGTACTGCCCACAGAGCCAGGTGTATATGCCTTAAATTTTCTCATCTCTCTTTTGCAGGAACATACACCTTATCTCTTTCTACCTACTTAGACTGATTTTTGGTTCTTTTTTATGTAGTAGGGGCACTGCTCAGAACCAGAATCTCATTTGACCAATATATTCTACAGAAGCCTCAGGATGGAAATAAGTTATTCAGATATACTCTAAACATGGTCAAGGGTACTAGTCGAAAACGTAAAACTAGACTTGGTTTTATTTAATGATAAGACTCAGAATGAAGACCTAGAGCAGATCTTAACAGATAATCTATGTGGCTGCTTCCTACTAGCTATCTATTTTATGTTTGGTAGTGTATATATGTCCATGCCACTCTCTCACTTCGTCCCAGCTTACCCTTCCCCCTCCCCGTGTCCTCAAGTCCATTCTCTACGTCTGCATCCTTATTCCTGTCCTGCCCCTAGGTTCTTCAGAACCATTTTTTTTTTTTAGATTCCATATATACGTGTCGGCATATGGTATTTGTTTTTCTCTTTCTGACCTACTTCCCTCTGTATGACAGACTCTAGGTCCACCCACCTCAATACAAATAACTCAATTTGGTTTCTTTTTGTTTTTAATTTAATTTAATTTATTTTTTATACAGCAGGTTCTTATTAGTCATCCATTTTATACACATAAGTGTATACATGTCAAACCCAGTCTCCCAATTCATCACACCACCACCACCACCCCCTGCCGCTTTCCCCACCTTGGTGCCCATACGTTTGTGCTCTACGTCTGTCTCTATTTCTGCCCTGCAAACTGGCTCATCTGTACAATTTTTCTAGGTTCCACATATATGCGTTAATATGTGATATTTGTTTTTCTCTTTCTGACTTACTTCACTCTGTATGACAGTCTCTAGATCCATCCACGTCTCTACAAATGACCCAATTTCATTACTTTTTATGGCTGAGCAATATTCCATTGTATATATGTAACAACATCTTCTTTATCCATTTGTCTGTCGATGGGCATTCAGGTTGCTTCCATGACCCGGCTACTGAAAATAGTGCAGCAATGAACACTGGGGTGCATGTGTCTTTTTGAATTATGGTTTTCTCTGGGTATATGCCCAGTAGTGGGATTGCTGGGTCATATGGTAATTCTATTTTTAGTTTTTTAAGGAACCTCCATTCTGTTCTCCACAGTGGCTATATCAATTTACATTCCCACTGACAGTGCAAGAGGGTTCCCTTTTCTCCACACCCTCTCCAGCATTTGTTGTTTATAGATTTTCTGATGATGCCCATTCTAACTGGTGTGAGGTGATACCTCACTGTACTTCTGATTTGCATTTCTCTAATAATAAGTAATGTTGGGCAGCTTTTCATGTGCTTCTTGGCCATCTGTAGGTCTTCTTTGGAGAAGTGTCTATTTAGGTCTTCTGCCCATTTTTTGGATAGCGTTGTTTGTTTTTTTAATATTGAACTGCATGATCTGTTTATATATTTTGGAGATGAATCCTTTGTCTGTTGATTCGCTGGTAAATATTTTTTCCCATTCTGAGGGGTGTCTTTCCATCTTCTTTGTAGTTTCCTTTGCTTTGCAAAAGCTTTTAAGTTTCATTAGGTCCCATTTGTGTATTTTTGTTTTTATTTCTGTTAATCTAGGAGGTGGATCAAAAAAGATCTTGCTGTGATTTATGTCAAAGAGTGTTCTTCCTATGTTTTCCTCTAAGAGTTTTATAGTTTTATAGTGTCCGGTCTTACATTTAGGTCTCTAACCCATTTTGAGTTTATTTTTGTGTATGGTGTTAGGGAGTGTTCTAATTTCATTCTTTTACGTGTAGCTGACCAGTTTTCCCAGCACCACTTATTGAAGAGACTCTCTTTCCTCCATTGTATATCCTTGCCTCCTTTGTCACATAGATTTGTTGAACACAGGTGCGTGGGTTTATCTCTGGGCTTTCTATCCTGTTCCATTGATCTATATTTCTGTTTTTGTGCCAGTACCATATTGTCTTGATTACTGTAGCTCTGTAGTATAGTCTGAAGTCAGGGAGTCTGATTCCTTCGGCTCTGGTTTTTACCCTCAAGACTGCTTTGGCTATTCGGTGTCTTTTGTGTCTCCATACAAATTTTAAGATTTTTTGTTCTAGTTCCATAAAAAATGCCATTGGTAGTTTGATAGGGATTGCATTGAATCTGTAGGTTGCTTTGGGTAGTACAGTCATTTTCACAATATTGATTCTTCCAATCCGAGAACATGGTATATCTCTCCATCTGTTGGTATCATCTTTAATTTCTTTCAACAGTGTCTTACAGTTTTCTGCATACAGGTCTTTTGTCTCCCTAGGTAGGTTTATTCCTAGGTATTTTATTCTTTTTCTTGCAATGGTAAATGGGAGTGTTTCCTTAATTTCTCTTTCAGATTTTTCATCATTAGTGTATAAGAATGCCAGAGATTTCTGTGCATTAATTTTGTATCCTGCTACATTACCAAAGTCATTGATTAGCTCTAGTAGTTTTCTGGTGACATCTTTAGGATTCTCCCTGTATAGTATCATGTCATCTGCAAACACTGACAGTTTTAATTCTTCTTTTCCGATTTGGATTCCTTTTATTTCTTTTTCTTCTCTGATTGTTGTGGCTGGGACTTCCAAAACTATGTTGAATAATAGTGGTGAGAGTGGACATCCTTGTCTCGTTCCTGATCTTAGAGGAAATGCTTTCAGCTTTTCACCATTGACAATGATGTTTGCTGTGGGTTTGTCGTATGTGGCCTTTATTATGTTGAGGTAGGTTCCCTCTATGCCCACTTTCTGGAGAGTTTTTATCATAAATGGGTGATGAATTTTGTCAAAAGCTTTTTCTGCATCTATTGAGATGATCATATGGTTTTTATTCTTCAATTTGTTAGTATGGTGTATCACATCGTTTGACTTGCATATACTGAAGAATCCTTGCATCCCTGGGATAAATCCCACTTGATCATGGTGTATGATCCTTTCAATGTGTTGTTGGATTCTGTTTGCTAGTATTTTGTTGAGGAGTTTTGCATCTATATTCATCAATGATATTGGTCGGTAATTTTCTTTGTTTGTAGTATCTTTGTCTGGTTTTGATATCAGGGTGATGGTGGCCTCATAGAATGAGTTTGGGAGTGCTCCTTCCTCTGCAATTTTTTGGGAAGAGTTTGAGAAGGATGGTGTTAGCTCTTCTCTAAATGTTTGATAGAATTCACCTGTGAAGCCATCTGGTCCTGGACTTTGGTTTGTTGGAAGATTTTTCATCACAGTTTTCAATTTCATTACTTGTGACTGGTCTGTTCATATTTTGTATTTCTTCCTGGTTCAGTCTTGGAAGGTTATACCTTTCTAAGAATTTGTCCATTTCTTCCAGGTTGTCCATTTTATTGGCATAGAGTTGCTTGTAGTAGTCTCTTAGGATGCTCTGTGTTTCTGTGGTGTCTGTTGTAACTTCTCCTTTTTCATTTCTAACTTTATTGATCTGAGTCCTTTCCCTCTTTTTCGTGATGAGTCTGGCTAATGGTTTATCAATGTTGTTTATCTTCTCAAAGAACCACCTTTTAGTTTTACTGATCTTTGCTACTGTTTTCTTTGTTTCCATTTCATTTATTTCTGCTCTGATCTTTATGATTTCTTTCCTTCTGCTAACTTTGGGTTTTGTTTGTTCTTCTTTCTTTAGTTCCTTTAGGTGTAAGGTTAGGTTGTTTATTTGAGGTTTTTCTTGTTTCTTCAGGTGGGCTTGTACAGCTATAAACTTCCCTCTTTGAACTGCTTTCGCTGCATCCCATAGGTTTTGGATCATCATGTTTTCATTGTCATTTGTCTCTAGGTACTTTTTGATTTCCTCTTTGATTTCTTCAGTGATCTCTTCTCAGTTATTTAGTAATGTATTGTTTAGCCTCCATGTGTTTGTGGTTTTTACTTTTTATTCCCTGTAATTAATTTCTAATCTCATAGCACTGTGGTAAGAAAAGATGCTTGATATGATTTCAATTTTCTTAAATTTACTGAGGCTTGAGTTGTGACCCAAGATGTGATCTATCCTGGAGAATGTTCCGGGCGTACTTGAGAAGAAAGTGTAATCTGCTGTTTTTGGATGGAATATCCTATAAATATAAATTAAATCTATCTGGTCTATTGTGTCATTTAAAGCTTGTGTTTCCTTGTTAATTTTCTGTTTGGATGATCTTTCCATTGGTGTAAGTGAGGTGTTAAGGTCCCCCACTACTATTGTGTTACTGTCGATTTCCTCTTTTATAGCTGTTAGCAGTTGCCTTATGTACTGAGGTACTCCTATGTTGGGTGCATATATATTTATAATTGTTATATCTTCTTCTTGGATTGATCCCTTGATCATTCTGTAGTGTCCTTCCTTGTCTCTTGTAACAGTCTTTATTTTAAAGTCTATTTTATGTGATATGAGTATTGCTACTCCAGCATTCTTTTGATTTCCATTTACATGGAGTATCTTTTTCCATCCCCTCACTTTCAGTCTGTATGTGTCCCTAGGTCTGAAGTGGGTCTCTTGTAAACAGCATATATATGGGTCTTGTTTTTGTATCCATTCCGCAAGCCTGTGTCTTTTGGTTGGAGCATTTAATCCATTCACGTTTAAGGTAATTATCAATATGTATGTTCCTGTTACCATTTTCTTAATTGTTATGGGTTTGTTTTTGTAGGTCCTTTCCTTCTCTTGTGTTTCCCACTTAGAGAAGTTCCTTTAGCATTTGTTGTAGGGCTGGTTTGGTGGTGGTGAATTCTCTCGGCTTTTGTTTGTCTATAAAGCTTTTGATTTCTCCATTGAATGTGAATGAGATCCTTGCCGGGTAGAGTAATCTTGGTTGTAGGTTCTTCCCTTTCATCACTTTAAGTATATTATGCCACGCTCTTCTGGCTTGTAGAGGTTCTGCTGAGAAATCAGCTGTTAACCTTATGGGAGTTCCCTTGCATGTTATTTGTCGTTTTTCCCTTGCTGCTTTCAATAATTTTTCTTTATCTTTAATTTTTGCCAATTTGATTACTATGTGACTCGGCATGTTTCTCCTTGGGTTTATCCTGCCTGGGACTCTCTGTGCTTCCTTGACTTGGGTGGCTATTTCCTTTCCCATGTTAGGGAAGTTTTCGACTATAATCTCTCCAAATATTTTCTCAGGTATTTTCTCTCTCTCGTCTCCTTCTGGGACTCCTATAATGCGAATGTTGTTGCATTTAATGTTGTCCCAGAGGTCTGTTAGGCTGCCTTCATTTCTTTTCACTCTTTTTTCTTTATTCTGTTCTGCAGCAGTGAATTCCACCATTCTGTCTTCCAGGTCACTTATCTGTTATCCAGTCTCAGTTATTCTGCTACTGATTCCTTCTAGTGTATTTTTCATTTCATTTATTGTGTTGTTCATCTCTGTTTGTTCTTTAGATCTTCTAGATCTTTGTTACACATTTCTTGCATCTTCTCGATCTTTGCCTCCATTCTTTGTCCGAGGTCCTGGATCATCTTCACTATCTTTATTCTGAATTCTTTTCCTGGAAGGTTGCCTATCTCCACTTCATTTAGTTGTTTTTCTGGGGTTTTATCTTGTTCCTTCATCTGGTACATAGCCCTCTGCCTTTTCATCTTGTCTATCTTTCTGTGAATGTGGTTTTTGTTCCACAGGCTGCAGGATTGTAGTTCTTCTTGCTTCTGCTGTCTGCCCTCTGGTGGATGAGGCTATCTAAGAGGCTTATGCAAGTTTCCTGATGGGAGGGATTGGTGGTGGGTAGAGCTGGCTGTTGCTTTGGTGGGCAGAACTCAGTAAATCTTTAATCTGCTTGTCTGCTGATGGGTGGGGCTGGGTTCCATCCCTGTTGGTTGTTTGGCCTGAGGCGACCCAACACTGGAGCCTACCCAGGCTCTTTGTTGGGGCTAATGGCAGACTCTGGGAGGGCTCACGCCAAGGAGTACTTCCCAGAACTTCTGCTGCCAGTGTCCTTGTCCCCACGGTGACAGACAACCAACCCCCGCCTCTGCAGGAGACCTCCAACACTAGCAGGTAGGTCTGGTTCAGTCTCCTTTGGGGTCACTGCTCCTTTCTCTGGGTCTCAATGAGCACACTACTTTGGGTGTGCCCTCCATGAGTGGAGTCTCTGTTTCCCCCAGTCCTGTCAAAGTCCTGCAATCAAATCCCGCTAGCCTTCAAAGTCTGATTCTCTAGGAATTCCTCCTCCCGTTGCCGGACCCCCAGATTGGGAAGCCTGACATGGGGCTCAGAACTTTCACTCCAGTGGGTGGACTTCTGTGGTATAAGTGTTCTCCAGTTTGTGAGTCACCCACCCAGCAGCTATTGGATTTGATTTTATTGTGATTGTGCCCCTCCTACCGTCTCATTGTGGCTTCTCCTTTGTCTCTGGATGTGGGGTATCTTTTTTGGTGAGTTCCAGTGTCTTCCTGTCTATGATTGTTCAGCAGTTAGTTGTGATTCTGGTGTTCTTGCAAGAGGGAGAGCACGTCCTTCTACTCTGCCATCTTGAACCAATCTTCTCTCTCTCTCTTTTTTTTTATTGGAGTATAATTGCTCTACAATGGTGTGTTAGTTTCTGCTTTATAAGAATGTGAATCAGCTATACACATACATATATCTCCAAATCTCCTCCCACTTGCATCTCACTCCTCCCCTTCCTATCCCACCCCTCTAGGCGGTCACAAAGCACCAAGCTGGTCTCCCTGTGCTATGTGGCTGCTTCCCACTAGCTATCAATTTTACATTTGGTAGTGTATATAAATCCATGCCACTCTCTAACTTCGTCCCAGCTTACCCTTCCCCCTCCCCATGTCCTCAAGTCCATTCTCTATGTCTGCATCTTTATTGCTGTCCTGCCACTAGGTTCATTGGAACAGGTAAAAAAAAGAGAGAGAGAGAGAGAATCTAGAGTTAGAAAAAAAGAGATAATGTAGGGGCAACTCTGTTCACTAGAACTTTCTGTAATTATGCAAATGTTGTATTTTATACTGTCCAATAATAGCCACTGGCCACATGTGGCTACTGAGCACTTGCAATGTGCCTAATGGACAGAGAAAGCAAGCTTATATTAAACTGTAATTAAGTTTAAACAAGCAGCTGTATTGAGCACCTCGGAACAGTCAACACTTCAACTTTACAGATGGAAATTGCGAAGTACATAATGCTTAAGTGACTTGCTGAGCGTCATAAAATAAGGTAGTGGAAGGTTGAAGACCAGCTTTAAGGTCCCTCGATGCCCAGTCCAGTGTCATTGCCACATTGCTTTCTTCTTAATCCCAGTTGTCCCAAAGGCTGGCGCTGGGTGGGCTTTACTCTGTAACACAGACCAGACTCTGACAGAATCAGGGTAGAGCCTCCGTAGCACACCACTATTCACTTTTGTATCGTAAGTGCTGGGTGTGTGAGGCTGTGATGGGGACCCTGCATCAAAGAGCAGGAAAGAAACTGCAGAGTGTGAGGTGGACAAGGTTCTCAGGTTTCCTCCAGTGACAACAGGTCCTGAGAAGTTGAGAGCAAACTGAACAAAAATGATCGGAGGCCCAGACAGCCATGATGTTTTCGTCTGCCTTAGTTTTAGATGGGCCTTCTTTCTTTATTTTGTGATTCGGCCATTGCTTTTTCTTTTTCTTTTTCTTTTTTTTTTAAACCAGGTCAAGAAGCTCCTTTCTTTATTTCTCCCCCTTTTCTTTTTTGTCCTTCAATATTTTGTTCTCTGCTCATCCTTGATTTCTACACAACTAGTGTCATTTTCTTTCTACCTTTCTTCCTCTGCCTACTTCTAACCTTTCCAATCATGCAGGGCTCTGTGAGCAAGAGAACCCTCAGAAGTCAGGACAGGTAGGAGCAGGGCTGCCATGGCTTCAGGAATCCTCGTGAACATACAGGAGGAGGTGACCTGCCCCATTTGTTTGGAGCTTCTGACAGAACCCCTGAGCCTTTACTGTGACCCCAGCTTCTGCCAAGCCTGAATCACTGGAAATAACAAGGAGTCCATGATTGGCCAAAAGGGGGATAACAGCTGCCCTGTGTGCCGTGATTCGGCCATTTCTAATTAACCTAGTGCCAGGGGAGAGCTGGGTGAGTCTGTTGATATTAGCATGTTCATCCCAGGGATGAAGGACCTTGGGGGTGTGCTGTGTTTTGACACCACTTTTGCTGTGAGGCTGAGAGCGTTTGACGGCAGCAACATACAGGCTTCCAGCAACAAAAGGTCTGGGAAAATCACTCTGGAGGAAACAACACATCTCATGGAAGCTTCTTTCTTGTGAGCACAATAATAATAAGCATAGTGAATGGTACCATCTCTCCTCTCTCTGGTTATAGGCGCATATGGGGGTCCCACCTTGTCTTTTCATCAATGCTTTGTTTAAAGTGATAATGCCAACATTATTGTACTTTGAGGACCAATAGTAAAAATAGGCTCCAGCAATGGTATTAAATAATAATTGGCAATGGAAAAACTTAGCACAAAAAACGGCGCTAAATATATTATTCGGAGAAATAAGTAATGGAGTCATTATAATGCCTAATATTTGTATGGATATTCTACTCACTAAACACTATTATCTGCTTATTAACTTACAATATCTTCATGGCAAATCAAATAATAATTTTACTGTCGGTGGGTGGAAATAACACTATGAGGTGGTTTTCTCTAACCATTCCTCTACAAAGTTAAGTCATTCAACAAACACAGTGTACCTGTTTTATGCACTTTTTATACACCTACACTTGTTACCTTTGTGTGCATACGTGTGTGTGTGTAGGAGGAGATGCTGGGCTAAGGCAAAGGGACAGAGAGATGAGTTTGACACCGACCTCTAGGCACTGGGGAAGCACAACACCTCTGCTTGAATACCTTTGGTGACAGAGACCTCACCTCCCTTTAGTCCTTAGATCCACCAGTTGGATCAGAGAGAGAGGGAGGAGGTAACATTGGGTGTTCCAAGCACTATTCTACAGGCTTCACATACATCACCTCATTCAACCCTCCCACTAATCCTGAAAATTAGGCAGTAGTATCTCAATTTTGTAAAGGAGATCCAAAATGGTTAAGTTACCCAAGAATGTTTAGCCGGTGAGAAGAGCCAAGCACTACTTTCTTAACCATGATGTCTCCCTAGAACATTTTTCCTTTTATTGCTCAAATACTATCCCCCTGTAACTGCCCCTCAGGGATTCCACCATTTGAGGCTTCCTAGCCTAAATACGGCCTCTGAGTCTCACTTCCACATGATAATTCCCTCAGGCAGCTTCGGCCTGCTCCCTCTTCTAGTTCAATTTTCTTCTGGTTAGCTTATCCCTTCAGCCATTCCGATTGTGAATCCACTCACTATCCTGCTTACTCTTTGCTAAATGTATTTCAGTTTAGCAGCATCCCTCTTAAAACACTTTTTATGAAAGTAATGTAGATTATAGAAATCGAGAAAATTTAGAAAACAAAACACTCACCCATAATCCTATCACTCTAACACAATAAGGACTATTATTTCAGAGTATTTTCCTTTAGCTTCTTTTATTCATATTTTTACATAGCTACAAAATTTAAGCACATAAAATGTTATATTCTGGTTATTTCATTTAACATTATATTATAAGTTTTCTTCCCATGTCGCTATATCATCCTCAAAGCCACCTTTTTATGGTCAATTATTTTTTTGAGTGTATAACTCAGAATTTGCTTAACTATTCCCCTATTGTTGGATATATAGTAGCATTTTTATTTCGGCTATTACAAATAATGTTGTAATGATGTTCATATAGGTTTTTAGGGATTTGGATTTTCCCCAAGCATACATTCCCCAAAATAGAATGATAGATTATCTATGTCCCTCTAAAAACAGGGTGGCCAACCTAAATAAATGGGGAAGAATACCATATTCGTGAATTAAAAGATACAACAAGGTAGAGATGTCAATTCTTCCCAAATTGATCTATAGATGTAATGCAGTGCTAACAGGCATTCAAGCAGGATTCTTTGTAAATGTAGACAACATGTTTCTAAAATTCATATGGAAAGGAAAGGGAACTAGAATAGCCAAACCATTTTAGAAAAAGAGCAAAGTTGGAGGATTCACACTATCCTATTTTAAGACTTACTATAAAGCTACAACATTCAAGACATTATGGTATTGGTGAAAGGCCAGGGACATGGGCCAATGGAAGAGACTACAGAGTCCAGAAATAGACCCATATAAATAAGGTCAATCTACTTTTTACAAAAATGCAAAATCAATTCAATAGTGAACGATAGTCTTTTCAACAAATAGTGCTTCAACACAATGAACAAAACAAGCTTCAACCTACACCTCACAGCACAGCACATACCAACGTTAATTCAAAACAGATGAAAGACATAAATGTAAAAAATTAAACTATAAAATTCTTAGAACAAAACACGGAAGAAAAATTTTATGACTTTGTGTTAAACAACAAATTTATCGTCTTGACACCAAAAATCACAATCCATTAAAGAAAAAAATGATAAATTTGGCTTCATCAAATTAAGAAATTTTGCTCTTAGAAAGGCCTCATCAAGGGAATGAAAAGACAAGCCACAGACTGGGAGACAATATTTTCAAATAACATATTTGACCAAAAATTTATATCCAGAATACAAAAAGAACTCCCCAAATTCAACAATAAGATAAAAAACAACCTGATTTTTTAAATGAGCAAAAAAGAGAAGAGGAAAAGGATGGAAAGTGTACAGGCAAATGAAGATAAGATGCTATCAGCAGAAAAAGGACTATTCCGTTTATCAGATGTTTTATACAAACGTCATGGTAACCACAAAACATAAATGTACAGCAGAGACATGAAGCAAAAAAAAAAGAGGAAACTGAGAAAAACGTCATAGAAAACCACCAAACCAAAATGGCAGACAGAAACACAAGGAAAAAGAAAAAACGAACATATAGAACAACCAGAAAACATAAGATAAAATGGCAGTACTAAGTCCTTATCTATCATTCATCACCATAAATGTAAATGAATTGAATTAACCAATCAAAAGACACAGCGTGGCTGAATGGATTAAAATACAAAACCCACATGTTATATGCTGCTTCCAGGAGACTCACCTCAGTTGTAAAGGCTGTTTGTGAAGGGATGGAAGATGATACTCCAAGCAAATTGCAGCCAAAAGAAAGTGGGTGTAACCATACTCATATCAGACAAAACAGACTTCAAACCAAAAAAAAGTAGCAAGAGATGAAGATGGACATTATATAATGCTAAAGTGAACAATTCATCAAGAAGACATAATAGTTATTAATATATATGCACCCAAGATAGGAATACCAAAATATATAAAGCAATTATTAACAGACCTAAAGGAAGACATTGACAGCAACACAGTATTAGTAGGGAATGTTAACACCCACTGACATCAATGTATAGATCACCCAGATAGAAAGTCAACAAGGAAAATGGAGGCCACAAATGAAAACATCAGACCACATGGATTTGAAAGGTTTGTACAGGACATTCCATCCAAATGCAGCAGAATACACATTCTTCTCAAGTGCACATGGAAGTTTCTCAAGGACAGACCGTATGTTGGGACGCAAAACACATCTCAATACATTTAAGAAGACTGAAATCATATCAAGCGTATTTTCCGATCACAGTGGTAATGATACTAGAAGTCAACTACAAGAAGAAAGATGGAAAAATCACAGATATGTTGAGATTGAAAAACACACTACTAAGAAACTACTGGATCAATGAAGAAATCAGAGGAGAAACTTAAAAATACCTGAAGGCAAATGAAAATGAAAATATGACATACCACAATCTATAGGATGCAGCAAAAGGAGTAGTAAGAGGGTAGTTTATAGCAATACAGGCCTACCTCAATAAACAAAGAAAATCTCAAATAAACAATCTAACCTAGAGGAATTAAACAAATAACAAATGAGCTCACTGTCAGTAGGAAGGAAATAATAAAGATCAGGGCAGAAGTAAACGAAATAAAGACTGAAAAGATCAATGAAACTAAGAGCTGGTTCTTTGAAAAGATAAACTAAATTGGCAAGCTTTTAGCCAGACTCATTAAGAAAAAAGAGAAAAGGCTCTGATAAATAAAATCAGAAATGAAAGAGGAGAAATAACAATGGATACCCTAGAAATACAAAGGATTATAAGAGAATATTATGAGCTGCTATACACCAACAAATTGGACAACCTAGAAGAAATGGACAAATTGTTAGAATCATACAACCTTCCAAGACTAAATCATGAAACAATAGAAAACGTGAATATAGACTAATTGTTAGAAAAGAGATTGAAACAGTAATCAAAAACTTCTCACAAAAACAAAAGTCCAGGACCAGACAGTTTGGTAGAATTTGGCCAATTCTACCAAACATTCAAAAAAGTTTTAATACCTATCCTTTTCAAACTCTTACAAAATACTGAAGAGAAGGGAATGCTTCCTAACTGATCTTATGGGGTCAACATTACCTTGATGCCAAAACCAGACAAATACAACACAAAAAAGAAAACTACAGGCCACTATCTCTGATGAGCATAGATGCAAAAATCCTCAACAAAATATTAGCAAACAGAATCCAACAATACATTGAAAAGGATCATACACCATGATCAAGTGGGATTTATTCCAGGGGTGCAAGGATGCTTCAACATCCATAAATCAATCCATATGATACTCACATTAAAAAAAAATGAAGGATAAAAATCATATGATCATCTCAATAGATCTAGAAGAAGCATTTAACCAGATTCAACACATATTTGTGACAAAAAAAAACCTCTCAATAAAACGAGTATAGAATGAATGTGCCTCAACATAATAAAAGCCATATATGACAAACCCACAGCTAACATCATACTCAGTGGTGGAAAACTGAAAGCTATCCCTCTAAAATCAGGAAGAAGTCAAGGATGCCCACTCTGGCCACTGTTATTGAAAGTCCTAGCCAGAGCAATTAGTCAAGAAAAAGAAATAAAGGGCATTCAAATTGGAAAGGAAGAAGTAAAACTCATTATTTGCAAGTGGCAAGTTTTTACATATAGAAAACCCTAAATACTCCATCAGAAACCTATTAGAAATAGTAAATGAATACAGTAAAGTTGGAGAGTATAAAATCAACATACAAAAATCTGTTGCCTTTCTATATGTTAACAATGAGATAGCAGAAAGAGAAATTAAGAAAACCATTCCATTTACAATCACAGCGAAAAGAATAAAATACCCAGGAATAAATTTAACCAAGGAGGTGAAAAACCTGTACACTGAAAATTTTAAGAAATGTTGAAAGCAAATGAAGACACAAAGAAATGGAAAGGTATTTCATGCTCAAGCATTGAAAGAATTAACACGGTTAAAATTTTCATATTACCTAAAGCAATCTATAGATTCAGTGCAATCCCTATCAAAATCCCAAGGACATTTTTCACAGAAACAGAAGAAAAAATTCTAAAATTTATATGGAACCATAAAAGACACCAAATAGCCAAAGCAACGTTTTTTAAAAAAAGAACAAAGCTGGAGGTATCACCCCCTGGTTTCAAACTATATTACAAAGCTACAGTAATCAAAACAGCATGGTTCTAGCAGAAAAACAGATACATAGATCAATGGAACAGAATTGAGAGCCCAGAAATAAACCCTACATATATGGACAATTAATTTACAACAAAAGACCAAAGAACACACAATGGGAAAAGGATAGTCTCTTCAATAAATCATGTTGGGAAAACTGGACAGCAACATGCAAAAAAAGTAACTAGACCACTGTCTCACACCACATACAAAAATCAACTCAAAATGGATTAAAGACTTGAATGTAAGACCTGAAATCATAAAAATCCAAGAAGAAAACATAGGCAATCCACTCTTTGATATTGGTCTTAGCAATATCTTTCTGGATATGTCTCCTCAGGCAAGGGAAACAAAAGCAAAAATAAACAAATGGGACTATATCATAACAAAAAGCTTCTGCCCAGCAAAAGAAACCATCAACAAAATGAAAAGACAACCTATTGAATGGGAAAAGATATTTGCAAATCACATATCTGATAAGGGGTTAGTATACGAAATACATAAAGAACTCACGCAACTCAACAACAAAAAACCAAACAACCGATTAAAATGGGTAGAGGAGTTGAATAGGTGTTTTTCCAAAGACATACAGATGGCCAACAGGCACTTGAAAAAAGTTCAACATCACTAATTATTAGGGAAATGCAAATCAAAACCACAATGAGATATCACCTCATGCCTGTTAAAATGGCTACTATCAAAAAGGCAAGAAATAACAAGTGTCGGCAAGGTTGTGGAGAAGAGGGAACACTTATGTGCTGTTGGTGGGAATGTAAATTAGTGTAGCCACTACGGAAAACAGCATGGAGATTCCTCAAAAAATGAAGACTAGAACTACCATATGATCCAGAATCCCACTTCTGGATGTTTATACAAAGAATATGAAAACACTAATTTGAAAAGATATATGCACCCCTATGTTCACTCCCACATTATTATATAGCCAATACATGGAAGCAACCTAAGTGTCCATCAACAGAGGAATAGATAAAGATGTGGAACATATATACAATGGAATACGACTCAGCCATGAGATGAAATCTCATCATTTGTGAAAACATGGATGGACCTTGAAGGTATTATGCTCAGTGAAATAAGTCAGATGGAGAAAGACGAATACCATATGATTTCACTCATGTGGAATATTAAAAAATCAACAACAAAATGAATTTTAAAAACGAAACCAAACAAAAACAAATATATAGATACAGAGAACAGAGTAGTGGTTACCAGAGGGGAAGGGGCAGGGCATGGGGATGGCAAAATGGGTAAAGGGAATTGACTGTATGGTGATGGATGGAAATGAAATATTTAGTGGTGAGCATGCTGTCATGTATACAGAAGTAGAAATATAATATGGTACACATGAAACTTATATAGTGTTATAAACCAGTGTTTCCGCAACAAAAATAAATTTTAAAAAATGGGCAAAAGATCTGAATGGCCACTTCATCAAAGAAGATATACAAAAATGAAAAAAGATGCTCAACATTATTTGTCATTTGTGAAATGCAATGTAAAGCCACAATGATATACCACTATACACCTATTAGAAAGGTTAAGATTAAAAAATAACAATAAGATCAAGGGCTAGCAAGGATGTGAACAACTGAGTCTCATATATACAGCCACTCTGGAAATGGTACAGCCACACTGGAAAACAATTCAGCACTTTTTTATAAGTTTAAACATACACTTGACCCAGCAGTCCCACTCCTAGGTGTATACCCAAGATAAATGAAAACATATGTCCAGTGCTTCCCTGGTGGCACAGTGGTTGAGAGTCCGCCTGCCAGTGCAGGGGGCACGGGTTCGTGCCCTGGTCCGGGAAGATCCCACATGCCGTGGAGTGGCTGGGCCCGTGAGCCATGGCCACTAAGCCTGCGCGTCCAGAGCCTGTGCTCCACAATGGGAGAGGCCACAACAGTGAGAGGCCTGCGTACCGCAAAAAAAAAAGAAAAAAAAGAAAAAAAAAGAAAACATACATCCACACAAAATTCTGTACTTGATTATTGATAGCAACATTATTAATAATCATAAAAAACCTAGAAACAACCCAAATATTCTTCAATAGGTGAATGGATAAACAAACTGTGGTCTATCTATGTAAAGGATTGTTACTCAGAAAGTAATGAACTATTGCTGCATGCAACAACCTGAATGAATTTCAAAGTCATATGCTGAGTGAAAGATTCACTATGGAAAGTTTACATTACTGTATGATTCTGTTTATATGACACTCTGGCAAAGGCAACACTATAGGGACAGAGAAGAGGTCAGTGGTTGCTAGAGTTTGGGGGTGGGGAGAAGAGTCTGACTGCCTAAGGGTAATGTGAAGGAACTCTCTGGGATATTGGAATTGTTCTGTATTCTGTTAAAGGTAGTGATTACAGGAATCTGTGCATATGTTAAAACTCAAAGGATGGTAACTAAAAAATAAAAGCTAAATTTTACTGAATGTAAGTTTTTTATTAATGTGCTGGCCAGAAATCAATACCACATGCCAAGTGTGGTCTAAGTAGAACAAAGCAGAGGGGATCTATCCCCCTCTTATTTCTAGGTGTTCTAGATTAGGGGTCAGCCAACTACCTCTCACAGGCCAAATCTGGCCCACTGACTGTTTTTGTCGATAAAGTTTTATTGCAACACAGTCACCAGCATTCTTTTCCATATTGTCTATGGATGTTTTCATGCTAAAACAACAGAGTTGAGTAGTTGAGACTGAGAACATATGCTCTAAAAAGCCAAATATATTTATAATCTGGCTCTTTACAGGAAAAGTTTTCCTTTACAGGAAAAGCCCTGCTCTGGATACTTGTCTTTAATTAATACAGTTTTAGGCAGCAATATATGTCTACTCTAAACACTGGTGGACTCAAGTGAATTACCATATACTTATACTCCTATGAAACTTCATTTTATCAGATTTAGTCCATCTGGTAAGCTGTTTTCCTGATTCTGACCCATGGCATTATTAGCAATCTCACCTAGCTTTATTGTTATCCAGTGAGTCAGGGTCTGAGTTCTGTAATAATCACTTAAAACCTACTCTTTCATCTTTGTATCCTCATGGTGAAAAGCAGAATGCGTAACGGTTAACAGCATGGATTCTGAAGCCAGACTGCCTGGGTCGAGATCTTGGCTGTGCCACTGGTTAGCTGTTGAACTTGGAAAGTCACTTAAGCCCAAAGTCCTTCCATTTCATTATCTGTATCAGGGGGGTGATAATAGTATTTGTTCCCTGGCATTGGTATGATGATTATATGAGTTACTATATGTGAAATCCTTAGAACAGTGCCAGGTACAAAAAACTGCTATGTAATTGTTTGATATTATTATCAGTGTGTACATTCAGTTCAGGCCAACCTGAGTTCCAATCCTGTTTCATCTGCTTAGTAGCTGTGTGATTATGTGACTTGGAGGAATTTATTCAACCTCTCTGAGCCCTCCAGGTTGCCCTTGACCCATTAATCAGTGGTCTCTGTATAATGAGCTAAGCACTGCTGAAGAAAATCACACAATCTACAGACTGGAACCTATGCAAACTTCAGGTCTTCAGGATCACCCGATCCTTGACATCGCTTCATAATCTTACTGTATCCCTTAGATTGCTCCCTCTCTCCCTTTCAATGACTATTTCAAACCTTCTCCAATCTCCTCAAACGTCTGAACTTTCCCCTGACTGCCTCCTACCCCTGCCAGCTTATCAGGAGACAGGCAGGAAATGAAAAATGTAGAAATTCTCCCATATTTACTTCTAATCTTTTATGAGTTTGTTTTTAATCTTTCATACATCTGGAACTAATATTGTTGTGTGGTGTGAGGTAAAGATTCAAGATTAACTTAGGGAGAATAGAAATGTTTGAAATATCATTTTCCTATCTCAGAATGGTATGACTTTACATTTGTTTAAATATGCTTTGGTATCTCTTGTAGTGACTTAGTGTGTTCATATAGCTCTGGCACATTTCTTGTAAATGAACACATAAGATATAAATGGAGTCTTTTTGCCCATTATATCTTTTAGTTGATTGCCTTACATATAAAGACAATTTCTATATATTTATCTTGCATACTGAAACTTTGCAGAATTGTATTGTTCATAATAATCATTTTGGTTATTTCTCTTGGGGTTTTCAGGAAAACAATGTATATAATCTACAAATAATAATCATTTTACACAATCTCTCCCATTTTAATACCTCTTATTTCTTTAGTTTGTTTAATCACCTTGGCCAGCCTCCAGAACAATATTAAATAATAAGGATGATAAAGAATATCCAATCTTTTTTCTCGACTGTAATGGAAATGTCTCTAGAGTTTCTCTGTGAAATGTGACACTAGCTTTTGGGTTGAGATGGATATACTTTATCACATTAAGGATGTTTCCATCTTCTTTTGTCTTATCAAGAGTAAGTGTTGAGTTTTGTCAAGTATATTTTAGCATTTACAAAGACGATCATGTAGTTTTTTTCTTTCTTATTCTATTCATAAAAGACATTACATTAATGAACCAGCTTTACATCCCTGGAACAAAACCCACTAAGTCATGCTGCATATCCTTTAAAATACTATCTGATTCTCTTTGTTAGTATTTCATTAAGGAAATTTGCATCAATATTCACAAGTGATATTATTCTGTAATCTTCTTTTTTATATACTGTTTTTGTAAGATTTTGGTATCAATATTAGGTACTAGTTTAGCTTTTCTAAAAAAATACTTTGCAAATGTTTCTTGTTCTATGTTCTGGAACAGCTGAGCTATATTATACCTTAATGGTTTGGTTGAATTTTCCTATGAAACCCCTTCTGGGAGTGATGACTTCAGTAATGGGTGGGACCAGTCTCCATTTCATTGATGGTGATAAATCTGTTTAGATTTTCTCTCTTCTGGAGTCAGTCTCAGTCAATTATATTTCACTAGAAAAATTGTCCACCTCATCTAGATGCTTATATTTATTTGTACAGAGGTGAGTAAATTGCCACTTGTGATTATTTTATTTTCTCTGTATCTGAGAGGTTATTTCTCTTTATCATTCCTTGTTTTATGTATTTGTGTTTTTGCCCTTTTTTTCTTGATGAGGATAACTAACAAATTATTTATTGCTGTTACTCCTTCATTTAGAATAAAACAGATCCTAAATGTGCTAATTCTGATGATTTTCTGTTCATAATCTATTACTTTGCAGTTCTTTATTTATGTACTTTTTAAATAGCATCTTTAAGCTCTTGTATCACTGCTTTGGCTCTTGTTTTTTAGATAAAACTGCTTTTTTACATTTTTGTCTGCGTTGGGTCTTCGTTGTTGCACACAAGCTTTTCTCTAGTTGTGGTGAGCAGGGGCTGCTCTTTGTTGCAGTGCACAGGCTTCTCATTGCGGTGCCTTCTCTTGTTGCAGAGCACGGGCTCTAGGCACGTGGGCTTCAGTAGTTGTGGCTCGTGGGCTCTAGAGTGCAGGCTCAGTAGTTGTGGCTCACGGACTTAGTTGTTCCGCAGCATGTGGGATCTTCCCAGACCGGGGCATGAACCCGTGTCCCCTGCATTGGCAGGCGGACTCTCAACCACTGCACCACCAGGGAAGCCCTCATTTTTAAACAATTCATGCCACTACGTTGGTCATAGCTTTAACTTGTTCCCTAGCAACATTTCTTCTGCTACATTTTTTCATATGCTATTTTTTAAAAAGTTTTGCATAGCTCTCATAGTGATTCCTTTTTTGATTATTACTAATTTTTTAGGGACAGGCATTCTTCCTGGATCAGTTATTTGCAGGATATGTTTGTGGCAGTGGTGGCCATGGCTTAATATTACCAGACTAGCAGGAATTCTCTTCTGAACACCAGGGTGTGCCACCCAGTGCTTCGGCCTTTACTTCTGCCTTATCAAGAGACATCAGCTCTGCAAGCTGCTCTCAAAGCAGCCTCTGGCTCTTCCACCTTGCCTCAGCAACAACGTGCTTTCCACAAATGTGGATTAGTTATGTAATTTCTCATGCAGTTCTGCCTTTCCTACTTCTCAAGAATACGCATGTCTCAGAGCTGGTCCACGGAAGCTCCCATCACAAACCTTCACACCCATGCCCATTATTGCAATATCTTTTTTGCCTTTTGTGGTGTGCCTCTTATCCTGAAAATCAGTGCTTCATCATCTATGCCCCAGGTCCATGACCATGGGAATCATCTCTTGGATTCTTCCCCGTTTGATCTTTACAAAATAGTGATGTAGGCTTACGGATGTCTTCTGGTTAGAGCAATTACGGAGTTTACATTTCTTTTTCTCATTCTCCATAATGCTTTTGGTGAGTAACAAGAGAATGGGGCAAGCCTTGCTTTGTGCTTTCATCTCAAAACTGGAAGATGCCTACCAAATTGATTCTGAGAGGCTACTTTGTCCATGCATTTTCCAGAGACACTGGTTTTACCTTTACACAGATGCACATGGAGTGGTTAACCTCCTTGCATTAGACATTTTTTTCCCAACCCAATCCCACTAGCACAGCTAGGACAAAAAAAACTGGTTCTTAAACAACAGTTGGAAGCCATTACTTCTTCCAGATATACGTAGACTGCTTTTTGGCAAACTAATACATTGTTTCATTACCCTCCCTGTACATCCAAGATACAGAAAGCAGGTGTAAGTTCTACACGTGGCTTAAATTCTCACGTGCTTTCATTCAACTCAGTAGAAAATAATAAATCACCATATTCGCAAAAAGAAACAAGTTGACAGAAAACAGGCTTATTTTTATAGCACACCCAAGATATATAGGGACTCATATATTTACTCAGCTATTTTAAAGGGCTTACTCTTGCTTGCTCCCTGGACAGCTAAATGCTGAGTTGCTAAGTTACTGGTATTTGACATCATCTCTTCCCTGACATGTCCCAGGTTTGACAGGTTCCCATGATTCACTGGGCCAGTCACCTCATTACCCACGTTACTCATTGACCCAATGACGTCTGGATAATCATTTAAAATTCACATCATACACTAGCTGCAAACCCCCAGATTCCACATGAAAATATTTAAACTGCTTTACAGGCTCTAAGTGCATTTGGAAGCCCACTGGATGGCTTACCTACATTGTTCACATAATAGTTGTTATAATTAAATTTAGCATCTTTCTTCTGGGTTGGTTTGTGTGTGAGAAAAGAGGAAGTGATTACTGGGAGGCGAATAATGGGTAATATCTCTTATGGGCTAATTTGGTTCCATGGATAGCTCACCTCACACATGCATGCTATGTATTAAGTCCATTAGTGCTTTGAGTTAGCTTCAGAAAAGGTAATACTCCACATAATTTACCCAGTCAAGGGCATTTTCACCTGCTGGCAAATTTACATATTTCCCAGTGTCATTAGGTAGGAACTAGTCATCAGAATAGCAGAGGGTGCAATCATTAGTTAGTCCGTTTATTTGACTCCATCAGTGTTAATGTTAATTATAGTCTAAATTATATTTAGCAGTTGTTGTCTTTCTTGGATGGAACACTATATTACTATTTCAAGAAACTATAATTTTCAAAGTCCACACCAGAATGGGATAGATGCTTTCTGAATCATCCTGGGAGGATTAGTATTTAAGATGGCTATGTAGAAAATCGTTTGCATGATTCCAATTTGAACATTATTTATACATTAATTTGACAGGATATAAAATCAATTGCCTAATTATTGGTTAAATTTATCAAAGAAATTCTACTGAAAGGTGCTTGATTATGCTGCATAGTTATGATAATATAATCAAAATTCCTTTCAGACATAATTGTCTGATCAATTTTGCTCCCCAATCCTTTTTTTTTTTTTAATTCTTTCTTTTTTTTTTTTTTGCGGTATGCGGGCCTCTCACTGTTGTGGCCTCTCCCATTGCAGAGCGCAGGCTCAGCGGCCATGGCTCACGGGCCCAGCCACTCCGCAGCATGTGGGATCTTCCCGGACCGGGGCACGAACCCGTGTCCCCTGCATCGGCAGGTGGACTCTTAACCACTGCGCCACCAGGGAAGCCCCCCAATCCATTTTTTTTCTCACTCTTAAGATGGGCTTTTTCATTCATTTCCCCTTTAAAAGTAAAAACTAGCAAGTACTGTACCTGGTCATCCTCTAATTATTTAGTAAGTTCTTTCCACCCTAAAACTGTGCACTTAAACATAGACCTAATAACCAGAATTGCCATAATTTAGAATGCTGTAAACACAGATCACGCTGCAATCAAAAGAGGTGCCCATGCCGGTGTTTACAAACCTGATCCATATGGCAGGGAGAAATCTGTAAGACGATAGGTTATCAAATCAAGTTCCCTAAATTCTAGCTAGCAAATTCAGCATCCCTCATAAACAGTGAATTACCCATACAGATGTTTGCTTATGAAATTATCAACTACGGAAGGTACTTAGCTAGGAAACACAATCTGTTCAGCGTCAAATCTAAGAGAAGTGCTGTATCTGCATTTGTGACTCTAGAAAGGATTTAATTGATAGTTTGTTGATATTTTTAAGTCAATTCTTGCTAAGAACAAATAAATCATACCACTGCAGAAGAAATAATCATTGAACATCCATCCTCAGCTAGTAGCATTTAGTGCAGACTGCTCTCCTTGGCTTAACTCTTCCAGAAATGATTACTCTAGGACCCATAAAACCCTGCGGAGCTAGAAAAGAAGCCGCCACTGCGGCCCAGATTATTACATATGAGCAGCTTAGGAATCCTCATATGACAGATGAATTGTAACTGCAGAACACCATCACTAGGGCCAGAGTTATTATTATTTTTCATTTCTGTTTGTACTCGAGGGTAGCTTGAGTCTAAAGAGAAAATGGCACGCTGATGGAAACAGGTACGCAGGCTGGGCTGCGCTGCACAGATTGCTGCCTTTAAGTTTCTGATCTGTAAAATTTATAATAAGCAATAATATACTTGACAAGGAGCAATGCCATCTGAATTTCCACAGCTTGTTTTGTGCAAGAAGGGCAGGTGCCAGGAAAGGTGTCGTGGGCTGATGAATTCTGGTTTGTTGGAAAAACTACGTGGAATTATTTTGGCATAACTGAGTGTGTACGAATTAAGGAAACAACAGAAGCTGAAGTGAACTGTTGGTTGATGCCACTGTAATGTTAATCATAAAAGAGACCAGAGCTTCAGTGCTTTGGTGCTTTGTGACCGCCTGGAGGGGTGGGATGGGGAGGGTGGGAGGGAGACGCAAAAGGGAGGGGATATGGAAACATATGTATATGTATAACTGATTAAATTTGTTATAAAGCAAAAAAAAAAAAAAAAGAGACCAGAGCTTGTGAAATAAGGATGGATTCAGGTAAGCCAACAGGAGCAGAGAACAGAAGGAGGGCGCAGCATGAGGATCGTTAGAGCCAGTTGTTTGCCCTGAGGGCGAATTACTCAACCTCTCTGGGTTTCCGTAAGTAGTAACTAATAATAAAATCTTTTAGTTCTGTTGTGAAAAGTAAATGACATAATGTACTTAAGTACTCTGCCTGCATAAAGTGGCACATTACTACTATTATTTTTAGTAGTAGCAGTAATTTGTTATTGTTACTATTTTATTCTTTGAAATGAGATTTGAAAATATTCAAGATGTCCGGAAGAAAGAATTAATTCCTAACTAAGACCGGCTCAAATTGTGTTGGTTTGCTGGTATTCCCAGTTAGGGTTGCTAGAAGTAAGTCTGCCAAGCCTCTGAGGCAATTTTTTTTGAATCCAGAGATTTTCACTGTAGGTTTGTGACAGGGTGGTTGACAGGTGTAGTGCAAAGCGAAGACCAGACTCTCCTTGTGCCTCTGCCATATACAAGCCTCACCCAGGGTGGCAGGTCACGTATAACCTCTCTGGGCCCCGATTTCCTGAAACACTGAGTTGGCCAAAAAGCTCATCTTCCGGAAAACCCGAACGAACTTTTTGGCCAAGCCCATAATAAGGGATTCCCATGGTTCCTATGATCCAAAGAAGATAATGAGGTTCAAGTACGCTGAAAGGCAGTCACGTGCTAGAGGGACATACGTTCGTCATATCAGGTCAAGTCAGCCCCGGAAGACCAGACAAGGTGGGCTCCCGGGTAGAATGAGAACCAGGAGCGCGTGGAAAGAGAAGTGGGTCTGAAGGGGAAAAGTGGTGAGAGGAACTTTCGAAGGAAGCCAACTGGTTTGAACTTGACCAGCGTTTTGAAAAGGGGGCCCAAATCCAGTGCGTTAGGCCAAAGTACTTCCACCGCCTGGGGACTGAGGGGCTGAGAGCGGGGAGAGGCCAGTCGTGTCCTACTTTGTCTGTACCAATATGCGATGAAGTGGCTTTGCCTGCTGGGCTGTAGAGGGAAAAAAGGGGGACTCGGGGAGGTGGGAAAGTTGGGCGAGCCGACAGACAGAGCTCTCTCCCCGTTACACATGCCAGCGGTGTGTACACATTACAGGCTCGTTCATGGCGGAGGAGGGAGATGCAAGGGTGCAGAATGACCCCCTGTTCTCCAGACGAGGAAATCGAAAAGCCACACAGGTAGGAAGTGATGGAACATCAGGACCAACTGGCGGCCAGCTTTTCCCACCCCTGGGCCAGAGCACCTTCCTCTGCAGAGTCCCCTCCAGTGAGAGAGAGAAGATGACCTTGCTCTGGGCTCTGCTTAGTTGGAAAAGCACTGAGGGGGTCAGAGAGAGGAGGAGAGAAAGAGGAAAGGTATCTCCCCCCTCCGCCCCCTCAAGAAGGAGGCAGATGGGGAGCAAGGTGATCCACAGATTTACTGTGGGATCGTCTGCAGGGCTCCAAGGCCCTCAAACAAACGGGAGCGGGAACGGGCCATAACACAAATGTCCAGCAAGCACTCTGATATGCCGTGTAATGCGGTCTATCAAATTTTAAGAAGTAGTCATAAAATCTGAGGCATAGACTTCAGAAAGCTGATTTTTATGCCAAGCATGGAGACTGAAACATGTCACTCTTCAATAAAGGAAAGCCCACTCATTAATGGTATTGTCGAGAAAACAAAACAAAACAAAAAACCCAGAATTCTATACAATGTATAGCCCTTCAAAAGAAAAAAAAAAAGCCCATTCCCCTAGATTCTCTTTCAAGAACAACAGAAAGACTTTTGTTACTTTCTCAAAGGGAGCTACCTTTTACGAGCTTATTAAGGCAACTACTTCTTTTCTTTCCGTGTTTAAGTGACATTCTGTTGTTTCTCTAAGTGGCTTCTCCAGCAGCCTGGAGTCGCCAGCCTCTGCCAGGTGTCCAGCCAGCTCCCCTCGCTCGGTCACTGTGTGGGCCACCTAGGCTCCAGGGCCAGGCTGCTCTGAAGTGGAGAATTCCAACTGTCACAAATGAGGTGGTGATTCTGAAACAGGTCTGGCATTCCTTTGGGGTTCAGAAAAGACCACTGACTTCATTTGGAAAAGCCAGACTACTGTGGGGACTAGAGGAAGAGGTTTCTTTCAGCATTGCCTTTCTTTCAAAGGCAGGTGGCCAAGACCCTCACAGTATTTGGTGTATTTGGTGCATCTGCACCGTCTCCACCCGATGCAAGATGCAGGGAGCAAGCGGCTGGGTTCCGAGGGTGCATCACGTTGTGGATTTCATGGCGGCCACCCACACTCCTCACCCCCCACCCCCGGCCCTTGGATCCCAGGGAGAGATGATGGAGGGGTTCCTGGACTCTTACCAAAGTAACCAGTACTCCCCTAACTCAGATCTCTTTAACAGTCAGTAACAATGTTCTTGGGCTGAAAAAGGTGCACGAATATCCACAGTGGGGGAAATCACGTGCCCGGTCAGCTCGATGGTAAACAGGTTTCTACTCCTTTTTATTCCTTTGGCTGCATTTTCACAGGGTTTGCTTCCAACACTTGCCAGGGAGAGTGTCGGGGAAGTTGAGGTGACTTGGGGAGGTGAGGAAAGGGGATGAAGAACCTTCCCTGGCACAGAGATGGATTTCTTTCCCCAGTGGAAAGCCAGCATGTTTTTCTCCTGGCCCCACTGATCATTTCTCATAGTAAATAGCATTTATATACCGCTCGGCAGCTTATAAGGGAATTAGGACGGGCATTATTGTCCTCTTTTACAGACAAGGAAGGGAGATTCAGAAAGATGAAGTTATCTGTCCAAATTACAGAAGTGACAAATGGTGGAGAGAGAACTCACTCCCATGACTCCTATTCTTCATATACCGCAACACCTTAGGATGCCAACAGGCGGAGATGGGAGATACATTTCTCTGCCTTGGCTTTGGTTTCTCCTTTTGGCTTAATCGTGTACTTTGGGAGAGGTCATTGCCACCTTTTGCAGCTCTGTTCCGTCTCCGCGCCATTATCATGCACCAGTTCACCCCCATTAGTACCATCTCCCACAACTTGCCATCATTCTCAAGTCTCTCCTCATCTCCTCCCCTCCACCCTGCCACTTCTCATCCCCTTGTTATAGGCCACAATCTCCATGACCATGTCCCATCAGCAACGTAGCAGGAGGCAGCAATGAGGCTGACCTGAGATCCCAGAGAACAGAAAGGCAAAGATTGCAGGTAGGATGCTTGAACAGGAAACGTTTCCTAAAGGAGGTGGTGAGTCTCTGTTCAGCCCTGGAAAGAAAGACTCAGAAGGATGCGAGAAGGCGACAGAAGCTTGGTGAGATCAGGAGACTAGCTTGATTAGTGAGGAAGAAGACGAGGTAAGAAATGAGACTCCTGGAAACAGAAGAGGAATGACTTTAAACAGCTTAAGCAGATTGACTGCTTCATGATTAAAAGGCAGAGAGATAAAGGTTTAAACTCACCCGCAAGATTTCTTCAACACAGCTTGGGTCACTGGGAAGGCTCACCTAAAACAAAATAAACAAAAAAAGAAAATTAACCATAATCTAGTTATTCTCAGAAAAGCATATTGTATAATAATTTACCCTGTAGGAAAAATTGTAAAGGAAGTAAGTATAGCTATACATGTGGGTTTTTTCCCCTATTAAATACAAAGCAGTAAATATCTGCAAATGGCCAATTTTGTTTTCTTTTACTGAAGCAGTAAGACCACAGTACAAGATGCAGAGAGGCCCTGGCTCTGTCACTGATTTGCTCTGGGACACGGAGCCATCCTCCCCTGTCCCCCGAGCTTCACTTTGCTCATCCATCCAAAGAAGGGGCTCGCCTTCCTGATCTTTGAGGCCTCTTCCACTCACTGACGTACTTTACCATGTTATTCATAATCACAGATTTGTAAAAGAGGACCCCTATATGAAACACTTCTGTGATTAATTGAAGTCCCCTTTTAACTCAGGAGTCTGATCAGATGCCTACAGAGAGAATCTCACAAATATACAAGGTGAATGCCCTGAGCTTTTTTCCTCAGTGTGACACCTTCCTAATCAATCGCAATTCAAGCAACTAGCAGAACTGTACTGAGTACTGACTGCATCTGGCACATGCCCTTTTCTTCAGGAGCTCCATAGTCAGTGAAAGCAAGAAGCCAAATGCCAAAGTGAAACACCAGCTCTAAAGCTGTGTTTCATGAGGGACCTGAGGGTGGGACCACCAGCTGGAGGAAGGTCTACCAGGTGTGATGTCACCTGTGCAGGTACGGGCATCCCCCAAACCTTCCAAACTCTCTCCTTCACACCTTCACCTGCTCCACAGTAGCAATTTGATCACCTCCACTTCCCTCCAGTTCCAGTAGGGAGACCATTTGGTCTTTCACTCACTGCCTTGGGAGGTAAAAGGCCCGTCCTGTAAAGAAAGTACTGCTACAGAGGCTATAGATTCCAGGCCTCTTGCAAGGGCAATTAAGTCCTAATCCCCTAGTTACTCTGATAGATTAAGGTATAAACACAGCTATATTTGAGGAAATGGGGAAGAGGATATGGCCCCAGTTTCCCTCAATCTTAAAAAATACATGTTACAATCATCAGTAAATCTTAAATGAGCATAACAGTCACTACTGTACATACATTAATTTCAGCCAATATTTATTGACTACCTTGACTACCTACTCCATGTAAAAGTCCCTGCTCCAAGCAGCATAAAAACCCTAGTGGGGATTAGAGAGTCAACAACAATGAGGGGGCCATCCAGCCTGGGTTATCCAGTGTGGTTCCAGTGTACACATGTTATTCTGCTGTCATTATGACAGTGTCCCTTTTCACCCTCAAAAATGTCCTGATTCGGACGACAAATTATACAGTCACCCTTCCAAGAACACGAATACTCTAATACTGAGCGGAAAGAACAGTAGAAGGAAAGGCTGACAAACTGCCTGGGCAGACGTGGTAAAGAACCTTAAATACAGGCTCCTGACAGGGAACCACACGTGGTTTGGTCTAGCAGAGATCATTCATCATTCATTCAACAAATATTCTTTGAGGGCCAGGGACTGTGCCACCAGGCTTGTGGTCGGCAAAGACACAACGGAAAGAAGCAAAAGGAGACACAGTTTCCTCCCTCATGGAGTTTGTAGACTCAGGAAGAAGGCGGGTGTGAAGAATCACATAGGTAATGGACGACTGTTACCATGGTAAATACTGTAAAGCAGAACATCCCATGGACACCAGTCCTGCAAAATGAAAGGTTCCATGTCCAAAAAAGTATGGGAAATGCTGCCATCCATCCTCCTCTTGGCAACCCATGATGCAACTTAAAGGCTCTGAGACACCTATGTAATTGGTTTAAAGCAGCATGTTCCCAACTTTCTTGACTATTGATTGTTGGGTTTTTAGTTTTCATGTGTTTTTTTTTTTTTTCCAATGAACAATGATCGCCATTCTATAGAATGGGTGTTTGCAGAATATACACTAGGAGAGGCTGGTCTAACATATTACAAGATTACAGAACTCAACTGATTATTCTTAACAGCAAATAAAGTCTCATTCCAAGGACTTCCCTGGTGCTGCAGTGGTTAAGAATCTGCCTGCCAATGCAGGGGACATGGGTTCGAGCCCTGATCCAGAAAGATCCCACATGCCACAGAGCAACTAACTCCGCGAGCCACAACTACTGAGCTCCTGTGCCACAACTACTGAAGCCTGCGTGCCTAGAGCCCATGCTCCGCAACAAGAGAAGCCACCACAATGAAGAGCAGCCCCCGCTCGCTGCAACTAGAGAAAGCCCGCACGCGGCAACGAAGACCCAACGCAGCCAAAACTAACTAACTAAATAAAATTTTTAAAAAATCTCATTCCATTGCTCAAGGCTCTAGCAACCGTATTTTCCAAGACAGTTGTTGGACTTCTAACATATACCTTCCCCAAACACAAAGGTCAAAATGATTACAGCCAAGACTTAAATCTTCAGTGTGCTTGTCGCATTGTATCTGTTGGGCTGCCCAACTCTCATGAAAAGGTCTTTGTTTTCCCTTTGCCACACAAACACACAAATGTTAATTTTGAAATAAAAGTGGGAAAAAAGTATCAGCCACATGCAGACACAGCGAGAACATTTGCCTATGAGTCTCAAGAGTTGGGTGGGAGGCTGATCCTACCCCTTGGAAAAAGGACTTCACAACCTTACCCCTCTGAGTTCCAGTTTGCCCAACTATAAAATAAAATCGAGTAAAATAAAAGGACGATAATAGTAATACCTGCTTCTTTCAAAGCTCACAAGGGTTTCTGCGAGCAGCAAATGAAATAAGGTATGTGAACGCACTTTGTAACCCACAAAGCTCCTCATGGTGTGTTGGGTTATTAGCCCCTGCCCTGCTGGTCTCCTCACTGCTTTATTACGAAGCCCAGTCTTCTCGTCTGCACAAGGTAAGATCTGACTCACTCTTGCCAACCGCAAATATCATCTCTACACCTGGTATTATAAATATCCGTTTCCTTATGGGGAAATGCTGTCAAAATAGAAAGAGTTGTGGACTCTGGGGAAGAACTCTGCCGACACGGACAGTCAAATAAATATGCATCCATACCGAGCGTTCAGATTTTTTTTTTCTTTTTTAGAAAATACTGGAATCCAGCATTGACATGGAGTCACCAGTCCCGCAAAGTCATCTAGCCCTGCCCCGCTGCTCTTTTCACCGCAAGACAACTCATTTGAGCCGCAAGTGGTTCCCCCCCACCCCGCAAGTGCTTTTGAATTAACCAGCGAGCATCTCCTCTGTGCCTAGAACAGTGCTGGGCGAGGGGGGTCGGTGACACAAAGAACCATCAGACTTGGCCTCTTTTCTCTCGGAGTTAAATGTCTAGATGGGACGGGAAAACAAACAATTGAGACCCACTGGGACATACATTGTAAGGTGGTGACAAGGGTAATAGGATCGCATTCATTCGCCCGTCCGCCTATTCATCAGTTTTCCCATTTACTTCTTTAGACAACAAATCCTGATTGAGCTCACACTGTGCTCAGGATGGTGCCAAGGGGAGGATTTAAAGACACCGAAGACAACATAATTTCTGCCTTCGAGACTCCACGCAAATTGGGGAAGACAAACATTTACAGGGGAAACAGACAATACGGAACAGGAGGTCTGACTTGGGTGTCAGGGGTACCTACCGGGTTCACGGACAGAGCCATGTCCGACAGGAGGTCCCAGCCGCCGAGGTCCCCATCGCAGTCCTCGCCCCATAAGGGGGTGAGGGGCCAAGGATCTGACATGGCCGAGCAGTGCCGGGGCCACCTGAGGCCACTTCAGGCTCAGAGCCCCCTGAGGAAC
The DNA here is from genome assembly GCF_964341445.2 of Mesoplodon mirus. NCBI lineage: Eukaryota > Metazoa > Chordata > Mammalia > Artiodactyla > Ziphiidae > Mesoplodon > Mesoplodon mirus. The sequence continues at coordinate 135,329,076 of NC_138981.1, read as the reverse complement.
GGCACCCAGGTCACTCACTCTGCGCTCTGGACAGAAGCCGGGCTCAGGCTGGGGCTCAGCCCCCGCTGCCTGGTTGCTCTGTCTGTCTGTCAGTCTGTCTCTCACAGCCCCGTCCTCTCCCAGGAACTGTGGAGGAGTCACTCGGACAGGTGTGACAGGAGACAAGAGGAGAACTAGTGGTGACACTGGGATTAGAACTGCCGCCTGACGAGTTGCCAAGCTGCTGCTTAATTCCGGAGCCACCTTCGCCTCCCTTTCAATGCACTCTTGAGTATTCAGAGAGTCCACAAAGCGCAAGTTAGCCACTCAGAGCCGGCGATCTCGTGCATCCCCCTCTCCACCCCCTCCTCCGGGAGCAGAAAGCGAGCTGCACGCCGCCTGGGGAGGCTGTGCTCTCACTCCTGGCCCCAGACAACCCTCTCGGGCTGGGCACGGACGGGGTCCTCTAAGGGCCAGGGAAGGCAGGCGCCCAACGGGCAGGTGCTGAGTTGACTGAGAGCCCTCCCAAGTGCCTACCCTCTCGGCGTGTGACAGTGCAGGCTGCCACCCCATGTAGCCACACGGGGACCACGCGCAGATCATCTGCCTGGTGATATAGACATATCTTAGGAAATAATCAGGGTACCTTTAAATCATCAAATATTCAATTAACTGCAGCAACAATAAATGAATTGCATAGGATGTTTTAATCATTCTGGAATTAATCAGTTTGGAGCATACTTCTTGGCGATTAGGGTAATAATACGGGATATCAAAAATACCCTGATTGTGGCATTGAGAGACAATGATAGAAAACACAAAGGTTCATGTAAAACATTAAAAGAATCATGATCATCACATGGTTAACCCAGTACAGCAAGATGCGTGTCTCTGAGTACATTTTTATTAAGTGATTGCGAGGGAAAAGAGGTCATTTTTTTTTTCTAAAATCACCCTGAAGTTTTCCCACAAAACCTGGCCATCTAAGTCCACTATTCTAGGCATGTTTCACCTTGACAAAGACTTCGCCCAGTAAAATTCACAAATTGCAAGTTTAATTGCCAGTGAACGCTTGGATTCTCCTAACAAGTGCAAGTGACACTGAGTGACACATCACTAACACCAAAATCCATGCTACTGGCCCAGTGAAACAATATCCACGACTGACACTGCTGGCAGCTTCCGAACTAATTCCATTTGTATTTTCATTAACAAATTGCCCCATTCATCCCCATGACTGACTGACGAGACAGAGATCCCCTGACACGGCATTACTAACAAAATGAAAACTCAGGTTATGATATTCTAGTAGCAAATGAGTTTTCTGGCTTTTTAAAATGTTTAATTCCCATCATCGGTCATTTGTCCAAACAAGGGGCAGCAGCCTCTGAAGTTCCTATTCGCACTCGCTTTGAGATCTCTTTATTTCCCCTCCCCATGCAGGGAGTCCCCGTTTTCCAACTTGGAAAAGGACAAACCAAGTTCAGGTTAAGATCTTTCTGTCCCTTGCTTCCTGCCTCACCTTAACCTGTCCCTATTCTAGTTTGTATTTGTGAGTCTACGGTTAAATGGGAACAGTTAACATAAACTGCAGACAGAAATCCTCAGGTGATAAAACTTTAATCAAAACAAAGAAGATTTCACAACAGTTACATGGTACAGCCAACCAGCTCAACTTCCCATTTCATTTTAATACAGCAAAAGTCCTGGGTGTCCAAGGAGTTGGTATTTAAAATACTGCTTACGGCTAACTTTTAAGGGTGTCACATGGTCAAAATTCCCCATGTAAAACAAGCTAATATTCACCATTCACTCTAAGAAAAGAAGCAATAAAAAGTAGAGCATGATAGTCCCCGCTCACTGCAACTAGAGAAAGCCTGTGCGCAGCAACGGAGACCCAACACAGCCAAAAATAAATAAATAAAATAAATAATTTTTTTAAAAGTAGAGCATGAAGATCAAAGGAATATACCAATTGCCATTTTAAGCCAGGTACAGAAAGTGACCCTGTGTCTATAAGCTTACGTGGAACTAAAACTAAAAAGGAAGACTCAGCGATCACATTTTATTTATTTGAGCAAATCAGTGAGATAATTTACTGTGTTTTCTGGGGGCATAAAGGGGTAGGGGAAAGAGCATGGGCTTTGAAGCTGGAGAGACTTGGATTTTAATCCCAGCTCTGATACTTAACTTGCTTTGTGAACTTGGGCAAGACACTTGAACTTCTCTGAGCCTCTGTTTCTCTATCTGTATAAGGGGAATAAAATTCCACTTCGAGGATTGTCGTGAGGTCGAGACGAAGTGAGTCATATAAAAGTACCTTAGCCTGGCAGTGGGTGCATCTGAAGTCTCCATCATCACCTTTTATTCTAAGTTCCCTCTAAGCCTCTTGGAAAGTTGTCAGCACCCTGAACCTTGGAAGCACTGAGTACGTAGTTTAGTCGCCTTGGAAATTGGCCCCCATGACATCTTGTGAATGTCGCTAATTATGAAATCCTATTCAGGGGCCCAGTGCATAAGGAGTCTCAGGCTGCGGCTCCATCTGGTAGCTCTCACTGAAGGTGACAAAGGAGGCTGGAGATGGGACTTGAGGGGGGAAGACAACAGAGAGTGAAGGGGGGCTGAAGGGGAAGGGTGGGCGATGTGCTTCATTATGGGGACAGCTCTCTGCTGATTACATTAGGTATGGGCAACGGCGGAATGCATATGCAGAAAGGCCCATCATCAGCGGAGAGGACCTAATGGCAGATGGAATTTGAAGTGAAGAGTACTTAATTCAGTGGGCTCTGAATAGCCATTAGCTCACTGTTCATTTATTTGGTCTAATAACTAGTTTCTATAGAAGAGTGAGCTATAAACGGGGGCAGGGGAGGGTGAAAGTCTTAAAGAAAAGTAAGGTACACATCTAGAAAGATTACCCTAAGAAACCAAGAGCCCTTCTGGAAGAGGCTGGCTGCCGGACCCACATTCCCCCAGGACGCCCTGCCTCTGGTCACCCAAGCTGCGCCTCCTCTGCCGGCGAGGCTCCCCAGGGCCAGAGCCCCTCCTCCCACATTCTCCAGGCTTCTCACCCAGATGCCTTAATCCCACTGCTTTCATTCAAGCCGCATCCTCCTCCTTCACTTTGCCGGCCTCACAGACTCCGACCCAACTTGCTTGCCCCTTCCTGCCTGTGCTCTTCTCAGCCTCCTGTCTGCTCTCCGTGTCTGCCCTACAACCCAGAGACCTTCCAGCCACGGTCCCTGACTTTTGAAATTCCTAGGCATGCCTACGACTCCTCAGGGCCCGCGGGATACCCACTTCTGTCCCATCCAAGTCCTAGCACAGAAACCAAGGACCATTTAAGATTAAAGTCTTCATTCCACGAAATCCCTACTTACTGCACTCCCATTAACATTAATGGCTATCTTGTGTGCAGGTCCATATGTAGTATCCACATCTCAACTTCAATTCTCTACCTCCTATACATGGACCATTTTCTCACTGATGCTAACTGTCAATTCCCGGGTACATTTCCTCTTCTTCTGCTGATGGTTTTGAAATACATGGGAAACGCAAACTGATTTTTGTACTAACTAATACAAACATGAGGAAAAGAGTTATTTCATGGAGAACTATATTCAATATCCTATGATAAACCATAATGGAAAAGAATATATATTAAGAAAGAATGTATTGATATGTATGACCAAATCACTTTGCTGTACAGCAGAAATTAACACAACACTGTAAATCAACTAGGCTTCAATAGAAAGAAAACATGAAGAAGCAGGCAACTCATATACAACATGTAGCAGACATGTACTATAGGCCTCAGCTATAAAACTAATTTCACACCTTAGTCATCCTAAAATGAAACTGAACCAAAACACCATTTACAGTTTCTTCTGTGAGGAGTCCACATTCCAGATAGCATGGTATATGATGTATCACACATCATGTATTCTAAAGCCACCCCTGAATCCTTAGGAGTGGCTAGGGGGACAGGAGGAAAATCAGGCATGCATGGTGTCCCAGAAACCCAGAGAAGAAAGTGTTTCAAGGAGAAAGCAGCCATTCAGTAAGATAAGGATGCAGAATCGGTTGGGTTCGGCTTGATCCTAGGCCATCTGGGCCATCGGCCACCTTGGACAGAGCTGTCTCAGCGGCATGCTGTGGATGTGAACCTCACCTCACCGGAGTGTGCTGAGGAGAGAGTGGGAGGGGCGGATGCAGGAGGAAATAAACAATTCCCGCTGTGACAGGGAGCAGAGAGTTGGGGTGCTAGGATGTGGGGATGCGGTGTCGAGGTTTTTCTTTGTATTTTAAGAGGGATGGTACTAAGGCATATTTATATACCAATGGGTATAACTCAGTGGAGAGGGGAAAAAACGTATCGCAAAAGAAAAAATGGATGATTGTAAAAGCAAAGTCCTTGAGCAGGAGCGAACAGATTAGGACACAATTGGAGAGGCTGGCCTGAAAGAGGAGCGTGGACCCTTCTGGACACTTCTTCCATTGTAACGGGAGGGAAGGCAGAGTGCCTGAGGTACATAAGCAATTGGGTTGGAGAAATTAAAGACGAGAAGATGAGGGGGTACTTGTCCGATTGTATCTATTTTTCTCTATGAAGTATGTGGCAAGGTCATCCGTGGAGAACGGGGCTGGTTATTGAAAACATGCAGAGAAAGGAAAGGTGGAAAAGGTTCTGTTGGAGAACAGGAACAGGGGCAGGCTAGGAAAGTATAATAGAACTCTCTGGCAATATTTAAGGGCGAGAAAGAGCGAGCTACCGTGTGAAACACTGAAGGAGATGCTGTCTACGCCTGCAGTGTGGAGATAAAGGAAGGAGGAGGTAGGGGAAAGGAGACAATCGGAGGCCAAGTAGCCTCTGGCGATTTAGAAGGAGGTGGCACTCTGCCCCCCACTATTAGCTACTGCACTTTCCAACACTGATTAGCTAATTAACCACAGCTCACAGTTCTCCAACTGCTCTAATCTATAAGGGACTTCATTCTGAATGGAACAAGCAGAGCGCCCAGGAGCACAAGTAATGATTTGCTGGGATCCCACAGTGGTGAATCTACTCACATTACCCACAAGTCCGGATGAAGTGAAGCGCGGGGCCTGAGGACGCCTCTCTGGGGGCTAAATGAATTCAACTTTGTCCCTCGGGAAGTAGAGAGCTCCATTAACCCATATCCTCCTGAGAGAGATCATTCCTACAGAGCACTGGAAGGAGTTTCCAAATTGTTTAAAGAAGAGCTGTTTTTAATCACTTAACTATTTTGTCCTTAAGAAAAGTTTTACACATCTACTATGGTAGCAGGAGACATTTTAAAATACGATTATCTTTTATAATACATCTTGGATTGACAACTTCTTCTAAGCATTTATGGTTTCTAAAGATACAAGACTTCCTCACCAGGGGGACAAAAATGAAGTGGGAGTTCAGATTTTTCCGGTAGCTTCTGAAGACACTACCACAGGCATATGATGGGGTCTTACATTACGTGCTGTAACCCCATTTAGAAAAGAACCTTTTAAATATGTATCTTTGGCTCCTATGTTCTGAAAATCTTTCAGAAAGGAAAGGTCTTCCCTTGACATTCGCAATCCCTCACCCTAAAGAAACTCCTTCCGTCTTCTTCTAAATACATAGCTAATAATTTAAATGTCTGCTTTAAAACAAGAAACCCAGATTTCAGTTTGATTTTGCTCTATAGCTACATTTTCCCTAAAGCAACGTCAGTGGAATAGACTTTACAAATTGTACCCATACATGTCCTCAATAAAAAAGTGACAACAGAATACACTTGAAAGTGTCTCCTCTTCAGACTAACCTCTAATGAACTTGGCGCCTTCTTGACTCTCTAAATCCTGCACTTAGGATTGTCTTAATTGCCAGTGGTTGACACCACGATGCCACAGAAAGAGACCTACAGTTGCTCTTCTCTGACGGTGATGATCTGAGAGAACAAGCCCTGTGCACGGGAAGTGAATCCTCGCCAGCTCCCCTATTATTTATAACTCTAATTAAAACACTTTTATCTATTAATGCCAAGTGACACTACTAAATATATTCAGGGAAGTTCACATTTTTTCTAGACTTCTGGAATCTCTCAGATCTGCACCCACTTACATGTGGTTTAACTGCTCACTAAAATGAAACGATAGCTAAGAATAACTCCCTTCCATTAGATTTATAAATCTCATTAATTAATTCTACATCTCCAATGGTGGAGAGACCAAACTCAACTGCAAGATCTAATTAAAGAGAAGTAAAAAAAAAATGTTAAGAAACAACACTGAGATTGAAACACAGAAGTAACTGTTTAGCCTCAAATTAATGAGGCGCTATGCTAAGCAAGCATGTCCATTAATCCCTAATGAGGATTTTAAACACATTAAAACTTCCTAATACAAAATGTTTGCCTTCCTTTTATCCAATAACAAATAAGCCAATAATTTTCTGGCTCTAAATGACACTGTTAACTGTCACGGCATGTTTTATTTGACAAACCCTCCATTCAAATACTGTAAAACCAATTAATTTGCCTGCTGTGAAATGTGTTTCTTGCTAGCTTTTATGTGATTTTTTTTCTTCTCAAAGGAATGTAAATAGGAGGTCAATGTAGGTGCCTGGTTTTGCTTAAAAAATATGCCACAGTAACTATAGGTTGTCTCTTCTGTTTGCAATTCAAATGAGTTGAAAGACAACCTTCATTTTCAGGTCACAATCACAGACTGGTTTCCTGATAAGGAAACCGTGTCAGAGTAATAGTTTGATTACCATGAAGAGGATGTCATATGTGAGAATGGAGAGTTGGCAAAATTACCACTTTGTTCGATTATAAATAATGCTTCACAACCCTGGCCCTTACCGACCTAGCACGGTTACCTATCTCCTGCTTCATTCAGCCCTCCCCCAAATGCACCTGCGTGTGTGCCCAGGAAATCGCTCTCTAAAATTGGAGTGTATTCCTGATGCTTTTATTTGAAAACACCACAATTTGTTACACTTTTTTGTTGGCAGAAAAATCAATAGAACAAACACAAGAAGTTCCTGTTTCTTAAACTTCCCCTGGGCCTTACTTACTATCTCCAGTTAGCTTGAGAGATGGCCCGAGGACCCTTTCTGCCCAGCATTTATGGAACACTCTGAAACATTTGGCTCATAGAAGGGTATGGCACTTTTCCAGAAAATCACTCCACAAACACAGACCCTTGACATCGTGTCATAAAGAAAGGGTCTGTGACATTATGTGTGGGCCCGTTCTGTGGAGCGTCTCGAGCCCACTGCCTCATACACTGAAGACCAGAGAGGGAAGGATACATGGTGTCCCATGGTTTATGGAACCTAACAGTTTATGCCAATTAACATGAAGAGCGTATGCAGGACACCAACGATCCTAGCTTGTCTCTCATCCACATGAAAACCAGGGACTGATTATTTCTTAGCTTTGAAAGTAAGCAAGATAAACAGACACCTGGCAGGTGCTTATAATTCCAGGTACAATGACAACACCTTACTGATACAAATAAAATACATCCAGGGAAATAACCACACTTACTCCTGACCGGGATCAATGTCTTGGGGTATTTCCAAACTTGGTGCTTGGAAAATCTGTTCACGTTAAGAAACTTGTCCCAAATGGAAAATATACATTGCACCCCTATGCACAGTACAGTGCACTAGGCATTATGGGAAATTCAGTAGATGATAAAGAATAAATGTCCACAAGGGACATCTACTTAAGAGTAGACAGGACCTATATACCAAAAATGAGTAATGACAGTACAAGTTAGCACATATTTTCTGATCCCTGAATCAGGCACATGGACAGAAGGAGGATTTTACTTTGGGGATGACATGACTTAGATGGCCAAATATGGGAATGTCCAGACTATCTAATATGGGGAGAATGAGAGTGATTATTTCAAATCAGCACTCTCCTAGAAATCCCAGACTGTGTAGTGACACTACTTTTAAGAGACAGATGAATGGCTTTCACAATAACTGTAATAGGAGGTCACAGGTGAAAAAAACTGTCCATGGCTCTGGAGTGATCATGCAAGGAAGTGGGACTTGACCTTAATTTTGAATAAGAGAAAAGATTCATATAGGTAGTGACTATGGCACTGTATGACTTTGGGCAAATCACAGTTTCTCTAGCTATAAAACCAACAGGTTGGCCTAGGATCTAGTCTCTAAAGCAACTCCAATCTGTTAAAATGAGTCTATCAATCTGTGGTCCAAAGCAAATTAATTTCAAAACTTTAACTTGTGTTCACCAGCTGATCTCTAATGAAAAGAAGTCTCCAATCAAAAATGAAAAGCTATAAATTTCACAGGTACAGAGCCTGCATGATCTACAGAAGTAAAAATGTCAAGCCATCCTGGCAAATATTTTCAAAATGGCAGCAGGCAACATGCTTTAGGACTTCAGTGGAAACATTAAAATGTGCACAGTTCCATTTTTCATATTAGGGAGACCACTATGACAATTAGATGTCATTCTCAAAAATAACAAGTTGGCCACAAAGACAGAGTGCCTCAATCATGTGAGGGCTTCTTGTTAAGTTAGAAGTTCTCGCTAAATGGTAGTGAAAATATAATCGGTACTTGGCTAAAAGTCCATACACTTGAAGTCAAAGCATGTAGGAATGGCTCTGTTTGAAAAGATTTTGAAAAAACCCATAATAGCTCCTACATCTTCCATTTTTAATCAAGATTTGGGAATGTACTGAGACCACCAGACATCAAGTGTGCTTGCGACCTTTTCAACTGTCAGACCAGATAGATTTTTATCTTATGTGAATCAACCCAAAGCCTCAAAGGTGCAGTGCCAGAGCATGAATCCATTTCACTAGACAGTCATTGAAAGTATAATTCAAAGTTCAACTTACTTTCGCATTTTCTACCACAATACTTTTGGCAGCCCAGGGCAGAAAGTCAAAACCTGGTTTCCAATGGAGACCACTTCCAGTGGTTTCTAAATGTTGGCAGCAAGAATTCCTTCTTGTCAAAGAGATCAGCAGTCACTGGCTTTCGTTAATTTAGTTTCAATGACTGCTGCTCGCTCTCAGGAAGCCTTTCTTTACCTAAGGATGTTGACCTGCTGTTGGACCCCATCAGAAACAGACACGAAGAGACACTGATATATTAGGAGATTGGGAGATTCTCTCCAGTGGCCTTCATAGACTCCACAGCTTCCATTTATTCTCACAGAGGCCATGAGCACAAAAAACAAGATTTGGGGCGAAGACATAGAGCTGGAATCTATAAAAGCTCCCAACACAAGATGAATAAACCCAGCGATATATATTACACTATAAAGTGTTATCTGAAGATCTTTAGAATCAGTCTGAAGGTCTTTCTTCATTCAAATGAATTATCATAAAGAAGAGGGACTTTTTACATCTAAAACGATATACCAATTTAGATGATGTGATTACACATACTTAGTGTGCCTTTAGTTGGGTACCCAAAAGGCTCTGGGCTGAGGGCTGGCTGTAAATAAACATTTATTATGATCACACTGATCTTGAAATTATCTAGCTGAGCACTTAGGTATACTCCTAAAATGCATTTCATTAATTTCTAAATGTTTTGTCTTTGTTTTACAATATGTGCTCAAAAGGAAAGCAAGATACCTTATCAGGGTGCTACAAGGCTTTTAGGCAGCATCTAACATCTATTTTGTCAAGATAAGCTTTGCAATTAGCATTTTCAAGATTCTCAGTTTCTCATCTCTATAAATGATAATCTAACCCCCAGGGACATCTCCTTAATCCTTAATGTGAAGATATTAACCCCTTAATTCAAAACTCTAAGAACAGCACCCTGGTGGCATATGAAAACAAAAGGGAATGAGGCCATTTATATGAGGGCAATATTAAGAATATGGTCTCCTGTTACTGCTACTAAGACCAAGGCTCAGATACATAAATCCTCAGAAGTTTCGTCCTTGCTGGGCTACAAAGTGCTTTCACATCCTCTCTGCTCCCCACCTGCCACCCTGTATCATTTGTTCCTCATGACTGCCCTGTAAAGTAGGCAAAGAAGATACAATAAGCTTCATTATAAAGATGAAAAAAATCTGGGCCTTCAACAGGTTACATGACTTGTCTGAGGTTTTTATGGCCACTTAGTGGTGAAGACTAGCCCCTAGGTTTTCGGCTACCCAATCCAGTGTGTCTTTTGCTATTTCATGCTCCTGGTCTATAAACATGGACTTAAGAGTGCCCACTAAAGCCTGAGGAATTCAGAAGCCAAGTTCATGAACTGTAGTGAAGGTTCCCCCCTAAGATGAGAGGATACTTATCTCTGTTATAGGGCAAATAATGTTATCCCCAATTCCAAACTGACTACCAACCGACAAAGCCAAAAAACCCTGATGGCCTGTAATGAGACCTACAAAATCGCACACTGAAAAGTTAAGGGAAGAAGAAGAGCATCTTGAAGGAACGTCACCTGTAGCATCATGACTCAGAGTCTGGGCACTGAAGACCACCTGCTATGTCACTGGTAGACCAGCTCCTTCCTCCAGCCAGGCCTCCACAGATGCTAAGCACTGAGAACTCAGGTTCAACACCGAGGTCAGCACCTTGCTACTCAGATATTTGACTGTCCTTTAGCTTTAGTTCTTGGCCATTTTAAAGCCAACTGAAGGAACTTCCTACAGGTTCGTTGGCTGTCCAAATATGCCATGAAAACTGGCCTCCCACGAACACCTGAAGTCAGTGTTGATTTGAGGAGTCATGAATCGGTGGGGAAATGACCTACCAGCGCCAGCCTCTCCAGTTGTGTCCTAATCTGTTCGCTCCTGCTCAAGGACTTTGCTTTTACAATCATCCATTTTTTCTTTTGTGATACGTTTTTTTTTTCCCTCCCCACTGAGTTATACCCATTGGTATATGAATATGCCTTAGTACCATCCCTCTTAAAATACAAAGAAAAGCCTCGACAACACATCACTACATCCTATCACCCCATCTCTCTGCTCCGTCACAGTGGGAATTGTTTATTCCCTCCTGCATCCGCCCCTCCCACTGTCTCCTCAGCACACTCCGGTGAAGTGAGGTTCACATCCATGGCATGCCACTGAAACAGCTCTGTCCAAGGTAGCTGATGGCCCAGATGGCCTAGGATCAAGCCGAACCCAACCGATTCTGCATCATTATCTTACTGAATGGCTGCTTTCTCCTTGAAGCCCAACATACTCTTCCCCTTTTATTGTTCCATTCAAGGAATGGGGAAACAGCCAAATTGAGCTGGCAAGGGCAACCCTTCCATCCTGAGAAATCTGGTTACTGAGAGTAAGATGGGCACTCTGAAAAAGGACTGCCCCTGACAGCCATTAAAGGTAGATAGAAGCCTTTAGCCCAGAGCATTAAAGCTCTGACCGTGATCTATTAAAATTGCTGAAGGGCAGAGAGGAGAGGGACCAGGTAAGAAATGAAATAACTCTATGATAAATGTGTCATCTGTTCCATGCAAAGCTAATGCTACTGGTTCCTTCTCAATGGAACACTTTTCAGTTGCTTGTCCAGTAATGGATACATTCATCTCCTGATAGACTCTTGACAGAGAAAGGGCCCTAGAGGCTATATACTCCAACTTCTAACGTGCAGCCCATTTTAAAGGAAGAGGACAAAAGAAGTGCAGAGAGGTGAAATGATTTGCCCAAGGTCACAAAGCCATGTGAATGGAGGGCCGGATGAAACTCTGGTCCATCGGGCTGAAAAAGCCAAGTTTTTGTAGCCTTGGCTTTACCACTGCTTACATAGCTCCTATGACAGGGGACTCATTATTTCCTGATTACATTTCATTTAAATCAATTTATTTCAATTTAATGAAGCAACTCAAGAAACTCTGAGTTCCTTCTACTGGAAGATCAAATAGATCTATCCACACGGTACCCTCTATATTCTGTTGGGCAGTGAGGACAGGGCAATTGGGCCTTACCTTACCTCTGAAAACAGTATCCAAGTGGAGCAGCTCTTCAAAGAAGTTTAAATAGTGTGAAGACATGGTGATTATTAAGACTGTGATGAAAATATTATATGTCCAAGAAAGCAGTGGGCAACAAGAAGAGAAGACACAGGGCTTCCCTGGTGGCGCAGTGGTTGAGAGTCTGCCTGCCGATGCAGGGGACATGGGTTCGTGCCTCAGTCCGGGAAGATCCCACATGCCGCGGAGCGGCTGGGCCCATGAGCCATGGCCGCTGAGCCTGTGTGTCCGGACCCTGTGCTCTGCAACAGGAGAGGCCACAGCAGTGAGAGGCCCACATACCACAAAAAAAAAAAAAAAAAAAAGAAGAGAAGACACAGAAAAGGGAAGTGAAGTCTGGCACTTTTTGATATGCTTGCTCTGCAGGCATCCAGCAGTGCAGACCCCACCCTCCCTTACCATCATCACCAAAGGCTGGATCATCAGAAAGTCAGAATCCATGTTTGCCTTGAGCCAGTTATGGTAGGCAATAGACTGGATGGAGCTCCTACTTAGATTCTTTGGCTGTAGAGCACGGTGAGGTTCCCTGGGGTTATGGGTCATGGTCATTGCCTTGGCTGCCATAGCACCATGTTCAGTCTAAACAACTGAGCCAATCAAAGCAAGGAGACAAGGAAATACAAAGCTAGCAGATAGGAAGCATTGAGAAGACAAGGTTGGATGAACAAACCCGTTTTGTAAATTATGATTTAAGTGCAGAAAATAACAGTAATTGTTCATTTCTGGAGAGACATGCATTGGAGCAGCTGCAAGTACCCCCACTATCGTAAATGATCCATCCCTGACTCCTCTCTAAGGATGTTTATTTCAAAAGTGAAATTTGCCACACTGAGTGGTATTTCTGGAAGGTTAGTCAGTCTCTTGTCTCCTTCCTTCCTTTTCCTTGTCTACCCACTTTCACTAATGCAGTCCTGACACCCAGCCCTTAAATGGAGGAGCCACCCCAAAGGGGAAATGATCGGTTTTAATGGGGCTCCCTAATTATGTATTGTGGTATATGCCATCATCCAAACCCTGACGTAATAGCAACCTCCAGGCCTAGTCCATCTAGATTCTAGAATGAACACTTGGTGGCAGCTGCCCCCAAGGCACACTGACTACCACCTGCAGACCATTGGCATTTTACGTAATTCTTTTCACAATGCTTACTATACTAAGTTCAAGGTAAGGTGCAAAAATGAAAACTATGTGTCAACAAAGCCTTTTGTTGTTATAGCTTTAGTGTTAAAATGGTCATATAAATGGCTATTGTTCACAGAAATGTTAGTTGAGCACTTAACAATGGGCCACTTAATCTCCATGACAACACTATGATGTAGGAATTATTATCCCCATTTTATAAATGATGAAAGTGAGGTTCAGAGAGGTTAAGCAATTTGCCAAAGGTCACACAGTTCAGATGTGATGAAGCCAAGGTAGAAAACCCTGTCTTTCTGACTTCAGACCACTGTATAAGAAGATTGACTCCCAATTGTATTATCAAAAAGTAAGGGATGTAGTACCCCCTGTTAAAAATATGTGTTATGCTATATTATTTTCACTTTGCAAAAGTCTTTTGTTGTGCCAATGTAACATAATGTAGTGAACATGAAAATACAAGTTGGAATTCAGTGAGCCTAACTTTCCCATTGTTCTGATGAGCATAAGGTTATATATACCTGACTCTGTAGGATAAACAAGCTATCGTGATTATTTCTTTACACTCACAACTACTATGGCCAATACAATCACTTCAAATTAATCTATACAAAGTACAGTGTGTAGCTCAATGAGCTATTTCATAAGCTCTCAAAGAGAAACTGATTAAAATGGCCATGAGAGAATTTGGTGCCATTTTTCTTTCTATATAACAAATTAAATCAAACCAGAAGGTAAGATTCTGTTGAGACTGTTGAATAAAGACAAGTAATTCAGGAGGGAAAGTTTAAAAAAAGATTTAATTGACTTGCTGTGGGTTTCTGTATTTGAAACTTTGGTGTGTGTAAATGTGAAATATGTATGTAACAGTGTATCTAGAATAAATATATATCAGCCCACAAATGGTATCTAATTTTTCAAAGCCTGCCTTTCTCACACGTTCCCTCTAATGGGTTCACTACTAGTTTGTTTAATCTATTTGACTCTAATCAGAGAAAACCTACTCTTTTCAGTATTATCATCACTCATAGCTTTCAAAGTGAAGATATCTTGTAGTCCAATCATGTTTGAAATGCTTCTTTGACCTTGATCGTGGCCAAGCTGACCCTCTGACAACCAGTTCCACTCTTTGGTCAATTCAAAATACCAATAGACTTGTATTTCCATCTCTGTTTCTGGAGCTCTAGGTTGGACAATAAATATGTCTCATAATGGTCCTGTCTAATTCTATCCATAAGAGGGGATTTTTTTTAATGTATGGTTTACCGTGGGAAGAGAGGGGTGGCCAACGGGAAAGAACCCTGCAGCTGAGGTCAGAGGGCCCTGGTCCTATTTTTCTCTCTAGATCTCTCTCAAGTTCTCCACCTATGAAATGAACAGACTGGAAGAGCAGGTATCTCCGATTTTGCAGAGCTTCCCAAAGTAAGATTGCTGATCAAATAGATTGATGATACTGATAATCAGTAAGACTGCAAGTCATTTCATAATAATTTACAAGTAATGATTCCTTTTAGGAGGGTATGTTATGCTTTCATCCAGAACAGTCCATAAAGGCTAGACTATTAGGCCTTCATTTTGTCAAGGCAACTTTTGAGAGCCTCAAGATACATCATTTGAACCATCCCTCACTATTTTTATTCTGGTAGTTGGAGGCCATTTTTCACACATCTGGCTGTGTGTCTTGGGTGAATCACCTCTGTTCTCTGGGCCAAAGTCTCCTCACTATGAAATAAAGGGGTCTGATTCTCTCTGTGGTCTATTCTGGCTCCTATATTATATAGGAGCCTATATAACTAGGATTCTTAAGGACTCATGAAGTTTTATGGTGAAATCATCACCTTTGGCAATAACCAGTATTTCTGTCCTAATTCAGGGGACACAGATCCTGTTAGAATGGTGGTATGATCAGCCAGTTGGAAAACAAATGGGGCCACAGAAAAGTTAAACCCACCATCCTTTTACTTCATCGAGTTCCTACTCCTTTTCTGGGGTCTAGATAAGGCCTGCAGGAGTAGATTCGTAATTGTCTGAGATAAGGCACATGTACATATTTTATGAAGTTGACATACCGCATCTCTGTAGAGGCAACATGTTCTTAGGATACACTTCAAAGCAATTTAAAAGCAAATAACAATCATTTCAAGAGAAGACAGAAAATCATGTTCTTTGGTAGTTCTGCTGGGAAATATACCATCACAGCTCCTAAATTCATCAAGAAATTAATGCCTTCCAGGAGTGTCATTTCCCTCTCTAGAACATATTCAAGTGGGTGTCACTGAGTTCAGCCTCTTTTGTAAATATGCAGGAAGTTGTATACATGGGCACAATAATCTGGGCAAACACACACATGCCACACAGGCAAGGCTCGCAATGCTCATAAATTGTTTTAATACGTTGAAAAAAGAAACAGAATAAACATTGCAGCTTAAAACCTGAAATAGATGTAAATCAGTTTTTAAAAACCAACTGAGTAATAGGTGAGTTGTTTACTCTGAGAGGCCCTCCAGGGCTGTGCCGTCACATCCCCAGCCCCCAGACTGCAGGAGCTGATGGGGGACACAGAGCAGAGCAGCCGCTGAAACAAAGAGGGCCTCATTACCATGCCAAGCACAACATCCTTCAGATGTGATGAGAAACGTGACTGAATGACAAACTGGGCCTGGGGAAATTTCAAAATATGACCACCCAAGCATACAGAAGAGGCGGGTGAGGACAGGGGCAGGACAGTGGGAAGGTGAGCCGACTCTGTACAAAGAATGCCGGTTTAGGCCCCAAATAGAAATAGCGAGATGGCCCCTGGGACCGGCCATCACGCAGATTTTATATGAACAGGGATCCACACAGACACAGTTCTTGAGATGTGGCTTTGTGGAATTACTGAAAACAGAAAACCTAATGGGAGGACGGTGTTCATGCTTCATTTTTATTGCATTAGGCCGTTTAAGTATGCAGTTTTACACACCATTCAATACTGCTTTCGAGTGAGAATAAAAGCAATTGCCACCTGTGGATAATTCTAACAAAAGAGAAACAATCACTGAAGTCTCCCTCCCACCCCACCCCTCCCAAAATGATTTTTCTGTTATGTCTAAGCCAGGTAGAATGTGCTGCCAGAGTTACCTGAGCTGTGCTTAGTAGGGAGAGATAGATCCACTTTTAGATAACACAGTTGATGATTTAGCCATCCACTAAGAAGGCTCACATTAGGACTGGGAAGCTGAAAATGAACAAAGTCCCCTTAACTGAAATGTGGACTTTCTTCTTCCACCAAATGTGCTACTATACCTTTAAAGGTGTCTGCTCCAGTTGCAGAAGGACAAGATAACTGAGAAGGAGAGTTTGCAAATTCCTCTGCTCAGATCAATAAGACTCCCCAGCTCTGGAGTCTCTTTATTGATGACAACCTTTTTCATTGTAGTGATTAGAGACTCAGCAGCTTTTAATCACCTTCAACATGACAACTACACATAGCTATATCTCTGTGAGTTACAGCAATTGACAAAGTGTTAAAATCAGTGATTATGAGGTTGGCTTTTTGGTGTTAGTGATTTTCTGATCTATTTCAACCAAACAGCAAATAAGACACATGAAGCCACTGTTGCAATGTTGAGACAATGCTAATGAATTGAGACTATAAATGAAGAACAATGTCAAGTGTGAACTTTCAACTTTCCTAGTCTCAAAACAAGTGCCTATTTTCTGCTTCATCACTATTGGATGTTGTGGCCAATCGATGCTACATTATTGTTATTGGAAGTTTTTTTGTTACAAAATGACACAAATTTACAAAATTTAGTAGACATATTTCAGTTTGCAGTGATAATGAAACTGGCTTTGCCTGTCTACAAATTAAGTATCACATCTCAAGGAGGCCACAGTGTTGACTGTTGTTCAAAAAATCAGTTCAGAAAGCTGACTAACTTTTCACACCATTCTAAACCACTGCCCAAATTCCTTGCCGTTACACAAGTACTGGGCACAAAACCAAGAAATGTGATGAAAAAGAGACCACCTTAACCAAGAAGTTAAAAACCTAATTCTGGCCCACAGTTGTGACTAGACACCTAGGTTTTAGTCATCCATACATTTTTTCCATTCATTTATTCAGTAAACTTTTGTGAGTAATAGCTACCCTTTACTGAGCATATATTATTGAGCATCTATTATGTGGAGGTACTTGGTATATATGTGTGTGTGCATGTGCGTGTCTGTGTGTGTGTGCTATGACGCTCA
This sequence comes from Mesoplodon mirus, assembly GCF_964341445.2. NCBI lineage: Eukaryota > Metazoa > Chordata > Mammalia > Artiodactyla > Ziphiidae > Mesoplodon > Mesoplodon mirus. The sequence goes on along the minus strand of NC_138981.1, from coordinate 135,311,732 downwards.
TAATGCCTATGATATAGGAATTTAGAGAGAGAATTAGACTCGGACCGGCTAACTGGCCCATGATTAGAAAGACATGAGATTAGAACCCAGGCTTGTTGGTCTCCACTACATCAGGCCCATTGCTTCCCCTACTGCTTCTCCTACTGTCCAAGCGTGGCACTAGACAATGTTGTAGGACCTTCAAAGACATATAAAACACAGGCCATATCATTAATGGTCATTGTTATGGGTTGAATTGACCACCCCCAAATTCATGTTGAAGTTTTAACCCCCAGGACCTCAGAATGTGACCTTATTTGGTGATAGGGCCTTTTCAGATATAATCAAGTTACAATTGGGTCAAGTACAGTGGGCTCTGATCCAATATGACTGGCATCCTTATAAAAGGAAAATTTGGACAAAGACACCCACAGAGGGAAGACCATGTAAGACGCAGGGAGAAGACAGCCATCCACATACCAAAGAGAGAGGCAAGCAACAGATCCCGCCCTCATGGCCCCCAGAAAGAACCAACCCTGCCCACACCTTGATCTCAGACTTCCAGCCTCCAGAATTGGGAGACGAACATTTCTGTTGTTTAAGCCACCCAGTCTGTGGGACTGTTACAGCAGCCTGAGCAAATTAATTCAGTCATACAGCCTAGTTGGTGGGAAGAGACCAAGTATGTGAATGCCTGAGCTACAAGGCAGTCCACAGAAAATGACAAAAGGAAGGTATGAACAGTATTTAATGGGGGGGGGCGGGGGGATGAAGTTAACGGATGGGGGAGGCGGAAGGGAGCAACTGCACTGCCGGGTTAATTTCCCATATTTACAGACTAAAACAACAATAGAAATAAAAACAGCAATAACAATAATGATAATAATGATACAAATTGTAGCCACATTTACTAAGTCCTTAATATGTGCTAGGCACTGTGCTAAATGCCCCACGAGGATTATCTCATTTAATCCTCACAGCAACCTGTGACGTGAGTTCTAGCATTATCCCTACATGCCACTGGGCACCTGTGGAGCCAGAAACCTGGGTATGAGGGGGGCCGATCCTGTTCCCCACACAGCAGTGATGCACAGAGCATCTCTTCTTCCAGATCAAGCCCACACTCAGGGGATTCCCTTGCCCCTAACCTCTATGTCCCCTAAAAAGTTTCTGCTGTACTGCTCACAGACTGATTTGTCTTGTGTAGTCCATGTTCCTTTTGGCATTGGGCTCACAAAGCAGTGTTAATCAATTTTTTACAGCTGACCTGCCTTCGTTATAGCAGGGAGGGTATGTAAAGGTTCTCCTAAGAGAGCCAGTTCCTTAGAGCTAGGCTTACAGACAACAAAGTCCAAACAACAAATAGATGTTGATTGCTAGACGGGCCTGAGGTACAGCGGGCATGTGGCACGTGCAGCCTGGGAGTCCACGTTCTGTGTACAAGTGGGTCTCTGGTTACACAAGTCCATGAATGTCTCCCCTGCAACACCTCCCCACACAACTCATCCTCTCCCCGCCCCCCCTTCCAAGCACACAAACTACAGATCATCAAATGCGTACTTGGCTGTGAATACTCGTTTTTAAATTTACCAACTGTGTTATGAAACTAACAGATGGTCGTGACAATAACAGAAACCTATAGCTATGCTGACCATATCTTTCCAAACAAAAAAGTAGAAATTATCATCTCAAAGTTTTGTTGTGTGTCTGTGTGTGTGTCTGTGTGTGTGTGTCTGTGAGAGAGTGGGGGGCAGGAAGAGAGGGAGAGAGAGAGAGGTGGGGTTGGAAGGAGGGAGTTGAGTATATTTGCCTTCTAATTCTTACCCACTTCATTCACTTATCATATACCTAAAATCGGAGTTCCTTCATATATTTCATTCAATCAAAGCTCTTCTATAAATGGGGCACTTTGCTAGGTGCTAAAACTTGGAGTGTTTGTGGAATGGGTTTGTAACCTGGGATCCATGAATGGGCTTAAGGGGGTCTGAAATCGTATGCAAAATTATATACGTGCATGTGTGTGTGCATTTTCTGGCAAGAGGCTCTGTCTGATCACTTTCAAAATATACTGTAATTCATCAAAAGTTAAACACTTCTGGTTTATGGGGACTACTGGGCAGAATATCTGAAATTAGGTCAGTTTTGAAAAATCGAGGGCATACCTATTGTATAACTTCCACAGCGTGAGACACGCGCTTGGCTCCTGACTACAGACACAGACGACTTCAGCATTTATCAGTCCTGTCTTGTGGCCAGGGAGGCTCTTACCAGTGCCTTGCACCCAGGACACAAGTGAAATGAGGCTGAACCAGGTGAAGACAGGAGCGAAAAGGTGGAGCACGGATGTGACAGGAGTTCCTCTTTTAGTCCTATTGACATAAACCATCAGAATGTCCCAGAAATCACCTACATTTCACCTCCCAGGCCGCATCTTACCCTAGAAGTGGCATAAATATTCGGGTATTGACTTCAGATAAATAAGATTCCTGAAACCATATGGGCGACTATAAACCCCTGACTAAAAGCTAATCTCACCAGGCAGGGGAACCATCAGTGAAAAGATGAGTAGGGCCAGCGCCACAAACTAGTTTGTGTGTGACTGTGCGTGTGCTTCTGTCTGCTGCAGTGCCGGGCCCAAGAGAAGCCAGAGCATAAACAGCTGAATTCAGTCAAAGACCTGATTGTTTCTCAAATATATATGTTGAGGCTCCCCAGCGAAAGACACACCAGATTGACCTCTGCTGATGGCCTGTGGCTTTGTGTGTCACCCACTTCTGCCTGTCTCGGAGCAGGGCGGCCCAGGCCTGGAGACAGTGGGCTGCTCGGAGCGCTTCTGTATGTGTAATTAGTCACGGTGCACCTGTACCTAACTGCATTAACAATTAACACAATTACACACACAATTGTGGAATTGCCCCCACTATTTGAATAATTAGTGAGCCAACAACATGATTTGCAGGTGCAATTGAGCAATTATGTACGGTTCCAAAGTGGAATATGCATATTTAGAGGCTTGGATGAGGCCCATTACTAAATCTTCTTCCAAATGGTCAGATTAATTTTATTACTAGAAGGAACGGTACTCCTTGAGGGCTATCTAATCCTTAGCACTCTGAGGTACCTGGGAAGGGGGCACCTCCTCAAGGTATTCAGCTGGGGGGTTCAGCAAACACAGGCGGCCCTGCTGGCCTGCACACTATCCCCCAACCCCTGCCTTCCTCAGCGGGGGATGCCTTTCCCAACTTGGCTTTTTTTTTTTTATGTTTAATGTTACTTAAAATAGTAACCTTTATTTCATCTTAGCATATCATAAGCTTTTTTTTTTTACAACTTTATTGGAGTATAAATGCTTCACAATGGTGTATTAGTTTCTGCTTTATAACAAAGTGAATCAGCTATACATATACATATGTCCCCATATCTCTTCCCTCTTGCGTCTCCCTCTCTCCCACTCTCCCTATCCCACCCTTCTAGGTGGTCACAAAGCACCGAGCTGATCTCCCTGTGCTATGCGGCTGCTTCCCACTAGCTATGTATTTTACGTTTGGTAGTGTATATATGTCCATGCCACTCTCTCACTTTGTCCCAGCTTACCCTTCCCCCTCCCCATATCCTCAAGTCCATTCTCTAGTAGGTCTGTGTCTTTATTCCTGTTTTACCCCTAGGCTCTTCATATTTTTTTTTCTTAAATTCTATATATATGTGTTAGCATACGGTATTTGTCTTTCTCTTTCTGACTTACTTCACTCTGTATGACAGACTCTAGGTCCATCCACCTCATTACAAATAGCTCAATTTCGTTTCTTTTTATGGCTGAGTAATATTCCACTGTATATATGCACCACACCTTCTTTATCCATTCATCTGATGATGGACACTTAGGTTGTTTCCATCTCCGGGCTATTGTAAATAGAGCTGCAGTGAACATTTTGGTACATGACTCTTTGAATTATGGTTTTCTCAGGGTATATGCCCAGTAGTGGGATTGCTGGTTCATATGGTAGTTCTATTTGTAGTTTTTTAATTAACTCTCCTTTAAAATGGTGCTACCAATTCACTTGCTCCCAGGGGCTTTTCCTAATGGAGCCCTCTCTCTCTTGAGTCTTAGCTTGGGGGATCCAAGAGCCCAGCACTAGAGGCCAAACAAAAGCATCACTCCAGCTGCCTCCTGCCAGGCAAAGACCCGGAAATGCCATGGAAGTGCCCAGGTGAGCAGGGCGAAGCCAGGAGTGACAGCGCTGTCAGATGCTGACAGTCAGGGCTGGGACACCTTCCTAGTTCTCCGGCATTAGGTAAAATTTCCTCTGTCTATTCTGCTCTCTGGTCACTCCCAGGCTGGGGGTCCCTCTAGCCACTGAAAAGGACATTCACTAAAGGCGCGGGTTTCAGATGTGGACCACAGCAAAACAATTGGGCCCATTACTGTGGACCGCTCAGGAAGAGAGGCAGAAGCTAGACTGTGCTGGAAACCCATGCAGAGACTGGGGTGGCTGCAGCCACTGCCATCACTTCGTGGTGTCCCCTCTGTTCACAAGTGGCCCAGTGCTTGATTCTCCTGTGACCTCACAGATTGCTTTGGGAGAAGCTACAAATCCCTGTCAAATCTGTATATAGTTCATCAACTCTGCTCAGTGTTTTGCTATCTTCAAAGAAACAGAAGGAAAAGCCATCTATGGGGTCTAATTTGAATTATCGGAGATCCTCCGCAAACCAAGGCAGTTCTTCCTTCTAGAGACAGTTAGTTAAAAAGTCACATCTGGAGATGGTTATTATGTTCTAGAATGAGCTTCAGTCATCTATGGGAGATGTGTGGTGCGTGCTATAAGTGGCAGAGGTCAGAGGAAACCGGAGGCACAGGCCTGCTTTTCATCCTCTGTTTAACCACCAAGAGGATGGGGGTCATGTTTTGGTTTTGTGTTTATGTTTTCTGAATGCCAAGTGTTGTTTTTAATACCACTGAGGGGAAAATGTCAGTAACTTCATACTTCTGTCATCTAGCCAATAAGATTCAAATAGAAAGACATTCAGATCAAAGATGGGAAGAACTTTTTTTCCTCCCCCCAATGTTCTTTGCTCCTTAGCATGGCGAATCAGAAATGAAGGCTGGAACAAGGATCATGTGTAAAGATTCTGGTATGCTTAAAAGCGTCACTCCACTTTTCCTCATTTGTGCTTTGGCTAATTTTTACAGACTGGGAAAATGAGTGGAGATGGAAGATAAGCTCTGTGTGCTAAGCTCTTTCCAACAAGACTCCAGGAAAATGATTATTTGGGAATATTGCATTTTTCAGCCACATCAATGCCATTTTTTTAAACTGTTCAGCTGCATGAAAAATTACCTAACTGGTTGGAATAGATCTCTTGACCCACGTATAGCTACATTAAATGGTATAATTTAATGCAATCTAACTAAATTAGCACCAATTAGACAGGCTAAATTAAAGGGCATGTCACTAATAAATTTTATGCTAAACATATTACTGATGATAAGCTCACTAAAATGCATAACGAAATAAAATATTCTTTTTAGCCTAGTTTAGTCCCAATAATATCCAAAAGTCTTTAGTATGAAATATATCAAGCAAAACCCTTACTTCCTTATAGAGGAATGGGAAAATAAAGTTCTGCTGTATTAACTGTGGCTCTGATTTGTTTTTATGTTTGTTACTATGACTTTAAAACAATATTTCCAAAACATTTCTCCTCAGGCGGACTCAGTGTCCTAACTTCTAAAAGTCGGTAACGTTGATTGATCTCCAATTTTATTCTAGGGCAGAGATAAGGTGTTGTTTCAGACAGTATTAGAAAAAACACAGGCTTTGGTATTAAGATACTAGATTCTAGCTGGGCTCAGTTCTTCCGTTTATCAGTTGGATCTGCTTCATGGTAGACTCAAAACTGGTCTCCAAAAGGTATGTCCCTGTCCAGCCCCTGGTATCTGTGAACATTACCTTCTATGGCAAAAGATGTGATTAGGCTAAGGATCCTGACAGGAGGAGCTTATCCTAGATTATCTGGGTGGGCCCTAAACACAACCACACGTATCCTTACAAGAGAGAGGTGGAAGGATTTGGGGGACAGACACAGACAGAAGAGTAGAAGACACACAGACACAGAGGAGAAGTTGTTATGAAGAGATTGGAGTGATGGGGCCATAAGCCAAGGGCTGCCGGCAGCCACCAGAAGCTGCAAGAGGCCAAGGATGGATTCTCCCCTAGAGCCTCCAGAAGGTCCTGCAGACACCTTCCGGTTGTGCTCCTAGCCTCTAGAACTATCCGAGAATAAATTTCTGTTGTTTTAAGCCACTCAGTTTGGGGTAACTTGTTACAGCAGCCATCGGAAACGAATACAATGTTGGACCTCAGTTTGCTCAGCTAGAAAATGGGGCTAACCTCACAGATTCAATGTGATAAGCTTCCAAATAAGTAAAAATAACAAAGGCTAGTACTTACATAGCACTTAGCATGTGCTATTGAGGAAAGCAACATGCATGCTAGCATAGGGGTCACTATTATTCCAGTGTGTCAGTTGCAGTAGTTCTAATTTTATAAGCTATTTTCAGATACCACAATAGAAAAGCATCTCATATAGAAGTTCTAGGTATAACTTGCAGGAACTTGTGAACCAAAAGAAATGGACAACTCTTTCCTGGCCACCTAATCAACTTTTGAAACAAATGCCCTCCTTGACATCAACTGTATCTAAATGAACAAAGAAGCCTCCACTAGGCTGTAGAGCTTTTCACTAAAGGCAGATTCATTTGCATGAATAATCATTCAAAATAAGGATGTGTTGATTGTGCATAATTACAATGAATCAAGCAAAAGAGCTGAACTACCCAATCAATAAAATTTACTCTGCAGGTTCCAGTCCAATAAAGTCCAACTCACTCTTTCTGATAGCTCAAAAGGCCCCCAAAGTTCGTTATAGGATGAAACAGTTACTGATTTGTATTTTTTCTGCCATTTGGCTTAAGAACAAGGAACAGCACTGGGCAATGCTCTGCAGAGAGCAGCCTGTCCAGTTAGTTATAAACTGTACTCCCAACCCCCTGGTCTGAGGCCAAAGAAATGAAATTTCCCCCTAAGCAAAAGCAGTATGTTCCCATAAACATGACGGAGAAGGAGAGAGGAATTCCAGAATTGTACAGGTTGCTCTTTGACTGTCTGGTTGTTCTTTTTCTAGCAGTGGCCATGAGTATTCTGATAGCAGTTGCCAACTATATAGTATACCTGTATTTGCATAGATGTAAATCTGATGGGAAACACAAGAAAGGTTAATGAATAAGGGAGGATATGAAGTCAGCAGAGTGGGAAGGAAGAGGGAGAATTGGAGGAAGAGATAAGACCATTAAAGGGTTTGTCATTAAGTGCAGGAAAACTGTATGGGTCAACAGGGCATTAGACACAAACTGCTCCAGACTCTTTTTCTTCCATATCAGCCTGTGCTCATACAAGGAGGATATAACGTCTATCTCATGTGAAAAAGACAATAATTAGAGCTCAAATAAGTGCTCAGTCCTGGCTGGTGATTATATGTGAGGTTCCTGGTATGTCTCTTCCTCCTTCTAAATAATTTTTATAACTTTTTAATCATTATTTGAATTGTCTTTGCTAATATTCATCTTAAGTTTTTTGACTGCCTTGATTCATTTTTGGAGAAAGTTGGGACATAAACCACTAACGGTAAGTGAGTTAAAAAATGATAGGATATAGGCAGTCATCCTGACTCACCATTTCTGACCAGTATATGCTGCTAGTTGTATCTGCAACAACTCAAGATGAGTCCAGCATCTTCATTTGAAGAGCAATCTCTCTGAAATGGAAGCTTTCCCCTAAAAGCTCAAGACTGTGTATGTGAAAGAACTTATTGAAGCATGGTGGTCACTCATCTCCCGCGTTCTAACCTTTTGCAAGATGAATGGCTTCTAACTATGATTTCCTGAGAGAAGCCTAGTTTCCTGTGAATTTGGGGGCCTCCTTCTTCCTGTTTTCTATATATTTCTAATATGGAGGAACTCTGGAGACCCAACATCCTTCCCTAGATGGTTTCCACCCCGCACAAAGAGAAAAACTACCTTCTGTCCTATTTTCCACCAGAAAATCTCCCTGCGCCTGAAATGTGAGGTAATTTCACTAACCCTTTGACAACGCTCGTTTTTCAACAGCAGCTTTACACCTCTATAGCATACTCGTCATTTGCATTTGTCATTCTGATTAATTCTCTCCCCAGTTTTGCATATTTCCAGGATGAATCTCATTTACTACTCAGGACGCTACCCTCTTCATAAATGCTTGTGAAATTGCCCTGGTCCTCAATTTGGTTATAAGAGGCTGCTTAATAAGAGCTGGAAATGGCCTTCATCGGAGGGTCACTTTCTCCTCATAAAGATTTGAAAAAAAAAAATGTAACCACAACCAATGTACAGTTACTATTACTTTTATAGTTTCCCACACGAATTACTTCTTTTCTTTAAAAGATACATAATCTTATTTTATCTCATGACAAAAAAGGGCATGGTATTTATATAAAATTTAGGAAATGCAGGTAATGAAAAAGGAGACTCTATAGCCCCCCACCTAGAAATGACTAGAGTTAACATCTCAGCATATGGTCTTCTAGTGCTTCTTTTTTTTAAACATACATATTTTTTTAAACAAAAATAATTATACCACACATAACCAACTGCTCCTTGATCAATGGATGGATGATTAGTTATTATACTTTGTCTCCTTATGTTGGTTTGGAATCCATGGTACTTTTAACTCTGTGACAAACGAATGTAAACTAAAATGTATAAGGCATCTGTTTTCTCAATCCCAATTCTAAGCTTAAATATCTCCTATTTCTTCATTGCCTTCAACTATTTGGAAATTCCTAATAATGAAATCGTCACACAGCTGTTATTAGAGGATAAAAAGATTACATCCCAAACAGACTTTTGGAATGGTGTCTGATGAAAATTTTAAAGTAACCAAATATTATACCTGAAATTCTTTGGGTGCTCAGGTGAAAAAAAAAAAAACACACCTTGAAAATGAAAACCACTCTTCTATAATAATCACATGGTATTTTAAACAGCCAACGTTAAACTCATCAAAAACAACAGTTTGCCATTCTTTCCTCTTGGATTCTACATTTCAAACATCCAAGCTGCTTTCAGATGCCTCTATAATCCTTTCTTCATGGCTACACACTGTGATGCATAAAGGAGGAGAAATCAAAGTTGTCACCATTTGAGAATTTTTAATGTATCAAGCATCGCCTTCTAAATACATTTGTATTTCATTTCAAAAACAAAACATGAGTGATTTAGTCTAAAAAAGTTAGTCTGCTTCATTAACCTATAACTGTACCAAAGCGAGTCAATTACATTGCCACATCAGATGTGTGTTGAGATAATTACCCTGAAAAGAAGATGTAAGGATGCCCATAAAAGCAGTGAAATGTGACCTATTAAATCAGGCTGTAACCTATTATGGGTCAAAAAACACATTTGTAGGGCCAGCAGTCCCCTGCCTACATCCAGTCTTGCATGAATTCTGCAGGTGTCTTCTGCAAGTAAACTTTCGATCTGTCCTTTCATTTCAATTGGGGTCGTCTTCCTACCTTCAGGACTCCCGGATATCTAGGATGCATGTACACACCTCAGAGAACTAATTGCCTACTTAAAACTACATCCCTTGAAATCTACTGGCAAAACCCAGCACAACAACAGGCCAAGATCCTGCTGTATTAAATAAGCAGGGAGTCGTTTGGGTTCACTTTCCTGTAAGTCCTCCCCTTGTTAATATTTTGTAACATTGATTTCCATCTCCAAATGCAACATCTGTTAGAGCTAGAGAGCAAATGAGTTAGCAATCAGATTGGCTGAGGATCACGTGGTGTGAGAGGAGAAAAAATATTTACTACTGTCTTTACTTGGGTCACTGCCAGTCGTAACACAGAGAAGATGGTAATGGGGCTCAAAGGGGGCTTCTATTCCGGGAATACAATGGACTGGAGGAACGTTCATTAGAAGGCAGTACAATATGGAAATCAGGAGTCATCTTCTTGCAATTACAGATGGAAAAGAGGAGAAAGTGGTTATAAGGAAGAAATGCAGGTCTTGGTCCTGTTTGTGGCAAATCATCAGGTCCTTCTATAACCTGATACATTGTATTTGAGAACTGATATTTTCTTCTCTTAGATGACACAAAGAAGCCAATTAGTCCCAGTCACACTGTAATCCTGTTCTGCGGTGCCCATAAAATCACCCACACTGTCAGAGAACTCAGCATATAGTTGTAGTTCACAGCTAAGGTTTCTGACAGTATAATAAGGAGAGAAGACACAGGTGACCTCTGGAGAAATCCATGTGCAGGCCTCCTTATATGCTGTCCCTTCTGCGAAGGGCCATACAGAGCAAGTTCTGCCCCAACTGTGAAAATGTGGTCACATGCCCATGATGCCTCTGCAGCCAGTTGGAGACTTGGCATTCATGGTTTGGGGACTGGCCACGTGGGCCCTCTCTGCCTAAATTCCAGACTCCCAGAAAGAAAGCAGGTGTTCAGCATAAATCACATTGTTTGTAGGAACAGCCTAGGCCCAATGAGCCAACTTTTTCAGTTAGGGAATGTCTTCAAAGCCAAGTTCCCAGAGGCCAGCCAAGGGCCAACCTTGCAGGCAGGCCCTTCTAAAGATTCTGGTTTCAATACTTCAATGTTAAGTCTTTTCTGCACGAATACACTTGCAATGAAATGCATTTATACTGTATGAACTGCAAATAATTGCAGTATGTACCCAAAAAGTCATGACAAGCAGCTCAAAGGAGTCTCTGTGTTAAAATATGTTTTATGGGCTTCCCTGGTGGCGCAGTGGTTGAGAGTCCGCCTGCTGATGCAGGGGACACGGGTTCGTGCCCCAGTCTGGGAAGATCCTACATGCCGTGGAGCGGCTGGGCCCGTGAGCCATGGCCGCTGAGCCTGCACGTCCGGAGCCTGTGCTCCGCAATGGGAGAGGCCACAACAGTGAGAGGCCTGCGTACCGCAAAATAAATAAATAAAATAAAATAAAATAAAATAAAATATGTTTTATGATCGATCCTCATGAAGGAGTGAGAGATCTGCCCCATTCAGGCTCCTCAAATGTTCTATCCAAGGCTTCCGCGAGGCCTTTCCAGACTACAGGAGCCGTGGTCATCCCTTCTACTTCTCACTGGATCACGGATGACCTTGCCATATCACTTATGATGCAGTTGAAATTTGCATGAGATTCCACCCATTCATCCTTGTCTCCTGCCCTTGAAACCACATACTTCCCTCCAACTGCACAATTACGAACGCCACTGATATTTCAAAGTTCAGATCAAATATCATTTCCTGCTTCTGAGGCCTTCCCCAAAAACCCTGGCTGGTGCTAATCTGCACCTCTCATAGCAGTTTCTATCTTGAATTATAGTTATTTGTGTGCATATCTTGCCACGGGCAATCGTGATAAGTTTCTGTTCTCTCCAGGCTTTCCCCCAACACACACCGCTCATGTCTAACCCAGTACTTGCACGTAGTAGGCACTGCCCAAGTGTATGTCAGATAGATGGATGGCTGAATAGTCTGGAAAGGCTCTGAACTGGCCCAGATGAATTTCGCTGATAACTGGACTCAAAGAGAAGGCACACATTCACAGGGAACGCGCTGCCTTCAGCAGCAGAAATGACAACGTTGTATAACCGTTTTTACTGGAATGCAAACTGTACTTCTTTGAAATGAACTTCCCATTTGGAGAGCTGAAAGTCTGGGGATCTTTCCTGGGAATCGGCCCAAAATTGCGTAACAGGGCAATGACAAGGGGCCTGGGTTTGGAAGGTGTTCAATCAATTTCGAGTCCTGAGTCGGGGGAGCGTCATTTTCCACAAGATTCCAACAAGCCTGGCGCGCTCCCCAAACGGTCAGAGCGTCTGTTCTGGATTCCTACTGAAACAACAGCCCCAGAGGGGAATGGGAGCCACGTCCAGGGTGCAAGGGCAGGACCAAAGTCTTTGTCGCCTGTGTACTAAGAAATGGCTCTATGTTTCTGACTGAGCTACCCAGGGACACACCTGGACATAAAGTACCAGGCATTTAAAACTGTTTAAAGTTTATCGATAGGGAACAAGAATACATCACTGTCAGCACTGCCTGCCACCCTGTCACCTTAGTCTCTTCTGCTACAGGTTTGTGTTCTGGCCATTCGTGAAAACCAGCCACCATCGCTGCCTTTTCCTCCCCACGTATTCAAAAGAGCCCCTGCGTAAGGATGGCGCATCTTGCTTTCCACAAAGAAAGTCAGCGTTGTCAAGGTTTTTATGGCATGCCTTTTTATGATAAAAAAACCTAATTTATCTGTTTTGGCATATGATTTTTCATCCATCAAGTTTCCCTCCAGCAGGGTCCCCGCTGCACTTTGTTGGGAGAGATGAGAGGCAGCCAGCGTGCCCAGTAACGTACACGTGCCCAGCAATGTATACTCTGGCTGCATGCACGCCCAGCTTCCTCAGCCTCTCGGAATCTTAAACTTCTCATCTGTAAGTGGGAGAGCACAGCACCCCCTTCAAAGGGCCGTAGAGGGGAATTCAAGAAGAAACGTTGGAATAAAAAAGAAGTCAGATGGTGGCAAGATCTGATTCCTAAGTCCGTGGTGTCTGGGAGGAACCACACTCCACGGAAAGGATCGGTTGTACGACAAACAAAAAGAAACCAAAACACATCCTCATGACTTTCTGCCAAGGCAAAAAAAAAAAAACACATTTTGGTCAGCGTACCCAGAATGCTGTGCTTTTGTTTTCTCCAAATCTCTACCTGAGGCAGCAACTTTTCTTTTGAATGTATTCTCCATGTGATGTCTATGGGAAAGCCTTATCTGTAGCCTAAGCCATTAGTCCTCTGAAAATGAAAGCTCCTACAGACCACAGTGACTTAGAAATTGCGTGCACGTGCATGCGCACGCGAGCACATACACATTTTTGTTCCATTTGAAATGAGAACCCCCTAACCCCAACCAAGACACTATAAAATTGTCAGGGCAGCAGGGTGGGACCAGCAGGCTTGCACCACTGAGGACCTGGGAGTGCGGTTCTGGAGGTATGAACTGCATTTAATGAAGGCCTCTTAATCTCAGCTCTGAGTTCTTGAGGAGGAGGGACAGTTGCAGGTACCTGGGACGCATGTCCCAGATGCAGGGGCCACAGGGGTTCATATGTTTATTCTGGGCAGCCTAGGTGACGAGATCGCTGTAGTCTGCGTGATGGATGCTGTAACCTTCATAGGAATAGAGGGAGGCAGGGCCAGGGAAGGCTGGGAAGGAAGCAGAGCAAACTGCAGGAGGGAGACCAGGAGAAGGCTCTTGTGGGGTGAATAAGAGTTCACCAGGCAGGGAAATTGGGGCCAGTCCAAGCCCCATGCTCCAAGCAAGAAGGAACTACCCAAAGGAGGCGTGTGGCCTGAGTTAGGCACCAGCCAGTGCATTTATAGCCAGCTTCCCAGGGACCCTGGCCGTTAGGAGATAAGCATTCAGATTACATTGTCAAGTCTCATTATATCGGAGCCACACTTTACAATCATTCTTTCTATACAATGGGCATGGTTATCATGACCTAATTCACAGAAGCCTTAGAAAGAAAATGAAATACAATTGCCTTCCATGATGTCTGCAAATGTAAAAGGCTATCTAGCTGCGTGGTATTGCTCATTAAAAAAGCGTTCAATATCCTTCATCAATATTACAAGCCAAGTTGTGAAAATAAAGCTGTCTTATTTCATTAAGAATAAGCAACTGAGTCGGTAATGCCAATAATCACCCTCTATCAAGATGGTTGTAATTTGTTTGTCAGCCTTTTTAAGTTCTTAGCAAATTCGCTTGTTCAGCGTGTAGTTGCACGGGTATTAGGAAATCACAGGCTTTGGAATGCCTTTCTCCCTTAAGACAGGCAGGGCTTTAGGATGCTGGAGGCCTTTGTTGGTGAGCCTTGCCATCAATCGGCCTGTATGTCTAAATCTCTCAATTGAAAACTCTGTTCTGAGTCCAGCATTGGAGGTGTTTTTTTGTTTGTTTGTTTCTTCACAGTAGAAATCTTTCTGGGATGGTCACATTGATGCCATTTGTTACATCACAGTCATGCTTTCTTCCATGATGTTGTTTTCTCAAATAAAGTCCTTTTACTTAAGAAGTTATTAATGCTTAGTTTGTACAACTACCTCTTAACCTACTGTGATCATTTAACCTACATCATCTAACTATGTGAATAATACAACTTGGACCCTATGATAAATCATCATTTTTTATTTTGGCCTTGAAAATCCTGTCTCCCTTCCAATTGCCTTTTTTAAACACCGTGTACAATAAGGAATCACTTCTATAATTCATGTTGGCAAAAACTGTATCACCTGTATAACAGTCATCTGAGAAGTTATATTCAGTTGGCATTTTGGGTTTCTATTGTTGTGGTCCTTAAAATCAGAACTAGTTACTTTCTCTTCTGCTCTTTGCCCTTTGGCCAAAACCAACCAAATAAACAAAAACGCAACCCAAACAAAAATGTGATGGCCAAGGAAAGATAATGCTACCCATAATCAAGGGGGAAACCACCCTTCAGTACTTCTTCTGGCATTTCTGAGCACTGGAAAATTCTGAGAGAACACTAAGTCAAGAAGAAAGCTGACAAGGATCAGGATCATAGAATTAGAGAAACCTCAGGCAGCATCACCCTCAATAAGTAACCCTTGACAGATCAGAATCCTCCTTGCTTCTTAGGAAGGAAATCTACAACCTCATATAGCAACCCTCTACAACGCTGTAAAGGGCCCTAGATAGTAAGGCATTCGATGTTACCCTAAACAGAAATCCTGTATGCTATGCAAAAAGGGGTTCTGTAAACCCCGATCCATCTACTTTCAGAAAGCAACTAAGGTACACTTTGTTTAGGCAGAGGTAAAACTCTTTACCACAATCAGGAAGTAAGGGGCTTTGAAAAAAATTTCCTTTGGTGTGTCCGGGTTCACCTCTCTTGCCAGGAACTGATACATTTCCAACAAAGATAGAATCAGGAGTTTCACAATTCACAGTAATGTGTATCATGATATGATAGAGTGAATCTAATGGAAAAGAATGAAATTACCCCCAAAGGGCCCTGGAGATTTAGCTAGGCAGCTAAGCCCACAGTTTCTACTGAACAGACCAGAAGCTTCATCTTGGAAGAAGGAAAAGGTAAGAAGAAAAAAGAAAATAAGAGAAACAGGACAAGAGATCAAGAAAAGCAAAGAATACCGAGTAGTAAAGCAATACCATAGAGTAAAGACCCCTGGGGCCCTATTAGAAGCCCCAGAACTCTGGCCAGCACCTCACCCTGCTTCTCCCAACTTCCAGGATCACTGGAGATGTCACTCAGTCAAAGAGATTGATTCTAGTGAGGAATTCAGGAACAAATATTTCAAAAGGATCTGTCAATGGGAAGCAAATTTTCCCTTTGAGTACAATCATTCAGAAATAGCAAATTTGAACTTCAAGATGAAATAACGGGACTGTACCACAAGGTCTTTTGACATCTGCATTTCTGAAACTGTCACAAACACTTTTTGTACATGCCAAGTGAATGACTGGATCCTCTGTTTTTATAAGGCATGTGTGTATGTAGGTACACATACAAAAAGAGACTTTGAAAAAGGAGATGAAAGGCAGATTTTAACAATAAAAGCAGAGTCTCAAAAAAAAAAGAAACAAAACAAAGCCAACATAATTATAATATGCCATTGACAGAAAAAAAGGAACATAATTCTTATCACTGCTACTATTAAGGTTGTATTCCTGAACTCACTTCCTGTTCTGATCTTGAACAGGCAAATAAATTTGCATGTCCAGAGTTCAATTATTTCAACAACTTATTTTATGGCAAAACCCAGAATTCATCCAAACTGGCATCCTTTAATGGTAATTCTAATTAGAACAAGCATTGCATTTTGTATGCTTTCCAATTATGCATGAGAAAAGTCAGCATAAGTGTCTTCTCTTATCATAATTATCTGTTTCTAATTTCAATTTTGGCTATGACTTTGCAGTCAATGATGTAAATGTAACTGTTCCTGTCAGATGAAGATTAATTTGATTTAAGTCCTCTTTGTTCTAATTATATACTCTATTTCTGCTCACTATGCAACTTTTTTTCTAAGCCACATCTGTATTTTATCACAACAATGGGGAATTTCTTTGGTATTTAAAAGGCGACCATAAGATTTCTTTTTGGCACCGTTATGACAATTTTCATTAAGCTTGTGCCAAAGGATTTAATATTTCAGCTGACTAATCTACAGATTAATGTAATAATTATTTGAATATTAAAGCATGAACTTTTCTGAAATGAAGTCTCTAAAAGTTATTGCTTTAATTACTCCCTCTGCTCCCAGGAAAACCTTATGGTTGTTAGTTTATTCCCTGAGCAAATTCCTTTATTGGGTGATACCTTACATGCCACGCTTCCAACCGGCTCCACTAGAGAGGGGGGTGGTAAAAATAAAAAGTTAAATCACTTGGGTATCAAAGCTATGTATCCGGAGGTCCAGAACCTGACATCCTTGTATTCGTCCTCAATTTCTCTTACTAATTTCCTACCTTGGTCTCTCATAAACACAATCAGGTGAAAAGAAGTAGAAAATAGCAAATTAGACCTGTCCTAAGGTCTTCTCATTTGTTCTATGAAGAAAATGTTTGGGGTGTGGCATCATAAAAGAAATACTGGTTCTAGGATCCAGTGCCAAACTTGAAGTTTAACCCTCCACAAACATGTTCTACACTTATCTCAGAGATCAGGATTTCAGGTTTTGGTTTTTACTCCCCTAGAAAAGCCCAGGAGGTAAAATATGCAGTACAATTCAATTCAGCAAATATTTTTTTGACTGCCTAGCACACTCACTACCAAGTACCAGAAAAGTTTTTACCAGGAGAATATGGGCAAATCTAGATGCCTTGAGCCTATAAAATGCTTTGAGATTCTCAATACTCAAAAAGATTTTTGAAAATCAATATCTGTCGTTTTGAGAATGGCCATGGTACATTCATTTGAAGATATAAAGTAATTCAGCAAAGCACAGCCAGAGTTCAAGAAGTAAGTTATGCAGAAAAAGCTTCACCAGCTTGGCCAGTGAAGGTCAGTGACTTCATGCCGCCTGCACTTTTATGTTATATTTTACAAGTTCAATCCTGTTCTGTCACAAAATGTGAGGCTGCTTATGGAGATAAACATAATACAATGATATAAAAAATGGAAGGAATAAAGACAGTGGGATCGGGTCAAGATTAAGTAGCCCAAATGTTTTCTACAAAAGCCCGGATACTTACTCCAGGTGGGTCAAAAAGGAGGAGGTGTTTCCTGGCGGCCAGAGTAAAGAGGTGCTCCCAAGAGGCTGGGAGATTCAGAAGGTGCCTGACATGAGAACCAACCAATTAGATGCTAAGGAAGAGCCCTTTTTCTCTCACAGAGATCAGAGGAAACTTGTTCTTCTGACTCTCCCTGATGAGATGTTGAATGACACTACGGCTCATGCCTAAGTAGCACCATGAGATTCGTAATTGGAGACAAAGGTGCCGGGAGCTAACAAGGTCTAAACTTGCTGACCACTGTATCACTCACTTTCTCAGTCATATACTAATTCATTCAGTGATTTGTCATCTATTCACCAAACATCACTAAGTCCTCCTGTGCAGTAGACACTCTGCTGGGCATTGGGGCAAACACAATGGAAGACACAGGCTTTGTTCCCAGTCCATGAGGACAGTGACAGCATCGGCTGTGTTCACTGCAACACTCCTGGCACCTGGCACAGAGCCTGGCATAGAATTAGGGCTCCATAAACATGTGTGGAATAAATCAGTGAATGAGTCTAAAGACCTAGTGAATCACAGGGAGTTGACCTAACATCAGGGCTTGAACGGAACAGGAAAGAGCAGGAGATTGGCTAGCGAATGCTTTCCATTGAGGAAATAATGGAAGAGGCTTTGGGACTTGATTTTGACACACAGTTGAGTGGTGCCGTCACAATCATTCACTTTCTTTATAACTCTGTGTCCCCACTCCCACCCAATATAGACACAGCAGACAAAGCTGTAAGTACAGTGACTTCTTTTTCCTCAACCTGCAAAATACCAAAAAATAGTTTAAAATAATTTTTAAAATACTACAATCTCTAAAAGTTTCCAAATAGCTAAATATTTCAACTGTAGTTGGAGCTTCTTTCTTACGAAAAATTTATTTATTTCTGTGATTTAAAAAATAATAATCAAAGCTAATTTATTTGAAAGTACAGGAGCAATAAAACATTTTTCAAATTTCTTATGGTCACCTGCGACGGGCTTGATCCTGAGGATACAAGAGGGAACACAGCACATACCACCCATGCTTCTGTCCATAACATCGTTCTTGATTGTCACCATGAAGCCGAATCCGGCCTGAGCTTTCGGTGTCAATGGCAAATCCATGAAGTGGTAGGGAGCTATAAAGCTATCTTCAGATCATGGAACTGAGGCCAGAACACATAGAGACAATGTTATTCAAATGTAAGACTATGCTTTACATTTTCCTTCTAAGGCTGCACGGATGGATGAAGTAACATGGAAAGAGCCGGAAGCAGAAGAGTTACACTGAAATCCTCTATTGGCAAATACAGGTGCTTAGGTTCCATAACTGTAGGCTTGGCACCGAGTATCAGCTTAATATAGCCATATTGAAAAATCCTGAATATTTATATTTGGAAGAAATGATTTCAAACTTTTTTTTAACATCTTTATTGGAGTATAATTGCTTTACAATGGTTACTTTCTGCTTTATAACAAAGTGAATCAGCTCTACATACACATATGTTCCCATATCTCCTCCCTCTTGCGTCTCCCTCCCTCCCACCCTCCCTATCCCACCCCTCAGGGTGGACACAAAGCACCGAGCTGATCTCCCTGTGGGATGCAGCTGCTTCCCACTAGCTATCTCTTTTATGTTTGGTAGTGTACATATGTCCATGCCACTCTCTCACTTCGTCCCAGCTTACCCTTCCCCCTCCCCGTGTCCTCAAGTCCATTCTCTACGTCTGCATCTTTATTCCTGTCCTGCTCCTAGGTTCTTCAGAACCATTTTTTTTAGATTCCATATATATGTGTTAGCATAAGAGCTGCATATGCTATTTACTGTATTGACAAACTCGCAGACAATGCCGTGCTTAAGGCACTTTGAAAATGCTTCAAGTCGATGAAGGATATGAACTCTGTGTGCACCCTACACATCAGAGTATTTCACTCTTTGACACACAGAAAATTTCCAATTTCTTTTCAGTGATTTTGCTTCTTCTCGACAATACTAACAGCCAGCCCTTCCACTGAGCGGTAATTCACTGAGTCCATCCAGTCGTGAGTATGCAGTTGGCACTTAAAGTCTCTCTCCCTGTAGACACGTGACAATGACTGAAGGCCATCTTTCTTCCTGAGGAGACACTGTTGAATGCTGGGGGAAATGTGTGTGAATTCTGTCAGAAAAGAAGGAAGAAAGGTAGCATCTCTGATTCGCTCTTTATGCTGCTTTCTGTAATCAGGTAGTAGAGGCAGGAGTTAGAATCCTTTGAAAGGAGGCCCATCAAAACTCCACTTTGGCTTTTCAAGCAGCTCTATTCAATGCCGCTTCACAGTCTTCAAGAGGTGTGTCACTGTTTTCATTCTAAATCCTGGTTTGGGAAGGTCCTGGTTTGCTTATTAAACCTGGCATATTAGGTCTCAGCTTGGGAGTGACTTATTTTTCCAATCGGGTGAAAATTCCAACTATGGCACACTGGAACGAAGAAAATCACAAATGGCCTAGTTTCCATGTTTTGTTTTTAACTGAAAAATGCTATTTATTATTAAGAAAAGGGTAAAATTGGTTTTTGGGCAGATCAGTTTGTTAGAAAAACGAATAAGCTCTTTCGGGTGAATTTTCCACTCTCTGTGCTCTCTACCTGTGGCTCAAAGCAAAAGGCATCAAGAAATCCTCTTTCATCAATATGGGGGAGCTCTGCAACTTTCATCAGTCAGCTGCTTCACAGGTTCTTTCACGAGGCGCCGCAGAATTGATGAAATTACTGGATTCACTTGGTGGGACAATGATTTCTCATCCCAGATGGAGTGTGGCTTGGGTTTCTCATAATCACAGGACGTAGGGGAAGTGAAGTGAAACACAGGATCAATGTCCCTGAAGTGATTTGAATCTATTTATGATGGATATATGGAGGATCGGAGGCATTTCCATTAACAAAGCTATCCCTAGGATAACATAATGCTCCTTCCAGCCTCAAAGTATAATGAAAAATATCTCCACCCTCAATTTCCCCTACTGTGATTTGGAATCAACACTGCACACACTGCATTCTGTGATTATAATAATGTCAGTTGAGAACGATGTCAGAAAATGTCACTTTCAGAACCACTTTGCTTCTCTGAATACATTGTGCCCTCATTGTCACGCTGCGTTCGTTCCTCCTTATCTCAGTAACAATCCTTGAACTCCGTCCACATATTTCTTGAGGAGCAAAATTGTTCATTCTTTCTGGTTTGGGTTTAAAAGTGGCTTTAGGTCATAGTTCAAAAGAGATAAAATAGGCCCCAGAACCCATAAAGTCATGCAAATAATAAAGTCCAGTACGAAAACTTTTCAAAGCTCCCAAAGGAGAATGGTTTATAATTTTGTAAATATCTTCAAGGATCATGTGAACCGAAGGAAAGACTCTTGCATAGAAATGTAGCTTTCTGAAAGGTCTCCCTCACATGAGAAACCCGCTCTCTGACATTTCCAGGATTTAAGACCAGCGACCCGGTGACACCGAGCAAAACAAAGCAAACGACTGTCCTCGTTTGTCCAGGACTGCGTAGATTAGCACTGAAAATGCGGGACTGCTGGTCTTCCTACCCAGGACATACCCACCTTCCCTGGCAGCAGGGGCTGAATCACTGCCTGGGCCTGGGCTCAGGGGGTAAAAATAAAAAGTGATAGTGTGTTCCTATTTTTGACAGACACCTTTTCCACAAAGCTTCCTGAGTGGCAAAGACTCAGCCTTAGACATTGGATCATCTACAAATGCATCAGTAATAACTAACAGAGAGGTAAGGGAAAATATTTTGGAATAAACATTTAGAAACTTTTGATATGCTTAAACTTTCAAAATAACAAAACTTTCCAAGTGATGCTAAAAGTCTACAAATAACAAATGCTGGAGGGGGTGTGGAGAAAAGGGAACCCTCTTATACTGTTGGTGGGAATGTAAATTGGTTCAGCCACTATGGAGAACAGTATGGAGGTTCCTTAAAAAACTAAAAATAGAGCTACCATATGATCCTGCAATCCCACTCCTGGGCATATATCCGGAGAAAAACATGGTCCAAAAGGATACATGCACCCCTATGTTCATAGCAGCACTATTTACAATAACCAAGACATGGAAACAACCTAAATGTCCGTCAACGGATGAATGGATAAAGAACATGTGGAACATATATACAGTGGAATACTACTCAGCCATGAAAATGAATGAAAGAAGGCCATTTGAAGCAACATGGATGGACCTAGAGATTATCATACTAAGTGAAGTAGGTCAGAAAGAGAAAGACAAATACCATAAGATATCACTTATATGTGGAATCTAAAATATGACACAAATGAACTTTTATGAAACAGAAAGAGACTCTCACAGACAGAGAGAACAGACTTGTGGTTGCCAAGGGGGAGAGGAGTGGGGGAGGGAAGGATTGGGAGTTTGGGATTAGCAGATGCAAACTATTATATATAGGATGGATAAACAACAAGGTCCTATTGTAGAGCACAGGGAACTATATTCAATATCCTGTGATAAACCACAATGGAAAAGAATATGAAAAAGAATATATATATATATATAATATACATATAAAACTGCATCACTTTGCTGTACCACAAAAATCAACACAACACTGTAAGTCAACTACACTTCAATAATTTTTTTTTTAAAAAAGGAAGAGTAGGGGATACTGGCATTTTCTCATCCCGCCGGAGGATGTTTGACAAGTATCAACGGCCTTAAAAATGTTCATACCCCCCAATCCAATAATTCCACTTCTAGAATTTTATCCTAAGGGAAAAAAAGCCAGACATGCATAATGCTGTTTACTGAAGTTTTCTATTTACAGTGCTGAATAATGGAAACAGTCTTAAATATTCAACAAAGGGGGTGGTTAAATCAAATATGATGTAATCATGTTCCATAATATTATATAATGAAGCCTTAAAATAAAGTTTTAAAAATTAATGATATGTGAGAATGCTCAAAAAAGCATGACAGATAACTGTAACACAGTACAATTCTGTTTGGGGGAGACTAATAATCAGATGGAGAAAGCCATCTCACTGAGATATCTACAGTGGTCGTTGCTGGTTGGTAAGATTACGGGTAATTTTTATTCTATTCTTTCCGTTTTTCTGCAGTTTCCCAATTTTCCACAGTCAACTTCTATCACTTTTATTAAACCAAGTCATTGGAAATGTCTGCCAAAGAATCACCCCAAAAAACAAACAAGCAAAACCACAAAATCAGCTGTCAAATATTTGAGGAATATCTCTATGTCTTAGAATCTACTAATAACTCTCATTTTGGGGGCACCTAATAGGAGCCAAATACCATGTTAGAAGCACAGCATAGTAATCTATATTGTTTTCTAATTAATATTGTATGTATGGTGCTCTGAAATTTAAATATTTATATATGCATATATGTATATATTACACGCATATTATATATACACATATATGTATACATGCATATACACATAAACATGTATGTGTGTCTATACACACACACACACACACACACACACATATACAAATCAGTAAACCACTCCTGTAAACGACCAAATAGTATATACTTTCAGCTTTTCAGGCCCTATGGTCTCTGTCACAATTACTTAACACTACCCTTGTAGAACAAAAGCAAACACAGACAATAAATAAATGAATGGGCAGGGTTGTGTGCTAATACATCTTTATTTACAAAACCAGGTGCCTGTAGTTGCAGGTGTCTGCTCTATACCAAATGAAATTGAATAGAGTTCACACCAATGAACTATATTATATGAATTATATGAAATGTAGGTATTTGTTTAAAATTTAAACAGGATGCAAAAATTGTTTTTAGAGGGGGCAGGAGGAAACTGGGAAGTGATGGATATGTTTATGGCATAGATTGTTGTCATGGTTCCATGGGTGTATACTTATCCCTAAACTCATCAAGTTGTATACATTAAATATGTACAGCTTTTAATATGCCAATAATACCTCAATAAAATGGTTTAAAATTTAAAAAAAAAGAAATCACATATAGTACTGGCCACAGCCAGAAAGTTATATTCTGAGGCAAGATTTTATAGAATAAAATTCCTACGCACATCAGAATGGAATTGGATGGGACAGACTTCTACAGTTTGATCTCCTCATATTATTTTCCCCTTTGGAGGACAAGAATTCAGGTCTTCTGACCCTTTCGTTGGACACTATGTACTCTTGTCATGTGATGGCTCCCCAACATTTCTGAACATTCACTGCGACCAGGGTCACTGGGTCAAAAGTAATGACGAGACATCGAGTTCATTTCTTACATTTACACGTCTCAGTTTCATATGTGCTACTTGCTTTCCAAAACTATAACTTCCAAGAACAGACATTGTGCAAAGCTGTCACATGAGCCCTCAAAATATTCATTCTCAACCATCTAGATGTAATCAGCCAGAGAGGGGGGAAGCTTTCACTGCAAAATATTTGCTTCATGGATTTTATTTTTAAAATTCAAAATTATGCTTTTGGTCATCATGCCCAGGCAGGTTTCAATACTATTCAGACATGGTGAGTAAATACCCAGATTCACTAATAGGGAAAGAAATCCAAGAAAGAGGGAATATATGTATACATGTGGCTGATTCACTTTGTTGTATAGCAGAAACTAACACAACATTGTAGAGCAAATATACCCCAATAAAAAAATAAAGGATAAAAAAGATAACATAAGGAAATAAGTCAATTTTTGATTTGTCTTTTTTTTTTTTTTTTTGCAGTACACGGGCCTCTCACTGTTGTGGCCTCTCCTGTTGCAGAGCACAGGCTCCGGATGCGCAGGCTCAGCAGCCATGGCTCACGGGCCCAGCCGCTCCACGGCATGTGGGATCCTCCCGGACCGGGGCACAAACCTGTGTCCCCTGCATCGGCAGGCAGACTCTCAACCACTGAGCCACCAGGGAAGCCCCAGGCCCACTCTCTTTAAATATTTTGTTGGTCAAGCCCAGTCCATCAAACTTGTAAATAATCACTAATCATAAACATTAAAACTAGCCGATGTTCCAACTTAAGCTGTTCTGCTTCACTAATTTTCCTTGAAGGGGCAAAGGGCTCAGATGACCAATGGCATGTTTGTTGCAGGGAAGGTATTCGGGAGTTCCAAGCAAAATTTAGGAAACATCACATAAGATGGCTTGGTAGACAGAAGCGAAGAAATGGATACACACACACACACACACACACACACACAATCTGTGTGTATAATATTATATTATATAATATATAATATATAATATATAATTATATAATATTATATTATATATTATTATATAATACATACACAATCTGTGTGTATATTATATATTATTATATATCATATATTATTAATTATATATAAAACATTAATCATGTAATATACTGTAATATATGGTTAATTAATATTTTATATTATATAATAATATATGATATATATAATATATATTTTATATATACATATACCCATGAGTATAAACATATACATGGATATTTTACTATATGATAGTTTTGACAATGTTTAGATATTTGGATTTTGTTGTTAGAACACTCTAAATACTTCCTTTACCTAATGAATAAGATGCTGTCACCGTGGTGCTGTGACCTCATTTCAGACTATCTGCACATGTGCAATGACCTCCTCTGTCTTTTTTGTTTTCTGTCGAGAAATTTGGCCCAGAGAGGCAAAAATCAAGCAACAGGAGGTTTCAGCTAACTGCAGAACCTATCACCCCCCACCATCAGTTTGTGATTTAGTGTAACTTGAACAGGAACCCCTCTGCTATTTTGTTGAGGAACAAATACACCGTGATCCAGAGCTAGGAGGTCAGACCCGAGGCTCTGATTAAGGTAGATTGGGAAAAATGAAAACGTTTTTCTGTAACTAAATATCATAATTAAGCACAGACAAAGCCTTGAACTGCCTCAGCATCACAGTGATTTGAAAACAGAAGTGACAAAAGCAGTTTCAGTCATGATCAAGACAGAGGTAAATCTATAACATGGAAAGAATTGATTGAACATGGGAGTTTCTGGTGTGAGCGCAGGTAAAACGAGAACCTTATGCCAAGATGGAAAGGGATCAGGAAGTTTCAAGTATTTCAAGCTATTCCCTTAACTCCTCAACTTGTTTTGACAATTGCAAAAATGTAATCATCACTACAAGGAACATGAAAAACCCCATCTACCAGCGTGAACCCCATCAGCATGTCCATGTGTTCATCAGATTTAGCCACAGCCCGCAAAGATGCTATGGGAACAGCCCTGTTATTTATTTCATTGTAATTCTTTGTATATTTCTCTTGGCCCTCTTCTAATAGATCATGAGCTTCTGGGGTGGGGGCAAGGGTTACATATTATTCCTCTTGTATTCCTTAATGGTACATTTAAATTGAACAGTCTCTCATTGGAAAGAAAAGTGCCTCTACTCATGAGAAGTTACCACTTTTCAGCACTTTACACACCCGCTTCAACAATGGCTAATTGTTCCTTCAACAATGTGTAATCAATACACTAAGGCTGAATGGATTCTCTAACAGGGCTCAATCCTGCGGGTGCTGGGAAAGGAAATGGGGGAGGGGCAGAGCAGAAAGAAGGGTCAAAGTTGATTCATTGCATTAGTTGGCATCAAGAAAGGGCAGATGTTTGGATCCATACAAGGAGCCCATAAACAGCCCTGGGATCCCCAAAGCAAACAAGTAAATCTTCTTCCCCGTTTTCTTACCTTTTTCCACCACCACAAGCATTGACATTTTGTGATTTCTGGTCACTTCAGAGATAAATCTGAATTTTTTAGGGAGTTTTTTTGAGGGGGAAGAAAGGTTCAAAACCCAGAAAATAAGAAGACCAAGAGTATTCTGGTCCGGGGACTTCCCTGGCGATCCAGTGGTTAAGGCTTTGCCTTCCAATGCAAGGGATGTGGGTTTGATCCCTGGTCTGGGAGCTAAGATCCCACATGCCTCAAGGCCAAAAAAACACAACACAAAACGGAAGCACTATTGTAACGAACTCAACAAAGACTTTAAAAAAATGGCTCACATCAAAAAAAAAGTCTTAAAAAAAAAGAGTATTCTGGTCCCCAGACTGTTATCATGAAACTCCTTCTGAGGCCTCCAGGGGGGTTGATATTACAATGGCTAGTTCTGAAGAATGGGTACACATATGAGGGCAATTCTAAGGTCAAGTGCATGATCCTGATGGTCTTTGCTACAGGGAAATTTATTAAGAGGAAAAAAAACTATTTTCAGCTTATATTTCCCAGAAAAAAAATACTTTTTAGCGATGTGGAAAACCAAGTCAATCCCCCGAAGTTCCTTAGGATTCAAAGATGCCGACCACAATTATTGGTAATTAAATGTTGAATTAAAGCTTATTAGAGTTAGCTTATTAGATTAGTAAAGATAAAAAGTCAATGGTATGGTTGCTCGTGTGTGTTGCATATTATATGTAGCAAAATGCGGTCTCATATAATCAATGTGCATTGTACATTAGTGCCCTTTTAACAGGATTTGGAACATCATTTTACTAGTTTCAGTGATTTTGGAAGCTTATAGTTGTGCTTTCTGCTTTCCTGGTCTACTCTTTTCTTTTTTTTTTTTTTTTGCGGTATGAGGGCCTCACTTTTGTGGCCTCTCCCGTTGCGGAGCACAGGCTGCAGATGCGCAGGCTCAGTGGCCATGGCTCACGGGCCCAGCCGCTCCGCGGCATGTGTGATCCTCCCAGACCGGGGCACGAACCCGTGTCCCCTGCATCAGCAGGCGGACTCTCAACCACTGCCCCACCAGGGAAGCCCTCCTGGTCTACTCTTGATCAGAGCCCTGATTGAATGAATGGGAAGATCTTGATCAGAAACATAAGGCCCACTATCACATTGTTCCTTCATGAGCAAAACCAGAGTTTGCTTAAATATAGGGAAATTTTTGAGTTTGCACTATGTACATCTCAGCTAGAAACAGCTAGGAAGATTGGGAACCAATGATTTTTTCAGAAAGAGTGGGAGAGATGTTTGGAAGTCTAAGTCGCAGACCAGGTAGGAATGGCTTCCGTGGAATTTAGAACAAAACATCGACATTGCGTCAGTGATCTAGGAAAAAATTTCAGTCCAGGGAATTGGATAGACTCTCAGAGTCCACAAGTTATCCCAGCCATAATCAACCATGACAAGAGGCCCTTCTGCCACTCAGTAAAATGCAGAATAAACATCAGAGCTCCAGGAGACCAAAACAGAGACAGCACTATCTTCCCTCAAAAGACACAATGTTGATGTTTTGCCAAGCAAAGAAATCAGAAAAGCTATCACAGGGAAAAAACATGTCAGACTAAGTTTAATGAGATAAATGAAGATCTGCCAAAGCATATAAGACCAGATGCATGTGTGACAAAATCAGCTGGGCCCTGTGACTGGGAGGTGGCCTCCTAACTCCATTTGCGCTATTGCCTCAAAAGATTCCTCCAGCGATATATAATTGTGCATACAATTTACGCCACAGTGTATAATTTTCTAAGCAAACACACAAACTTAAAAATAGCCTCAGAACAATCAGAGCACTTACAATTCACGGATTCTCTTGAAGAATATAAACTAGCATTATCAACACCCAGGGGCAGCTAGTTTTGTAAAACAAGAAATAAAGAACATCTTTCATGACTTCCAGAAAAAAAAAGTAGATTATGCATACTATAAAACTGTGGGCTTGAGTGATTCTGGTATGGCTTCATCTCATTTCATCCTATTTCCTCCCCCACAGACACAGCTATGGCACCACATCACCCCCCAGGTCTGAGCACTGAAAAAGGAGAAGTGAGCCTTACAAATGGCTGCTCAAGCTCTCCTGATTCTGGCCTTTGCATCTGGGCACAGGCGGTGAAGTGTCCGGGGAAAACGAGGAGCATCAGCTGTAACGTGACTGAGAGGAAAGAGGGGATTTGAATGTTGTTAAAATGCACAGTTGTTTTTTTTTTAACATCTTTATTGGAGTATAATTGCTTTACAGTGGTGTGTTAGTTTCTGCTTTATAACAAAGTGAATCAGCTATACATATACGTATATCCCCCTATCCCCTCCCTCTTGTGTCTCCCTTGCACCCTCCCTATCCCACCCCTCTAGGTGGTCACAAAGCACCGAGCTGATCTCCCTGTGCTATGAGGCTGCTTCCCACTAGCTATCTGTTTTACATTTGGTAGTGTATATATGTCCAGGCCACGCTCTCACTTCATCCCATCTTACCCTTCCCCCTCCCCGTGTCCTCAAGTCCATTCTCTACATCTGCGTCTTTATTCCTGTCCTGCCCCTACGTTCTTCAGAACCTTAAAATGTACAGTTTTTAAGAAACGGAGTCGATGTCTACAAATCCTCTTCTCAATGGAGAAATCATTGAGAAGTTCTTGGCAGGATGTCAAATCCTGCATTTAAGAAGACAATTAAAACAGTTTAATGCAAAAGCTATAATTAGAAACATATCTGTGCGACTAACATACTATTTTTCTTCTCTGCCATTAAAAGAAAAAGAGGATTTTTTGCCAATGTTCATTAGGGTCTTCACCAGATAATGTTGCCTTATTGAGGAGATGGCTTCAGCTGCCACAAAGGTTAAATTAAAAAACAGCAAATGCCCAAAAAGAGGCATGTTCTTACATCACTGCTTAGCTTTTCACATAACATAATTAAATCAGGGGCGTGCTGTGGCTCGTTCAATACTAATGTGACCATGACATTCTCTTACTTGAAATCCAATTTTTTTTAATTGGAATGCTATTCAGGAATAAAACTAGATGTGCAAACTCCATAGTTGGATTATTAACGAGTTGTTTGACTCCCCAGTGGTTTGACTAAATTGCCCCCCTTTAGCCTCCCTCCCTCCCATCCCCACTCTCTCCCTTCCATCTGTAAACATTACGAGAGCTCATCCTTGGTTCAAGGCAGCGTGCTGAATACTGGACATACAGAGCCGGTGGACAGTCTAGCAGTAGATAAAGGCGAGGAGTCACAAAGTTCATATAATAACTTGTTGGCTCTGTTGTATATGGAAGGTGGCTATGACTTAGCAGAGAAGAAGGAGTGGGAGAAGCACACGCAAGGGCTTGGAGAATGAACAAACAGGTCACGGCAGAATCCAAGAGGCCTAGTTAAGAAGGCGAGGGCTGTCTATACCACAATTATTTAGGCACGTGGCCACCCAACACAAGATGGATTCTGTACTGAGAAGCTCCTATATCCACTGGTACCCACACACATACAATGATGCTCAGGCCACATGCCCTGTTCTCACAGCCTGCTCCGCACCTTCTCGTGCTCTAATGTGCTTTCTCCTACAGGAAAGCCGAGCCAGCCACACGCTGTCCTCCACGGTCAGGAGGGCACCTCAGAGCTGTGCATAAATGCATCACGAATCTAGGAATCCCAGTACCACACCCCGACACTCTCAAGGCAATTCTCTCACTTGGCGAACACTATGGATAGCATAGAGGGAAGGATCTCACTTTCACGTACAGCAGAATGCAGCTAATGAATTAGCTGAATAGCCCTTTTGGTCCTTTCCCCTTGTCCATAGCAGTTCAAATCCAGCATTGTAAACTGGCCCCATGTGAACAAACCAAGTTGGTAACCTCATCCAAAATGTTGGTGAGACTAACAGTTCTGTACAGAAACTGGTTCTTTCCTTGAAATATTAGACAATATTGCTAGCATAGAATTTTAAACGTATCTGTGTTGTAAACATGATATCTTTACGTAGTGTCAATTATAATCCGTAAACACTGGAGAATTGGGAAGTAAGCATGAATTGTTCTACTCGGCTCATAGAATGAAAACGCACTCTGGTAAATGCTTGCCGCCAAAAGAGGAGTCAAGGGTATGCCGTTTTATGGAGGCAGACTGATAGACTGATATCTCTAGTTCAAGTTGCTCATGGTCTCTCAGGGAGATGAGACATGGACATTAAGAATCTAAAAAAGAATATATATAGGTATGTATGCGTGTGTATACATACATATATAGCATAACTGAATTACTTTGTTGTACACCTGAAACTAACATAACATTGTCAATCAACTAGACTTCAAATCAATCAATAAATAAATAAGTGACAATGCAAGACAGGTTGTGACTTGTGACCTAACAGTGAGTGCTAATAACAGAAACAGCAGCTACCATTTGCTAAGTGCTTATTATGTGCCAGGCACTGTGCTCAGTCCTCTACCTCCATTATCTCATTTTTAATACTTGCAAAACCTCTACGAGGCACTATCATTATTCCCAGTTTGCAACTGAGGAAAGTAAGACTTAGAAATGTTCATTGCCTTTCCCAAGGTTACACAGTAAGTACTTTGCACAATCCAGATTTAAATCCTAATCTGGTGCAAGCAGAGGACAGCTAGAGCTGCACGAAGGGAGTCTGGGAGAGATGGCACAGGTAGAAATAATGGGTTAAGAGAATCGACACACTGGGAATAAATAAATCTGATGACTGAGTTTGCTCAAGGTCAGAACACTGAAATGATACCCCAGGCTGGGGCATGGAAGGGAAAGACATCCAATGATAGATGGGGAGGTGCGATGAGAACCAGAAGCATACAATGTCATGGAAAGAGTTTTCGAAAGAAGGCTGGGGAACACTGGCAAATGCTTTCCCCCAAAAAAACAAAATCAAGAAAGATGAGGTCTGAGAAGGCATCACTCTGAATGAATATTAGGGGTGCAGGCATCCAGCGTTGTGGTGGAGAAAGTGCTCGCTGTGAAACAAGGGGAGGAGATGGGAGTGAAGGGAGGAAATGGAAAGACCTTGGTTCAAATTCCACATCAGCGTCTTAGTTGCTACGCCATTAATGACTTAACCTTCCTGAGCCTTGGTTTCCTCATCTGTAAAATGGGCTTCATGCCAGCTACCTTGCAGGCGGAGATGAGGGAAGAAAGTGTGCTGCATGGTGGTGCAGCGCATTGGGTCTGGGCTCAGTGCAAGTGGGGTCGCAGTGCCAGCTTGGTCACTTCTAGCCATGTAGCCTTGGGCCATTCCTCAGGCGCTCCAGATTTTATAAAGTGACTAGCCTGCCCAAAGGAGGTGCTCAAGGAACGTGGAGCAGATGTCAGTATTATCATTAATGAAATTAAAATCTGGCAATTAAACTGAAGTCTACTCTCAAAAAAGGTCAACAAAATACGCAATAAAAACAGACTATCTAGTCAGGCAACATAAATTTCACTACCTTGAACAATTCTCAAGCAGCAAAATGATTACTTTGTGCGTAATCTCAAACATGGAAGGCCAATACAGATGCAATTCTATTTAGGGCAACAGGAAAACTAAGACGTATTTGTGGTTGAGCTCTGGGCTAGGGTTTCCCTTTTTAAAATCCTATGAAGCACAGCTTTTACAGTTCCTCTGAAAATTAGAACAAAAATGGGAGAAACTTTTCCCAAGCCTAAAGGATATTGTTCTTGGCAATAAAGAACCATGAAATTAATGAGCTGTCTACTAAAGATCTACCATTAAAAATGTATATGAAAAAACCGGTCTATGCACACTCCATTCCCTCTGCGTGTAAACGCTATCCTGGGAGTTAACTCAGCACTTAACGAAAGTTCCATTAACTCTTGCAAACCACCGCGATCTCAGTCAGCTGTGAAAGAGGCATTTTGTTCTACCCTCCCCCCACCAATGGCCTCCAATGGGAAACGCGCTTTTCCAGAAACGTCCACGGCTGTCCCCAGACAGGGCCCCGAGTGCTCCCGTTTGCTGACCGGGATGCTGTCCGAACCCCCCTGCGTTGACAGCCCCTCCCTCTACAGATCACAGCACCCATCCTAGGCAAAGGATGGATGAGGGCCCATATTATTAGGCCACACTCACTGCTTATATTGGAAAATGAGGCAATGCTAATGAAATTGCTCTTATGGGCTGACATTCATGGCTGGCAGAAAGGGACGTTTCAGAAGGAGTCCAGGATTTGCTCTTCAGGAGTATTTCAGCTCCCGGCCAAAGCTCGGTGGCCAAGTGCACACGTGGGCACACCCATGCCCGCACGCAGTCTGTAAAGGTCACTGAGCACTTGTTAACCTTGAAGGGGAAAGAGAAACCTCAGGATTTTCGCCCAGCAACACTCCAAGCCTCTTGTAAATCATATTCATATTCATATACTTAAGCATTAATTTACATACTTAATTTCTGACAGGCTGACAACTGCAGCCCTTCTCCCCCTCAGTGTAAAGTGAGAAGTGAATTGTTATTCAGTGTATCCGTTACAGTGGTGGTGGCGCTAACTGTATTTTATATAATGTGCTATATCTGCAGAAAGGCAGATAAGAATTTGATTTAACATCCAATTAAAAGCCGTCATTGAAAAATTACTTCAAATAAGCCCTTTATTTTCTTTAATCAGTCTTCAATTCAAGCCTTCCTTGGACCTACTGAACCAAGCATCAGGACTCATGAATTTTGATTAAAAAATTTGAGCCCATTTCTAACTTAAGCAGATTTTTTTTTGTTGCACTGTTTGATAGAAATTTAATAAATCTATGAATCCTAGCCAGCATCATTTATCATCTTTTTTTCCGCAAGACTGGCCTATTATACCTAGGCAGTAAATTATGAGGGAACCAGCAAACCAAAACTTTTCAGCCCGTTACTGAAGAAGAGATATAATCACTTGCATTGAACCATATAATTATAGTAGAATATGAAGCTCTGAAACATTAGGTCCTGTTTTGAATATGTAATGCCCATGCTTTGAGAGCCTAAAAGATTTCTAGCTGATCTAATATAGCTCAGTTTAGCATCATATTAAAGTATTGGCTGTTGATGAAAATAACAGCAAGAAAAAAAAAGAAACCTACAAACAACAAAATATTCCCAGGCAGAAATATTTGGGAAGCGACCCTGGGCTATAAAAGGCAAGTGGAAAACCAAAACCCTTCAACCTGGCGCTTTACAGTTCATGTCTTGCGATAAAGGTTCAAACTGTGTCCATTGGCTCTCTTAAGGTAAAAGATTTGGTTTTTTGCATATATGTTCAAGGCTGTACCTATATCCTTCATAGAGTTTTAGTGGACTTAATGTATATTCAAAAATTACTAAAAAAATTGTTTTTAAAATTATTTATTAAGCTCCTTCTGGGGACCAGGCACTATGCTGGGCCTTGAGATACAGCAGTGAGCAAGACAGGCAATTCAAAAAAGTGACACCCATAACGTGTGATAAGTGCTTTGTGAGGATACCAGCAGTCAGGGATCAAGGGAGAGTTCCTTGCAAAAGTGTCATTTCAGCTAGGTTTTGAAGGGTGTGTAGGAGTCCGTGAGGAATAGTCTACTTTACTGACAACAATAAGTTTTTTTGATACCTCTGTCTCTGCATGTGTGAGTGAGGAAGGCTTCACGTAGCATCATAGGGTAACAGTGAAAGATGTACTTGAAAGAGATTTGTATTTTTCTAAGAGAATTAATCAAATGTCTAAAGCTTCTCGTGTGTCCAGGAAGCCCGCCCCACACTGTCTGCCTCTCTGCCACCATGCAAATGACTAACACAGGCTGAATTTCTTTCTTTCCAAACTCAGCCAGACCCTTTCACATTTCTGTGCTTTGCTACAATCTGCTTCTGCCTCCTGGGATGTTATTCCCAACCAAAATCTACCAGTGAATTGGCCCTCAGACTTCAAGAAACAAATCCACTCTGAGAAGCCATTCCTGATGGCAGTGATTCCCTCCTTGCTCGAGTTCCCACAGCATCCTGGCCATTTCTCTGTTAGAGGGGATGGTATGGCCATGGCTCATTTACTTGTCTCTCTCCTACATGAGACAGAAGGTAGCAGGGAATGCAGAATGAATGAATGAAGGAAGGAAGGAATGAAGTAATAAATCGATAAAATGCCTTTAACCTCTTACTACGCTGATTTGTATGGCTGTTGTAATTCCTTTGTAGAAGAGAAAACACTAGCCTAAATCCTTTAGACAGGGGTTTAATGTGTGCTCCAACAGATAAATGGCATTGATCCTTTTAGCAAAACCAACACTTGGATTGATATAATGAAAGTAAGAGAAGGGATTCTGCCTGGCTTTGCAACCTGTGTTCTCTTATTTGTCTTCCAAAACACTCTGAGTATAAAGGAAGGCGAAGGATGCTATGAAATATTCACTTTTTTAAAGGCTTGAGAGAGAAAAGGTTAGTCCATAGCTGAGCGAAAACTAAGTGGCATCTTATAAACAAGGGCTGGAATCCAAAGGAGGAGAAGAGAATTTTCAGCTAAAAGCCTATCAGGGATTCAAGATGAATCAAGAACACACGTAGGTAGAAGACTATAGCTCCTTGTCTGCCTATAGCACCATCACACACTACTAACAAAGTACCCATTTCTACTGATATTTCTTCATTTTTAGCTTTGGCTATTAATGTTTTAAATTGACAAGCTACACGGTGCATGCTTTTTTCCCTTCCAATAATACAGTCTGACTGTCAGCTTATACCTACTGGTTCTTAGTGCACATATAATTGTCACAGACACTGCAGGCCTCAGGATTTAAAGAATTGGCAACAATAATCATCACATTCATATAAAGGCACAGGCGCAGGAAATCTGGGTTAAGTTTCAAAATACTTTTAAAAACATTTGCCAAAGTCTCTGTTTGTTTCATTTTTAAATCAATGGACATTTCAAGTAAAATAAAGTCCATATGTTGCTGATCCATTTTAAATTAACTCATCAAAACGTTGTTTTGCAAGAAGCCAAGAAGCACTTGACTTCTAAAAGAAATCCAGCGTTGCGGGGTGGCACATGGGGGAAGTGGTGAATGGAAATTAGAAAATGTCTTCCACCTCCACATCCCTGCCTATGGAGCATCAGAGAGCTCACATGTGGTCAGCCATTCACTGTCCAGAATATGATAGATGTATAACAATTTTAGAACTTGTAGGCGTGGGGAGATCAGTTAGTCCAATCTTTAGACAGTCCAACATTTTACGGAGGAAGCCACAGGGAGCAAATGATTGGTTTAAGGTTATACAGCAATTAGAAACACGACAACATGCAAACCTAGGAGTGCTGATCATTAGTTGATGTACAAAAGGACATTGATAAAGGGATATTTATAAGAGCGACAATCTGCCAACAGTCCATCTAAGGAAAGCAGGTAGCCAGGCACAAAGGTCACCCCCTGCCATGCCATATAGAGACAGCTTGGGAGATCCAAGCCTATCCTTTATTTCCTTAGCCAAAGTCCTACATGTTAAAGGATCCTGAATCTTCACTGAATCCTCCCTTCACCAGTGAGGGGCACTCCTACTTTATAGATAAGAAATCAGAAGGTGATCATGACAAGTCTAGGGGTAAAAAGGGAAGCCCAGTCAGCTTAAAACCTGACAGCTTCAGAGGCTTCTCTCTCCATGCCTTCCTTCTTTGGACCTGATGCAGAAACAAAACAAAAAAGGAACAAAAACAAAACATTAAGGTGACTCTTCCACACAACAATACCATTGTAAATATTCAAAGGCACTTAGAACATCAGCAAACGCCATGTTTCCATTGGGGCACTGTAACCCTGAAAAGGGGCATCACATGCCAGGAGAAAGGCACTAAGAGTTTAAAATTATAATTCTGAAGACAAACAAATGACATGGGAAAATGCTCATGATATTACTTTAAGAGGAGTAAAACAAGGTGCAAAACCGATTGCAATGGAAATCTCAATTCTTATTTCCCATATGCACATACATGCACAAATAAGCCACCTGGTCAATATTTCTGGGTGGTGATATTATGCTTTAACTTTGTTTTCGTCTGTATACTTTTATATACATGCAAAGTTCTTAACATTCTACAAGAATAAAATTTTATCAGAAAAAACAGAAAACACCCTTGGTTATGAGCTGGATTCAAGCCCTAGTCCCACCTCTTACAAGGATTTCTTAGGCTGTTTCTATACAGAAATACCCGTAAAGTGAAAAGAATATAATAGAAGCACACATTTACCCATTTCTTCCTATACATGTCTTATGAACACATTTATTTATGCTTCTATCCCCTCTTTTAAAAGCCTTTCGAACAAATCCATTCTATAGTTAGCAGTTTTTTTTCCCATTCTTTGCCGGGATGCCACACCCCTAATCACTTAGGAATCTATTTGTGATAGAAGCTATTAAGGACTCCATTTTTAATCATATAACTAGTATGCCCTCCCCTGATGTCCAAAGTCCTTTTTATAGATCACATTTCTACCCAAGTACATCCTCAGTCAATGTTCTTTGTTGTTGGGTGAGTAGACACGTTCAAGAGAAGAAAGAATTCAGGGCCCTCCAGTAAAATGCAAAGAGCAGAAAGAGGAAGAAAATAGGAAATTCATCACGTGCACCCCCGTCACCGTTATATACACATATACACACACTTACAAACACACCCATCCTTCACCCACAGTTCAAAGGTTCATTACTGAATGTTAGTTTTTATTGTTTAACAAGACATGAAGAGCAAAATATCCATACACAGGAAAATAGTGCCAGGTATTCATTTGTATTTTCACCTATTAAAGACTTATCACAGACGTCTTGAATTTAATAGATTGAAACATACAGAGCTACAATCCTGATTTTAACTCATGTGCACTAAGAGAAATGTATCTGTGCTGCTCACTTATTTTTCCAATAAAAATGTCTCTGATGAATTGCATTCATTTCTTTAAATAAGCAGGAAAAAGGTGGAGATACTGGAAAAACAAATTTTAATATTCTAATATGATTCAACCCTTTGACCTGTTTCAAAATTATAAACTACATGATAGAGCCATTATATGATTCAGCCGTGTTCTACACCCCCAGCATAGTCTTAATGTGACTTAACAAAATGCAAAACAGAATGAAATAAAAAACACAGACTGTGTTTAAATTCCTAACAGCTAAATGTAGGACTGAAAGACAGAATAACTAAGGAAAGGGTGGGTATGTACATAAATATCCACAGAACCTCAAATAGAATTGGGCATCAGAGAATCTTAGATAATATTTTTGTACTCATTCTTGGATGAATAATTATTTTTACCAGGTCTTTGGTTTTTCTACCATCAAAGATAACATGCTGTCTCTTGCTTTAATGCCTAAGATGTATGTGATTCCCACACAAGTCACTTGCTCCTGTCACTGCAAACTCAACAGTCTATTCTTATCTGAACCTCCGCCTAAAGAGTTTGGGTGATCTAATTTATAGCTGTAGGCACACACTGACATTTTCTTCAGAGTCAGGTCCTAATGCCGCCACTTGCTTGCTGTGTGACTTTGGAAGAAATAACAGTCTCCTTCTCTGGATCCAAGTTGACTCACCTATCAGACACACTAGGTGATCTCAGAGGGTCTTCCAGTTCTCACACCTGTTTCTCTGTACATATTCAAACCGGTTGAAGGCATACAAAAAATATGAAGGCGCAAAACTTACAGAAAACCAAGTTTACAATGGACTATTTTGGTAGACAGGTTTCATGACGTCCATTATTCGGTGGAAGTAGTGGGGAAGGGGGCCTCCTCTCATTGGTAAATACTGAGCTGGACTTTTAAAATCATCTCAATTCTTAAAATGGTTTTGGTGAACATCTTCAGCATTGACACTGGTCAGCCTAAGCCAACCAAGAGGATGGCCTGTCTTCAGTAGTTATCATCTATGTCATTTGTGGATTCAAGAGGGAAAGATGCCGTGGGAGCCAGTTTTGATGGAGTAAAAAGATCACAAGGTGGGGGGTCCACATGGACTTGGGTTTGAATTCTGGATCCATGCTTACTTAATGCTTTGGGAAGACTGGCCGATCACGCAGTGGAGATATAATACTTGCTCTTACTTCCTAGGGTGTTGGGAGGTTCAAATGAGATGATGTGCATGAAGGCCTAGCAGAGTGCCAAGCACATAGTTGATGCTCAGTAACTTACTTCCTTCTCTTTTCCATTTTTTTGTGTTTTTTTTTTTTATGCGGTACACGGGCCTCTCACTGTTGTGGCCTCTCCCGTTGCGGAGCACAGGCTCCGGACGCACAGGCTCAGCGGCCATGGCTCACGGGCCCAGCCACTCTGTGGCATGTGGGATCTTCCTGGACCATGGCACGAACCCACGTCCCCTGCATCGGCAGGCGGACTCTCAACCACTGCACCACCAGGGAAGCCCCGCTTTTCCATTTTTGATGGCTAGTCTCAAAGTACCACCATCCCCACCGTCCGTCCTCCAAACCTGGGTGGAACTTCTGAGCTGAGAAGAGATAAGACCTCAAGGCCAAGAGCCAAAGAAGGGCCTATTACAGGAAAGGAATCCATAGACAACATCTGAAGGCAGAGAGAGTGCAGAGCAAATGCTTGCTTCTCCACCACCCTCCCTGTGTGAGCCTCACGTGGCCTGGGAGGTCCCTGCAGGGGAGATAGACGGCCAGGGTACACAGTTCTACCCCCAGGCTTCTGGTCCCACACCATTATATTTATATAAGCTGATGCCATGCAAGGATATTTAACAGTCTTACTGAGAATGGCACTGTTGTTGGAACTGAGACCACCATATGGAAATAGCTGGGTAGGTGTTGGTCTCCTTCCGTTGAGATTACAGACTATGCTCACACAGCTACGTAACAGGCTACTTTTGTCTCCCTGAACAAATTAGCATTTGGTCAGGCCCACTGTCAAATTAAGACATTTTCCTGTGCTTGGTGAGACTGAAAGCCACAATTTCCAAGCATTAATTATATCCACTGGTGGGTTGTGTATCTATTGATACGTTAACGCAATGACAGCACTCCAAAGGGGAAAACAAAACAACCTACAGGCGGAAAAACACAAATCATGGAGTTTCAGGAAGTGTGACTTCTGCTTTAATCAAATTGTATTTTTGCTCATCAGTAGTGTTTTAATTTTTTCATTTTCAGAAAAGTCACTTTATGGGGGCTTCCCTGGTGGCGCAGTGGTTGAGAGTCCACCTGCTGATGCAGGGGACACAGGTTCGTGACCCGGTCCGGAAAGATCCCACATGCCGCGGAGCCATGGCCGCTGAGCCTGCACGTCCGGAGCCTGTGCTCCGCGATGGGAGAGGCCACGGCAGTGGGAGGCCCGCATACAGCAAAAAAAAAAAAAAAAAAACGACTAAAAAATACAACTTAGCATTCAACATTCATTAGCTGTGTTAACTTTCAGTCTGTAAATAACATTAGCACGCTTTTCAATGATATTAATTAAACACCCCTTCCAAGCACTTTACAGTTAACAGTGTTCAGGAAAGTGATAAAAAGTAAATATTAAGTGTATTCTATAGATACACATATACTGTGGCCCGCGTACCGCAAAAGAAAAGTCACTTTATGGACTCTACCGTGTCAGAGACCATAGATAAACCTACTGAACGCCCACCTGCAGAGCACTAGCCCAGTTCCTTAGATGGAATAAATGTTCGTTTGAATGTTTATGCAAAAAGAAACAAAAGTATAGTAGGCTTCAGAAACATAACATTTTATGGCAGAAAAATCCTACATTATGTAGTACATAAGGTGACAGTGCTGGAGACACGAGTGTTGTGTCACAAATAACCTATTGACTAAATGCATGACCATTTCACCCATCCATCATCAAATGTCCTTAACAGATAACATAAAGCATATGGGCAGTATGTTGCATGAGTGCTGAAAATAAGCTAATATTTGATTATTTTCTTCTTGCCAGTTCATTGATGGGGAAAAATAGTGAACCCCACCTCCAGACAAAACCTTGCCGGGAAAGAATAATTATTATAATTGTTTGAGGTCGACCACTGTCACTGATGGAAAGTTAACTGCATCTCTAAATCAGAGTCAGTGATAACCTCTTGACCAAAGATCAAATCATTTCTAAGCTGGTGCTATTTATACACAAGGAGAAAGGAAGCCACAAATATGTCATTCAGTACTGTTTGAATACAAGAGTGGTCTGCTGGGTTATTGGTTTATTCCTGCCTCTAGTGACAGGTAATTAACCTGCACAATCACGCGCTCTTTGCTCCAAGTACATTCCTCATCTCAAACAGAAACTTCCAAGTAAATAAGCCTTAATAGTTTTCAAAAAATGAGTACAGGGGGCATCTTCTTTAGCCCTCCAACTAATGCTAAGAGGCCAGTGGAGCAGGTACTAGACATTCCCATTTCACATTGAGTCCGAAGATCAGAATGCTGAAGTGATTTACCCCAAATCACAGTAATAAAAAAAAAGAAAAACGGCAGAATTTCCCCTTGTACTCTGGGCCTTTTGAATCTGTATCCAAACTGCTTTCTAAACTCTTCCTCTCTAAAATGAAACAGGGCTTTCTGTCCTGTTCAGAAGTGAGTGCTATGTCCCAAATGTTTCCTTTCTTCTGTTACTTCGAAGAAAAGGTGGAGGTTGCACTCTTCAGGAAAATTCTACTTCTTAGATGCTTGGGGGTGGGGTATAAAAAGTAAACCTGGGACTTCCCTGGCGGTCCAGTGGTTAAGACTCCACGCTCCCAATGCAGGGGGCACGGGTTCGATCCCAGGTTGGGGAACTAAGATCCCGCATGCTGTGGCCCAAAAAAAAAGTGAACCAGTCGTCCGATATCAAGTCAAGGCCAGGCCCACACTCTCACAGACTAAATCTTCCCATTCCTATTAAAGCAACCCATTTAGATGGATTCAAATGTCACCACCTTGGTTTAGGTTCTTTGGAACTGGTCCTTCACCAAAAACCAGCTGGGAAGGCATATATGCAACTTGGCTTAGCGCTGCCGAGTCCTGACGTGTGCACACATGCAGAGGAATGTTTCTCTCGAAGCTGGCCTAAGGCACCTGGAGAAGCACAGAGACAAATCCTTTGGGGTCTTTTCGGGGTAGAGGAGCATCAGGGAAATTTGGGCCACTCAGGGAACTGGATGCCACACCTGGAGGTGACTGTTTGGCTGAAATGACTTGTCCGGAAGAGCTGATCTCAGAGAGTGGCCTCTGGGATCTTGCCCATATGTACGCAGAGAAGCCTCTCAGCTGCTAAACTCCTCATCCTGGACTCAGGTGATTCAACATCATCTGGGTTGCCAGTGGCTCAAATGGAGTTTCCATAGCTTGCCTTCCTGAGGCCACACCACCATCAGAAAGACACATTTTTTGGCAGTGCGGAGCTCAGCTCTCACTTGACTGAATTTCCTGGTCAACTGTTTTTTTTTTTTGCTTTTTTTTTTTTTCTATAGTTTTTTTTTTGGAAGTATAGTTGATTTACAATGTTGTGCTAGCTTAAGGTGTACAGCGAAGTGATTCAGTTACACACACACACACACACACACACACACACATATGTATCTCTTCTTTTTCAGATTCTTTTCCCTTATAGACCATTACAAAATATTGAGTACAGTTCCCTGTGCTATACAGTAGGACCTTGTTGGTTATCTGTTTTACATATAGTAGTGTATATCTGTTAATCCCAAACTCCTAAAACCTGAACTGGTTTTAAGTCCCAAGAATAGTTTCACTTGTTTGTTTGCTGGTGGTAAAACTGACATGCATCATTGGCTTTAGATGTTTTTTTCTTTCAGCCCTAATACTGGCCAACCAAACCCAGATGTCTTGAAAAACGCAATTCTGACGTCAACATACCACAACACATGTGCATCTCATGAATGTGCACTTTTGCCTTTTGCAGGGAGGGCACGGGGGAGTAGGCTGGCTTCCTGAAAGAAAATGTAATCTAAATCTTCCCTTAATTCGGCCTATTTATTTCCCTAACCAACTATCATAGCCTGAGGTCAGTTAACAGAGGCATTTTGTTCTTAAAGTTGCCATCAACATTTCGAAAAATAACAAAGCATCTTTCAGTCACTCGGTCCTTGGGCCACAGGCAAAGGTGTCTGCCAAACTCTGAGATACTCCTGCACTTCAACTGAGACCCGCAGACAAACAGGGAAGCTCACCACCCAGCAGTCTAAGGGGTTTGGAGCATCCTGTGAGCTGGTGGTAGGCAGCCTCCAATCTGTTGCAAACACCCTAGAGAGGTTCTCAAGACAACTTTGGAGGTTGCATTTGTTTTATAAAATGAAGTTCTGTGAATTAAATGAAAATGGATCCGAGAGGATTTGCAAATGAAAGGGAAACCATCAGGGATTATTGCTTAACAGAATGGTGTCACCCTTTTATTACTTCCGAATGTTTCCTCATATTTAAAATATTCAGTACTGGGGGCGGGGGGGTGTTGACTTTTCTGAGGATCTCGAAGCCCGTTAGCAGAAGTATTAGCCATGTTATTAACGATGATTTCATGCCAAGAATATGCTAGCACTCACACAAATGCGTAGAGCATTCCTACAAGGCAATTACCATTGGTGGCAAGAATTATTATCCCTATTTTACAGCTGGTGAAAAGGAAACCTAGAGATACCAAGTAATTTGTCCAACCATACAATGGAGGGTTGAGATGATTATGCGGCCAAGTCAAGCCAATAAAAACAAGTGATTGAGAGGAAACGGTCTCCCTCCCCGCCATCACCCTGGAATTAGCCAGATCACTCTCTGCGTAGATTAAATTCACTGGATAATTGTTCTAATTCCCCCTTCCAGCCCTCATCACTCCTCCCCTGAACCAGTGCAATAGCATGCTGGTCTGTCTCCCCATCTCCAGGCCCCTCCAGTCCATGCTCCACCCTCCACCAGAATCCAAAGAAGCCTGAGCACCCTGGTCCCCTTCTCACAAACCTCTATAGAAAAGACTATAAGCTCTGGAGGGGACATTTAGACCTTCACCATCCGCTCCATCCTGCCTCATCTCCTTTCACATGGTCCCGTGGACACCATGCCCGTCCACTCCTTCGTGCTTTGTTTTTGTTCTTTCAATAAGAAATGGCCTTTCTCCATAT
Organism: Mesoplodon mirus; assembly: GCF_964341445.2. Lineage (NCBI taxonomy): Eukaryota > Metazoa > Chordata > Mammalia > Artiodactyla > Ziphiidae > Mesoplodon > Mesoplodon mirus. The sequence continues at coordinate 135,268,588 of NC_138981.1, read as the reverse complement.
TCTACTCATCAGCAGGAATCACATCCTTCAAGGCCTCGCTCCAATGGTCTTCCTTGCTGCCTTCAGTCAGAAAGGCTCTGCTTCCCCAGACTCTGCTGGCCCAAGTTTTCCCTTCAACCTCTATTTTACACACACATCATCCTGGCTTGTTTACATTTCTGTTCTCACCCCTCTTCGGATCCACCCCACGGAGCCACAAAGACAATGTCTAATTCATCTCCGTGTTTCAGTGGTTAGTTCAGAGCCTAGAACACGGGAAACGCACAATAACCCTGTGTGTGGACACAGCCAAAGATACAGAGGTGTCCCCAGTAATGAAACACAAAACCAGGTATACTCAGAATAACCCAAACCTTCCCAAGTCATTAGATCCTGATTCCTTCTAAAAGCTTAAAACTTTTAAGCTCAATGAACAAAATCTACATTTATTTTGTCTGTCTTAGCTCCTAAAGAAAAAACACTGTAAGTTGTGTATTGAATTTTACAATCTTTTCCCAATCCCCAAATATTTGATTTACTCAATGAGTGGATATTTTTCCCATTTATCAGATTTCTTGAGCTGCATGGAACTAGGCTTAGAGGCACCTTGCAATAAAGTGCTTATAAGTTACTGTCCAAAAGGATTTCACAATTGGATCTGCAATTGTAAGCACACTATTAAAATATGCTTTAACGTGACCAGAACATTTTCAAACAGTTGGCATATTCATCTAAAAACATAATTACTTTTCAGGAAAAGTTGCTTTTTATTACTCAGGGGCCAAGGGGAATGAAACGCAAACACCCGAATTCGTGCCAAGTCCTAGACGCGCTGCACCAAAGCAAAGTGGGTAAGTGCCCACCTGGGTGTAATGTTACAGAAACTTGCCCATCGCCCTCCCCAGCTCCCCAGCCAAGTGTCCACTTGGGGCCTCTGGCCTGTGGACTGCGCTAGTTTTATCCCCTCTCTTCTTGCGCCAGGAAATGGGTTCAGAAGACAGCAGAGATTCCTTTAACAAGAAGCCAGGTCTGGGGAGGGCTAAAGTCTGCAGATCTGTTGTTCAATAGCCTAAAACAAAGGAAAATGGCCGGTCAACCTGGTGATGTGGTGAGGGCAGAGGTTTTTACTAGTGAGGCAAACAGACCCAAGAGCCTTATAGGTGAGCATCTCTGTGGACAGAGATGACATCCAGAGGTCTGTTTTCAAAAACACCTAGTTCCGCTCCCTGGACAGTATTTGGTAAGTCTTCCCTGTTCCAACAGCTCTTCTATAGCACTCGTCTTCCCAAAACATTGACACCATCAACTACCAAAAACATACAAAACACAACCTCTTCCTATAGGAACTCTGTTGATCCTCGAATTGAAAAAGTGAGGAATGTCTGCAACAGAAACTTCAGCCTTGAGACACTAGGGGACTATAAACAGTGCTAGCAAAGAGCCACCTAGGTTTTCTCTAATGGAAGCTATTCCCACGCTGAAGCAAGGTGAGGGGCTGAGGGTGCAAAAGCTGGCCTTGTGGGCAGAGTGAAAAGAGTACATAGAGTTGGAAATTAAAATATTTGTGTTTGGATCTGGACTTCGTTACTTGTTTCTTCGGAGTGACTTTCAGTATGTACCAAGCTCCATTTTTTTTTTTTTTTGACCTATAAAGAGGGAACGAAGATGCCAACCTCAGGGGACAGTTGTGAGAATCCATGGGACGATGTTTTGTAAACTATAAAGTGCTGTGTCATTATTGACCCATTTTTCACTCTGTCCATTCAACTTCATCTCCAAATGTTCTAATGCCAAAGCCAATTTCCCATTTAAGAGACTGCAATTTAGCATTCATTGTCATTTGGAGCAGAAACCACCAATTCTTCAAAACGTTATGGTTGCAAACGTAATGCGCGCAACTGGCAAACAAAGGCTTATCTGGAACCTCTGACCTGATTCCCAGATGTTGAGAGGGTCCTTTTTTTTTTTTTAACGTTACGTGGGCCTCTCACTGTTGTGGCCTCTCCCGTTGCGGAGCAAAGGCTCCAGACGCGCAGGCTCAGTGGCCATGGCTCATGGGCCCAGCCGCCCCGCGGCACGTGGGATCCTCCCGGACCGGGGCGCGAACCCATGTCCCCTACATCGGCAGGCGGACTCCCAACCACTGCACCACCAGGGAAGCCGAGAGGGTCATTTTTATAGGGCCATTTGTTTACTGATATATTTCTATTGTTAAATGGATCTTAAAATTTGCTAAATATGCGTCTTTTAAGTGTTGGGCAAAAGAGCTCAATTCCTATCGGTCAGATTTAATAAACTGAGAACAAAATGCTTCCTTCTCTGCCTCAGTTTACAAACGCTTAGCAGTCAGGTAATTCCAGACAGATAATTCCAAGGAGAAAGGAGCAGATTTCCATTTTATTATGCTTAAGTAGGGTTCATGACCTAGTGGTCATTATAAATTTAAAATAAATTATAGATTAACAAACATCTAAATCTGACTGTAAAGCCCGACTCCTACTGTTTAGGCCTGCCACTTCCTCTTCCAGTGGGAGGCCACACTGGGAGCTCCGCTAACATGTACCACCTGGGGGGACCTCATACTTGTCAACTCTGTTTGCAGGGGGACCACGTGCGCCCTCAGATACTGTACTTCCCGTGTGTCCCCGATCACGACACCACCTCAGCCGTGGATGGTGTTCAGGTCAGCTCAAACGTCTGGCCAGAGTTGTGCTGTACCTGAAGCAATGCCCCAGGCCAGGTCAAAAAGGTTCCTGGAGAAACTTAAGGAAGCCAGCCAGCTTTCTAAGGTAGGCCGTTATGATTCCCTACGCTGATAGGAAACTTTTGCTGTTTTGCCTGCTTGGGGTACTGAACACCCTCATATTCTGGGAATCTGAAAATTTGGTAGAGTTGCTAAGTAGAATGGGCCTACGAGACCAGACCCCAGGAAAAACCTTGGGCACTCAGTCTCAAAAGGGCTCCCCTGGGCACATCTCACATGTGTTGTTGCATTTTTGCCGCTAGGGATAGAGCATTTTGTGTACCCCTCATGGGAGGAACACAGCATAGGAAGCCTGCATATGGATTCCTCCAGAGTCCTCCTGGTACCTTTTCCCTTACAAACCTGCCTGTATATCCTGGCTGTGTCTCTAGAATAAACCTGAGCCATGAGTATGACTATATGTTAAGTCCCAAGAGCCCTTCTGGCAAGTCAGTGGCCCATGGGTGATCTCGAAAACCCCTGAAACCCACGTGGACGTCACTGAGGACAACTGGCCTGCTGCCCTTCAGGCACTGGATTATTTTTATTTAAAATTCCTCAAAAACATATTTGCTGCTAGTTCTTCAACACAGTCTAGAGGATACCCTTGGCCATCTTGAAAAGCCAGGAAGACAAATTAAAGTAACCCAGTTTTCTTTCCACAAAGGTCTCAATATGACAAATAAAATAACTTGGAGTTGCTTAAGTTCTTATAACTAATTACCTTTTGGGGGAAAATAATCATTTAGAAATTACAGATGTCTAGACTAATTCTATTAACTATCAGAAAGAGAAAGAAATCATTCAGTAAGTGATCATTTATGTTGAATAAGAAAAAACATAGAAAAGAAAAAAGTATGGACATATACACACTACTATATATAAAATAGATAACTAATAAGGACCTAGTGTATAGCAGAGGGAGCTCTACTCAATACTCTGTAATGACCTGTATGGGAAAAGACTCTAAAAAATGAGCTGATATAGGTATATGTATAACGGATTCACTTTGCTGTACAGCAGAAACCAACACAACATTGTAAATCAACCATACTCCAATAAATTTTTTTTTAAAAAAAGAAGAAAGTAGGAAAAGGGAGAAATATGTTGAAAGTTTATCAAAGATGAACATTATATCAGAAAAGTGAAAATGTCCTAAAGATACCAACCCTTTTTTTTTTAACATCTTTATTGGAGTATAATTGCTTTACAGTGGTGTGTTAGTTTCTGCTGTATGACAAAGTGAATCAGTTATACGTATACATACATCCCCATATCTCCTCCCTCTTGTGTCTCCCTCCCTCCCACCCTCCCTATCCCACCCCTCTAGATGGTCACAAAGCACAGAGCTGATCTCCCTGTGCTATGCGGCTGCTTCCCACTAGCTATCTATTTTACATTTGGTAGTGTATATATCTCAATGCCACTCTCTCACTTCGTCTGTCATACAGAGTGAAGTCAGAAAGAGAAAAACAAATACCGTATGCTAACACATATATATGGAATCTAAAAAAAAAAATGCTTCTGAAGAACCTAGGGGCAGGACAGGAATAAAGACGCAGACATAGAGCATGGACCAACCCTTTCTTAGTGAGCCAAGTTTTCTTAGGCCTCAAGCTCCATCTTTGCTTGCCCACAAAGGGGGAGAGAACACCCTTTAAAACGCTGTGTTACGTTTCTGAGGCTTTCCCAGAGGTCATCGAAAGCTCTCAATCAATGAGAGTGACTACAAATAATGTTCTTGATGTTATTATTTTTTGAATTTTTTATTATTGTTCCACTTATGATGAAGCAATCTATGCCAAGATATCACCCTTGGTCACTGCCTCCATAGTATGAATGCAAAGAACTCTCTCAGAGGCGGGGAAAACTCGTGGGCCTTTGGGTGCTAGACCCCAAATCTGCTGCACCGCAGGCTCATCTGTTACCATGATCTAAACATGGGAAGAGCGTAGCTCTGAAATCTGCCATACGACAGAAGCACAGTGGTCCTTCCAACAAGGGCACCCTAATCAAACAATGCACTAGACGATGCTGGTGTGTATAAAGTCCCATGGAAAGCTCGAGGATGTGGGATATTTTCATTTGCCTTTGTCCGTATTCCAGGATGATTTACAGTTAGTCTTTTGTTTCCTGGGAATGGGGTAGGAAGAAGCAGCTGACCTTGACCTTGGTAGTGACTTGCCCCACCCTTCTCAGGCATTTGCTTGGCAATTAACATGGCTGTGTAATTAACACGAGGCAATGGGCCCCTTTCCTCCTGCCCCACCATCACCAAAAAAAAAAGTGTTCACACCTGAATACAATTTTGGTTACAGAACAATAAAGGACAGGTGACAGGCCCAGCTGGAAGGCCTCTTTTTCATTTTCCTGTGGCCACAAATCAGACATCTCGGGCTCACAGCAGGACAGGCTCCACCGGCAGTAATTGGCACCATCTGTAGCTGTCAGAGCACTGGCTGGCATTCCAGCATTCCATCCTTCCAGTCAAGGCATTCATCACTCGTCCAAAACTCAGCCAGCTGACACTGAAAGATTAACTTGCATTGATTTGCTTGGCTAAACTCGCCTGAGCTTCAGTTGGTACTGAGCGTTCCTGTTTAATAGCCATCCCCATCACAAGATGTTTACAAGGTGATTGTCTACTGAAGGTTTTTTTTTTTTCACTCCGCATCTTCTGCCTAATGTGCTCTCAGTAATTAGACTTTGGAAAATGGTGAATTAAAACCGAGAAAAGTGAGCACCGCATACAATCCCTGCCAAGTGCCAGGGCCCCTGGGCTGTATAATTAGAAAGATTCTCCCCTTTATCTCTCAGTTGCATTAAATTCCTCCCTTGTCCCAGTGTTTGTAGGTGGTGTAGAAGATGTTTCTACCTGCAATTCTGCCAGAGGACATGAAGGGATCAGTCCTCTCAGGGGTAACTCGTGGGCCGTGAGGTTGGCCTGCCTCTGCCTTCCCACTCCCCAGCCCGTGGACATTTCCTGGCTGCCTTCCCTGGGCTGTGCCCAGCGCTAGGCGTGGGGACTACAGATAGGCATGAACCTTGGGCCCTTCTCAAGCTTGCAGTGGAAACCCAAGTCAATCAGTGCTGCGGCACACTGCGCTGTGTGACATGGCAGGGAAGTGACAAGAGCTCTCTAGTCCTGAAGTTTGAGAAGAAGGCACACTTATCTCAGACCAGAAAGGGGGCCAGAGAACGCTACCTGGATGTGAGACTTGAGTGCTGAAGGTTGAGAGAAGGAATTAACAAGACCATGAAACTCAACAAAGGAAGGGGAGTTCCTCAGAGGGACAGGGTGTAAGAAGGCATTGAACATGACACAGTATGGGGGCTTTGAAGCTCCACAGGACGTAGCTCAGCACCATGGGAATGAAGGGTGCTTCTGGGGAAATGGTGCCCGGTAGTGAAAGGGCGGGCATGTGTGGCCTTTGTGTTAAATCAAAGAGTCTGAACTGTATCATATCAAGTGTTGGAGAATCTCTGAAGGGATTTTCAACGGGGGACGGGGTGCAGGGTCAACAAGGGAGAATAGGCTGGAGGCGGAGGACCAAGTGAGAAAGAAGTAGCCGTGTTCCAGGCGGGAAGGGTGCGAGGAGATGAAGGTCAGCTTGACAGCCTGTAATGACTGACCCTTTAAAGAGGAGCGAGTGGAGGGGGGAAGACGTAGGAGGCTCTAGAACCTCTTGCAGGTTTTGTGGGGGGGGGTTAAGGTTTTTTTTTTTATGTGGGCTCTTTTTAAGGTCTTTATTGTTACAATATTGCTTCTGTTTTATGTTTTGCTTTTTTTGGCCGCGAGGCACGTGGGATCTTAGCTCCCCGACCAGGAATCGAACCTGCACCCCCTGCATTGGAAGGTGAAGTCTTAGCCACTGGACCGCCAGGGAAGTCCCCCTCTTGCAGGTTTTGTTCTTGCGAGCCTGAATGGAGGCAAGGCCAGTCCACCAGGTGGGGAGTAAGGCGCAAGGTGTCAGCCAGTGTGAGCCCCATCATCACAAGGCCTGGCTGTGACTGTGACTCTGCCATCATCTTGATTTTGGACATCCAGCCTCCAGAACTGTGAGATGATACATTTTTGGTTTTGATGCCACTTGGTTTGTGGTACATTTTTACAGCAGCCCTAGCAAATGAATAAACTTGTGAACTGATACAATCAAATAGAATCACGCCTGCTCCATGAAGCTTAACTTGTCTCTTCAAGCCTGAAATCACCCATTCTTTTTTTTTTTTAATTTATTTTTGGCTGCATTGGGTCTTCGTTGCTGCGCACGGGCTTTCTCTAGTTGCGGCGAGCAGGGGCTACTCTTTGTTGTGATGCACGGGCTTCTCATTGTGGTGGCTTCTCTTGTTGCGGAGCACAGGCTCTAGGTGTGCGGGCTTCAGTAGTTGTGGCATGCGGGCTCAGTAGTTGAAGCTAGCGGGCTCTAGAGTGCAGGCTCAGTAGTTGTGGTGCACGGGCTTAGTTGCTCCATGGCATGTGGGATCTTCCCGGACCAGGGCTCGAACCCGTGTCCCCTGCACTGGCAGGCGGATTCTTAGCCACTGCACCACCAGGGAAGTCCATCCATTCTTAAAAGTTAGAAAGCAATCATCAGTCCACAGTCCTTCCTTGCTCTCCATTGCTAGGTGGGTGGTACCATCCCCATAGGGGGCTGACATAGACAACCTATCTCCTAGGACAGTAATAATAATGGCTCTCAATTATTAGTGGGTTTCCTGTGATAACCCTGTGATGAATAGTCTCTTGTGTGATCCTCACAAGTGATTTTAAGTGCATTCGTCTTATTCAAACCAAACGATGACACCATGAGGCAGTGTCCATTATCCCCATTTTACAGGTGAACAAACAGTGGCCCAGAGAAGGGCTTTCCCCAATGCCACGTAGCAAATAAGTGGTAGAGCTAGTTATGTCCCACTCCACAGCCTGAGCTCTTCACTGCCATGTTCAAGTTTCCATTTGTCCATATGTAATTATTTTTCGCCTTGCTCAATTTTGTTCAGTTTCGTGCTATTTCCTGTGTGTGAAATATTCCTTCACATTGTGGAACATCTTGCTTTGACTGTAAAATATACACTCAAAAGAAAGTGAGATGAACTCTCTGTGCATAGGTTTTAAGCCTATAACGTCAAGAGGCAATTTGACGTGTTGTAACCCTGGTGGATTGGAACCAACTCAGCTTCCTGAAGCAGGGGAAGTATCCCAGGGTCCTGAGAGAGGTTATATAGATATGGATATAAATATAAATATATCAATATAGATATCTTTTGTTTTCCCTTCTGAGCATCCCAGAAAACATACATTTCAAAAGAATAATCCTAGATCCATTTCAGTAAAAAAAAAAAAAAACACCCCACAATTCCCAGGACCTTCCTTGGAAAGCAAAGCAAGTGATAAATTGCAAGTCTCACTTAAGTTTGCCACCCTCTTACTTGACAATGTAAATAAAGTGTTCTGTGAATGAAAATATAGGAGTCAGAATAGCATGACAAATATCTGTTTATATAGTTATTATCAAAATATTGCTAACAAATATGCTGCCGCCATCTTTTGGGGAATAATTGATGGCAACATGAATGTTTAATTTGGTACATCAGATAAAAAGCAATGAGGAATAGTGCATGTGTTGCTCTTTCTACCTCTATTATCACAGTTACTCGTAATAAACATTTATGGAGCATTGACCATAGATACTTACTAAGCTCAAAGGGGAAAAAAACAAAGAACTGACAAGATTTACAGGCAAAAGATTAAATATATGTGTACGTAGGTTTATGGATAGATGACCGATGAAAAGAAAGGAGGAAAGGAACAAGGAGATGGTGCCCACAGTTATGGGTTTGAGGCCTCTCTAGAAATTCCCAGGAACGAGAGCTACATTTCCATGAGCTGTCCAGCAACAATCTCTCCCCACCAAAAAGAAATAAATACATTTCCTTCAAAACACAACTCAGCAGCCACTTGGGGCAGGAGGATTATTGTGGTTGGGGTATATGGTGTCCATCACTGTCACTGGGGAAACAAGCCAAAGATGGCATGGGGAGAGAAAGTGGAGTTGAAGGGAAGGATTAGAGAAGAAGACTCCAGAGAAGATGGCAAGTGCAGGAGGGAAACAGGATGAGAAGAGAAGAGGCAGGGAGAGCACACGGAGGCAATGGTCTAAGTCATCTAACTGGGCAAAATGAGCATTCTGTAGCATTCCATGTGGTCACTGCCACGCATCACTCCTTGCAGCTCGTCTGTATTTCTTAACCGATGAGCATCTACTATGTGCCAGGAACTCAGCTAGGTGCTCTCATAGGCTGTTTTGTTGCTATCGTGATTGTTGGTATTGAGAAAATAACAAATCCAGGCGATAATAAAGAAGCTAATTATGATCTCAACCCCAACCCCGTGATGTTGGCTGGCGCCATCACTCTCAGACACACGGGTGCTTAAAAAGCAGATAAATGGGTGGTTTGGTTTGGGTCCCCACAACCACTTGGGGGGCAAGGGTTCTGCAGGATCATGTCTCAGGATGATAGTCACTTTGTTTCTTCTGTCCACTGTTAACAACTTGAGGATCTCAGATGCAATCCATTAAGCCCTGGTTTTCTATAGTTCCATAAGGGACAGCCAGCCAGGTCTCACCATCCCCACTCCTTTAGTGCTTGTCTGAGTTTCCCTGCTTAGTGAGCAGAGGAACCACAAAATTTTACCTACAAGGAACTGAACTTAAGCCAGTGTTTAGGATACTCTTAAGCCAAAGGAATCATCTCACTATGACCAACGACTCATGATTTTAAATGTAAAGAGGGAAGAAAGCTCATTGTCAAGGCATCGGCTGATGACAGACCTTCTACTGCCTACTCATACTTCCCACCTTCCTCTTAAAGAAGGGTTGGAATGCATGGAGCCACCTTCAGAACTTCAGGGACCAACCGAGAGAGGTGAAGCCACTCTTCCGTCTGGGACACACAGATGTGACACTGTGACTTTCCCCTGGGTCAACCACAACAAAAACTCACGTATACTGCTCCAAGCAGCCTAGGTTTACTGGCCCCAAGAACTGCTGTGGACTCACCCATGTTCTTCATTTTTGGTGATAATAAAGAAGCCAATCATGACATCACCTCAACCTCAACTCTGGATTGTCAACATGCCCCATCCATTCTTGGACATGTGAGTGCCCAATTTCTCAATCAGACAGGGACCCTGGTCAATCCTAGGACCCTGTATGCAATTACTTGATTAGTGTAACTGAAAATACAGTTAGTTTATTCATCCATTTACTCAACGGAGCCTAACTGCACCCCTACTGTGCTCACTCCCTTTGCTAGGCGCCCGGGGAACAGAGATGAATAAGACATGTTTCTCTGTTCTCAAGGGGTCAGAGTCTCCACACATGTGCTGTCACAAAATAAAAAATTCTTTTCAACATGTAAACACCAGTAGATGTTCTATAGACAAAGGATATAGGATTTTAAGTTTTCTGAATAACAGCTTTTATATTTGATGACTAATAATAATACTTTTCATTTATGTAAGCAAATTATACTTTTCAATGCATTTTCACATCTTTGATTCATATGAGCTTTGCCATGACCCCATGAGCTAGGGAGGGATGGTATCTTCACCTCTAGATGAAGATGCAGAACGTGTAGCTCTGAGGTTAAGTGCCTTGTCCAAGGCTGTCCAGCTGACAGACACAAGGGCTGGGTCTCAAACCCATACTTCTCTTCTTCAATCTCCTGCTCTTCACAGGTCACCTGATTGCCTCACTTAAGTTTAATCACCCTGAAAAGAAACCCTGTAGCTTTTAAGCAATCATTCCACATTTTCCCTACTCCCAGCCTCTGGCAACCACTAATCTGTTTTCTGTCTCCATGGATCTGTCTATTCTGGACAATTCATATAAATGACATCATACAATATGTGACCTTTTGTGTCTGGCTCCTTTCACCTAGCATAATGTTGTCAAGTTTCATCCACGTTATAGCAGGTATCAGTACTTTGTTCCTTTTCATGGCTGAATAATAGTCCGTTGTATGGATAAAGCACATTTTCTTTATCCATTCATTCATTGATGACATCTGGGTTGCTTCCAGTGTTTGGCTATCGTGAATAATGCTGTTATGAACATTCACATACAAGTTTCTGTGTGGACATATGTTTTCAGTTCTCTTGGATACATACCTAGGAATGGAATTTGTGGGTCAAATGGTAAGTTTATGTTTAACTCTTTGCAGAACTGCCAGACTGTTTCCCCCACTCCATTTTTTTTTGCCTAGTACTTAGTATGTTCCAACATATTATATACTTTTCTTACTAATTATATGGTAACAAAGTGTTTCATCTTGTAATCAAAGGATGCATGCTGCAAAAGACTTTCATGGTTCGGGCAACATCTAAAGTATATGTAGACCGTCTAAGATGAAAGCCTTCCACAGACAACTTCAGTGGTGAGACCTGGGCAGTCAAGGGGAATCTATCCAGAAGATGAGCCCTTGAAGAGGTGATGTAGCCACATTTTGAATCTTGATTCATGGGAAGCTGATTCAACAATTTCACGCCTAGGCTATCAACCAGTGAATTCATCTATCTAGATTCCAAAGTCTATATGTGGATAGCTACTGACCACAACTGAAATCTCACAGATTCTCTTTGGACATAAGTGTTTACATGATCCCTGTCATCTTCAAACACATACATACAGACTGTGTTGGGAGATGTGCAAGAACCTTCTCTGTGGTCTGCTCTCCATCATTAGAAGAAGAGGCCAAGTCTGGCAGCATCAGGGAAAAGCTGTACTTAAAAGCAGCTAGTGTGTGTGTGTGTGCATGTGTGCGCTCATACACATGCATAAGCCTGCAGGGGTTGGGGAGATGCACATATACATGCTGACCTTAGGCTTTCTTGGTGGAATACCTACTGAGCTTGTTCCCCTTTGTTTGTATGTCTAACCAAAAGCTGAATTCAATGATATGAAAGGTACTAGAAGAACATGCTAATTGAAATCCATTTTTACACATTGCCTGATAAGTAACCCAGATTCCCCTGCTGCTTGGCAAACATAACATGTCCTTTCCCATCTCAGCACTTCTATCAGTGCCACTCTCCCAGCACAGACTGGCCTTCTCCACCCTCTACTGCTCAAGGTGACTGAGAAGTCTCCTGAAGGCCACCACCACGGTGAAGGCATTCCTGGTTTCTGCTGGCAGACTTCTTCATTCATTACCCGTGTGCTCATGCTACTCTTCCCTTATCTTCCTCTGATTCCTATCTTCATCTTCAGCCTCCTTCCTCACTCCACCAAGACTCTGAACTACTTGAAGGCAGGAACTCTGACTTACCTCAGAGCCCAGCCTGCAGCTATTCAGTAATATTCACTCTTGGATGTATTCATTCTTTCAAGCACTTACTGTGCGTCAAGCATTGGGATGGTTAATTTTATGTGTCAACTTGGCTGGGGACATGGTGGTGAACAAGACACAGGAGGCTCTTGAATATATATGTCCGAAGAAGATCTATGGGGTTTCAGTCGGGGTCAGTGGCTGTCCACGTATAGACTTTGTTTTTGTTTTTGTTTCACATATAGACTTTGGACCTAGAAGGTGACATTCTAAGAGGGAAGGAGACTGTAAACCGATCATTGCCATAAAATTTTGGTTCTCAGTAACCTTCTTATATTAGGGCCATGGTATATACCAGTTCATTTCGAAGAGTCTGCATGAAGCTGTGCCATGAACACCAAATTGCACATAGTAGGCACTCCAGTCACTGAATCCATCCGACAGAACCGAACTGAACTAGCATTATTTTAAAATCAAACCCAACTATGTCAAAGCAATAAAAATCAACATGATGACCATACTCTAGTTCAAACTTGAGTTTCAGAGTTTTCTATCTTAAAAAAAATGCACCATAACTAAAGCCACAAAGTAGAGATGCAGATATTAGTCTGAGAAGGAAGACACAGTCTAAGGGAGCATGTTTTAAATAATTAGGGAGCAATTATATATAGACATATATATTATAGCAATTATATAAAGACACATACCCTGAATCTTCCTTTAAAAAACAGTGTTCTATATATTTTATCTGCCTAGTACCACAGCAATTAATCAAAAGTTTACATATTTCTTCAATCCAGATACAACATGTCAACAACTGCCGTTAAATGCATCACAGAAATGGAATGTTCCTGCAGAAGGTTTCATTAAGTCTAACATGATTTACAGGACTTAAGACACATTGCTGGGACATTTTCTATCACTGCAGCAATACTCCCGGGATAGCTTGACCCACCTGAAATTGTTTTAGCTCCACTATTACCTGGGTCACAACTGATAGCAGCATATATCAATTACATTGTAGTCATTTAAAACATGCTTCCGTGCATCTGGTCACCCAAGGAGTCACTTCTTTGCATTTTCATACCCCGAAAGTGCCATTATAACAGAACTTCTTGAGCAGGCTAAGATTAACTCATTTACCTAAATAAGGCTCCTACAAGACAGGCTACTAGGAAATATGTCCCCCGAAGACTGCAAATATCTTCTTCCTGCATTTCTGTAGAGGCAAATTTTTCAATCTTCTTCATGCTTTCTTCTCAGCCCCTTCTATTTGAGAACTGACTATCTCACATTGATTTCTGGACTAGCATCAATAACTGGGCCGCCTTTTCAAGTTTATTTCTGCAGATGGATAGAAGGGATTGCTTAGATGTCTATAATTAATTAGGCTGACTGCTAGTGGTTTGGGGAATGTAATTTCTTGGTAGAAATTTTGCATATCCAGTGGAATAGGAAGCACTGGAAATTCTATACTGGAGGCATTTCCTGTGAAATCTACTGCTAATTATTTAAGATCATGGCAAACTGTGCATCCTTCACTGCAAGGCTGACCTCCTCCGCCACTGACGGTGCTGGTTCTAGGACACATGGGTTTTAGAAAATTCTCTTACCAAGAAAAAGGAATAATTTGATGCATTTCTTTTTTTTTTTTTTTTTTTTTTTTTGCGGTACGTGGGCCTCTCACTGTTGTAGCCTCTCCCGTTGCAGAGCGCAGGCTCCGGACGCACAGGCCCAGCAGCCACGGCTCACGGGCCCAGCCGCTCCGCGGTATGTGGGATCTTCCCGGACCGGGGCTCAAACCCGTGTCCCCTGCATCGGCAGGCAGACTCTCAACCACTGCGCGACCAGGGAAGCCCTCTTTTTTTTCTTTTAATTTTATTTATTTATTTATTTTTATTTTTTTTTGCGGTGCACGGGCCTCTCACTGTTGTGGCCTCTCCCATTGCGGAGCACAGGTTCCGGATGCACAGGCTCAGCGGCCATGGCTCACGGGCCCAGCTGCTCCGTGGCATGTGGGATCCTCCCGGACCGGGGCACGAACCTGCGTCCCCTGCATCTGCAGGCGGACTCTCAACCACTGCACCACCAGGGAAGCTCTAATTTTTATTTATTTATTTTTGTTGGGGTATAGGAAACAAAGCGGGGAAAGGGGAGTGGGGTGAATGGGGAGATTGGGATTGACATATATACACTAATATGCATTTCTTTATTCACGAAAATGCTACGCCTAGCTCACGTCGCTCAGAACTCTCCATGCTACTTAGAGTAAAATCCAGGGCCCTTACAAATGGCCGGCAAGATGCTCCAGGACCCGCTGTCAACCCACCCCAAACACAACCTCCACCTTACTGCTTCACCTCCTGCCACGTTCCCCTTTGTGTGCTCTGCTCCAGCCCCAGTGGACTGCTTCATATTTCTTGGACATAGCTTTGCACTTGCTGTTCCCCTTGTCTGGAAGGCTCTTCCCACACAGAGTCCCATGTGCTCAAGTGTCATCTTCCTAATGGGGCCTCTACTAACCACTCTTAAACATTAGGCTCTGGAGCCACACCCCAATCCCCTCCCTGCTTTCCTGTTTTCCATTGCATCCCAAATAGTCTACATTTTACATACTTAGATTATTTTCTTCTCCCACCCACACCCCTTTGTAGAATGTAAGGTGGATGGAGGCAGGGACTTGGCTGGTTTTATTCATTATCACATTTCTAGTGCCTAGAAAAGTAACGGGCACATAGTAGGTTCACAATAAACACTGCTGAATGAATGAATGGATGAATAAGAATGCACAACAGCTCCTCTCTTCAAATGAGACCAATCATTATCTATTAAATTTCTGATTATATTTATTAAAAACTACATTTAACAGCTGATTTTACTTTTTTTTTTAATTGAGAGGGGGGCTGCCCATTCCATTCTGACCACTGTTCATCTTGCAGGGAAGGATTCCAAACCAAAGAGGCTGTCTAGACAGAGAAACACGTGATCTTTCAAGTTTTGCATTGGTTGTCCTTGTCCCTAGGGATAAGGGACCTCCTTCACTGTCTTGAGGAGGAGTGAACTCCAGATTTTTTAAAATACGGAATTCTACTTAAAACCTTTTCATATGCAATATAATGGTGTGCTTTCAAAATCAGAGTTATTTTTGTGAACTTAATCTTTAGATGTAACTCCATGGGTTTGGCATACAGCAACATTCCCAAGTCACAAGGATTCTTGGTCTTAATGATAAACACAGACTCTATTCTTCCAAATCCTATGATTACCTCTTACAACTGCGAGTTGAAAAAAAAATGTCATGGAGAACCTAGGGGTAAGACAGGAATAAAGACACAGACCTACTAGAGAATGGACTTGAGGATATGGGGAGGGGGACGGGTAAGCTGGGACAAAGTGAGAGAGTGGCATGGCCATATATACACTACCAAACATAAAATAGATAGCTAGTGGGAAGCAGCCGCATAGCACAAGGAGATCAGCTCGGTGCTTTTGTGAGCACCTAGAGGGGTGGGATAGGGAGGGTGGGAGGGAGGGAGACGCAAGAGGGAAGAGATATGGGGACATATGTATATGTATAACTGATTCACTTTGTTATAAAGCTGAAACTAACACACCATTGTAAAGCAATTACACTCCAATAAAGATGCAAAAAAAAAAAAGACTAGAATAAAATCCCTGGTGAAGTAATCTGAGCCCACTCTTCTAGGTGAGAACGAGACAGGTGTAACCAAGTGCTTGAAAACCATTACACTTATTCATGTCCGTTTACTGTATGTGGATCACAGCAGGGAGATGCTTCTTAGTAATGCCCACGGACTCTAGTTCAGTGGACAGCTGAGTAACTGCCACCACAAAAATCCAGAAGTGTAGATGGGGCAGGGAGGGGGTGAGGGGAGAAGGACGGGTATGAGACCGAATGGCAAAGAGCTCTTGAACTAGTACCACACAAGGCATTCAGAAGGCAATGTAGAGAGTATCTCTCTAGCAAGAGGCATGTGTTAAATGACACAAAATGGGCCTAGCACACACTACTCTCTTAGCAGTGGCAGTGGCTCAATCCAAGTGATGAAGCGCTTCCATCTGAAGTTATTAATTGCCATAATGGCTTGAACTCAGTAAAAGGGATATACTGGATAAAAAAGGAAAGCCTGACAATACTGTCTTCATTAGCATAAAATCTTCCAGGTTCCCCACTACACTTTCCAAGGGGAATGGAGAGACGCCTCAAATTTAACCAAATTTTTATGATTTTACAGCAGCCGTGGTTATGCATGAATTTCAGAATACATTTACTTGAAAATTCATTATATGAAACATTTATCCCATGAATAAATTAGAGACTCTGAAATACAGTGCAATAAAACTTTTGCTGCTAGAAGAATTTTTATGGGTGAAATAATGTGAAAATTAGTAATATCAAATATGATTCCCCTTAACCCAGACTAGTCCCACACACAATTATTTTGACATGGTCTGTCATACATAATAACGTAGATTTTCAAATAATGCTACAGAAAGACTTGTAACAATTCTTATCAGAATTTAGAAATACATGATGAATCACCGGGTAAGGAAAACGGCAGTTTATCCATTTTACAGAAAGATTTTTTTTTCCCCAGAGCCAAATTGGATTGAAGACTTTTTGTTCTCTTTTAGAGATTTTGTTAACTATGATACATTCAAGCAAGGGTAAAACTATTCTACCTAGAGCCAACGTCTTCATTCCTTGTTTACTCAGTTGCTCTTGACTTTGCTGTCTAAACTCAGCATATTAAGCATTTTAACGATTATATTTGACTATGGTTGGCACATTTAAACACACGTTAATGCTTGTAACTTCACCAGGTTTAATTCGTTACTGAAAAAGGAGGTTTCTAAATAATTAAGCAACATATAAAAACAGCAATCAGTACGAAGAATACTAAAATGAGCCCTGTCATTATTTTCAAGGTAGATAATAATTATAGGTCAGCCAGCCAATTGACCTAAAACCAGTGGCTCTTCCCACCCTATGGAACTGTGAAGATTTCACAGATGTAAAAACGTGAAAATTCCCTCTGAGGAATATGGCATATGCCTAGAAGATAAAACCGATTGTTTAAATAGAATTTAGCAGGGGGAAAAAACACATAAAATAAACCCACTGTGCAAATTAGCTATGTGGAGATAATGCACTATCCCAACACAGTTTTCTAAAAATCAGGATGTATTTTATTTCCCAAAATACTATATTGCAGCATTTCTGCTGGATAATGAAAGTTTTGGAAATGATAGCAGTGCTGGTTACACAACACTGCAAATGTACTTAATGCCATGGAACTGTGTATCAAAAAATGGTTAAAACGGTAAACTTGATGTTATATACATACATATAGCCACAATGAAAAAGTTTTAAATGCTAGGTGATTTACAAAATCGTACGAATTTAAATGTTTCCATTCGTCTAAGCAGGAAGATAGAACAGAACCCTGGAAAAATGATAAATGTTGCTCTCAGATCTATATTGCCTGTATGATGGATGGAAAGTTCTATCGAGGGAGGCAGAGAGGAAGGGTACAGGGAATCATCCATTTTCAAAGAGATCCATTTTATCACTGCATATGTTTTAAGAGCCTTATTTGTCTTCAGTTCTGTTGTGCCATTTTTTTCATCCAAGTCACTGATGCAACGAGAATAACTCGATCAAGCTCATCACCAGGTGAATGCCTGATTTCTAACCTAGAATCTCCCCTTTAGAAATTGTGAACTGGCCTTGGAGAATTTATTTAACTGGGTCTCCATTTCCAAATCTGTTGTTTGAGGAATGCTTTCAGTTCAAATAATCTATGACTGTTCTAGAGTCTCTGATCATCACCACAATGACATATTTTAGATTAAGTATTTATAGATCATCAATCCAGTCTCGCATCAGGCTTTCACAATTTATATTAAGCTTATCATTGACTCATGGCCATTAAGTATCTTAGAAAAGCCCTCTAGAGAGGGTCTGTCTTAAAAGCTTGCCTTCAAGCAGTTCAAGTATTGTAATTCCCACTTTGCAGGAAAGGCAATTGAAGCGATATAGGTAATGATGCCTTCTGAGGTCAGGGAACATGCAAACTGTGGAATGGGTATCAGAATCCAGTTCTTCAGGCCACTAGTATGTTACCCTTTCATTATAAGAAGCTGTTACTCTACTATATACTTCAATATTTATTGAGTGATTACAATATGCTATATACTATCCAAGCGACTTTACATGATGATACAATTTTAGCCTTACACCAACTCTATGAGATAGCTACGGTATAGTTTTGCAGAGGTGGTACATAATATATTGTGTTTTTCCCTGGGTATGTGCTCAACGTTGAAAGCACTAATGCATACAGTCAGAAAATAGACATTTATTGAGTGCCAGCCACTGTTCTAGGTGCCAAGGATATATGAAGGCATGTTTGAAAATAGTCGTTGTACTCATTCGAATCCTATCTTTTCACATTCAGGTTAACAGTTGTCAGTTAAATGACTCCAGCACATTTGGCTAAGGGCCCACTTGACCCAAAATTTGATTAACCAAAAAAGCTGACTCATAAAATCTTGGTCTGAAGTGGTCTGGTTTGCATCATATTTCTAGACCTCTCTTTCAAGCCAAAGTAGCTGTAATATATTCATTTAGATTAGAAGAAAGGCAAAGAGTTAACCTGCTGGAGAGTTCTTTATTGCTTGTGCATCTCCAACTGAGTTTACTTGATCAAAGAATATAAGTAGAAAGTGATTACTTGTAAAACTCACTTTTCACCTGGACTATAATGGTGCATGTGAGTAGCTGTCTCTAATAGAGTGATGTGAGGCAACATAAATCTTCAATTTAATTCATTTTTATTCCATGGTATGACTTTATAGGATGCTGTAAATATCTCCAGGCTAAAATACACAGTTCAGGGCTTCCCTGGTGGCACAGTGGTTGGGAGTCCACCTGCCAATACAGGGGACGCAGGTTCGCATCCCAGTCCGGGAGGATCCCACATGCCACGGAGCGGCTGGGCCCGTGAGCCATGGCCGCTGAGCCTGCGTATCCAGAGCCTGTGCTCCGCAACGGGAGAGGCCACAACAGTGAGAGGCCCGCATACCACAAAAAAAAAAAGAAAAAGAAAAACACACAGTTCAGGCTCTAATCCATGCAAATTTACAGACAAGCTCATCTATAATACAGGAGTCCCCCCCTTATCCATGATTTTGCTTTCTGGGGTTTCACTTACCCTCAGTCAACCATGGCCCGAAAATATTAAACAGAAAATTCCAGAAATAAATTCATTCGTTTTAAATTGTGCACCATTCTGAGTAGCGTGATGAAATCTCGCGCCATGCTGCTCCATCCTGCCCAGGACGGGAAGCATTCCTTTGGCCAGTGTCTGCCTGCAGTTAGTCCCTTAGTAGCCAGCTTGGGTATCAGATTGACTGTCATGGTATCGCAGTGCTTGTGTTCAAGTAACCCTTATTTTACTTAATTATGGCCCCAAAGAGCAAGAAGAGTGATGCTGGCAATTCGGATATTCTGTCACTGTGCCTCATCCATAAACTAAATTTTGTCATAGGTACATATGCAGAGGAACAGTACTATCTACAATTTTCAGGCATTCAATGTGGGTCTTGGATTGTATCCCCCTGTAGATAAGGGAGGGGGCTACTGTATTCTGAGGATTTTGAAAAGCTCTAATTATACTAGAACATTTTGCAATGAGTAGGCATGCACAAAAAACAAAAACCGAAATATTGGAGTGGCAACAATGATAAGCCAACACATGCAGCTATAAGTTAATGCGGCTTAAAGGATCAGGGGTGCTGCACAGTAATTCTGACAGCAAATTTTTTTTTTTTTTTTTTTTTTTTGCGGTACACAGGCCTCTCACTGTTGTGGCCTCTCCCGTTGCAGAGCACAGGCTCCAGATGCGCAGGCTCAGCGGCCATGGCTCACGGGCCCAGCCGCTCCACGGCATGCGGGATCTCCCCAGACTGAGGCACGAACCCGTGTCCCCTGCATCGGCAGGCGGACTCTCAACCACTGCGCCACCAGGGAAGCCCCAATTGTTATTATTTTTTAAGTTTATTTCATGTTCCTAATCATTTGAAATCCCAGCCCCTGACACTGTCACCACTAAAATTTTAGAGACCATCCTTTCTGCATCTCTTTTTATCTTAGCTATTCTTGGAATAAATGACAGGCATTGCAAAGTCCTAATGGTGACATTGGATCAAAACTGAAACACAGTGAAAACACCATGCCATAGGCCAGTTGGGTTCAATGGATATATTGCAGTATATGAAAGAAACATTCATATTGAAACTGGATAGATTTGGGTTCAAATCCTTTATTCTGTGACCTCAGGCCAAATAACTTAATCCCTTGCAGCCTTGGTTTCGACATTAATAAAATTAGGATGCAGATAGCGCCTGCTTCAAAGAATCACAAAAATTAAATGAAATGATGCATGCAAGAACCTACCACACCTTTTGGCACATACGACATACTCAGCAAATGTAATTCACCTTCCTTTCCACAAATGACAAAGAAAAAGAAAAAATGTCTATTATTTAAAGTTCTGTAATGGTATACTCCTTATAAAGTGATAAATATGCCCAATTATGTGATAGAATTTCCAAACACAAAAGTGCCAAAGAGATTCTACTTTGGAGAACTAAAACAGATTAATATGTTAATGATTACAATACACAGATTCTAGTCTCTACAATGAATAGATAAAACTTTAATAAAAGATATCTTTGTACAAATACGGAAAGCAGAGCCACTTTAACTCCTCAAATAGATGTACTGAGAGGAATGTCAGAGGTCACCTTATTACCGTCCCTAGAAATAAGAAGTAGATTGTCTCTCTGTATATTTGTAATGCATGTTGAGATTCTTCTAACAGTCTAGGTTCTTCCAATTTGCAAATCAGACCTATTGGTATGAAACTAAAGCTGAATTAAAAGCTAGAAGAGATCAAAACTTTCCAAATTCAATTAAAACAATTCACTCCAGCCAACAACTCCAAAGCCCTCACTGTGGGTACAAGTGACTCTCACAGGCTCTGTGGACACAAGGAAAGACAAGACATAATCTCTGCCCTCAAGGAGGTGACAGACTACTGAGAGAGGCAGCTTGGCTCTAAAACCAGACAGACGAAAGAATGTTATCTATCCTAAAATAAGAATCTTCTGTCTACGCGTAAATCAGACATCATATTTGTAGACAGTTACTGTTTAAATTGGCTGATGATTTTTCCCCACTACACTCAAAAGTGAGTTTCACTCATGGACTATGGAAGAGCCTTGCAAACGGGCAGTGAAGCAGAAATAGAAATGCAGAAAGCCATATTCTTTTCAAATGAGCTCTCCCATTTTATTCTTTCTATGTATAAAGAAAAGGCATCCTTGGGTTGCAGGCTAGATCCGACATCAACACATCCCATGGTCCTAACCTGAATATCCTCATTCTGGAAAATGAAACACACAGGTATGTAAACGTATCTGGGGCAACTCAGTTCAAGTGCAGGCATTACAGTCCTGGGAGTTCTCATCTCATGGGCACCATTAATGCGTGACGGCGTGCGGGTTTTCTCAAAGTTTTCAATAGCTGAGCTTACTGTGATAGGGAGTTTTTATGCTAAGAGGAATGCCGGTGGACTCGAAAGTGGGAGATCCTTTACAGAAACCATAAACAGTTCCTTCTCACCTATGATTCTATCGCTCCATGTGCCAAGGTTAAGCACTTGTTTCCTTGTTGGATGGACAGGGTCCAAAACAATATCCTGTCCATATGGTTTCCGAGGAAGAACTATAGCTCCGATAGCCACAAGGAGCGCTCACCTCTGAAACTGCAACTGTGGTGCAAGGCTCAGAGAAACAAGGTCTCCGAGTTCTCTGGAGGGCGCAGGTGCTTCTTACATTGACGTTAAAAGAGTGACATCAGAGGCTAGAGACTTTATAAACCAAATGAACTAATTAAGGAGTTGGAGAAACCCAGTTGCTTGATGGAGGATTAAAATGTACACTGACAACTTGAGTCCATAAATATTGTATGAGTTGATAAGGAGGGCCCCTCCCAAACATAGGGAGCCATGGGATCACAGGGCCGGAAGGACCTTTTAATTGTGGTCATCTAGCTGAAATCCTCATCCGATACTTAACTCTTCTGAGCAGCCTCTCTCATCAAAGGGTTCTCTAGCGAATCTTTACGTTCCTTCTGTGATAGGGAACTCAGGCTTCCTATGCCTCAGGATGAGGCATACATTATCGAACACTCAGCCAAAATTGGCCTCCCTGAAGCTTTCCTCAGATGATTGTGATTCCATCCCTTAGAGCCACCCAGAACAAGCTTAATTCCTCTTTCCTTCCATTTGACAGACTGTCAGCTATCCGAGGAAAGCTCTTGTGTTCCCCTCAATTCTCTGACTCTGCTTCACATGACAAAGCTTGGAGCCCTCCCCTCTCCTTCCTTCTCATTCCAGTTTCTGGTCCCTTTAAATGTGGGGCACCCAGGCCACAATGAAACTCTCATGTCACAGTTCGAAAAGTACAGAGTCAATTGCAATCATCACTGCCCTTCTGCGAGATACTATGCTTCCTACTCGCCAACTAAGACACTGCTGTTTTGATCACAATAAAACATGATATCCCGTAAAAACCACTAAGCAGCTTACTGCCTCTGCTAGGAAGTCATGCCTGTTACACCTTGACCTTCTGCTAGTTCCCTGGATCTCATGTAATTCTAGTAGATTTAATTTACAAACATTTATGAAGCACCTGTGCGAAGGAAGGATATTGTTAGGGATTGGGGATACCTTGATGAATACGACAAAGGACCTACTCAGGAAACCCGCACTCTAGATAGAGGTGTTACCATAAAAAAATTAAGGTGTGATATATGTTATGAGTAACATATTCAAGAAGGTCTAAAGAAGAAGGCATCAGGGCTTCCCTGGAGGCACAGTGGTTGAAAGTCCGCCTGCCGATGCAGGGGACACGGGTTCTTGCCCCGGTCTGGGAAGATCCCACATGCCGTGGAGCGGCTAGGCCCGTGAGCCATGGCCGCTGAGCCTGCGCGTCCAGAGCCTGTGCTCCGCAACGGGAGAGGCCACAACAGTGAGAGGCCCGCGTACCGCAAAAAAAAAAAGAAGAAGGCATCATCAATTCTGCTTAGGAGATACGGGGACACTAAAAATGCCCCATAAAAAGGAGGAACTTTGTAGATGACTTTAAAGGGTGAATAGGATTTTGATAGGAAGTTATTGCAACGAAAGCAAATTCGTGCCAAAGCACAGAGATGTGAAAGCATTTTGTGCACCCAAGGACACTGCAGGTGGGAGCAAAGGTTCATGGGTCGATGGAGCTAAGGAGGGGTGGTGGGTAATGGGCTGATGGTGGAGGGTTTGGATGAGTTTGGACTTCATTCTCCTGGCAATGCCATTCCATCCAGGTTTTTGAGCAGAGAAATAAACGATGAGACATGTTTTTGAAAAAAATCAATTAAAGAATATGGAAAATGACTTAGATGGAAGAGAAAGTAGAAAATTGTTAGCAGGACCACCGGTTAGACAGGCTGTTGAAGTCATTCAGAGAAGAGACGAGGAGGCCTGAGGTGAAGAACGGAGGTGAGGGTGGCTGGAGGCGGAGCCATGGGGGTAAAATAACAGGCATGAAATGACTGGGTGTTGGGGGCAGGGTTTGAGCCTGGAGGCCTGTGGAGATGGTGGTCCTCCAGCAGACAGAAATGGGAAAAATGACATTATAAGAGAAGATGGAGCCATATTTTTTCCAACTTATATAAGGTTCATTAAAAATTATAACTCATTTCCAAAGTGTAACTCTTAAGAATAGAATAGTTGTTTTTTTTGAAATAGTTACAAATACAGAAAACAAACTTACAGTTACCAGGGGATAAGGGGGGGAGGGATAAATGGGGAGATTGGGATTGACATATACACAGGATTGTATATAAAGTAGATAACTAATAAGGACCTACTGTATAGCCCAGGGAACTCTACTCAATACTCTGTAATGGCCTATGTGGGAAAAGAATCTAAAAAAGAGTGGATATATGTATATGTATAACTGATTCACTTTGCTGTATACCTGAAACTAATACAACATTGTAAATCAACTATGCTCCAATAAAACTTAAAAATAAGTAAATAAATAAAATAGCTGGGTTTTTTAGTATGTGCAAAGCATCCAGGTGAAAATATAACATGCAGTTGGAAAGTTGAGTGTGGACAGGAGATCTGAGTGGAGCATCAGCAGCATGGGTGGCAGGGAGAGGACCATACAGTTCACCCTGTTGAATTCTATCACCTGAGACTCCCCACTGACACCCCGCCTGTCCCCCTGTATCAGTTATGACAAAGCAAGGGATTCACCCTCAAACAGCTACGAAACAAAAACTAAATGTCAAAATCCACGACTCACCTAGAATAAACCTACGGTTTCACCTTCCAGGTTGAATGTACCTCGAAGGCTGCATACAAGTCATGAGAATCATTTTCCCTGGGACCCGCACCCAGCCATATCGGAAACAGGTATCATTTTAAAGGAACCATTTTGCATGGCACATGTTCTCTGTTTAAGAATGGGAGGAGCCGTTCCTGTTTAGTGATGACTGAAGGGCAAAAAAGCAAATCATTCCCTAAAATAGCTTGGTCGAGGCTTGGCATTACTTTGTCTTCACGGTCCTGTGATACGAAAAGAACTCTGGTATATCATTTGCTCCTGAACTAGGACATTACAGTAGATATTAGAGTAGAAAAATAGCACATTGTTAAAGGCAACAAGAAATGCTGACAGCAGGATAGAGAGGTCTCAACGCCTTGACACCACACCTTGATTAAATACTTTTATATGTACTTTTGTTTGTTCTGGTTCTCAAAGTCTCTATCTCCCCCTGACTGGTTTTACCATAAGATAAAGCAACCGAATCAAATACAATATATAAATATTGGCAGCTCTCAGCCTCACTTTTCATCCTGAGCCTAATAGGCAGACAGCTTCAGTGAGTTTGCTGGGTTTTCCGAGTGAGTCTAGAGGGGCTTGTTTACCTAAGATCGAATCTTGGGCAAACAGTTCACTACAGCTCGACAAACAAGCTAAAATTATGACCTTATGCCATCGTGTCTCACAATCCAAGGCTTTGATGCAGGCTGTCTGCCCTTTCCGGTATAATTGGATATGAAGCCACTTTTGTTTAAAATGAGTTGAGAAGATTCGTCATTCATTGTGTGGGTTTGGATAATTCTGCTGTTTAGGTTTCACTGTGTCCAAGTGACTCAGAAGAATCCTCTGCAAGGGAATGGCAAATCAGCCTGATTTAGAGACTCCAGGAAGGGCTTTCATGGGACACTCCTGACAGAGCTAAGTATTCCTTCATCAGGTGAAATGAACCACCTGTACCCCTACTGAAGCACTGAAGTGACAGAGCATTAAGATAGGGGGAAAAAAGAACAAATGAGGGATTGGTACTGCAGCATTGAAAGAAAAAAATATTGATTACGGAGAAACATGCTTGGAAATGGTGCTTCTTTCTTTTCTCCCCCCACCAATGCTTCTTTAACACCATTTCTACGTTTACACCACATTGTGCCCAGTTTTCAACAATGCGCACCATTCTAATGGAGCTACTGTGGCTCAATAGTTCTGACAAGGATCAAGTAAAATTTCCTATTCCCGAGCAACATAGTTCAACAGCTTTAAGTATGAGAAAATTTAGTTAGGAGGTTTGGCTTTTTAAAAATGAACTATAGTTATGATAGAGTCCATTAACCAATTCTAAATTAAAGTGGAATTGAAATAAAATTATAGTAGAACATGTATAAAAGAACATGTGACATCCACATGGATACCAAGTGAATCCATTATACTAAGTACTTTTCCAGTAATAGCAAATGAATTCATAATGATGGCACACTTAAGATCAAATGAAACCTAAAAATATAAATGTCAAAATATCTATACATGGTTCGTTCTCATAATTTACCTTTTCACTGCACACCAAATACAAAGTCAAAATGCTTCCATGTTGAGGAGTTTAGTCTAACACTTTTCACTTGTGAATTGGGTTTGATGATTGTAAATGGAGTTTTATGTAAATCAGAAAGACAGATGATAAATTTCATGGGTTGGTCATGGCAAAGATGGCAAATTTCACAGTAAGTCACAGGCTAATGTACAGACACACAACCACAAATAAAATCAATTTAACTGCTAAGCAAATTACTCTTCGGGGTTAAAAAATGAGTGCATGAGTGTGCCACAAGGTAATTCCACACGGTGCGCTGGAAACTACATTCTAAAGCAACGAGTGTAGAAAAATTCTTCTTTGGGAAAATAGCGCTCTCCTCTGGGTAAGTATACCGATCATTTCAAAATATTGTTGCTATTTTTGAAAATCCAAAATCATGGATAATTATTGCAAATGATCAATGTGCTACATTTTCAATGCAGAGTCCCTTTGGATTAGCTTTCATCATTTGGGCTTTATATGTATTCCCTTGAAGCTCTGTCATTTATCACGGCAATAAATAATAGACCAATGGACATATTTTTCTTTTCCTTGAAGGAGTGGATGTCACAACAGATGGAGGGACCTACACACTTTTTAAAGTCTCATGCAGAAAAGAGCATGTGAAACGCTAAAGCTGGCCAGTGTGCACCCAGGCATTGAGAGACAGGTCAAACATTTTCCACATGTAAGCTCAGGCTCATCAAAATGCCTACTAGCCCATCACTTAAAACACAATTTTGTCTGCCCATTCAAACACCACTTTTTTCTAAACCTACAAGGTCCATTTCAATATTATGGACATGGTATAATTGTTCCTGCCAGCATTACAGATTTTTGCACAGCTGAGTGGAATCCACAGAGGCAATTTACCATAATGCTGTGGGCACACAAGCACAAAACACACACACACACACACACACACACACACACACACACACACACACCCTCTCTATCATCATATCTGCAAAAGAAAGGTTCTCACAGAATACAAAGGACAAAGGTCCTGAACGACAAGCTGAAATTTTATTAGGGGAATTCTAGTTAATTTTGAGCCTTCTAATCTCTAAGAGCTAGAAAGATTTCCAGCCACAGAAAATATTTTTGACAAGACATTTGCTTGCCAATTAAATCCTCAGGAGTACAGCAACAGAGTAGGGCTAAACACAGATAATATAATTTGGCCTGTTGTTTGCACAGCAGTAAATTAGAATCTTGAAAAATAATTGAGTCCACAGATGTTCTTTCTAAACAACAACAGAAAAAAGTTCCAATGCTTTACTGCACTTATATTCCAAAACGCCCCTTGTGAGCGTCTGCCTGGCAGCATCGGCAAAAGGCCAAGGTCAGAATAGCTTAGGGGAAGAATGGATCAGGCGAGGGGAGTTTGTGGAGGCTGAGGGGGCTTAAGTGGCAAGACAGGGGCTGGTTGAGGAACATGGCGGGCCCTAAGAATGGCACCTCTCCACTTCCGCAGCACACCCCTCTTTGGATCAATATGGGGCTCAAATACTCCCTTGGGGAACTCCATCACTTCAGGTGCCTGGTACATTTAATTAAGCTATGTAGAACGAGCGCCTACCTGGGAAGTCGGCCTGCTCGCCTGGCCCCGCTGCAGAGAAGGCTGCTTTGAACAGAGCATCAGGAAGTAGAGATTTGGCAATTTTGCAGTTCATCTGTTCAATCAAAGTGGCCAAGGTAGATTATTTTTTGTCTAAATTATCAAGTTTGGCTGTCTCTGTTGATGAAATGACCCAGATAATTGCCAAATCTCCACTTCACCAGTCTCCACGACCCAAATATGTCACCGATCTTTTGAGGATCACATCACTTACCCTGACAGTTCCCCCATTTGTTAAATAAGATGAACAGCGCCTGACATCACATCTCATTTAGAAAGCAATATGTAACCTTCAGGTGAAATGCATAGATTACTGTGTGTTTAAGCTTTAACAGAAAATACAATGACAAAGACCAATACAAATAAAATTTGGTATTAAAATCTTGAGATGCAATTGGATATATCTAGTCTTTATTTTGCCCTTCCTTAGAAATACTGTCTGATTTTGAAGCACTCTTGGTGTGTATGTTGCTTTCCAAAGGAAACATATGGCAAGCGAAAATGCAAAGGCAGGGACCCACCAGCTTCCTAGCAGTAGTGTCTATTCTGGCAGCTTGTCTAAGGACAAATGTGGCTTTCACTGAGTTAAATTTCTAAAACTGATTCTTCCCCCTGAAAGACCTAAACACAGACACAGTGTGAAAGTTCATCATAATCTACCAAGAGTCGTGACTTCCCCTATCACTTGGACTTGGTTCTGACTTTGTTGTGATAGCACTTGGCCTCCAGATACTGCCTTCCAAA
The DNA here is from genome assembly GCF_964341445.2 of Mesoplodon mirus. Lineage (NCBI taxonomy): Eukaryota > Metazoa > Chordata > Mammalia > Artiodactyla > Ziphiidae > Mesoplodon > Mesoplodon mirus. The sequence continues at coordinate 135,240,142 of NC_138981.1, read as the reverse complement.
CTCTTCCAAGTATCAGCGCCACCCAGATGGCATTATAGATGCCTTTTTCAAATCCCGCTCCTACATTTTCCTTGACTGCTCTACACACGATTAGTCATTATTGTAGCAGCTTACTCTAAGCCAAAGGATATAAAAGTGTCTAGAATCTGACTGGCAGGGGTGTCATAAAACAGTGCAGATTGAGTGTGTGTGTGTGTGTGTGTGTGTGTGCTTGTGCATGCACTCACACATATGCATGTGTGCACACACACTGCATATACACAAATGCATTAGCTCGCTTTCTACCTCTCCCTAGGGAGAAGCAGAAATATATTTTTCTCATGATAAAAAGCTAGGATTGATTCCCATCAATCAATCAAGCCCTGTCTTCCCCTATCCATCTCTGCCCACAGCACCAGTCAGCAAACTCCTGAAATGTTTCCTCGAATTATGGCCTAGCTACTCCATCAGAAGTCGTAGCATTATATCAATTTGAATAGTGGCATATCAAAAGTCGAGGCCATATAACATTATGCGTTCCAAAACCACCTGGGAAAAAGATTTTCTCACTCTCATCAATTGCTGTCAATTGATCTCTCATTGCAAAATAAACTGCAGGACTCCATAAGATACATATCTGCTTACCTTGGTATTAAAGGAATTCAGTCCTATATCAAGTATACAATCTAGGCTAACATACTAGGTAGAGGAAATACTGGAATTCAAAGGGCATCCACTGCTTCAGCTAAACATTTCATTTTATTTATATCCTAAGAGGGAGGCACACATCTGTAAACATTTTCAAAGTTTCAAGCACAGTGAAGAGGCACTGCCTGCATTATCATCTATGCAGAGCATGCAGTTTAACATTTGTTTATGCAAAAACCATATAATTGGAAACTCTGTCCATTTTCTGCTTGTGCTAAGTATTCTGTGTATAAATACTTTTTCATAGTAGATAAATAAGGTTTTTATTTAGGCCTTATCACCTTCATATTACATATTCATTGAGTTCTAAACTGCCTTAAACAGCTCTGAGGCTGGGAAACATTATGAATTCAGCTTTGGCACCTTGGTATTAAATTTGCATAGCAGGTCACGCGTCGCTTGACATACATGCAAAATTGCACTGCGGCTATTTTATTACAAGCCACAAAAGATATTCAGAAACTGCATACAGCATCAAAAATAAATTAAAATGGATCAAAGACCCAATAGGAAGCCCATTTTTTTCATTGTTTTGTGATGTCTAAAGCCATTTAGATGTTCTAGTCAGTAAACAAAAGTTAGACTAACAATTTTTAGTCTTCCTGGTTTTATATTCTAATTACCAAAGGTTAACACATTTTTTTTTAAATCACATCAGGACCGACTTTAGCTGTAGTTAAGAGTTAAATTAAATCCCCTGTACTATGATGCCTGCAATTACTTGTCTACTCTAGACACACACGTGTGTGTTTGTTGCCATAATAAAATTATGTTTTGTTGCAACACATTCAGCATTTGCACTTCTGAGGAGATTTGACACTTATTAAAAGTGTATCAACACCCCTCTGCAAATTACCTGTCCTGGTATTTTATGTTCAAATACATTAGCAAAACATTTTTCTAGGCTAAAGCTCTGATACGTGTTACAAACCAGCTGCAGCTGTATCATTCCTAGATGCTCACAGACACAACACGCCCACTGGGTCCTTGCAGACCCAATGATCTCAGCTACTCAGGTATGAAGACTATTCATCAAATTCCCAAAGTTCATAATTGTAAATATACTTAAATTGACTCCTTTTTAAAGGGAACTATAGATAAGATAAATGTCTCCTGTTGGAGAGGGAGGAGAGAGACTGAAAAAATGGGGAGAGAAGAGGGCTTTGCAAGCGAGGGAAAGTGGTACGGACAATGGCAGAGAGAAAGAAATGTGCCTGAGGAGTTTGGGGGCTGGTGAACGCCCGATCTGGCAGCTGCAGAAAATGTAGTGGCCAGACATAAAGACAAGGGCCATAATTCCCAACTTTGTTTATTCATCTGGGACAGTAGCTCAGTCTAGAATGATGACACTCTATGGTTAGACACGCTCTTTCAGCTGAACTTGATTACAACCCTTAGTTGGCCATTGAATCAAAGGATTTCATTCAAATGGGGTATCACAAATTTCGGTACATCAAAATCTATGTTATAATTTCACCCATAAAATTGTTCATTCATTCACAAATCTTTTAATCTAAGGCCAAGACCTTTGAGCACAGATTGTGGACTGGATTTCCACCACTTACTTTTCACCTAAGCCACACCTATAATGCATCCTCAAGGATTGCTCCTTTGAGATTCTTAAGAGTGGAGTAGGAACTTAAAGACACATAAAAAGCAATCTGAGTGCAGAATCTTTTAGATTTTTATCATTTTTCCTGACTCTTTAATGGTTGTCTCATCAACACCTATTTTGATTGCATTTTTTAAATCAACGGAACTTGACTGATGTGACAGGTTGAGACTGGTGGGTATGCTGGGATGGAGGGAATGTATTTTGCATGTGGGATGGATGTGAATCTTTGGGGGCCAGAGATTGGACTGTGGTAAAGAATATAATGCTCCCCAAAAGATGTCTATCTCGATCCCCAGAACCTTTGAATATGGTACTCTACATGGCCAAAGGGACTTTGCAGATGTGATTAACGATCTTGAAATGGGGAGACTGTCCTGGAGTATCCCAGGCCAATATAATCACAGGTCCTCCAAAGTGGAAGAGGGAGGTAGAAGACTCAGTGCCAGAGAAGAAGGCAATGTGACAACAAGAGCAGAGGCAGAATGGGGTATGAAAGGATGGAAGCAGAGGTCAGCCTCTAGAAGCCAAGAAAGGCAAGAACTAAAATTTCCCCTAAAGCCTCCAGAAGGAACACAGCCCTGCTGGCATGTTTATTTTAGCCCAATGATTCCCATCTCAGATCTCTGATCTCTAAAATGTCAGAGAATAAATTTGTTGTTCTAAGCCACTAAGTTTGTGGTCATTTGTGACACCAGCAATAAGAAACTAATAGAACTGAGTTTTTCCAGAACATTCAACTTCATTTCACATTCATTTTTCTTTGGTTTATGCAATACCAAATTAAATGACAGAATTACAATACTAAGTACAGCTGGCATTAACAGCACTGGGGACAACAAACACAGCTAACCCCCGCTCACCATAGGATTCAACTGGTGGGAGATGAAGCAGCAGGTGTACCCCAAGGTTGCCTCAGGCCATTAGTGCAGACGTCAGGCGCTGCAGCCAGTAGACTTCCCACAGGGCTTAGGGAATACTGGCTAATCATGCAAGTTCTCAACTGGGTGGAGGTAAGTGAAGGGAGCTGCTTCACCGGTATTTAGTATTAGAGCAAAGATTCTCACCACTCCCACACCTTGCCCTGTTCTTAAAAGCACAGCATTGCCGTATGACACAAATACCTTTTGAGTAGTAAAGTGAACTTGTAAAACTATGTTTAAATTTTGAATTTGAATGAGAAATTCTGATGGATTCTCTAGCCTGCTTGTAGATCACTTCGAGAATGGTGCACCTTTGGAGTTATCTGGAGCTGTGCCTATGAAGATATACAGAGAGACACATTCAAAGCTCATCTGAAAGTCTTCACAAATCCTAGTCCCTGGCCCTTGGACAGAAACAGAGGTCAGCATGATTGCATCATTCCAAAATAATGTGGATATTTCCTGGAGTTTATTCTCATGAGATGTGGTTGAAGATTTGGCATTATAAGACTGCTAAGCCACAACAGAGGCGTCTGGTCAAGAAAGTACCGCTTCTTCTTCTAAACATCCATCAACAGATGAATGGATAAAGAAGATGTGGTGCATATATACAATGGAATATTACTCAGTCATTAGAAAGAATGAAATAATGCCATTTGCATTAACATGGATGGATCTGGAGATTATCATACTAAGTGAAGTAAGTCAGAGAAAGACAAATATCATTTGATATCGCTTACATGAGGAATCTAAAAAAAATGATACAAATGAACCTATTTAGAAAACAGAAACAGACTCACTGACTTAGAGAATGAATTTATGGTTACCAGGGGGGAAGGGATAGATTGGAAGTTTGGGATTGCCATGTTCACACTGCTTATTTAAAATGGATAACCAACAAGGACCTACAGTATAACAGCAGGGAACTCTGCTCAATATTCTGTAATAACCTAAATGGGAAGAGAACTTGAACAAGAATAGATACATGTATATGTATAACCGAATCACTTTGCTGTACATTTGAAACTAACACAACATTGTTAGTCAACTATACTCCAATATAAAATAAAAATTTTAAAAAAGAAGTGAGATAAAAAGAGAGAGATTTGTTTCTTTGTCTTGTAAAATGAGTCTCTTTCTAAGTCTCATTAAGGTGCTTACCTTAGGAACCTACTGTGTGGTCAAATAATGCCAGGATGTTAGACTTGGCTTTTGTTTTACATCAGAAGGCTCTACTTTTAGGTAAATTCTGCTGGCTGATGGGATGGCTTACCTCCGGCCTTGCCTTGGCTTTCTGAGAGATCACCCAAGATAATAATACCTAACCAGAAGCACTTTCTCTGGAGTACACTTTTTTTAAAAGGAACAAATTAGTTCAAAGCATTATTACAGACCACCGTGTGAAATTCCCACATTCTTAGCAGTCTGAAAAATGTTTAATTTATGTTTATGTATTCTTATTCAAAATGTTAGTTAACAGCCTGTAGGGACCCAGTAATAGGACCTTTTTTCTTTTTTATGTTTATTAGCTACATTAATGACTGTTTCTGCAATTCCACTGCAAAGACTTTTGTTAATGAACACCAATTAATTCTGAAATGATTTTAAACAAAGGGTGATGAGAATAACCAATCAACCATGACAGTGTAAAGAGCAAGCAAGCTGCTGTGGCCTAAATTTCCTGCGTTGATTACTTGCTGTCAGATGGTACTGTTATTCATCAGGCCTGTCTTCCGACTCTATATACGTGTGTTATACTAGAGGATCATGATCTCAGACAGAGTTGGGGCCCTGTCTCCAATGGCACAGGTTCCATCATGACCAGGTGTCAGTACCATCCAAATGCCAAGCTTCACCACCTGTTACCAAATGGGGTATTATTGTACGAATACTGCTTTCTACTTAGTAGGCACTCAAGAGGTATCTGTGAACTTGAAATGAGGCTAGAAGTAAAACCTAGTCCACATAAACAGCAATTGAGTGGACACGCTGCACAGTCATTACTAATGTGCCTATGATGCTCCATTCATAGTTCGAAATATTCTCTTTTCAAATGTAAAAACTAAACAGAAATTCTCAAAACCCTTACTAGAAATGGTTAATCAAGTAATTTTCCTAAACCCATTCATTATAATTACATGACAATTGCAGTATAAATGCAAAATGCTTATGTGCATGTATCTCTCCTCCGGTGTTAGAGCATCAAAACATTCAAACAAACCCCAGGTGATCCGAGCCCAGCAAAGCCAATATTTTCTTTCAAGATTGAATATACCCAAACATTTTGCTCAAGCGTAGCTTTGGAACTTTAAGAACTTCAGTCCCACCCCTGCTCACTCCTCCTTCCTTTACCTGACAAGGTTGATGGACACTAGACTATATGCAATGATCCCTTCAAATTTAAAAAGTGTAGGGCCCTAGAGCACTGACCTTGAGTTAAGGGTCTTCGCCAGCTAACAGAGACTTCCTCATAAGGCACTGTCAATAGGCTGGGCTTAGCCAATTGGATAGCTCTCTGTCCTTGGATATTTCATTTTTAAATGGGACTCTGATTTTACTTTCATTTTGAAGGGGTGGCACGAGGAAAGGGACATGAATTCAATGTAAGTTGACACAAAATGACAATTTATCGCCAGGCAAGGCCAGAAACACTCATTCAGTTGAAAGAACGGATTCTTTCTGGGAAATCCAACAGTTTCGTCTCCTTTGAAAGGCACAACCAATGGGCTTTGGTTCTCACATGTGTACAAATGAAAGAATTATGTCAATATATAGCAAATGATGGCCTTTCCTCAAGTGGCTTGGTCCAGGAGGCCAGAAAACAATATCAGTTTGAGTCAATTGAAGAAGACATAAGGAAAAGATACTTCAGGCTACTCCAGAAAGGAATGGTGGAAGAACTAAAAATAGGCATGAAAAGTCACAAGCGAAATATCTATTAAATGTACCACCATCAGTGTAAAGACCACTCTCCATCAGATGCAAGGGATATGCATATTTGTGTAGGTGCATGTGTCCGTGTAGTGCCCCCAGTGTCCCAGATCCCTGCCCCTATTCCAGACAGAAGCACTCACCAGCAGCTGGGAGAGTTGGCTGCTGACTGCTCTCAACTGAGTCATCTTTCTGGGAATGGCTCTTACTCTAAGAAAGCACCTCACCCAAAGACGCGCCCACTCCCTGGGGACAGCCAACATCCAGTAACTGGTTGATGCAGGGGTTTAAAGGCCTGGCACCTGACCTCAATTCAGGACAGCTCTGAAGGGCTATTTCACTTTCTTGTACTCTTTCCTAAGTATTGATCCTAAAAACACTCCTCAAAAAACTTCCCATGTACAAATCTCCATCTCAGAGTTGACTTCCTGGGGAAACTGACCTGTGATAGCATCACTGTAGGTTAACAGCATCCTTTGTCTCTGCATACATATATAGCGTAACTTAAGAATGTAAATAGAATATGCAACTATATCTTAGGTTTTATATGTTTACATATAATATATGCATAGCACCAAAATAAATGTGACTTTATGTTGCTAGAAATTAATAGTACATGATTTTTAAAAATTACACAAAACTCAGCAAAACCAAAAGTGGTCATTTAATGTACCTTAATAAAAACGTCTTCTTTTCTGAGCAAAAACATGAGTATTGAAGCAGCACATAGAAAAACAGGCCAAATTTTCCAAAATATCATGTGCAGCCCATGGGCCTTTTGAAACAAATTGGCAACACTGACCAATATACTGTGTTCTAAATGCTTACCTTATTACAATAGAGGGTAATCACAGGGACTTTGTTTTGTTTGATTTTGTGAGGAAAATCATTTATCCCTTAGACTAAAAGCAAAAATACTAAGATAAATCATTCTTTGAAACTTTACAATGCTGAGTTTTAGGCCAAATTCCCATGGCCACAAGATCATGATGTTATCTGAACATTTCATTGAACTTTAAGAACCTTATAGGGATTCCCTGGTGGCGCAGTGGTTGAGAGTCCGCCTGCCGATGCAGGGGACGCGGGTTTGTGCCCTGGTCCGGGAAGATCCCATGTGCCGTGGAGCGGCTGGGCCCGTGAACCATGGCCGCTGAGCCTGCGCATCCGGAGCCTGTGCTCCACAATGGGAGAGGCCACAACAGTAAGAGGCCCGTGTACCACACAAAAAAAGGAACCTTATAAATTCAGATGAACATGTGGGGACAGTTTTATCTTTACTTTTTCTTAGGAAACCCCTGTAAACAAAATTGCTATATCTGATCTAATTCCAGTTCTTCTGAGGAACACTTGTATTACATCTACAAATAAGGCAAGGAAGAACATTTTGGAAAGTAAAAAATTATCCAGACTATGATTTCCAAGACTAATTGTTTTTAGGTAAAGCAAATGTTTCTGACTTAACTTTACTCATTAACAATTGCCATTGACTACAGCTCGGATAGACGGCACCTCCAGTTGATTAGTAATGGCTGTGTTGCCATGGGCTCTAAGGCCTCATTCAGGCTCCCAGGGATTCAATGCTCCTATCAGTCACATCGGTCATCACCGCCAGCCAACTCCTACAGGATATGTCTACCCTCCTGAGGACGACACAAAATGTTCAGTCTCATTGCACTCCATTTTGCCCAGCACATCTGATGATCCAGCCATAGCAAACTACAGTGGCTCCACTCACTGACATGCTTTTTCTGATTCCCTAGCCTTTATGCATATGGTGCCCCTCATTTCTCCTCCTCACTTGGCTTCCTGGCCAATTCTCACGCATAGTTCATGATTTAGCTCTTCACTCACATCCTCTGGGAATCTGGCTCTTTTAGGCCGAATTACTTCTTCTCAGTTAGTGGTTCCCTGCTCACATCTCTTTCATTTCACTCACTTCTATTGCAAGCAGGTGTCTCCCCTTTATGAGTTTCTGGAGGAGATGGCACCCGCCACAATATAAGATACACAGACATAGAAGAAACATTTGTTGAATGAATGAATTAAAATAGGACAATGTATTTACATTTTAAGTTTGCTTTTCATATGTTTCCTCCACCAGGGTCCTAGGCCCAAAATATATTTCCAGTGCTAGTCAACTAATCAAGAAGGAAGGTTTTATTAAATAATAGCCCACGGGACCAGAAGCACAAACAGAATGACAATTCCTTCCTTTGTTAATTATTTTTACCTTTCTGGGACATTATCTAGGATTGTCTCTTTAAATATACATACTATGTTTCCAACTCTCAGAACCCTCTGTATGAAAGTCCCAATTATACTGATCCATTTGGAACGGCCTTATTTAACAAAGGGCTTTAGATCCTGTTTTTGTCAGTTTCTGAATTAAAGATCCATTGGAAGTGAGGAATGTACTACTGCTGTGTCTATAGAGTCAACAGCAAAACAGCTTCAAAACTATTCTGAACCTAACTTTCCAGAATATTAGCTAAGGGTTGTGAGGGCTTACCACACACTAGGTGCTGTTCTAAGCATACTACATTGAACCAACTCATGTAATCCCCATACCTTTTGGGGGTAGAATCTATTATCATTCCAGTTTTGTAGATAAGATAACCAAGGCCTAGAGTCACAGGCCGTAGGCCTAGTTCTAGTCATCTATGAGCTAGAAAAAGAGAGACTCACTGCCCAGCACTGGTCTTGGAGAGCACACACACTTAAAACCTGGGGCCTTGAGACTTCCCTGATGGTCCAGTGGTTAAGAACCCATCTTACAATGAAGGGGACGCTGGTTCAATCCCTGGTCAGGGAACTAAGATCTCACATGCCACGGGGCAACTAAGCCTGCGTGTCGCAACTAGAGAGCCCGAATGCCACAACTACAGAGCCCACCCGCTCTGGAGCCCGCATGCCACAACTAGAGAGAGAAAACCCACATGCCACAACTAGAGAGAAGCCCACACACTGCAACAAAGGGCAACTAAGACCTGAAGCAGCCAATAAATAAATAAATATTTTTTTAAAAAACCTGGGGCCTCCCCAACACCCCAGGAGCCCACTGTGAGAATCCCACTCCCCAAATGACTTTGCGTACGTATGAAGATAGGCCTTAGGCTGAATTGTGTCCCCCAAAATTCATATGTTGACATCCTAACCTCCAGTATCTCAAAATGTGACTATATTTGGAAACAAGGTCTTTAAAGAAGTAATTAAGGTAAGGTAAGGTCATTGGGATGGGCCTTAACCCAATATGAGTGGTGTCTTTATAAGAAGAGGAGATTAGGACACAGACATGCAGAGAGGGAGGACCATGTGAAAACCCCAGAACAAAACCGCCATCTACAAGCCAAGGAGCCTTCAGAAGAAACCAAGTCTGCCAACACCTTGATCTTGGACTTTTAGCCTCCAGAACTGTAAGGAAATAAATTACTGCTGTTTAAGCCACCCAGTCTATAGCCCTAGCAAACCAATGCAGACATGAAGTACCTTGTCGAAGGTCACAGCGCTAGTATGAGATTCAAACCCAGGCAGTTTGGTTCTTGAGTGAATGCTCTTAACCACCAAGCTCTACTGCCTCTCAGCTGAGATGGTCAGCCACACCCCCTCTAGTGAGGGGCCTGGCGGGGGTCTAATCACTCTGATATGATGAAGAAAGATGGCTGGACTGAGGGTCACAAGACCTAAATCCAGGTCCCCGCCCCGTCACTGGCACAACATATTGCCCCAAGTAAGTCCCTGCTGTCCTTTGGGCCTCATTTTCCCCAAATGTCTAAATGAGAGGTTTGGACTAGATGGTTCCTTCCTTTATTCTATGTGGTTCAGTGAGTCTACGGTCCACATCGCCAGAGAGCTGGCTGTAAGGATAGGTCCAGTGGGAAACCCAAAGCTTTTACCCAGGGTACTGAGTTATCCTTGATTTACCATCAAATGATGATATATTCTGACAGTTTGAGGCATCCTCTTTCCCAAATATTTGATTACTACTGCTGAATTGACCAGGTTCCCTCTTGCTGACAACCCCTCACTGCAAAGTGCAGTCAGTGCAGGCAAGCAGCTCCTTTCCTCTGGAAGATCTATGATCCTAGATACTTCCTCGCCTCCCATCTGGGTCACATGACATCAGGGGCCCATGGATTCAAACCGGCTTTCCATTAGACAAGATGTCAGGCCTGGCTGAGAAAGCCTGAGTCTTTCAGTAACATTTTAGTTTCATATTTCATCTGCACATGGGTCTGGAATTTTATGCACACAAAGAATACTTTAGAGACTGCAAACAATGCCGGTCAATCGAACACGCCAGAGAGAGAACAGGTTACTGATAATTTATATGTTTCACAATGAGCAAATATAACCAATAGATTCCATTCACCTATAAGGTGACCAATTTTCCAAGGCCAGCCAACTTCTTTCTGAGCATCCAAGTGTGCTTTACAGCAGCAAGTCAACTCAGAGGAGCTAAGGATAAAGTTTTCCAAATATGCTTGCAAAAAATGAATGAGAAGATATGATCATGTAATTATGGCATTCTGAGAATGGACACGGATGAAATAGTTAAAATAGCTTTGGGTACTGAGGGTAAGGGCAAAGCCCTCCAGATCTGGCAGTTTTGCCGACATCACCAAAGGACATCCGTGGTTCACCTCTGGTCTCGCCAACAGCCTGGCGGCATTGCTGCTCAAGCCAACTCAGCTGAATCTATGAACTAGGAAAAGAGAGACTCACTGCTCAGCAGTGGTCTCGGAGAGCACATACACTTAAGACCTGGGGCCTCCCCAACAGCCCAGGAGCCCACTGTGAGAATTCCACTCCCCAAATGTCTCTCCATACATACGAAGATAGGCCTTAGGCAGGACAATTGTCTGCTAGACTGTCCGTATCTGAGAGGCAAGTGTTAATTGACTGAACTGTGTCCACTCAAAATTCCTACGTTGAAGCCCTAACCCCCAGTACCACAGAATGTCACTGTATTTGGAGATGGGGTCTTTAAGGAGATCATTAAGTTAAATAAGGTCAACAAGGCAGGCCCTAATCCACTGTAAGTGGTGTCCTTATAGGAAGAGGAGATTAGGACACAAAGACACATGGTGGGACACCCTGTGAAGACACAGGGAGAAGGTGGCCATCTCCACGCCAAGGAGAGAAGACCCAGAAGAAATCAACCCTGCCTACTCCTTGATCTTGGATCTCTAGCCTTGAGAATTGCAAGAAAATAAAGGTCAGTTGTTTAAGCCCCCCAGTCAACAGTACTTTGTCATGGCAGCCCGAGCAGACTAATACAGCAAGAACACTACGGCCAGCATTGACTGGGCCCCTACTAAGTGCTACGCACTGTGCTAGGTGCTGGGGATACAATGATCAATAAGCTTACCTATACTCCCTGCCCTCAGGAGTTTACAGGATATTGGAAAAGAAACGTATATAAAAAGGCAATCAGAATGTGAACACATACACTACCAAATGTAAAATAGCTAGCTAGTGGGAAGCAGCTGCATAGCACAGGGAGATCAGCTCGGTGCTTTGTGACCACCTAGAGGGGTGGGATAGGGAGGGTGGGAGGGAGAGGCAAGAGGGAGGGGATATGGGGACATATGTATATGTATAGCTGATTCACTTCGTTATACAGCAGAAACCAACACACCATTGTAAAGCAATTATACTCCAATAAAGATGTTAAAAAAAATAGAATGTGAGACGCAATTCCACTGGAGTGAGGACAGGGTGCCCCAGCGATGGAGAAGAGGGGCACCTGGCTTGGGAAGTCTTCCTAGAGCGTGTGAAGTGTAAAGTGAGGGCAGAAGGCAGTGTGTGAGGACGTGCCAAGAGAAGAAGCTGGCCGGTGCAGAAGGGCCAGGTAAAGGAATTTCCAGACGTTTCATCTATATCTTTAGGTAGTGGGAGGCACTAAAAGCTCAGCCTGGCCGCAAGGTGGAGAAGGCACAGTGGGGAGGGGCAGGACAAGAGGCAAGGAAACCAGGCACAGAAATCAGGTGAGACATGATGTTCATCTGGCGTAAAGTGATGGCCAAAGGGTTGGAGCTGCAGTTCTAAATTAAACGAGGGAGGGAGGACTTGACGGTTGGTAGGTGAGCAAGCAGGAGGGAGTGGGAGTGATGCTGTCAGGTTTCCGGGATCCACCAATTGTTCAGTGCTGGTTGTGCTGCATTTGGGGTGCCCATGGGAAAATCCAAGTCCAGGTGTCTAGATAGAAGCTGCATATGCATATCTGATGTCTAGTGCATAGCAGGTATTCAGTACAGAGGAAAGGGAAGGAGACGGGGGAGAGGAGGAGAAAGGCAGGTGGTCATGAGATGTATCCTACGTAAGTCCGAAATCATCACCCAGCTGGTTTTCTTCAACAACTTTCAATGTTTCAACATCAGTGTCTATTAAGCCTATTGGCATACCTCCCTACATCCTGGGCTGTACCACAAAGAGAAAACCTTGTATAGGAAGAGCCCAGAAAGTTAAGAGACACAAGCCTCTGGTTTCACAGCAGGATCAAGTGGAAGGAAAATCAGTCTCCAGATAATGAGCTCTTACCTGAGTACCAATAAGGAGCAAACTAAATATGTAGAAAACTCTAAATCTCATCAACGAAATGACATTTGAAGACATGCTTTTCAACATTTTTTTCTAGTATGAAAGGCACGACTAAATTTTCTGTGGCTCCCAAATCAACACATTGATGTGCACCTAATTGACTTTAATTAAAAATAAAGAAACAAGGCTACCACCATGAGAAAACTTTCGATTTTTGTAATCTCCGTTATTTTTAAACATCTAAAAAAATTCAAATGCATCCAAAAATGGACAAAATTACAGGCTTTAAAACAAGCTCTTGGCAAGATTTTTTTTTAAAGAGTTGCAACTGAAACCTGATCATTTGTTCTGTCTTTAAGAAATGGCAACCCTGTGATATGAGACGGTTACTTACTTACACCCTCCCTGTTCTGATGAAAATGCCAATACATGTTTTATGAAAACAAAACTGATGATTCCTACATCTGAATGAAGTCAGGAAAATTCCCCTAGTCATAAGTCACTGCTTGAGCATTAGACTAAAGTGTCTTTAGAGACCACATCAGCTCTTAAGTTCCCCAGGTTCTTGTGTATTCCTTCAGTGCAGGCATGCTTTATTTTACCTACCTATGTAGCTATACCTATCTTGTTTTTCAAATATTTTTGCTCATTAAAGGAAGGGGTTCAATCAGTAGCTATCTAATGAATTAATTAACTAATGGTTTTATAGGAAACGCAAAGATAAATAAGGCACAGACCCAGCTCTCCCACAAATTATGATCCAAACAGCATTAGAAGACACATATGAACCCTAAGTACCCCAACAGAAGGAGCATTTGGTAAATGTCATTAAGCACTGGACAAAAATGTACAGGATTCCAGGGGTGGGAATTCTTCCAGGGAAGAGGATGAAATGAACTCTTTTAGGAGGCCGTACCGTGCACCGCACACTGTTAGGCACGGTTCACATACCAGCTGTTATTCTTATCCCCAGTTGGAGAAACTGAGGTTCGGAGAGGCTAAGTCACTTGCCTAAATGTCCCTCAGCTGAGGTCAAATGCCTGTTGCACTGGTTCATGTCCCCTTTTGCTTTAAAAAGTGTCCCACTGAGAACAATAACTCATATGGTCCTATGAGCCATATGCTCTCAATATTTAGCACAGAGTAGGTGCTCAGTCCTGCTGGATTCACTGATTCCAAAGAGAAGGGACTGCTGCTGCTGTAAACTGTGCTACATCTCTCTGCCTGGGCCTATTATGCATTATATGGAAAATGAGATCGATGATTTCGCCTCATTCCTCAATTTTGGCATGGCTTCAAATATATATGAAATTGTCAGTAGTTTGTCAGGATGGAAACCATCACAGAAACCTACCATTTCATTATCATTTTTATTAGTTATCACAGAATCATTTAGATGTTTGCCAAAAATTATAGACTTGAAAACTTCCACCACTAATAGTCTACTGAGTTCCACGTCAGCAATTTCTGAAACTGAAAAAATGCACAGGCCTTTGGGCTTCAAAGAAAAAAATAGAAGTACATATCTGTGTGTGAGTGTGTGTGAGTGTGTGTGAGTGCAAGTGTGGGGGGCAGGGGGAAGAGAGGAATGGAGGGTGAGAATCATAGATTTTCTTACCTGGACACATTGTATATTAAAGTTCTAAAAGTTTACAAAAGAGTTAAATAGAACTGTAATTTTCAAGTGAAAGATAGTCATATTTTGGTAGGGGTCTGGGAGTGAGCTATGAAGTAAACAGGAGATATCTGGCAATTTTGAGCATTAAATTCCAAAACCATACACATGAACATGAGGTCGGAAATGGCTCACACTTACAATGGTATTTCACCAGAATTGCTGTTATTCATTATAAAAAAGAATAGCTATTTGTCCAATGAGATTTAATTCTCCCATCCTAGAGCTTGGGCCTTTTACTTAGGTATTCAGAATTCTGAACACCTTATCCAATACTAAAAAAAATTCAAACTCATAGGAAAACAGTCACCACTTGTAGTAATTTGTGCTAATCAGGAATGAAACCTTACAGCTCTAGGCAAATGCTTTAGATGACCCTTCAACATCCTCTGATAATTCCTGCCACGGGACAGGCATAACTCACTGGGTTGAGAACGTTCCTAGTTTTGTTTAAATAATGCGAGAAGTAACTAGTGTGAGAGGGTAATTATTAAATTCCTTTTGGCCACTGGTCACGACTCTTGCACCTCTCCTCCCCTCCCTCCCGGAGTCAACGCTGGGACCTGAGCTCACGATGACCTAGCAGATCCCTCCTCACTGCCCACGACTGTGGCTCAGAGTCAATTGGCTCACATCGGATTTGACTCTAATTTGGGTTTTAACACGTTTAATTTGAACTTAAGCACCTCCAGAAGTGCCTTTAGTCGGAAATGTCTAACCTGGAATCCTGTTCTACGTTATGCTACTTAAATCAGAAAAGCTTTTTTTTTTTTTTTTTCAAGTACACATTTACCTCCACTTAGCCGTGGGCGCCTAAGAACTGCTTTGGTTTCGAAACATGTATAATATAGATAATGCCCGCAGAAAAACAGGTTCTAACAAACCCGAGGTTAAAAGAGGGCAATGTTAGTCAAAATGAAGACATTTCCCTTTTGAGTTTATTGTAGGACAATGTGCAGCTGCAGTGAGCTGATTTCTATGTTACCAAATAATTACAATTGCATTTCTCAATTTAGCTACTGGGGTGTTCACTCTGGAAACTGATACTTTCTTACTGAGGTACACTTTCAAACTCAGGAGCTCTGCTCTGACATTTAGAAAACCAAATAGGTGTGTAGGTGGCCAGGTATATATTTGTTCTAAATGCCTAAGTGCTATTCTGAGCGGTTATAGGAATTTGTGCTCTGAATAGAGGGCCCAGGTTAGGAAATTGGACTCTGCCTCTTTAACAATGTACTTGCAGGTGATCCCTTTATCAATCAGACTTGCTATATCACCTTCTAAAAATGTTTTGCAGAAATGTATTACATTTCTCAGAAAAGGCTGTTTGGACTCCCATGTAACATGGCAGGAATATGCTGCATTTGAAGCTAAACATACAAATCTAAAGGCCAACCAAAAGCTTCCTTCAAAATCAAAACTATTGGACATGGCTGAATTCAAAGAAACCATAATTCTAAGGGCCGACTCTTACCAATTCAAAAAGCCTTCTGATTAGTAAGGGTCAGTTATATTCATGAATTATTTTAGAACAATAATGATTCTAAAATAGCCTCCATCACTTCCTTTCCAATGATGATGCTTTTACAGTTTTTAATGCTTTTCAGATCTAGATTGTACATCAGCCTATCTTCATTTAAAATGTTTGCATAGGCTTATACACAGGGTAACTTCTGGGCAATTAGGTATGGGTGAAATTAATGTATGTCAGGCACAAATTCATTTTAATGATGAAAAGTCAACAGAAAGCAAGTTTCTCTTGGGCAATGTTGCCTCATAAGGAGATACGCTCTAAATAGTTCCCCAAGTCTCAGCAGCCAACAAAAGTCAGTGATGCCGGAAAAGTCTTTTACCCCTCGGAAGAGCTCAAGTCTAAACCTTGACCAGGAATAGGCAAAGCATCTGGGGCTGGTGTTTTGTCAAGACAAAGGTTGAGTGGAATAAAGCACAGCCAGGTTTGGAAAGTTTCCAGACAAGAATTGCAGTTACAACTTATCAATGCAGAGGGGAGAAATAGGCCCTCAATATAAACTCTATGCTTAAAAAGACATATCTCCCAAATTAACACAGCAGTAATCCAGTGCCACTCCAGACCCCCCCCCATCCACAAAGAAGTAAAGTGGAAAAGAATAATTCTACATGGGAAACTCTTGAAGTTCATATACATCCAATGTTAGAGCTCAATACATGATATTTTAACCTCAAACGTCAACCCATTCAGTTATGGGGTATTTGGTAGACTGATACGCTCCTGCTTACAACCACAGTGATCGAGTACACATATGTCACTCCGCTTGGACAGATAAAAGGATCTGGGAAGCTCTCACCATGCATGCACAATGCACTTTACAGTTTACACAGAACTTGAACATCCATAACCTCAGTATGTTTTCATACAGCCTTTTAAGGAAAGTAAATCAGGGCTTACTCTTCCCTCCGATAGGGCTGAGAAATGTTCAGCTCAGAGAAGAGATGTGACTTGCTCAATGTATGTATGGCCAATACAAGAAGACCCCAAACCACAACTTAGATCAGCTGGATGATGGATGGTCAAGTTCTCTTCTGATCTCTCCACTCATTTCACCTCAGGCAAGGGTTTGGTGTGGCAAAACGCATATCCACTGTCATTCTTGACCCTCCAGAACTATTGTCCTTCTAATAATAATAACAAAAATGGAAATAATAATATCTGAGGTTTAGGAATTACTACCTATCCAAATCATCAACTTTTTGGAGTTTCTCAGTACAAGAAAACGTGCCGAAATAATACAGGTTAGGATCATTTAATATAAATTTTTGATTTAAAAACACAGTGTTAACTATTGTAAAGCAAATCACAAGAATCTTGTTTTGAAAAAGAGTTTCCTTTTTCATGGAAGTGAATAAGCATGCCCTGATCTATTATGAAGATTCGAATCTTGCTATATCACTAGGCTTGCTTGAAACACGCACCATCCATCCATCCATCCATCCACACCCATCCAGCCATCCATTTACCCACCCACCCACCTGTCCACCCATCCACCCAGTCACCAACACACAGGTATGAAATACCTATTCAGTGTCTAGTCTCGGACAAGACCTCATTGCTCTTCTCTAGTGCTTGCATTTTGCATCTTTCCCAGGAGCAGGCTGGTCCGGCAGTCTTTTCTTGCTCATGTAACCTGTGAGACTCAGATTCACATGACACTTGGCTGTGGCCCATGGTGGCAGGGGGCCTTTGGCACTTCCATTCAAAGGATTGTAGATGTCAGGAACAAGCGTAGCCCACATGGTGCGTGTGCTAAAAGTACTTTCAAATAATTACTCATTTTACTTTGGACAAAATAACTGCAAAGCAATGAAAAGCTGAATGGAAGGGCTTTTGTTTGTGTAATGAGTATTTATTCCACCAGTTTTCTTAAAATTAGGATTACATATGTTTAAGCCCTGCAATCAAAACGTTCACTGTACACAAAGGCAACGTGAGTCACCTGTACGATGACCAGCTGAGTAACTTTTTGATTTTAAACCCAACCACCCATTGCCACCCTCCTTTTATTCCTTCAGTAAATATCATGTTTGTAAAGCTACAGAATGTTTGTACAACAACTACTGTATGTATTTGTCACCTGCTGCTTTTGTTCTGTTGTTGTACAGGCTTTTGTGTGTATGTGTGTATACATTTGTCTTTGTGGGTGTGATTGTATCTGTGTGTGAGCATGCATGCTCCTACCCAAATCTTGAGGCATCCCTCAGAACATGAAAACAAACCATGCGAAACACATGATGATGGTTACAGGTGTCCCTGAGAAGTACAAAAGCACAAAGCCCTCAGGAGAGGGGGAGACAGAGAGACCACGAAACCCCATTTTAACATTCTGTTGTTCACACACATACATACATACACAAACACACATACACGCCCCATTTAGTGCATGATGATCAACATCCAAATAGAACATAAGGCTCATTTTTGAATTTGCTTATTATCCTAGGAATCCAGTGTGGGATTATATTTCTCAGTTAATTTTGCCCCATAGGCTCATTCGCTTTTACATACTGGGGATTACTTTAAAGCACAAATAGTTTGTTGATTGGTGGGACTAGAAAGAAGAGAGACAGCACTCGATAAAATTACCTAGCTGAGCACCAAGCCCCCTGCTCTCAGGGGGACACACACACCCGCATGGTGAAAAGTACTACGTGCCTGGCACCTGGCCATGTAATCATGTGACTTCAATTAACTCATCTGATGCCTCAATACTATGAAGTAGGGGTTACTGTCCTTGTTTTATAGATGAGGAAACTGACACTCTGAGGGCTTGAGAAACTCACCCCAGTCACATAGCTAGAGGCGATGGAGCTGCAGTTCAAATATGGCTCTACCCTCTACCCCTTTCCAAAGCCAATATTCCCCCCACTATACCAAAGTTCTCAACTGTGGGTACATGGATTCCCCGGAGGGTCCAGAGATTGCTTTCAGGAAGTCTAAGCAACTGTACACAAAATTGTTTGGGTGTATCCACTAGCAGATTTTTCTGGGGGGAGGAGCTAGAGATTTCATCAGCGCCTCAAAAAAGTCTAAGGCCACACAAGACGGCGCACTACCACGATTTCATCCTAGTGCTTTATAGGACCTGGTGCAGATGGCAATACTTCCCCAGACCCATCCTAGATCTGCCCGCCAGCATGCACCTCGGCCTACTGTGGCCTCGCATAGCACTCTGGCAACCCTGACATTTTACCTTGCTTTGTTGTTATTCAAATACATATCTTAATTGCCCTGCTAGAAGTAAGTTTCTTGAATGCAGGGCACGAGCTTGTCCAACTCTGTCTCCCTCAAAGCCCCAGCATAGTCCTCTGCACGTAAGAGTTACTTGTCAAAGGTCAAATGAGGTTGATTTAGTGACTGGTTTGTTACTTGTCAAAACTGTTCTTACTTCTCTTCTTGGTCTTTGGTCATCCAATTCCCCTCACCCCCAAGCCTCACCTCCCTAAATCCTAGCCTGCTTTGCTGGCCAGTCTCAGGGCCTTCATCTTCAAGAAAGGCCTACACTTAAAATACACTTATATCTGTACTTCGTTATCACACAACTGAATATACTTGTTCTTGTGACTACTGTCTAATTGCCTCAAATATGCTATGGCCTCTTCCGTTCTTCAGAGGCTTCATTAACTTATTCAGCACATGTTTAATGAGCACCTACTCTTTGCCGAGAACTCTGACTGGAATTGGCAAAAATCCAGTCATCTCTTCTTCTAATATCTTCAGGTCCCTGATAAAGACTGAAACTACATTATGCATGTAGATGTGCCCGATACATAATAAATGAATGAATAAGTATCAACCTTACCCTGAGATTGCCTTTGTTCTTCATAATAGCTCAGAACAGGCTCGCTTTATTCCTTCCATCTTTAGAAACACTGATTTGCTCCGAAACTGGTATGCTTATTCAGAATTATAGGGTTTATTAAGCTTAAAAATACATTCTAATTAATTTATATAGTTAAAAAAGTAATCACCTTCATATTTATATTTGAAATCCAGAGCCACATAAATGGCACTGAGAATCTTCAAATAAGCTGCAGTCATTGCCTCCTTGCCTTGGGAATGGAGGTGTCAAAGCTGATAATTCCGTGACCTACAACCTTGGGATTTTACATACCCAGGAAGGGAGGAGAGCAGGGGTAATGATGGAAACTTATTTTAAGGAGAATCAGAACGAGAAAAAGCGGCGTGGGCTGTTCTAACGGAAATGTGTTTAGATTGGCAAGGTGAAGGGGTAGTGGAGCTTCCACTCGGCATCACTAACGTCTTAGCCGTCCAGGATGTTACCCAACCAACTGAAAAACCAAAGCCGTTCATCTGGGACATATTCTGTCCGTGGCCTTCTGTTTCTCAAGATTCTTCTTTTTCAAATACTACACAAATGAATAATTAAAGAGCCAACTGAAAATAAATATTAAGAGTTTTCCTAAAGCATGTTCTCAAGGCATTTTTATCCCATTTAAATTTTAAAGGTAATTATATTGCCTACTGCCAAGAAAGTTAACACTAATTATTGGAATAAATAATGCTGTACAGATTAAACAGAAATGCAAAGACAAAAATGCCTAATGGCTTATTCAAAACAGGAAGCACAACACTGTTCTTTCTAGCTTGAAGTGCTATATCCTCTTGATTTAGGAAGATGCAATTTTTTAAAAACTTCTCTTAGTGAAGCCTCTTTTTCCCTATGCCATGTGACTTTACTATAAGATTGCCATTAAAAAAATTAACAGTCATCTTTTCTCAGCAGTGATTAAGTACAATTTTTGCTTGTTTTATTATACGGCCTTTATGTGTATATTGTCAATATGGTTTGGAGAGAAATATATTTATGTCTACCTATGTAAATCACATAAGGAATGATGTCGCAATTAAAATCCACAAACTAAATCTAATATTAATTTCGTTCGCAATTTATCCCCAACCCAATATGTATTTTAACATGCTAAAGCACTGCTATGTCACACATGGTGATTTTTAACAACGATTTGGACTAATTCTATGTTAAGAGTTGAAACAGTGAGGAAACAAACGTATAAGGTGCCTTTTTTGGTTCTGCCTGTGTAGAAAACATTGGCATTCAATCTTTCAATCTTCCCAAACTCTAAAGGTTAATTTCAGGACGATTCAATAACACACTGCAGCTGCAATTTCATTTCTTTTCTTCCCAGAAGGTGAAATGAACATATTTATGTGTTAGGGATGCCTTTTCCTTCATAAGTCAAAATTTAGAAGAAGCTAGATGCTGTTTTTTCCCTATGGCTAATATATTTGCTGGAGTGCCCCAACTAAGGAACTTTTATCTGTAACTTTGAGTTGTGAAAAGTGGCCAAGTGCCACGCTGCACTTGATTATTTTTGATGCAAGCGCTCTCACATGGTTTCAGCTGTGGCTTTTAAGGACTTTCCCATTCTTGGGTGAGAAATGTGCAGCCTAATAGCCGACTAATGCATTTCTATTAAGCCAGCTGGACTTATTGGTTTTGCAGAGTCCTTCCATCAGGAACCTCTAATTCTATAACTTGTACAGATGTTCTTTAGGATGCTGATTGCTTTGTTCTTTTAACTTAATGTACTGAGTTACCAGTCTAGAGTTCAAGGCTCAGCTCTATAACTAGTCATGGTGAGGCCTTTGGTGAGACCTCCTGGCATCTGGCTTCCATGTTCTTCACTGCAAACAGTGAGGCTCTCAGCTCCCAACCTCTCTGTGTTTAGAATAATTTCAAAGTAAGAAAGTATAGAGAAGTTACAGAGATAATTTCAAACAGTTGAGAACAGGAGTGGATAAGTAAAATAAGGTAAATATATTATTATGATTAATTCTCCTATCATTGAAAAACGCCATTTTAATCCTAGAAACTATGGAGTGCAAATTCTAGTTTGCACTAGTTTCAATTAGTTTAGTTTGCACTAGTTTCCATTAGTTTAAATTCTAGTCCTTTCTTCTGCCTCCACACCAGAAATTCATGACCTTAACTGAATGGCAATCAACATGTCCACCAAACAAAGGCAAGGAAGTAGAGCTGAACAGTTTTCGAGGTAACAATTTATATAGATGGTCAGTCATCATAACCCTGCACCAACCAAGTCTACCAAAAACAAAAGATGTGCTTTCTCACTAAAGATTGTATCTCGAGGAGGCGGGGGAGGAGGATGCTGTGGAATGGAAAGTTAACCACAGCTCTCCATTGTAAGCAGGTGCCCTGTGTAGACAGCTTGAGTCTAAAGGAAAAAAAAAATCGGGGAAGATCATAGCAAAGTCCACAGCTATCACTACAAGAGAAATGTGACTGGTAATGTGCGCATTTGACTTCCAAAAATTACAAAATAACAAAACATGATTTAATATTTAATGTACTCCATAACTTATAGGAAATTTCATTTCCACTTCTATGATTTCTAAGAAAGTATTCAGCATATTTTCCCATGTTCTCTAAAGTACTAATAAAATCTTTCTGAGTTAACATATTAATTTTAAGTGGTGAATCAAAAAAGGCCATTTATAGGAAATAAATCCTTCATTGGAGCATAAGAAAATAATCATGATTTTTCATACAAAGCTTTGCGAGAAGCACTGTGCGAACATTAATCAAATATCATGACATTCAAAGCCTATAATATCATGACAGCATGACAATAAAAGAGATAAAAGAAAGAAACTTATCTGCTTTGTGAAGACTTGGGTGTCCAAGAAAAGAATCTTGGGTAATGGTGTCACCAGCCAGAAACCTCAGAGTCGTTTTAGATCCTCTCCGCGGGCTTCCTCTCAATGGCCCATCTAATTAATCACCAAATCTCATCTAATCAACCTAAACATCTATCTCAAAATCGGCCCTAATTCAAACTGCTAGCATTTCTGACCTGGAATATTTCAACAGCCCACTCAGTACTCTTTCTGCCTCAAACCTTACCAGCCCTATGACGACATCAACTCCCTTTCCCCTACTCTCCTGCCAATCCCCCCCCCCCGCCAACGTGACTTTTCTAAAACATTATCTGCTGTACTTACAGCATTAAAAGTCTCCCCCTCGGGGCCTTCCCCGGGCTTCCCCGGGCTTCCCCGGTGGCGCAGTGGTTAAGAATCCGCCTGCCAATGCAGCGGACGCGGGTTTGAGCCCTGGTCTGGGAAGATCCCAGATCCCACATGCCGCGGAGCAATTCAGCTCCTGTGCACAACTACTGAGCCTGCGCTCTAGAGCCCACGTGCCACGAGTACTGAAGCCCACGCGCCTAGAGCCCGTGCTCCGCAACAAGAGAAGCCACCGCAATGAGAAGCCCGCCCGCGCCGCTACGGAAGAGTAGCCCCCACTCACCGCAACTAGAGGGAGCCCGCGTGCAGCAACGAAGACCCAGCACAGCCAAAAATAAAGAGATTAATTTTAAAAAGTCTCCTCCTAACTCCCCAAACACATCTGATTCTTTTGTGTCTCATGAATCCCAGGAGTCAACGGGCTCAGTTACAACTTGATGTGGGCTTACATGGTAGAATGCCTATACGGCCACTTCTTCACCAAGAAAACTTCTAATCACACTTCAAGAGCTAGCACTCAAGTTACTACTTCCTTCAAGAAGCTTTCCTGAACATTTCAGACACCCTTAGTCATTCTCTCGGTTCCCACAGAATACTGAACAACCATCTATTATATTTCACTGTGATTTTTCTGCTTTTGTGTCCATATGCCCTGACTTAAGCTACTTAAGATCAGGCAACATGTCTTCATTATCTCAGTCTTCCAGATCCTAGCACAATGGGTGCTCAATAAAAGTTTGTTGAATGAATAAATAAGGTCAATCAATAAAAGAAGATATGAGATCTTATACGCATTCTCTTCTAATGGATCTTCCCAACAATGCACATGATAATATTTTCAGATTTAAATCATTCCAATTCATAATATCAGACTCAATGTGAACAACTCAGAATGTTACACTGTTGTTTATACGTTTGGCCTTGGGCCAGATGTTGCACTCAAATATCCAACAGAACTATTTTCTTTGAGATTTATTTTAGGTGGATTGTGGATTCAGACTTAGCTCTCTGATGTGGGTCCTTTTTACCCATTAGTCTTGCCTTGGAAGGGATGTTAGATCTTCCCATCTCCCCAATGATCTGAAGGCCACATTTGTTCAAGTAAACAGAGTAGAGCTGCAGAGAGATAGTTTGGGTGTCTCAGTACAAAGGAGAGACCAAGTGGTGAGACTCCACTCAGGGTGAGCATCTTGATCTCCACTTCCAGCAGGTGCCTGGGAGGGCATTTCTGGATGTCCCTTGGGAAGCTGGCTTCCCTGGTAAGTTTACATCAAGACCTGGATGAACAGGAGATGCTGAGAGGCAGAGGAAGGTCAAAGAACAGGTTTGCTCTAAAACCAGGGTCATCTCCTTAATCAGCTTCAGGGGTCATCAGTCCCATTGTAGTCTATGTGAATGGTGACCCCTGAAACTGCAAGATGGCAGCTACTTCTCCCATCACCAACCTATTTAATGAAATTGCAGCATAGTTGTAGCATTCTTCAATGGTACATACTTGAAGGAGTGAGCTATCACTGCTTATATCATAAAAAGCACAGCCCTTGAAACTCCAACCAACTGCCAAGGCTTTACACAGTCCATTTCATTTTGACATCCTTTTTTCCATCAACCCACGGCATTTCAACTTGAATCTTCAGCTCAACCTCATCTCACCTATAAAACCTCAACAAAATAGATCCTTTCTCCTATCACTCTTTCATTCTAAGTCACCTCAGAACCTAGTACTACCCTGGAGGCTGGGCAAAAACTTCATGGAGTACCAAGAAAGCCATCATTCTCTAGCCTTCTCCTCCCAGAATTCCACTGCTTTCGCAGGTTCCCCCAGAGAGACACACGGACAACAGCACAAGCATACGTACACATGCGTACACAAACACCCCACACGCCAGCTATGAAGAGCCTATAGGGGTTTCCACAGACCATCAGCCCTTTCACCCCACTTAACCCAAAGTCACAGTCTATGCCAGAGGACATGCTATTCCTAGAATCTTAGAAATCCCTTCCACACCACACCCAAGTCAAATACACACTTTAGTCCTCCCAGTCCATAAGGGATTCCAGAATCCTAATTGGGTTTAGACTAGGTTCTTCTCCCTCAATAAAATGATAGGACCAGAAACTAACACAACATTGTAAAGCAACTATAGTCCAATTAAAAAAAAATGTCCCTACAGGGACTCCCACACACACACACACACACAAAAAGATAGGACCAGCTTCCTTTTACTGGTTATCTCTGAGATCATCTCTTTGCATCTGTGATTTTGAGCCCAGACTGGGCACGCAGATGGTCCCCTGTCCTAGGAGCTTAGGCACTCCAATTCTAAGAAAGCAAAAGAGAAAATGACCTTCACCCCATGAGTCACTAAGGAAAGAGAACCCTCTTGAGCAGAGATGTGATTTGTGGTGTGAAGACTATTTCTAATCCTGGGTACTAAGCCTTCTTATCTATCTGCCTGCAGGCCTGGAGGAGCCTCTCCCCCACTGGCCAGCTCTACCTTCACCACCAGCACCTTTCCTGATCCAGGATTCTGCTCTCTGCAGGTTGCAGAGCTGACCTTCCTCCCCTCTCTTCTCAAAGCCATCTTCCTATTGATGACAGGTAGAGCAAGCCGATGTTTTTTGCTGTCTGAAGCTTTGTCTAGATCTAGCCCAGGGGTCAGCACACTGTTTTGCAAGTCAAATGCAGCCAACGGCCTGTTTTGGTACAGCTCACAGGCTGAGAATGGTTTCTACACTGTCAGATGGTTGAAAGAAATCAAAAGAATATTTGGTGAAACATGGAAATAGGGGATATTTGAGTTTTGGTATTCACATATAAAATTTTATTGGCATACAGCCATGCCCCTTCACTTACGTATTGTCTATGGCTGTTCCCATGCTACAGTGACAGAGTTGAGGATTTGCCAGACTGTGTGTCCCACAAAGCTGAAAATATTTACTTCATGGAAAAAATTGCCCACCTAAGCTCTAGTTCATAATCAAGTCAACTGCGTTAACAAATTCTTTTTTCTCTATTACTTAATTAGGAAGAAACTTTATAGCTACTATCTAAAGGATTTTTAAAAATCACTTCTCCACAACTGTATTTAACAGTCTATCCACAGTCAAATTGAAGAGCTTAAAGAGAAGTTGGCTCAGAACCTTTGCGGGCTAAACCTGAATTCAGTTCTGAGATGCAGAAGCCCACCTCCCTCTTGTAGACTGGCTTGGGTTTTTCATAATGAACACTACTGGCCTCCGTCCATTCCCAGTCTGGGATGTGTGAAGAAGTGACACTTCTCGTAGTGGGTTGACTCGTGTCCCCCAAAAACTCCTATCTACCTAGAACCTCAGAATGTAACTATTTGGAAATATGGTCTTTGCAGATGTAACTAGTTAAGGATCTAGAAATGAAATCATCTTGGATATAGAGTGAGCCCTAAATCCAATTACTGATGTCCTTATAAGAAGAGGAGAGGATACAGAGAGACATACAGAGGAGAAGGCCACGTGAAGACGAATGCAGAGAGTGGAGTGATGCGTCTACAAGCCAAGTAATGTCTGGGGCCACAAGAAGCTAGAAGAGGCCAGGAAGGATCCTGTTCTAGAGCCTTTGGAGGGAGCTCAACCCTGCCAATACCTTTTTGGATTTCTAGCCTCCATAACTGTGAGAGAATAAATTTCTGGTGTTTTAAGCCACCCAGTTTATGATACTTTGTTATGGCCATCTATGGAAAACTAATATACCTCCCATTTCCAGACCCTGGTAAAATTTTCAAAGAACTTTCACAGCTAGTTAGTCCACGGATTCTCACAGTGATTTTCTGAGTAGGCAGTCCATGGATTCCCTGCTTTCTTTTGCTAAGGTACAGGGAGGCTCACCCATTCAGCATCTACGGATAAAAGCCAGGGATCCTTCCTGCTCCTTGCTAA
Organism: Mesoplodon mirus; assembly: GCF_964341445.2. Taxonomy (NCBI): domain Eukaryota; kingdom Metazoa; phylum Chordata; class Mammalia; order Artiodactyla; family Ziphiidae; genus Mesoplodon; species Mesoplodon mirus. The sequence continues at coordinate 135,213,299 of NC_138981.1, read as the reverse complement.
GTACTCTTGAAATTTGATGATCTGTAAGTTTTTTCTATTACTATACTTGGGGGGCTCAAACATTTGAGAGACATCTTACTCCTTCTATAACAATTATTTACATGCAAACTTTTAATTGACCCCTCATTCACACCTAAGGTTTATCTAAAGGATGGTTGTGTTTCAGCCACAGAAATCCAGATTTTAGCTCTGTTGTCTGAGCATTCTGCTAAACTCATCCTACCAAATAGACAAAAACTCAGAAACTTCATGAACCAAGAAGAGGTCCTCTAACAAGTTGTGTCATATGTTACTCATTTAGGAATATTGCAAAAACACTACTTCTCACCATATTTGTAAATGAAAAACACATGAGTGTAACCTGTAATACCGTAGGAAAAATTGCTCTTTTGGTAGGTTTGGCCCCTGACTTTTGAAATATGAACCCATCAGGAGAATTTCAACTTACGCTGGATTCAGCTCATTATTCTCTTGCCCCTTACATGCCAGTAGAGAAACTAATTTTAGAAAACTGAATTTCCATGGCATCATGGAAATGGCACTGATGACCTGGGTTCTAGTCCCAGCATTGCCATTTGCTGGCTGTGTGACTTTAGGCAAGTAACCCTTGGTCTCTCCCAGACTACATTTCTGCATCTGTGGAAAGAGAATGATAATAATCCCAGGCCCCGTGAGAATCAAATCAAAATAAGATGGCTGGGGATTTGGGGGAAATGGGGAGATATTGGTCAAGGGGTACAAAGTTTCAGTTATGCAGGATGAATAAGTTCTGGGGGCCTAATATACAGCATGGTGGCTATAGTTAATAATACCATACTATACACTTGAAATTTGCTAAGAGGGTAGATTTTGTGTTCTCACCACATACACAATCATTAGCATGATTGTGGAGGTTATTTCCCAATGTTTATGTATATCAAAACATCAAGGTGTACAACATCAAGCTGTACACCTTGAACATACACAATTGTTATTTGTCAATTACACCTCAAAGCTGGAAAAAAATAAGATAATGTATATGAAAGCAATTGTAAACCATAAGTATAAAGGTAATAGGTTTTTGTTACTGTCACCTATATTATAAACTCTATTCGGTAACCAAAGCACAGCACTTTTTAAAAAGATAGTCAATTAAAGATCGCTTGCTTTCACGTCAATTAAAAAAAAATCCTTAAGAGACTTACAACAGCCATAAAGAGTTTTATAACTCCTTTCTAAAGCCCTTCGCATTCACTATTTGGCTTGAATCAATATGGTTATCTATCTGTCAATTTTTCTTATTCTTTAGCACAGAATGTGAACAGTCTGTTTTTTATGACTGGCTCAGAATGTACTAAGCTAATCGATATATCCAGTGATAACAGGATGATTTGGAACACACATAACAAAAGCTTATTGCTTTACTGCATACTGAATCTGTCAAAATATTTTCCTAGAAGTAATGTGAAAATAGAAGTTCTCCATCTTTCATTATGTTAGTGGGTGGTGACAAAAGGATTAGGAGGCTATTTCCTGAGTTCACAGCTTAGTGTTTTTCAGTGAAATGCAGCCTATAGCTGTTTATCTTTCTTTAAAAAATGAGTTGAAATATAATAATACTCCACGCTGAATTGGTATCCAATCCCAAAAGAAGATCCAATTCTAGTTTGCCCATATTGGCCGAGTCTTCAAAATTCCCCAACTGTTCTGAAGGTTGGGACCGAGAGGTGGGCAGACAAGGCTCACACACTCCAGGCTGTCGAGGCGCACACTCTTGGAGGGAGGCAACAGCTGAAGGATCTTTACAAACAAGGTAGGTTTGGGCTTAACCACAAAGGAGAAGCACACCCTCAGAGATTTACGGCTGGAAGAAACCTCGCTGATGAGCTAATCTAAATTCTCCATCTAATGAGAGGCCTAGAGAGGTAAAATCACTCTCTCAAGTTCAGGGAGCAAGTCCAGGCCAGAAGTGAAACCCACATCTCAGTAGACCTTGTTCAAACTGTACTTTGTAATATACCACACATCCCCTCACAAAGAATTACTAAAGTGATGAATAAATAGCAATGTTTTAAAATGTATCATTATTAATGATGATTTTAATTGGCATAGTGTAAAAATTAAAGGTTTTCTTTCAGAATAAGAATAAATCAATCTTTCCAACCAGAAAAAAAAAGTGTTAAAAGTGACAAGGGATTTAAAAGCACAGAGCACCAAGACTGTTGCACTGAAACCAAACAGTCTAATTAATTTTTAAAATGGAGTGTTGAAATAGCTGACATGGTTCCAGGATGCTGATGGCTGAATCCCTTACATGCAGCCTTAGAAAAGAGATATATATGCTAGAGAAGAGGACTTGAGGAGATGAGAGAGGGAAAAAGAAAAGACCCAGGCATTTGCACAATCTTTACTAGGCCAAAGTTGAGCTCTCTTCCCGAGTTTGACTAGACAAAATGGAGGGAGAGGGGCTAAGGAAGGACAGGGGAGGAGAGCATCGTTTGCAACAACCATCCCATCATTCATATCCGTTCCGTTCAACTTTTCGAAGAGGCTCCTAATTTCGAGGCAACTGGAACCTTAGATAGTCTTAGGTCACAGCCAAGAGCACCTTGGAAAGCAAATGACCCTTTATGGTGATGACACTCCACACACTCGTACTGTACTTATGAAAGCTTATTGGAATGAAAGCTTATTGGATGGAAACGCTGAATACATGATGTGAATGATGGGATTTGGCTTTAGCTTATTTTAGTGGCTAGCTTTGTCAACCAGCTGAAAAGTTATTGCTCACATTTGTGACTGTGCCTGCCTTGTTTTATACCCTATGCAGGGAACACTGTGGGTGTAATTAGCTTTATTTATTATACGTGGATAGGAAGCTCGGGTCCCTTGTGTGAGAACTGTAGAGAACGGTGGGAACTTAACATTCGTGAGCTGGATGCACCCGGGCAGCTACACAGAAAACGTAGAGGCAGATTTTTTTTATCCTAATGAAAAAATAAGCAAAAACATCTGTAAGGAAATCATGTATAAAGCTACATTTATTAACAAATTCGTTTCCTAATGAAACACCATCTGCAAGCAACCCTCAGTTTCCACTTGATATAAATAGGTCTTTTACTGTTTTCAGATGCAGTTCACAGAAATGTCTTCTAAGTGCAACTGCAGAACACATCAGTCTTTTGTTTGTTTGTTTGTTTGTTTCCTGGAAAAATAGTGAATTAAGCTTTTAAACAAATCATTTGTTTAAAAAGCGTGCTCCCATTGAAAAGCTGACCTTTGGCAATAAAGCTGGATTTTATTAGTATCCTTTTTAGTTAGTATTTATTAGTAGCCTTATTATCGGTACAGAAATTCTAAGAAGCAAGGAAAGTTTCAAGGATGGGAAGTAATTAAAATGTCTCCACTATGTGCACAAGTGTAGGCACAGAAACAAATATGGGAGCCCACACACATGCACATTTCATTCCAATAATAAATAGTTTATGATCTCTCAACTCACTAATATCTTCATATCTGCTTATTCGTGTATCTTAGAATGTGTCTTTTTCCTGGTCATTCAACCCCCCACTCCGCCCAAATGCACTTCATGAACACACATCAGTCTCCTGTCACTTGAGTCAGGGAAAGAGCTGGGAAAACTCAAAGAAATCCTATGACTGCTCTATGGACGAGCCTTTTCAGTAATAACTCAAAATAATGCTACCACTCATTGTAGATGGTTACTTTGACCAGGGACCCAGAACCCCAGGCCTGGAACTCTTGGCGCCAGGGACTGGGGCTGAATTCTAATGCTAAGTGCTTTTGAAAAGTACATCAAGATTTAATAGGGTGAATTTCCAGACTCGTCAGTTTCAGCCACATCAATTCCATTAGGTTCAAAGTTCCATAAGGCCCCACCCTGTCTATATTTCTGCTCATGTTGTAATCTATACCCTTCTAAGTTCTCTCTTAGGCTGGCTAACTTCTCATTCCCTTTCCACTTATTTCTGGTTTTCACATTGCCCTTGAAACCTGTATATTCTCCTGACCTTAGGGCCCTAAGCTTCTCTCTACCCCTCTCTCAAATCCTTCCTTGAAACCTATAGTTTAAAATAAGTACTTTCTTCACTGATCTCTTCTCATTACTTCATTGCACCTGACCCATTTTTCAGACAAGGCTCTACCAAAGTCTATTTGTACCATCACTAAAGGCTGCGTACACATAGGTTGCTCCTTGGAGCATCATAACCAGAGCTGATGACAGCTCAGACTCTCTTTGGAAATGTACCTCTCATTGCTGTGCCCGAGCATTGAGGGAAAGCATGGAGTCGTTTCTGAATCTGGGTCAGCCATGTTGAGAATGTATAAGAGAGAGGATTACAGTGAAGTGGATCTCAGTGGGTCTGTGACCTGTCACTCTGCCAATGAGGTGTTGATACAGGAAAACAGCCTTCTCGATGGGCCAATGCTATTTCCAGACCAGTCCTGAGTTAAGAGCACTGCTGTGTAAAGAAAGAAGAGCAGAAGAGACCAGAGCAAGAGAAGGGGCAAGAATGATGTCCCACCTCCCACTAGGCTCCCCCTCTTTCAAAGTAGGTTGCTTTCTGGTTTTTAAGTATCACACTCCTGTATTAAGTCATCAGGTGGAAATTAGGATTAGGATTTCCAAATGACCATGCAGGACAAGAATAGAGTAAGACACAGGCAGACAGAGTACAATTAAGGAACTATAACTGAGGATGGATCTTCTAGCAATTGTTTACCTTTGTTCGTGTTACTTGATTAACATTATAGCTTAGAAAATGTAATCAAGTAACCATTTTTGAAGTTCATTCATTCAACAAACATTTATTGAGTATCTACTATGTGCTAGGCGATTGCTAGGCACTTGGGATACAGAGAAGAACGAGACAGTCCTTGCTCTCAGGGAGCTCACAGTCTAATAGAGGAGACAGACACATAAACGAGTAACTACCATACAATGACGTCAGTGCCAGCCAAGGTGTATATAAGGCGCTCGGCAAGCCCAGAGAAAGGATTTTGTCATTAAGCCTCGTGGAATCAGGGAAGCTTTCATGGAGAAAAGTGACAACCGAGTAGACTTGAAGGAGAAACAGGACTTCACCAGGAAGACAAGGGAGGGTAGGGAGAGACATTCTAGGCTGAGGAGACAGCAGGCACAAAAGCAAGGAAGCGTGACAAGGCAGGACATGATGGGGAACCACAGGTAGCTCTGTGTAGCTGAGATCTCATCTGCCTGTGAAGAAGTCGTGAAGTATGAGATCGGGAAGGGAGTATGAAATCAGAGAGTGAAGAGCTTTGTATGTGGGACTAAGAAATCTGGACTGTTTCCTGGAAGCAATGAGAAGGCATTGAAGAATCCAAAGCAGAGAGTGACATGGTCAGATCTGCCCACTGGATCAGCCTGGATGGAAGATGGTTTGAAAGAGAGGTGAGCCTAGAGGGAGGGACACCAGACAGGAGGCGGCCCAGGCAAGAGATGCTCACGGGCGCTTCGAAGGCGGTGAGGGTGAAGAGGTGACAGACTGGAGAGATACTTGGGAGGAAGCTTGCCAAGACCTGATGAATGATGATGATACAAACAGCAAGACCGCCTGAGAAATGAAACAATACTCGAAACATGCATTCAGAAAATCCAAACCAAGGGCCGCCGTCCTCCCTTCCTTTGTGTTCCCATCGTCCTCTGAAATCAGCACATCTGTTGAGTGCGAATAAAAGAAGAAGAGCCAGAGGGCACATATGGTCAGACTTCTCTAATTCAGACACCACTAACATGGACTCTGAAATAGTTCAGACAGACTGTCTGTGAGTCCTATTGAGTAAGAATTTCAACCTACGTTCTTCCTCCGTGTCTTTTCAAGCTTTTAGTCACCAGTAAAAGCAGTGGTTTCTTCTGCAATCAAGCGCTGGAGGTGCAGTAGACAGCCGCTGACATGGTGGCATCTGAGAGGCACCCAATATATGCCCCCCACCCAGGGGCCACAAGGCCTGAGATCCAATCATTAGCGATTCATTCCTTTGGGAGAGGCTTTGGTCCCTGGGAATTCTCTTTTATAAGGCAATGCTTCCTGAGATAGTTAAAACATTTAGTCATTCTAAACCCAGTGGGATTTTGGTTGAGCATAATGCTTTTGGCTTTGACAGAAGGGATCAAGGTAGTACAAGAGGGTTAGGTAGGCATCTGTAGAAGAAGGTGATGCAGAAGGGAAGATTGAGGGATACGGAAGGGAATGTTACGATCTTGCCAAGGAACAGCCCTGCAAGCACTCAAGAAACTACGATTCTTAAAGAATGCCTTCCACTTCCGGTTCCAGCAAATCACACTGTACATCCTTTTACCTTAAGGAACTTCTGTGTTTTATGTTTATGATACGCTATCAGTTAATGAAGGCCTAGGATGACTCACAGTCTTTTCATGTACCTCATCCTGCTTAGGACCAATGAAAATCTCCAATGTGATTGATTTGTACAGAATATTACTACAAATGCATTCACTGAAACTATTTTACAACTCCAACTTTTCATTCACTCAGACTGACCTTGTCTTTTGTCATTCCAAATTATGGAGATTTAACTGTATCTGCAGAGTGTTAATCAGTCAAGTCACAAGTGACAGAAGATCAAGACTCAGACTCTGACCTTGAAGAGTCTCATCTACAGCTCAAGAAGGTAAATAAGAGCTGCTTGGGAATACCTGATTATAGAGATTAGAGCAGTGAACTTAAAAAAAAAGAAACAAAACAAAACTTTAAAAATTACTTACTTCACTTGTTTGGAGAATCGTGAACTTTGGCAGTTTAGTCTTTGAACTGGGTGCACTGGGTTTGCCATCCAAGAGTGATCCAAATGACAGATTCCCAAAGCTGTTCTCGAATTCAATTGAAGGTTTCAGCGTGGGAGAGACGTCCGGGGCTTGGTCCTGACCATCCATGGGTCTGACATATGCGGTTGGTTTTTGCTGCCCCATGCTTGTTTTGCAGTAAACCCCTGGTGGGAAGTTTTGAACCACAAGGCCACTGCTGGGAGCTAATAAAGAGGAGGCAACTAGGGGAGACCCAGGCGCCTGCAGTGTAAATTCAGATTCTTCTGGTGAGTTGGACTGAAATATTTCTTTGAAAGTATCCCCTCCACTGGACTTGAGATTATTGTCTTCCTTTGCAGATGGGTTTGACTCTTCAACTGCTCCAACTTGAGGCTGTTCAGCTGGGTAGACAAAGAAGTCTTCCAGTCTGGCAGGGGGCTGGTCCTGTGTTGATGGCTGCATCTTGCTGGGCTGACTACCAGCCTGGCTGGCCGGTACCATGCTAGTGTTCTGACTATCTCGTGGCCAGTCAGGTTTTGACTTCCGGTTGCTGTGTATTAGAGTTGAATTCAGTATCACAACAGAAGGTGGAGGCATTGGTGCCGAGGAGTGAGTGCTCTCCTGATGAGATTGGATCATTCGGTTCTTTTGTTCTGGAAAAAAGCTTGGTTCAGTTTTGTTGATGGGAGTCTGGGGCACGGAACTCTTTGGGATTCCCACTAGATGATTCTGATTAGAATGGTTAGTTAGCAAATCCTTCATTTCGTCATAGTTTCCCAGCGTGTTCTGGACTCGGTTGGCAAGTGCATCACCTTTGTTTGTCTAAAATAACAAAAAGATGGGGGCGGGAGGAGAGAGAATGAATAGGTTTGTGTTTCCTAATGTTAATGTTTCATACAGATGTCCTAAGTAGGCTAGCATATAGGGTTCTTTAAAATTCTATGCTGCCATATAATTTCATACATTTCATGCGCCATGTAAGAGAAAAAAAATCAATAACACTATTGAAAGAGCCTCTTGGAATGAGCTGTGTGATGAACGTCTGTATACTCCCTGGCCTGTTCTTAAACACGCTCATTGGGAGAAAGTTTTAAATTACGTTGCTTACGAATTTTATTAGTAAAATAACTTATTTTAGGTCCGGTGAGTTGAACTGTACATTCTACACTGTGATAAACAACTTCTGCTTACTGATCATTGGAATTATAATAGAATGTTCGACTTATATTTGTTCTTGACATGTCAGCCCTTTGTGCTATATTATACCATGAAAAAGCCTTAGCCCATTGGATAAGGAAGTCAGTTACACTGTGCTGTCATGACTACATTCAGTTTAGAAAAGGCAATGGGCTTAAACAACATTGAATTGAGCTAACTTATGACTAAAGTGAATCCAATTCCTTTTAATCAAAGACTGCATAAATTACTGGTGTCTGCCTACATATTCTGGGGGCAACTGTGTTTGCATATTGATGATTCATACTCGTTTACTTTGAAATGGTGCAAACTGTTCATCAACAGTGACTCAAGCTCTCCTCTGTCTTTTCAAGGGTTTAGAAAAATGTATTCAAGAATTTAAACTGTTGGTTAAGTGAATCAAAACAAAGTCCGATTTTCAAAGTTGGCAACTACATCATTCTATGGAGAATCAACACAAGGACTTTTTAGTATTCTCTTTACCTGCTAAAGGTGTTATCAAAACCAGCTGCTGAATTCAGAAGGGCAAAGGGCTGCTTTGTGTCTAGGCTGCGCTATCCTGGCCCAAGATGTTGCAATGAAAGAAGGCTACCAGCATCCATGGAGCCATCTGGCAGCAGAGCCAGCACCTGGGGAAGACAGCCACCCTGTGTAGCCTCCATGTCCCACGAGTCATAGGCAAGCTCTCCATGCACAGGAGGGGGTGACCACCTCCCCACTGGTACAACCTCCACTGAAGACAGATGTTTAACATCTAAGGTTGCTCACACGCCCTTAACACCTGGTGTGGAGCCCAGGCTCCTGGGGTACACAAGGTGTGTGCCTATTCAAGCCTGGCATCTCAGGCTAAACCTAGGATGTATGGCTGCGTGCTGCTCTCTGTATGTCAAGATGGGAGAGTGTGTGGATGAATGGAGGGTGAAGTGCTGGAAATGGATGAAATCACCCAGGGAAAGGAAATGAAGGATGAGAAGATCAGGCTCAGGAGAGAGCCCTGTGGAACATCAACCTTTAAGGGACTAGGAGAAGAGGAGGACCCAGCAAAGGATACAGAGAAGGAGCAACCAGAGGGAATCGAGCTGGGAACCTTGGCCTTGTCATTACCATAATCCCCACATACTGTGTATAGCATTCAACTCGGGTCACGGGGCAAATCATATTTAAAGGCTAAGGAAAAGCATGCTAATGATATGCTAAGAGGGCTCCATGGGGGATGGGGAGTTTTAGAAATCAAATAAATATATGTCAGTTTTAGTTTTCTTATCCTCAGGAACATCTTATATTGCATCACATGCAACCTTGGTGCTGAAGGAGTGATTAAACAATTACAGTTCCATATAATCCTCAGCTGAATAATCACTCCATTTTCAGAGGTACATTTGAAAGGCATAATTGAATAGGTAGAGAAGGGTAGAAATCACTTTTATTCCCTGAAAGTCCCTAGGTTTGTCAGTTTTCATGGCAGAAATTACTTTTCAGCTAAGGCAAGAATAAACTCTTTGTATAAAGCAGTCTCCTTCAACGGAGGTGCCCAAGGAACCGTTTGGGCAGCAGCCAAAACCGGCCTCTCTTCAATCCCTAAATTAAAAAACAAAGAGATTTCATTGTGGTCAGGGCCCAGTAGAATTTGATGCAAGTTGTAAATACTTGCAGGGTTGTTCTGGTCCCTCAAATAGTTTACCTCTTGGACCACATGATGGCCTGATAAAAACTAATACCTGCTATCTTCAGGATCTGACCCAACAAAGGGAAACAACACCATTTCATTTCCTATTTTTAAATGCCTCCATTTATATTGTCCCCTTTAATGAATTAAGACATGCTTCCTTCCATTAGACAAAGAGAATTCTATAACCTTTCCCTTTTTGCCTTAGCTACCAGGAAGCTCAAAGTTATTGACCTTTCATTGACAGTTCATTGATCTTTACCGAAAATTCTTTGAACTTTCATTGAAAGACAGTTCTAGAGAATCAGAAATTTGCCCCCAGATGTCACAGAGAACACCACAATACCTCAAAGTTCTGAGAAGTCATTCACTCTCTCTGGGCCAACATCATCAGGACCCAAGAACCTCAAGGCGCATTTGTTTTCAAGCAAGCTAGTCACATCCCTGTTCATATTTCAGCAGTAAATAAAAGGGACATGTTCATCTTATCTTCAGTGGAGAGACCCTGCTTAGGTTTTAACGTCTCTTCATTTCGGTTTACTGTTTTAATGATCTAGGTTTCTGATGCATGCTTAGAATTTTTTTCCACCTCTAGGTTTTAAAATATGCTTGAAATTAGGAGAATTTCTAAGCTGGCCAATGTCTAAAACTGTTGTCTACATGACTAAAATTAGACGAAAATTGAAAGCTCTCCAAATAAGTCTAGAAAATCCACCTCCTACTACATAGGGTCTACTACAGTTATGATTTCTTTTCCAGCACAAAACTATGAGCTTTTCTTCAAGGTCAGAGACTACCTTTTATTCATCTTCATGTCCTCAACACTTAGTGCCATGTCTGATGCATCCCAGGTACTCAGCAAATTGTTGCTGAATTGAACAGAATCAAATTATATAATTCATACCCTGTCTATATCAATAAAGGATTTGCAGTGGCTTGGAGTAAAGGGTACATAACCAGAAAAGCAAAGGTTAAGCTAACTTGGTTACTGTGACTGAACGTCAAATTGAACTTTGAGCTTCTTGGTAGCTAAAGGCCAAAAGAAAAAGCTCATAGCTTATAGAATTCTCTTGTCTGATGGCAGGAAGCACATCCTAATTCATTAGATGAGATAAACGTTTGCCGGATACTGAAATGTGAAAAGGAATTCTTCTCATTGGTTCGGTTACCAGGTTACGAGAACCTCTGAACAGTAAAACAAGTTGTTTTTTCAGCACCAATTTTACAGAAGATGCAAAGACGTTCTTCACGTGGCTTTTCCTTATGATGACTAAAAAGCAGGAGCACTGTGTTAAAGTCTAACTCGGTGAAGGCACGTCTGCACGTGGAGTTAGGGGGCCAAGTTAATAGGTGCAACCGTAGGGCCTTCCTGTACGCTAATGGCATATGGGGTGGAGCTGGGATAACCTGGGGGGATGAAGGGAGGTCAATTCCCTTCAACTAGCTTCCTCACACAGCAATTGTCAAAGAGGGACTTGTGACCAGAATGACATAGCAGATAGTTCAAGGCTCAGTTCACTGGTGACACTTTCTGAGTGCTGATTGAAGGAAGATCCGTAACAGACATGCTGTGGCTACAAGTAGCAATTACCATGGTCATTCTAAAACACACACTGGTAAATTCAAAACACTCATGAGGCTGGGTTAGGCACAGAGGACACACAGACACACAGCCTCAAGAAGCCCACCACTCAACAATCTCAAAATAATTAACAGGGCTTCCCGGGTGGCGCAGTGGTTGAGAGTCCGCCTGCCAATGCAGGGGACACAGGTTCGTGCCCCGGTCCGGGAGGATCCCACATGCCGCGGAGCGGCTGGGCCCGTGAGCCATGGCTGCTGAGCCTGCACGTCCAGATCCTGTGCTCCGCAACGGGAGAGGCCACAACAGTGAGAGGCCCGCATACCGCAAAAAAAACAAACAAACAAAATTAACAATACAGACCAGGTCGTCAGAGTCAACTCTCTGCCTTCCCAAAACTGGAGGTGGGTAACTGTCAACCAGTTTTTAAATTTCTCAAGATGTCAATATAAGATCCACTGGCTAGAAAACCCAACAGGGCCTTAAATACATTTATGTACACCTACATGCTGGACGCTCATCATACACCATAGCAACTTCTGGTTCACACTAGATCGTCTTCTTCATCCTCCCGAGTCTTAAAAACCTTTTTAAGGAGCAAGGGATTCTTAGCAGTCCTGATTGCACATTATAAACATGGCAAAAATGGAAATTTAGCCATTTCAATCAACGATAGGCTTCTTTCAATTTGGCCAATTCTTTACTTCCCATTCTTGATAATTGGTTGATTCCTTAAAGGTAACCTCACAGCCATTATTTTCTAAATAATCACAATTTCTCCATCATCAAGGACATGCATTTTCCAAGTATTTTCAGGCATAAATTACATGTCTGGTTTGTGGCTTATGACTAACGGCACTCCTTCACTTAAGCTTTTGGCCTCTTATTACTTCGGGAAATGCAGAGCTGCCTCAGTTTGCTTCTCATGTTATCTACAAATCAGTAATATAATTTCATTGCAAGACCATTGTGCTAGGAGACTATTGTACCATGGTACTTCTTTTTAATAAAAGTAGCAAAATAATTTAAGTTTTGAGGTTCATTTTTTTCTTTTATTTCATTGTGGCTAATATATGTGATTTAGTAATTCCTTTTTTTTTAATTCAAATATTTTTACAGTTAATCTCGCTAAGCTGTAAGTTGTTATTTCTTTCTCTAATTATAATAATGCTAATACCTTGAATTTGTATAGCACATTATGGATTTTAAAGCAAGGTTTCCGCGGATTGTTTGACTTGACCCTCACAATCACCGTGTGAGTCAGCACAGCCGTTCTGGTCTCCTCTGGCTTCTACCGGCCCTGACCCAAATGACCTTGGATAAGCAACTTAATGTCTCTGCGCCTTGGTTTCCTCATTCTTGTTGAGCTGTGAAGAGCTATAAAATGTCAGTTGCTGTTGTTGTTATTATCAGTTATTTTTTCTAGCAGCTACTATTATTCACTTCAGAGAAAAGGAAACTCTAGGTCAGAGAAATAAAGTTTCTTCCCCAAAGTCACACAGGAGGTAAGCTTATCGGGTCTTTTGACTTCTTGTCGAGGATAAACAGCTTCCTGTTACAGATATGGAATCACACTTATGCGGATATGAAGCTGCAGAGAAGCTCACCTCAAATTCCTCATGGGAAACACTGGGAAAATGCATACCCATTTGCTGTAAGGACTAAACAAGCACATGAAGAAAGCTCTAGCACGGCTCCTGGCACACAGGAGGCACTTGGCACATGCCAGTTCCTCACCCCTCCCCATCTTTCCACACTAATCTAGACACGTCCAATGGCTTCACATTTTTCACACACTTCTGAACACATCCTTTTCAGCAGCACAGCACAAACTCAGATTTCAAAGCGACAAAAGCAGCCACAAAGGGATGTTACCCACCAGCACCCCAATCTAGGGGTGGTCAACATTCTTTCCATTCTGGGAGTGGTAGAGATGAAGCCAAGAAGGAAAAGAAATCAGCCAGGACCATGAGAGATCACCATTTCTTCTCTCTGCCAAGAAAGGGCAGTGGGTCCTAGGGACTCATGCTCATTGGCTAGTTTCTGAACTACCAAAGCCATCGGATAGGCGATCGGGCCTTGTTTTAGGATTTGGAGCGGCAACAAGTTTCCTTAAAGTCCTGATCAACCACCAGCAATTTTGATTTCTAATTTGGTAGGCATTCCTACCACAACCCTCAGGAAGAGCTGTGGTAGGAATGTCCTCATTTCTACCGGTGGACCACAGGCCAGCTCTAGAATTCCCATTGCCACTGGCATGTCCAGATACGCCAAGGGTGTCCACACCAGTCCAGGTCTAGGGAGCTTTTAGAGGTGTCCATGTGTTCTAGTATCATGCTATGGGGGAAAGGAGAAGCATACTGCCCAGTGATCTCCCAGGAAACCCTGAACATGTACACAGCACAAGATGGCAGTCAGTCATCAAAGCAGCAGTGAAAGAAAGAGAATTACCAGGTCATCAACTGTTAGCATTATTCCTTTCCTTCATAGTCTTGACTCCAAAACAAAGCCTCTTCCCCATCAAGTAGCATAAAGGCACCAGGCTACTAACCACACACAGACCTGGCCCTGCCCTAGACTAATGCTCCCATCTGTGTCTGTACCTGATGTACTCTTGTCCTATCAAGACAGATGACTTTTGAAAATGACAATGTTGATAACAGGTTCTTTAACTGCCTACTCAAAACTACACTACTCACATCTAAAAATAGATACACATCTATATTACAGGCTTGTTAACGAGAAATGGCATTTACCTTAAAGGTACAAGACCATTCATTCAACAAGACTTAAAATTATAAAGGGGGAAATAAGCCAAGGGTTCTACACCTCATTATAGTGTTAAGCATGGAGTAGATATTGAATTTTCAGAATGAGCCCTTTGAGTAAAGCTCATTTTTCTAACCCCTCCGAAGATAAGAGGTAAAACTCATCTGCTCACTCCTCTTTCTCAAGAAGGGATGAGGCATCTATCATCCTTTGACCTCTCTTCCACTTTCTAGAAAATATGGAGGCCACAGCTTCTTATCGTGCCCCCAATCTTCCTTCCACTCTCCTGCTTTCTCCTCATCCTAACATTCCATTCCCATCTTCCTCCCCAAGGCTCATCACTCTTCACATGTTCTCAGTTTTGTATTTTCTCATCTCCTCTGGGACCCTGCTCTGCTCACCATCACCTCTCCCTCCTGTGTTTCACCCTCGCCTTCCCCACTGACACTGGTTCCTTCCCATCAATCTCTAAACATGTTCACGTTTCTCTCCCCTTAAAAAAAGCTTCCTTCCAAATAATTGTTCCCCTTTCGTTCTAATGTATCTTCCTCCCTCCATACAAAGACTCCCTGCAAGATCAAGTCTACATTCACTGCCTCTCTTTCTTTATTTCACCTTTTCCCATTTACTCCCCAACCCACAATGACTACCACCATCACCAAAGAAAACGACTCTCCCTTTCACCCCTTAAATGTTGCTGCTCCTCAAGGTTCTCTCTTTGTTCTTCTCACCCAGCCATCTGGCTTAGTGATAATACCCATTCTCACAGCTTCCACTGCCACCTACATACTAACACCTAACTCTCTCTCCTGACCACTCTCTTTAGCTCCAGATCCACACACCCCAAGCCTACTGGATATCTCTCCCTTGACATCCACTGGCATCTTAAACCCATCATGCTCAAAGCAGAATTCATTACCTTTTCTCTACAAGCACCAACCGTGTTGTCCTCCTGAACAACCTGTTATAACACCAGCCTCCTCAAGTCTAAAAGGTCGGAATCGTTCATTCCTATTGCACACACCCCACCTCCAGGCAGACACCTGTCCTATCACTTCAACTTCCTGGCTCTACTCTAAATCCAGCCTGCCATGAACCCCCCTCAGCCAACGACAATAGCTTCTTTATCTGCCTCTAGTTTCCTTTCCCTCCAACCCACCACTCTCCACACTTCCAACATCATCTTTACAATTCTTTGTCTGTCCCAACCACGTCCTAACTTTAAAACTTGCGATGACCTCTCTTCATGTACAGACTCATGTCCAAACTCTTTGGTACGAGGTAGGAAGTCTTCGGGCATCTTTCCCCTGCCTACCTCTTCAGCAGTTACCATGAGGTCATGCCCTCACTCATTCGTGATGATCTCTGCCACTGGACAAGGAATTCCTTGAAGGCAGGGACTACGTCTTATTTCCCTTTGGACACTAGTCTAAGACGTGGCTGGCACATAGTGGGCCTTCAATAAATCCTTGTCAAGCTAACCATATCTCTACGTGCACACATTCAAAGGCAGTATAGAAATTAAATCAATTGAGATAGGAAAAATGAATTATTAAGGATTATACTATTATTGACAACTTGAAAACTAATAGTCTCTTTGTCAGACTTACCAAATTTGGAAGGCACCTGAGTGTCTCAATCAAGAGCTGCTTGCTTAGTCTGAACAAGGCACCAGGACTCTGGTCTCACTAGTCACCAATCCAGACAGCGTACTGTCTACCCCAGTCACTGTCTCCTAAACGGTGCTCTTCTAAGATCACAACTCTTGAACATTTCCTCTATTGTTGTTTTACCTCTTACATCATTTGTGTTTCATTACAGAAAATTATACTGCTAGTAAATTTCAATAAAAACCAACCAGCTGCCAGCAATTCACCAAGATTCTTCTCGCAACCCCACCCAAAATAGAAAGTTCAGAGGCAGTCACTGTGAAATCAATACTTGTAGACATAGAAGTATGATCATTATTGGAGCTACACACTAGCCAGAATACCACTAGAAAATCAACCTAGCTACACTACCTCTTCTGGTTGAGGCAATCTGCTAACCCGTGATTATTAATCACCGGGAAAAAATGACTGGCTATTCCCTTTCTCCTAGAACAGTGATTTTCAAAGAGCACTCAAACCACTGAACAGCTGCTAACAACCTAAAATGGAAACAGAAAGCAGTGGCCTTGCCATGGATGGCACTGACTGGGAGGAAAACAGACATATCCACTGACATTCTGATGAAGGCTTCAGGGGCTGCCACGCTGATAATCAAAGTGAGACAAAGTGTCAGGGGGCACTCCTTGCTGTAGGTAGTGCTGGACAGGAAAGAATTCTTTGGAGACAGGAAGTCTCATAAGTCCCTTGCAAATCCTACTGTGTTCCCCCAAGAAGGTGGGCTTTGTCTCTGAAGACTTCCTCAGAAACTTGTCATTGCCCCCAATACAACATTATGTATATATTTCATTTGTAAGATATATTCTCCTGGAGATGATTTGGGTGTTTTGAAAATAGATTAAATGTTGATTAGTGCATTCAAAAATATAACAAGCAACCATTTTCCAGAAAGATAAATTACATACATATTCAGCTACCTTGTAGGGCTCCCCAAAAAGATCAAAGCCTGAAGAAAAGAGATCGTCTTCTTGCTGGACTTCTTGATTCCTCCGCTCCCATTCCCTTTTCTTAAGGGCACTACGGTCTTGTTCATAGTGACTGACATGCAAAGAAAAAGACAAAAGGAGACAAAGATGAATTAGTCATGTAAGTTATTTAGATCTCCCTTGTTATCAATAAGGAGAAAAAACATAAAACAAGCCGAGGCTACCCAAACTGATACTGCATAGAGAGCAGGCCTCCTTTTCTTTATTCTCAATGGGTTTACGACCCTGACCAGTTCTTCAGAATACAGAAGAAAACAGAAACTTGCTTATTAGAAACTGTACTCATGACCACTTAAGTATGACATAATCCTCTTCCCTTGTCCTTGCTTGATTACTACAGGCAATTACTGCAGAGTCCCCCAAAGTCAGTCCACTGCACAAAAAAGTACTGAATTCAGGTTGCACTGTGTTGCCAACTGCCTAGGGCTCAGAATTCACAGATGTCACGAAGTCCTAAGGGAAAGGAATTATCAAATATGTTATTGTGGATAAACTGGAATTCTGTCCTGGGCCCACAGCCAGTGTTAGCCTGTGGTGATGAAATCAAAGGAGAGGGAATTCCCTGGCGGTCCACTGGTTAGGACTCCGAGCTTTCACTGCAGGGGTCCTGGGTTTGATCCCTGGTCTGGGAACTAAGAATCCCGCATGCCATGTGGGGCGACCAAAAAAAAAAAAGAAAAGAAAAATCAAAGGAGAGTTTAAGAACATCTTCAGAAGTCTACAAAAATCCAAGTCACCCAATCAATCACACTCTTTTTTGTTTTGTGGGAAACTGTTCACAAAGAAAGGGGTCTGGCTTGACCAACAAACTATGAACAATGAAAAGAGGTGTAAAAACCTTTGGAGGACCTTAGGGCACAAATGTTTTATAAACACTGTGTAACCCTGACTCTCATGACATTTCAGGCTTTCCCATTGGAGGATCAGTACAAAAGCTTCCAGGCTATATCTAAGATATATTCTGGGTCCTTGGATTTTATAGAATGGAATGCTTCCTTATTAAGAAAACAATTATTTTCTTCATCATGCAAGACTATGCATACTAAACCATAATCTATAAGTCTACAGTAGTGGATTTTATTTTGTTCATTGGGTTCCCCCCTGCTTTTGATTGTAATTCCATTCAAAGTGAGTACATATATACTGGGAAAATTTCAAATATAAATGTACATAAAATGCCTAGCAGGTGCTGTATACCTGTTGCTTTCCTTCCCCATGTTAATACAGGTATCCCCTGCTTTCCAAATGTTTGCAGTAAGCCACTTTTACGAGAGACCTGTGTTAGTACCTTTTTTCGCTAACGACAAAAAGAATCCAAAGAGGATTTTCTCTTTTACAAAAAACATCATTCCCTTACTAACACAGGCCTTTCTTAAAAGCAAAGTGGCATAATGAGAACTTTCAAAAATTGGGGGGATACTCTTCACTTTTACACCATTTTGCTTATGAAAGTTTTCATAGGAACGCTCTACTTTCGGCTAGCAGATGAAACCTGTAATGTCATGTGAAGACTTAATTAGGTAATTGACATGCAAACGAACATAATAGCTAAAGGAACTATAAGAGATATACTGATATAATATATAAGCACAGTTGACAGGTTTTGAATACATTCCAAACCTTAATACCTATCATTGGTAGCCTAGTTTGCTCATGAGTATCATAATGTTAATTTACAAAATAAGAGCCCAGAGCATGCGATATCCATGGCAGCTTAACTTGATATTGATATAGATGGAGTGTAACAGGTCAATACACCTAACCATCCACCTTTCTCCACAGGAATACGTGAACTGACAAATTCTAAGTGACCTTGATAGCCTTACCTCCCGGATAAACAGCACTTCATTTCCCCATCTAAAAATCGTGGCAACATTTATAGGATGTTTACATGGCCATTATCCTTTCATAATGCAAACCATGCCAGATACAGAAGAGCTCACCGGATCACTCATAGGTATGCCCAGCAGATGTTAGCACCGTCTGGGAAAATCAAAGACACGCCAGAGCTCCACCCAAAGCCCAGGCCTCACATCTGGGCCCCGCCTGGTCAACAAAGACGCGGAGTCCAGGTGCTACTGAAAGCCAGCCCATCATTCATAGTCCCAGATGCCATCCACAGGTGTTACGTTTGTTGGCATCATCTGTCATTCCCATTCATGAGTTGAGATCAGAACCCCAAACAGCTGCCATGTGACTCAATGTCTCTGTGTTGGAGGCTGATGTGGAGTCAACAGTAACATCTGGGGTCCATGAAGCGTGGAGCACAAGACTCACCCTCAGCATCATACACTGGCCCTGTGTAACCTGAGCCCATCGTCAGTTTGCCGAAATGTAAGAACGATGGGGTGTCAGGAGTGGGATGAGGGGACAGGCTAAAGCAATATTTAGTGGGGGTGGGAAGCTGGGAAGCGGGTTTGCTGCAGCCATGATGCGCCATACAAACATGAGAGCAGAAGCCTCATGCTTGCAAGGAATGCAAGCAAGATGTCAGTTTTCCAGCTCTCTGTTCATGCCTTGTACCTGACACCCCAGAAGGACAGTCCCGGGGATCCCATTTCATTGTCCCATGAGGAGAACCAAAGGACTTTGGTCTCCTGGCTTTGCAAACTACCTTCCTCCTCCTCTGAGGGCAAGATAATTAAAACCCGAAAGGAAAGAAAGGAAGAGAAGAAAGGAAACGTGCTTCAACACACATGAGAACCCTTCAAGCAGCCGGCAGTCAGGGCGCTTGGGGCTTTCGACCCAGGTTGGATTTGTGAGAAGGCTCTTGGCTGCGTTTTGCATCAGTTCATTAAGCTACCAAATTCCAGACGAAAAATCGGAAGAGCAGATTGAGCGTGCACATGGGTGTTATCTGCTGCATTTTTTAACACATATAACAAAGAACAGTTAATTCTCGTATCTCTGGTGAGAATGAACTTAATCTCCATAGAGTTTCACTGCTCTTGGAAGGCAACCAAATCTCTCCTGTTTTTTCCTTTTTCGCTCAGCAGGGCGTTGCACTGAAAGCTTCACCGGGCGAAGTATAATGAGGAACGAACTACAGGGTGATGAGGTTTTCACAGTGCAGCACGTCACTGATTTCTGACTGAAACCAAAATGACTAATTTGGAGCACCAGCTAATTAAAACCCCAGCTAGGTATTTAGCCTCTTGTTATACCTACTGCTGTTTATAATTATGAGGACCTCTTTACCTACTCAATTAAAGTTCTTTGGTTTCAGGGAGGTTGTGTTTGAACCTGCGAGCCCTGCAGAGGCCACAGGAAAGCTGATGTCTGTCCCCTGATGATCTGATGCCCCTTTACACTCCCGGGCTGGTTTTCCAACGAAAAAAAAAGGGGTCCATGGCCCACGAGGAAATGCTCAAGCCAGAAATCGGAATTCATCACCATATTACTGGTCTGAACAATTCAAGTTTCTTCACACTGATTAGGACACTAGTCCTCTTGGTGTGAAAACTCACTCATATTAGGAAGTTGAGCCCCAAAGTGCAACTCAAGGACTCTGCACTCTTAGCAAGTGAGAATGTTCTTCCAACTGTTTCCTATAGGATAGAAGGAAATTTGGCATGTTATGGTGACACTGAACACTCAAAACCCAGGGGGAGGGGCAAATCAGGGATATGGGACTAAGAGATACAAACTACTACGTATAAAATAGATAAGCTGCAAGGATATATTATAGAGCACAGGGACTAGAGCCAATATTTTATAATAACTATAAATGGAGTATAATCTATTAAATATTTTTCGCCTCCGTTGGGTCTTCATTGCTGTGCGCAGGCTTTCTCTAGTTGCGGCAAGCAGGGGCTGCTCTTTATTGTGGCGTGCAGGCTTCTCATTGCGGTGGCTTCTCTTGCCACAGAGCATGGGCTCTAGGAGCATGGGCTTCAGTAGTTGTGGCTCGCAGGCTCTAGGCACGCAGGCTTCAGTAGTTGTGGCTCACAGGCTTAGTTGCTCCGCGGCATGTGGGATCTTCCCGGACCAGGGATCGAACCCGTGTCCCCTGCATTGGCAGGCGGATTCTTAACCACTGCGCCACCAGGGAAGCCCTCTATTAAAATTTTGAGTCACTATGTTTTACACCTGAAAGTAATATAATATTGTAAATCAACTATATCTCAATTAAAAAATGCATTTACCCTTCAACCTAAAAAAAAAAAAAAAACTCAATTTACGCTTCATTGACCAAAGGCCTTTGTTTTCTGTCTGTACAGCCTATCTTTTGGGGTTTTTTAAAAAATATTTATTTATTTATTTGTTTGTTTATTTATTTTGGGCTGCACCGGGTCTTAGTTGCGGCATGCAGGCTTCTTAACTGCAGCATGCATGCGGGATCTAGTTCCCCGACTAGGGACTGAACCCGGGCTCACTGCATTGGGAGTGCAGAGCCTTACGCACTGGACCACCAGGGAAGTCCCTCAGCCTATCTTTTTGGAATCCCTGCTTCACTGACATCTCCACTAGCTGATAGAAAAAGGACAGAAAGAAGAACAAGTTCCATTTAACTATACATTTAACTCACCAAGGCCTTGAGTCACGTTTGGTTTGAGGTACGTGGGTCCACTTACACGTGGATTTTTTCAATAGTAAATAGTACAGTGCCACACAATCCACAGGTAGTTGAAACCGAGGTTGGTTGAATCCACGGGTGCAGAATCGCAGATACTGAGGAACCCGTGGGTACAAAGGGCTGGCACCCCTAAGCCCACGTTATTCAAGGGCCAACTATACCCTGTTACTCCAATGCAAGGCGGTGACAGTGAGAAGCTACTCTCTAGAATGGGTCTTTTATATTAGCTCTGATTTCACCCACCCATCGGTCTCCCTGGCCTCCAATAACAGAGAGCCTGCCCTCTTAACACAGGAGGAACCTACGGCCCTCTGGGGATGAAGGGAGCCATCCCAAGGCCTCATCAAGGTAGTGGCAAAGGAAGATGCCAACCTGTGTCTCTTCCATCTTCAAGTTCAAGTGATTTCTTCTCCTCCTCTTCTCTTTCTCTCAGATATTCTCCCATCCTCATCCTTAAACTTGATCTTAGACTCAAGCAACTCCCATTTTCATCATTAGAAGCCACAGGTACATTCATGGGGAGATAAAAACCCAGGACACATGTAGCTTCACTGAGATTGAGGAAGCTCAATTATGCCGTCTTCATTAGCTCACGGCGGCAGGACACCAGGCTGATCATGCTGGCTAGTCTTTTAGAAGAGACACTGTCGCCATCATCTAGTTCTGGTCCCTTCATTTTCCAGATGAGGAAATTGAGCTCAGAAAGGCAATGGGCCTCGCAGCAGGTTTGTGGCAGAACTAGGAGATGGGAACTCGGGTATTCTGCTTCCCGAACTAGTTCTCTTCCTAATACCCCATGGTTTGTCCCTTCTGACTCTCATGCTTCCATCACACTCAAGAATAAATATTAGTCTCATTTGCACTCTGTTGGTCAACTTTCCTTAGGATTGTATTTTATTAGAAATTGTCAGTAGGGAAAAACTTTAGGAACTTCATTTGGTTGCGAGTATAGAAAAACCATTAGTTTCCTTACACCAAAATGTACAGAACCTAAAGGGATTGTAAAAATTAACTACATATGTGGGAAGAAGCTGAGCAAATGAGAGTAAAAACCAATCTAAGTCCATTTGGTTTGTATATTTCATGAAGTATAATCATCATTGCTTACCTAATTTGGTTATTGTACAAAGCTAGTTGGGGACACACTAAAAAAAAAAACACTGATATTTTAAAATGACACGTTTGTTTAAAAATACTGCTAACTAATACAGGATTTACGGTAGTAACAATGTAAATGAAAGTAAATAACTCAGTCTCACTTGTTTTCTAATCCAACTGGCACTAAAACACCTTTATTTTGGCTACTATCTCTGTAAAAGCATAAAAATACATATTTAATTCACCCAAGGGACAAACATAAGCTATAACTCACTCCTTCTGGTTCTCCTGAATGAATTTTTGCCTTCTATAAAATGTGTAGATATTTATACTTACTACATGTTCCAGAATTCCAAGTGGTACTTTTTTTAAAAATATCTAGCCCTGTTTTGAATTTCACACTGACCTAATGTCTGTATAGCTTCTGTTCGTTAAAAAAAAGAAAACCTCTGCTATTCAATACCTTCAAAATCCCCCCCAAGTTAAATCCTTATTTTATCTGCTAATAGCCATGAGCACTGCAGTGTAAAGTGCTAACTCCCAAACTATTCTAAGAAGCTAAAACCAGGCCATACTTATTTTGCACATATAGGGAAGACACACGAGAACCTTGGATCTGGGGATGTGAGTATGGCCTTGGAAAGGAGTTTCTGTACATCAGTAGAACCTCTACTGATACATACAACCATACATACAACTCTGCATACAACCACTGTCTTCAACAAATGAATTCTCTCCCCACAGACACTGGCTCTCATTAAAAAGAAAAAAATCAAGATGGGAATGAAAGCACAGAAAACACACAAGACATTTACTTTTCACATCTGTCAGCTGTCCAGCCAGTCATGCCAATTTCTTTAGGTCTTAGGGAAATGGGCCAGTGCTCATTCTGAGAGCTCCCTTAAATCTGTGCTTTTGAAAACTATGTATTACCAACAGGGGAATATTAAACCTGTTTCCCTCCAGGGCACCTTAGGGATATCCCATTCCCTCTACTTCTGAAAATGGAAGCAGATTCAGCTCATCCAGGAGGCTTGTCAAATCATCCTCCAGTGGGGTCAGGCAGACATTCCAAGAACCACTCCTCTTGTTTTGTTTTTGTCTCACCTCCTCTCCTTCTCTTCTGCTCCCCACCCTGTTTTAAAAATTATTATAACACCTCTATTGAGATATAATTCACAAACCATTCAATTCACCCATTTCAAGTATACAGTCAGTGGTTTTCAGTATATTCACAGAGTTTTGCAACTATCACCATGATATAATTTTAGAATATTTTCATAACCCCCAAAAGCAGCCCTGTACCTTTTAGGAATTACCCCTGCCCTGAATCCTCCCTTCCATCCCAGCCCTAAGCAACGGCCACTAATCTATTTTCTCTCTGAATGAATTTGCTTATCCTGGATATCTTATACACATGAAATGATACAATATGTGGTCCTTTGCGCCTGACTTCTTTCACTTATCAAAATGTTTTCAAGGTTCATCCACGTTGTAGCAATGGATCAATACTTCACTCCTTTTTTTAGTATCTGAATAATATTCCACTGTATGGATATTCCTGGTCCTAAGTTACACCATGCTCATTAAAAGGGTTCAATCTCGTGAGTTGATAATGATTTAACTGGGGTTCTCTATGTCTCCCATTAGACTTTTTACTCCTTAAGGGAAAGGTCCATGGCTCCTAAGTCACTGACAGCACGCTACAGGTGATCACAGCAAACCTTCTTGTATATAAATAAGCAATGTCAAATACAGGTATTGAGAGGAAGACACTTTTAAAAAGTGTTTGACTGAAGTTTAGGGCAAAACTATTTTGGCTAGCCTACCAAATTCCCCAAATGATGCAATACCTCTAAGAAATACCAAATACTCAAGCTGCAAAGATAATTGAATATATCTAGGAATGGTAAAACAAAAACAAAAACCTAGTGAAAACCAAACCTGACACCAACCAAAGAAACAGGTTCTGTTATTTCTAAAGAAGTTCATAGTGTGTCCAGAAATGATGGTAGCCAGATTCTTTGTAACTCTTTCACTTACAAGTCTCTTGATCATTAATAACTCATTTTATATTTCTAAGCCTCAGTTTTGTCATGTGTAAAATGGGAGTTCCTCTTCATGTGGTTGATACCAAGGTTAAGTGTGATAGTGAACAAGGAAGGCTTCCGTAAGCTGGTAATGGCTGCTCACATGAGATCGTTGACACCATGGTCAGGGTCAACATGATCAGGATCTACTTTCATCCCACAAAGCTCCACTCTGCACATTAACTCGTGTGCTCCTCAGACACCCCTGATAAATTAGCAAGACAGGTATTAGTATTCCATCTAAAGATGGAAAACTGATGCTCAGAAAATTGTTCCAGCCTATGAGAACTGCATCCAGGACACCGCTCACCTGATTTCCCAACCCAGAGCTCTTTCAAAAAGTCTAAGATGGGCTTCCCTGGTGGCGCAATGGTTGAGAGTCTGCCTGTCGATGCAGGGGACACGGGTTCGTGCCCCAGTCCGGGAAGATCCCACATGCCACGGAGTGGCTGGGCCCGTGAGCCATGGCCGCTGGGCCTGCATGTCCGGAGCCTGTGCTCCACAATGGGAGAGGCCACAACAGTGAGAGGCCCACGTACCACACACACAAAAAAAGAAAAAGTCTGAGATACAAGACCTGCATATGCCAAAGATATTTATGTGTAGCTTTCATGAGTTCTCTTCATTCCACAAAAACTAGAGCAAAATTTCCTAATTTTTGAGGTCTAATGTCTTTCTAGTAACAGACCAGGACGAAGTATATCTCATTAGATAGCCTTTAAAATTTTTTCTCTATAGGCTCAAAAATGATCATTGAGATAGCGACAGGAAATTGATCAATATATGGAATTAATACACAAATTAATATTGACATGAGGTTTAAAATAATAATTTTTTTAAATTTAAAACATTTCTAAATATTACCGATCTTCTATAATCTGCTTCTCAATTTTGGCTGCACATGGGAATCACCCAGTGAAGATCTTATAAATCCCTGGGCCCAAGTCACACGCCAGACCAACTGCATGCGAATCTCCTGGTGCGGGGAACAGGGCGGGGCGGGGTTCCCAGGCATCCAATATAAAACAGCTTCTAGTCTTTGCACATGATAGGATCCTTCGCATATAAACGTCTTTATTAAACCCATTTGGGCGTGCCTAAATCGGATGGACTTCACATGGAGGTAAATCAAGAACCAGGGCCCGTTACGGAACAGATGTATTCTACGAAGCAGAACCCTGCCTTGTTGGTCTGTGCTGGCAGAAATGCCTCAAGGTAAAGAGCAGTTATTACAAGAGTGGACTGTCATGCAGAACAACCACAATAACACTAATAGCCACTCTTTGTTCATTCCTTGCCCAATGCCAGGAACAAGTGTAGCCATTTTCGGAGGACTATCTTATTTAATCCTCACAAAAACTCTGATGAGGCAGCGTCATCCTCACTTTGTAGATGAGGTGACAGGCGCATGAGACCCAGAGAGGTTGACATGCCCAAAAAATGACACAATGAGTAAGTGAAACGAGCGGAAGAGGGGCTGAGGCTGCCCTATCCAGAGGCCACCCTCTTAGCCTTTTTTTTATTCACACACTTTTCATTTTCTAATTTATACATAATATACAAAGAAGTGAAGATAACATTATTTCATATGAACCAATAAGAGCCAGGACTTAAGACAAACTGGTCCAGAAACAATCCATATCAAGACACCCAAGAGTAAAGCCTAAGTGGTTCTGCCCAATTAAGTTTATTCTGAAATGTCATTTTCAGATTATACCAAAACTCCATGCCAATTTATTAAAAGGTGGAATTAGAGAGGTGGGCACCAAAAATAGCAGACCACAACATTTCTAGAAAATAAAATAAACCCTAAAATACTGGGAAGGTTGGTTGTCAACACTGGGATACATGGGAACATCAGGAACCCAAGACAATTGTTCAGTTTCCCAATGTGCCATTCTCTAGGACTTTCTAAATTTGCAGAAATAATTTGCCTGTGTGAACAGAAAATAAGGATAAAGGAAAACCAGGAATTCAACTGTGCAAATCCAGGAAAGTCACCACCACCAAAAAGAAGATGCTAGTAGATAGGAAAGAAGGCCCCTGCCAGAGAGGCACATCCACACATTTGAGCTCTGCTCACAGGACAGCACAGCACAGTGGATCCAGGGGGGACATCAAAAATCTGAACTCCCTGCTTCAGATTATCTAAGCAGAATATCTCAGCTTAGAGGGGGCTCGTGCAGCATGGTATAGATTCTTCTCCAAACAGCACGCACAGGTAGACACTCAGACGGATAATGACTGGCAACAATGTTGTAAGAGCACATGAAAACTCCATTTTTTAGAGGATTCCCTTTTAATGGAAATGCCACGCTTTTATAGAACGACCAAGACTCTGGCAACCCAAAGGTATGCCTACAGTAGTACTCGACTCAACTTTCTAGAAGCCTGTTAAAATGTACTTTAAAAGCAATTGTTCCAGTGAAATTAAATTATTTTGTCCTTGGACAATGTGACTGTTGGCTAAGAGACGTGGTCCAATATCCCTGTCTGCTTGAGAGATGACTGTCTCCCCAACAAGTGTTCCTTCCCTCCTCTCCCAGCAGCCCAGATTGCACCTCCATCTCCTTTAATCTCCCTTCAAGCATCCCCTCCTCCTCCATACTCAGGTACCCCGCTACAAGAAGACTCCATTGTGCCATAGGTATCTAAGCACGCAGAAGTTTCTTTTCTGCTTCTGTAATATTTTCTTAGGTTAGGTGTCTGATTTCCATTTTTATAGAAAATCATTTAAAAATAACTCGAGTTCTGACCAATTCATCAGAAATGAGACTTCTCCGTCACTCCTTCTGGCTCACTGACCCACTGGTAACACAAACCGATGCCTTACAAGCATCTCACATTCGATGTTGGCCACACAGAGAGAGCTGCAAACAATTGCATGACTCAGAAGTTTTCAAAGACACTTCCTGAAGACGAGTAGGGGCCTGGAATGGATAACACAAGCCAAGAAACACACACTCTGAGAGTGAATACAGTTAAGTGTATTTATTTATACGTTTAGGTTTGAATCGGTGAAACTATTGAAAAATCGAAATGATAGAAAACATCCTCGCTTGCCCTCTTGTCAGCATCTTCCCTGTTCTCCACTGACAATCAGAAGTAACAATTTTTATTATTTTCCTGTTTATTCTTCCAGTGCTTCTTCATGTACTTTTTAGTGTCAACTTGAAATTACCCCATTTCTAATTCTCTCTTTAAACGAATCAGAGTCAACGCTAATGCTGAGTTTTAAAGAGCTGCTAGATCTAAATTTTGATCCGCTTCCAGAAAGGACATGCGAGGATGCTTCTCATAGTCAGAAACGGAGCCACGCAAGAGGAGGTGGTGTCCAGCTTTGATTATTCTTTGTGGTTGGTTTGAATTCTGCCTCACGGCAGGCAGGGTGCCCGGCTTGGCCCTCTGCTCCTGAGGACACCTGGTCCAGCCCCCGTGGATCCTGGCCCCATCCCACGGGCCATGTCCCCCGCTCCATACCTGTTGCTTCTGCCGCCAACCTACACAGAACAACTCTGTTTTTCAAGTTAGGAAAAAGCTGCCTGAAGTATTTCCTCCCCATGCCCACTAAATATCAGGAATACTTTGCCAAGTCAAAGTTTTAATATAAACCTGGCTTCTCATAAATGACACTTTTCAAAGGTGTTTTATTTTCAGTTAGCTATGAGCAAGACAATTTCAATAACTACTTAATTTAAAACAATATTTTCTCGGAAATCACATTCTTAATTACTTTTAAACTAAGGAAATGAATGCCCTTAACAAGCAGTTTATAATTGACAGTCTTAAGCAGACTCTATTTTCAAGTCTCACCAAACCCTTTGAGCCGCATATACTCACTAAACTTTGCCTGGGCAAAGTCTACCCCCTTAAGGCTTCCTCTTCAGGCCCCTGCCCCTCCATGGCACATGCACCCCACAGGGCTCCGGCCTGAACACACAGCCGGAGCATGAGATCAGGCCCACGGCAAACAGCCACTGGGCACTGCTTGCTTCTGCCCTCTGCATCGTCACAGAGATCGGGGTGATGCTTCTACAAGCCAAGGAACACTCAAGATGGCCAGTAAATCACCAGAAGCTGGGAAACAGGCCTGGAACACATGCTCCCTCACGGCCCTTAGAAGGAACAAACCCTGCTCATACCTTGATCTCAGACTTCGAGCTTCCAGAACCAGGGGACAATAAATCTGTTGTTTAAGCCTCCCAGTTTGTGGGACTTGGTTATGGCAGCACTGGCAGACCCCTGCACCCCCGGATGGCATTTCTGAGTCAGTTCACAGTGAAAACGTTGGGCCTCATCACAGTCAGTGTGGATAATCGAGACCTTAGGAATGATCTTTTTTACTCCAGTGACATGATATCCACCCTTCTTGCTTCTATCCCAGCTAACTCTCCTTAGGCTTTCCTACTTGGTCTCCTTCCCCCTTTCCTGCTCTGAGAGAACCGTGGGTGCTAAATGAAACTGTCCACCAGAAAGGAATCACGCATTTCTGCTTCCCATTTATCTGGAAAAGTGCCAACCTCAGTGTTCCGCTCTCAATAAATATTTTTTGACTGAATGAACGAACAAATGACAGGTAAACATTTTTTCTGCCCAAGTTCGGTGACAAATATTGACCAAGATATTAAGATATTAATTAGTTTGTCTACTTAATCAACAAACATTTACTGGGTGCCTAGGTCACACAAGGGACCATGTTTGGTGCTCAGAAAAAAATAAGAAACAGTATGAGTCTTTGAAAAATTCACAGCTCAGGAGGGGAGGTAAATCCACTCTAAAATCATCACCCTGCAGGGTAACATACACTATGGCCATAGGAACAAAGTGCCCTGGGAACATTCTCAGGTTGGTGTGGGGTGGGAAGCAAAACCAGGGAGCTGTGTTCCAGCTGGGTCTTGAATGGAAGTGTTCCCAGTCTGCACATCAGCTCGTTCAAGTACACACTAACCAAGTGGCACTAAAGATGGTCCCGTGGGACAAACACGGGTGAGTGAACAAGAGATGAAAGACGCGGCCAAGCTCAGGCCCTCGGACTGTCCATGTCCGGCAAAATTGGTCTACAACAGTGGTGGGAAAACAGCAAGATTTCCTGCTCTTCGGGGAAGCCAGACAATGAGAGTTTGGTCTTTGCAAATGCTTGGATTCAGGGGTCAAACCCGAACTGCACTTGTGATACCGAGTGAGAGGAAGAGCCTCAGAGAAATGGATGACTGAGATAAGCACGTGAATGGTGCGCTCATAAAGAATAGATGAGATTTCAAAGGGAAGCATTTATTGTTTCCTGTATTCGAGCACATTGTCTCTCAATATGATGAGTTATCAGTCTCAGTTATCCAAAACCGGTATGAAATAAAGCGTTTACGCAGTTATGCTTCATTGATGTCAGCTAGGGGAGCATGAAAATCTCCATGAAGGTGGGTAATTGATGCGTAAATCAGAGCTCAATCACTCTGTAATAGCAATGGCCCCACTGAAAATATGCTTGTTGAACACAATCACCGAGAAGCCAGAGGGAGGGAGAGGAGGGCGGGAGAAGATAGAAGGCTTATTTATTAAAAATGATAATAACTGGCAATTTGTGCAATTTTCTCTTCAACGGAGGGCTGCTGTCAGAAACGCTTGCAAGCAACTTGTGACCAATGCATCCAGATAGTTTCCTTCTGTTCTAATGAACTGTTGCTGTTTTATTGAACTGCTCAGAGACCCTGTTGTGGATGCTTCCTCTTTTGAAACATGACACATGTTAATGACATCTGTGATAATAATTTGGCTAACAATGCTCATTCTAGGTATGCTTGCTATTGTTATTAAAATCCTTCCGTCACTTTGCATTTGCTCTCTGAAGAGCAGTGAATACAAATGGACAATGCCTTGCAATTTAATATTTTAATATCTCACACTGAGACAAAAACGACTTCTTACTGTTGATCAAATAGCAGCTCCCATTTCTATCATTCTGACCATCATTATCATTATTATCACTTACGCTGCCATGATAGCAGCTAGTGGCAGATTTTTCTTCCCCTCTACTGTCCTCACTGAATAAAGAGAAAATTCTCCACAGGAAATACTGCCACAGTAGGTTTAACAGCCAACATTCCTGCCAATTAATATGAGAAAGAAAGCGCCGGCTTTTCGTTTTTTTTTCCAGCTCTTATGAAAAATGCTTGAGTCAATAGGAGAGGCAGGTTTGTCCTCGGCATCACGTGTGGATCCAGGGGATTTACCCACCGGTGCATAATGCATTCTTGAGTCTCAGCACAGCGCATGCGCAAACCCCCCTCCCGTACAGAGTAAGCAGGGTCCATGCGGCAGCACAGAGCCGCAGCATCGGTACAGATGTGCCCTGCTGTGGAGGTGAGGGCCCTCCGCTCGCCTGAGGTCACCAGCTCAGGCCAGTTCAAAAGCATGCGTGTGCTGATGGCCTGTCTCATATCTAGTGCTGGGCCTTCATCCAAATGTCCGCACCTTGACAAAATGCCTGTGTAAAGATGGACTGGCCGCAGGTGCTCAGGGGTAGGAGGAGAGAGTGGGGTCTGACTGAGGAAGACTTAGCCTTATCGGGAGTGTGGTGTAATTTTTTGTAGGTGAGTGGATTCATATATTATCAACGTCCTTACAAAATAATGAAATGCATGCATCTGGTGCATAGCAGGATTTTCAAATTTTGCTTCTATTTTGAAAAGCAACACTCTCACATTTGCATGGTACTTGTCACTTCCAAAAGCACTTCCACAAGTCTGATCTGGTATGAGACTCCCAACAACCCTGGAAAATAGGCCAGATGGGCACTCTGACCTCCCATTTCAGAGATGAAGACACTGAGACCCAGAAGGGCTAACTGCCCAATGTTCACATTGTCGCTCGGCTAATGAAGGGCAGGAACAGATACGAAGGCAAGCTGTCTGCAACCAGGAGCAGTTGTTTGGTTTGTTTTCTTCGTTTTTTTTTTTTTTTCCTACTATAGGACTCTGTGCTCTAATTGTAAAATGCTTGCTAATCCTATTCTTCCAGAACACGGGAAAAGTAGCTAAGTGGTAGAGCAAAGGGCCATTATTTTAAGGTTTTTAGAAAATGGCTTTTGATGGGCTATCATTATTAATGGACTAATAATCCATAAGTGTGTCTTTGTAGAAAAACAATGAAATGGGGAGACACATAGCAGGTGGACTTTTGGAAGGAGGAGAGCATCTAGTGGAAAGACCTCAGAGAGTGATGTTGCCACTTCAAGTTTGAGTGACCTTGAGCCAGTCACTGGGCTGCTCACAGCCTTCCAAGACCCTCTGATCCAGAAGAGCACACAGTATACGAGGAGGAGATAAACTATAATGGCAAATGGAAAACTGCTGTAACACGGTAACCGCTAGCCAAGCCGAGCATGGGCAACGTGGCTAGTCTGAACTGGGGTGTGCTATAAGTATGAAATACACACCAGATTTCAGACTTGGTATGAAAATAGTATTAAATATAGAATTAATAATTTTTAACAGATTGCATGGTGAAATGGTATTTGGCGTACACTGAGTTCAATCAAGTGTCAAGAAAAGCAATTTCACCTGTTTCTTCTCACTTTTTTAAAAATGTGGCTACTAGAAAATTGAAACTAAACAAAGTAGAATTGTGTTTGTGGCTCCACTTATATTTCTATTGGGCAGCACTGGCCTAAAAAGAGAGATTTTCTAGGTCTACTTAATAATGCTTAACAACAGAAGACTCTGTGCCTTTGGGTTCGTTGTAATGATCTAACCTATGCGGTCCTGTTCTGTTATCCCCCTTTCTCTATTCTCATTTGTTCCCTCCATCTCATTTTCATTTAGACCTTGGGCACATATGCCAGTGTTTATTTTCATGACTGCTGTATTGTCTAATTGGCGCATTGTTGATCAATAATATGTGAGGTGTTGAGCTCTGTTTGTGTAATATGTTTAATATGCTTCTACCCAATGCGCCATATGGAGGCACTGCACTGTATATTACGAGCGTATTAATGCTAAGACTCAATTGAGTATCACTGGTGCATAGTAAACAAGTAAAACAAAATTATGCTAAAGTAGTTACTGAACATCGTGGTCCCTAATATCTGTAACGAGCATCACAAACACTGTGCTAGTGTGTGGGTGCCAGCGCCCGCCCTTCTCTGAAACCTCAAATGAGCCTAAGCACTATTCCAGGCTCAATGTAAATGTCATTTTACAAGGTGAAGGCATTTTTTTCAGGTAGAGAAACTAGAGAGAATAAATAATAGAGTGGAACTTAATCTACCAATAACTGTGTCTTTAAATCGAAACTCTGTGCGGTCGTGAAGCCGTTTATGCTTGTTTTCTTTCCCAGGTGCCTGGAGGAGCTGGGAAGAATTTTGATTAGCAGAAGCCACCAGCAGTTTCTTTCTACCTGTTTCACATATATTTCTCACATTACTTTCAGGACTCCTCAGTTTACTGATATTTTCTTGGGGAACTGCCAACCAATCTGTAGCAAAATTAAACTGTGCCTTTTAATATAAAACAATCATTGATTAGCACATACTGTTCAAGCCAGATGAATCAGCAGCCTGCAAGGATGAAGCGTTTTATCACAGTAACACGCCATTCGAACACACTGATAGATACATTCATTTTGCTGCTGGGCACCGCGACAGGCAGGAGCACAGGCCCACACTCTGTGGCACTTCACACTCCTGTTCCCCAGCACACAGTGTGCTTGACAACAAGAATGTCTTCAGATGAACAATTTACTATGATTAGTTGAGTTTCATTTGTTAATTACAGATTCAACAAGAACAGAATGCCGAAGCTTTTCAAGTCTCAGATACCCATTGATCTGTAGCCCCCTACATGCTCAAGTAATACTGGAAGTCTAATATAATTTATTGTTACTTAGAGCACTGATTGGCTAGAGGAATTATACTCCAATAAATGATGGCACTGCCATTGAATCCGTCTATAATTGCTTCCATTCATCGCAATGCACGCTCGAATGCAAACTGGAAAGAAAGGAGATGATCAACTTCAAGCTTCAGCTGTTTCGAATTCCACAGTGTGTCCGTAAGTTAATGGATGTTGAATATTATGCTGATCTATATGCTGTGTTGCACTAGACGGATCTTAAGAGACTTACATATACGCACACTCATATATATTGCACGTCCGTAGATTTCACACAGATCTATAATTGATGACCACCCGGTGGGCTTGCTTGCCTCCGAGGAAGCGGATACAATGACTCTGGCAAGACGGGGCCAGGGTACAGATTCTTCAGGAACGCTGGGTCCTCTACTGCTCTGTCCCCCACCCCTCAGGACAAGTGGAATCCTCAGGCTACTCATTTCCCTCTAGAGTGGCTCTACCTGGGGCACAGTGACACACAGAAAAATTGTGCCCAGACGTTTGGGACTCATCTTCCTTGTTGCCTCCTTGAGCAATCCTTGCCTGACACCGCACCTTCCATCCAGGCTGAGTTCAGAGCCCCTCGTCTCCACTGCCAGCACTCCGAGGCTCCTCCACCTCAGGGAACTGTTTACTGTCAAACAGAAGGGGAGTTCCTGTCTCAAGGACAATTCGCCACAAACGTGACGGCTTCAAACAACACAAATGTATCCTCTTTCAGTTCTGGGGGTCAGAAGTCGGCAGGGCTGTGTTCCTTCTAAAGGTTCTGAGGGAGAATCTGTTTTCTTGCCTTTTCCAGCATCTAAGGGTCGCCTTCATTCCTTGGCTTGTGGCCCCTTCCTGCACCTGCAAGTCCAACAGCAGACCATCTTCAGATCTCTTCTCTCACCTCTGCTTCTGGCGTCACGTCTCCTCCGACTCTGACCCTCCCTCCTGCCTCCCCCTCTTATGCAGACCCTTTTGATTACATTTACGGCCCAAGCATACGATGCAGAATCATCTCCCCAGCTCAAGACCCTTCACTTAATCACACCTGCCAAGTCCCTCTTTTAAGCCACATATTCACAGGCGTGGGGGGTTAGGACGTGGACCTCTTTGGGGGCGCATTATTCTGCCTACCACGGGTCAACACTTTAATCACTCTCGTCTTCCCAGTGCCTAAGGCCATTACATGACAGACAGTAGGGCTGCGATATCCTTAGCAGAGGTGAATGAATGCATAAGAATGATTCATTAGAGCTTTCAAATGTCTCTTCTGAAAAGTATCTCATACATGAAGAGAGCCCAATGGGCGAGGCCCCTGTTCATCCACACCTGCTCTGTCATTTACTGCCACTTCGGCTCTCCAAGGCTTGACTTTTCTCACCAGTAAGTGTCTCTGGGAATTGCTGTGACCCTCAAATAAGAGAATGTCCGTGAAAACGCCTGTAAAGGTAAATGGCTTTCTCCATGTTATTTAGCATCATCCTTGCATCGCTAAGAGAAGAGACACTAGACCCTGGAGAGAGGGAGATAAGGGGGAAAAGGTCCCACTTGTACAGAGATGTAAGGTATTATTACACAGTAAAACTAAATAGAAATAACCATCTGAACGTGACCTGAAACTATGTTTCTTATTCATATGCAAGTAGCTTATGAGACTGACACAAGACATTTAAATTAATTCAAATAACTAGATGCTCAATTGCTCAAGATAAGTGGGACCACACTTGCCCTCTTACGTGGTAGTTGAGCACAACAGTCCAAGATGGATTCGTCATGTTTACATAGTCCAGCAGGACGAAATCTGTGCTTATGCATTTATAAAACCCTACACATTAACCCATCAATTTTATTGATTAATAAGAGGGTTCCGTGACATTACAACAACAGACATGACAATACATCTTCCCACAGGAGCAAAATTATCCTGAAAGGCACCACACACCTGCAAAACACTTCACTGTGGTTCAGCCAGGAACGTGAAAACAGGAGAAAATTGAGCATGAAAACAACCTTCAATCAAAGGGTCTTTCGGAGGGGATGGAGATCAAAGCTGTCATTTTCCATTACGGGGAAGATCAATTACAAAGAGGGCAAGCGGGTCAGTCAATGTCATCCACCTGGTCAGAGCCTGGACTTGGACGGGAGCCCCAGTCTCCTGACTCTTCATTGAGGGCCCTCTTCTCTGGACCACCCTTCGGGTTTCCTGACCCCTATGCGGTGCTCTCAGCTCGCTGCTTTGGAAGAGAAAGGGAAGGCGGAAGAGGAAGCGAAAGGAACATTCCCCTTCTCCTGTGATTTCTAAAGAGGAGGTTGAATAGATCAAATGACCTTGGGAAGTTTCCTTTAAAATGTTCACAAATCACTACACACTAAACAGGATTCGATGTCTGCAAGCAACCCACTCCATGTGAAAAGGCTGTCATATTCCAGACTGTGTGGGACTCCTTCTGGAGAGAAGGAACTTGGAAGCTCTCCAGGAGAGCCCATGGTTTGACACAAGGCAGACAGAGTTAGTAAAGAAAGGAGGTGCGGACTCTCCGGCCAAGCAAGGGACCGAATGCTGCCTTTCAGACTGGTTGTCTCAATGTCATGTTGTAGGCACAGCCTGAGGCTAGGAGGCCGCTGACCTGGCTGAACATTGGGCTGCATCTCTCCGATACCCGGCCTGAGTGTGTGTGCACACATGCATCCACATCCGAGAGATGAGGCCGATTTATATAAGAGCCTCTCAGAACAGAAGAGTCCACAGAAGTCAATTCCCAAAATCCCCCTCTGCCAAGAGGTAAGTTCATTTTCAGGGTGCTCAGGAACCTCACAGGTTGACCCAGTGATCCATGTGTACGTGCTTGTGACTGGGTGAGAAAGGGCGTTGTGTTGAACCCTCCCCTCTGGACCTCACACCCGAGGGTATGAAACTACACCACTGAGCCTTTGCTGCTATTGTTTCAGCACTCCTGGAACCCTGACTTTTTTTTTAACACCTTTATTGGAGTATAATTGCTTTACAATGGTGTGTTAGTTTCTGCTGTATAACAAAGTGAATCAGCTATACGTATATATATATCCCCATGTCCCCTCCCTCTTGCGTCTCCCTCCCACGCTCCCTAACCCACCCCTCTAGGTAGTCACAAAGCACTGAGCTGATCTCCCTGTGCTATGCAGCTGCTTCCCACTAGCTATCTGTTTTACATTTGGTAGTGTATATATGTCCATGCCACTCTCTCCCTTTGTCCCAGCTTACCCTTCCCCCTCCCCGTGTCCTCAAGTCCATTCTTTATGTCTGTGTCTTGATTCCTGCTGGAACCCTGACTTTGAGGGTTTTGAAAGGAATAGATGTAACAGCCGGGTGCACTCCACCCCGGCCAACTGACTCTGGAATGCCCTTTACAGCATTGTTGCCAAGGAATCTAGGGATGTTTGCCCCAGTTATTTATTTATACGGCTGCGAATTGATAAACCTCCGGGAAGTGCATGTGGGCTTCTATCTGTACTGGAGTCTGGAGACCTGGGTTTCCATCTCAGACCTATCACAAAGTAGCATGGTGACCTCAAGCAAATTATTTAACCCTTTTGGGCCTCAGTGTCCTCACATGTAAAACACAGCATTTGTACTGGATAATTTCCAGGGTCCTTCTCTGACTGCATTCACCTTTTGGTAACTTCCCCTACCTTCTCCAATTGTAAGCTCATCCCTTTTGTATCACCCCTGAGCTAGCCCAGCTCCTGGCAGGCTCAGGACAGGCAACCAAGGGCTTCACTCACTCCATTACCACCCAAGCTAGTGGATGATGTTGTGTATGTGCCTAAGTATCGCAGTAAGAGTGAGAGCAGACATACAGATGGCCAAGAGGCACGTGAGAAGATGCTCGACATCGCTCATCGTTAGAGAAATGCAAATCAAAACTGCAATGAGTTATCAACTCACACCGGTCAGAATGGCCATCATCAAAAAATCTACAAACAGTAAATGCTGGAGAGGGTGTGGAGAAAAGGGAACCCTCCTACACTGTTGGTGGGAATGTAAATTGGTGCAGCCACTATGGAGAACAGCATGGAAGTTCCTTAAAAAACTAAGAATAGAACTACCTTATGACCCAGCAATCCCACTCCTGGGCATATATCCGGAGAAAACCATAAATCAAAAAGATACACGCATCCCAATGTTCATAGCAGCACTATTTACAATGACCAAGACATGGAAGCAACCTAAATGTCCATCAGCAGAGGAATGGATAAAGAAGATGTGGTATATATACACAATGGAATATTACTCAGCCATGGAAAAGAATGAAATAATGCCATTTTTAGTAACATGGATGGACCTAGAGATTATCATACTAAGTGAAATAAGCCAGAAAGAGAAAGACAAACATCATATGATACCACTTATATGTGGAATCTAAAATATGATACAAATGAATTTTTTAAAAAACAGAAACAGACTCACAGACTTTGAAAACAAACTTATGGTTACCACAGGGGAAAGGGATGGGGGAGGGATAAATTAGGAGCTTTGGATTAACAGATACAGACCACTATACATAAAATAGATAACCAACAAGGACCCACTGTATAGCACAGGGAACTCTATTCAATATCTTGTAACAACTTATAAGGGAGAAGACCCTGAAAAAGAATACATACATACATATGTATAGCTGAATCACCTTGCCGTACACCTGAAACTAACACTACATTGTAAATCAACTATACTTCAATTTAAAAAAAAAAAAAAGTGAAATCAGTGATCAGCCAGTATACAAAGCACAAATGACCATACAACCCAACGCATGAGTACGAGCTAGAACTGCCTGCTTTAGCAGTGTTTATATATCATGTTCCTTTGCTCGAGCTGCCCGTCTTGGTACTAGATAACCCCCAATTCCCTTGGTGTAATCACTACCATACTGTAATTCCAAGTCAAAGTGTATCCTATTTTGAATTCTACACTCCCAATCTGTTGCCTAGTATAAATATTATACTATGTAATGTGTAAATATTAAAATTTAACTTTAACAAGTTGAGTCACAGTCACTGGAATTCGGCCAAGACTCTAACACTTTTTCATTATTTCCAAAGAAAGACCAATTTAAGAAATGCAAGCCAGTTCCAATTCAGTTCAAAATTTGGCTTAACGTCAAAGAAATTTTAATGAAATTCTGCTTAAGCATTAAACGTGAAGGTATTTATATGATTATTAAGTTAGCATTTAAGTTACATAGAAATTAGTTTGGGGTTTGTCATGACTGGGCTCCTAGGGCAGTAATACCCAAAATGATAGGTGCGTTTCAACACAACTCCGCATCTCACGGAGACAAGCTTTTAAACAGACACTAAGACATAACATTATTATCAGTGCCTTATCGGCTCCTTCGCTGCTGTAGGGACACGGCTCTGCCATGGCACGCTGGCAACCTTGCATGTAAGCAAGGGCTTGACCCACAGCTGATATGAGCCTTGGAGGAAGCCTTTGGGATCCTCCCTGAATCTGAGAGGGCGTGAGGCCTGTGAGAAGTCAGCTTCTCGTCAACTCTTGGGTCCTGGCCAATCCCCTCCCACTCCCCACCCCGCTTCAAATGGAGCTGTAGAGCAAAAAACCCCTTAGCTGCATCTAGAACGAACTCTTCAGCCAAGAGGTATCTGACGACGGCTCACTGTGTTCCCCTTTTTAGAGCCCCTTTGGGTCTTCCTCCTTCCTGCTGTCTATGGATGGACTAAACTGGCTCAGTCCAAACGGGTCTTGCTGTATCTTTTCCAGTCAGATCACTCAGGCTTTTGCCTTGTCCTTGTCGTGTGTGTGTGTGTGTGTGTGTGTGTGTGTGTGTGCTTGACAACCACATATATTTTATTCCTCTCTGAAAACTTCCTTCAAGCAACCTTATGCAAAGCAGGAATTTCCTTTCTCTTTCCTTCATGGGTAAAAGCAGAAACAGTTTATCAATATAATCTCACTATATATTCTTTGACTGAGAAGGGCTTTATTCATTCAGGATGGAGCTTTTATGGTGGTCAGCCTTCAGGCAAATTGAATCTTCTAGAAGCCTGAACCCTAACAAAAGGGGAAACCAAAACCCAGCACTCGTCCAGTGGAGGGTCAGTTGGAGAAAGTGGCAGGATCCTTCTCCTGAGGTAGAAAGTGAGAAGGCAGCCCAGGGGCCAGAGCTGCTTGGCAGCAGGGCGAGGCACTGTGGTGGGTGGAGGGGAAGAAAGATTAGGAAACCCCTGCTAAATGGCCAAATGGCTTTGATCTCCTGAGAGCAAGAGAAGATGAGTTCATGGTAAGGGCTGCAGCGAGAGCGCAAAGGGCCTTGGTTCTCGGGCAGAGGAAAGCTCTGGAATGGCAGCTGTGAAGACGACCTCAGGCTGAACCAGAGACTTGCCAAGCAGCAGCCAGAAGAGTTAGCGAGGATGAATCTACCCGGACTCTGCCAGCACGTTTTCTTGTCTTTCTGCCCAGAAACCTGAGTGGAAAAAAAAAGGGGGGCAGGCTGGCCGGGGACAAGAAGGTTCCAGAAGGGGCAGGAGAGGTCACTGTCTGCAAGGCCCACCCCAGACTCCGGTAGGAATGGGGGCCGCTGAAGTAAAGGCAGGTGCCCAAGGGAAACTTTCTACACCTTGACCTAGACCGGGGTGGGGAGAGGAAAGTAATGGCTGGGGGGCAGCTGTCCCCCATTTTGGCCACATCCATCATGAGAGCTGGCACCCAGGTGGCCACTGGTGTTTCCCACCTGCAAGAATGAGGGAGGGACGCCCTTGAGGACAACAAAGAGAAATATTTCCCCCGCTCCCCTATAATTACACTAAAAAGGAAGTGCAAATGTGAGTTGTATCTCTCCAACCACTGCTCCCCTCATTTACTCAGAAAATCAAGACCAAAGCAAGCCCCAGGTCTCCAGTGCATCTCGAAGCCCAGTGAGGGACAACCACCTCCTGGGAAATGCTTACCTATGGGTGTTTCGCAGGAAATCTGTCCCCTCTTCGGGGAGCCGCACAGGTCTGCACGCAGGCCCCTAGGAAAGTAAGTCTAATGTGTCACCCCGACTGGCCCCAGGGAGCATTTCTGTGGGGGAACTAGCACATTCTCGGGATGTGCTCAGCCCCCAGGGAGAGGCGCAGCTCACAACGCTGGCCTGTGGACATTGGTTGAAATAGCTGGAGATGTTTTGCCCTAAGAAAGACAAGACTTGGGGCACAGATGGGCTCTTCGTTTCCATCTCTGAAGGGCGGGGAGAGGGGACAGAGGCGACAGCTGGGCTCCTCCAGAGGTTGCAGGACTGCTAGTCTGGCAGGGGTTGACAAACAACAGGACAAGAGCCTGAGAGTCCTGGGAAGGCTCCTGGCTTCTGAAATTCTAATTTTCAGATTCTCTGAGGACAGCGTGAGCCATACTCCCTGGTCAGTGTCAGGTGGAACTCATATTCATTAAAAAGCCGGCTTTGTCACAATTCTAGGAGTTGCTTGGCCCAGCTCCACCTCTGCAAAGAACCTGGGAAGGGATCATCATTCTGGCAACTGAGCTGATTCCTCAGCATTTGCTATGCTTCACTCATGAAACTATACATCAATGTGCCTTTGGTCTTAAGAAAATACATAATGGGATTTTAATTAAATTACAAATTTACACATTACCAACTGGAAATTAACTTAATAAACAATTTATTTCAATCGACTTACAGGAACAGATTAATGGTGCAATTAATCAAATATTTGACTTTTTAAAGTTTTGATTCATTAAACTAAAGTAACAATTTGCCACTTCAAAGCCCATAAAGCTTTATCTCAAACTCTGAGGCATATCTGTGGCTGTTCTAGTCGCGATATCAGGAGCACACCATATTTACAGTTGAAAGTACCGTCAGAGGTCAACTAGTCCTGTCCCCTCATTTACGGATGAGAACAAACTGAGACCCAGAAAGGTTTTCACCACTTATTCCTCCAATCCACCCCCATGCCACACACTCCCGCACACTCTTGCCATACACTTGTAAACCACATGAGGGCAATTAATATTCTTTACGAGGTTTCTATTGGCCTTGGATAATTGTTTTAAAACAGGATATATTTTGTGAAACGCATATTTTATTTCAATATATCTAATAGGACTATGATAATAACTTTAAAAGTACATTTATGTATGGTGCGAATGCTCGTTCCTATGGGCGATACCAAGCAACACATCAAAAAGAAGTTCAAGTACAACTGGCATCTTAACACACCAAGAGGTGCTTGCTGGAGGTCGCCACAGTTCATCTGCCAAGGCAGAATTGAGTTTTCCATTACAGTGCAGCTGTTACATCAATCCAGAGAAGGTGGCGAATTCTTGAAGAAACTGTCACTCTATCTTTACAGCAATTAGCATCTCATTATCTATAAGCCATGTGGCTTTGCTCTGAAGGCCTATCTCCCAGCTACCTTCTCTTGCTCTGAAGTTTAAACACGGACGTGACCACTTTGGCTCTAAGGAGGCTGGGCATTCACAGCCCTGGGAATTTTCGTATAACTCCAAGCAAGATATGCAACAGAGGAGGCAACCCGTTATGCAAATATGTTTCCCAAACGACCAAAGAAAGCAGGCCAAGTGGGGGCAACTAAACAACCCTTCTAATCTTGGTTCTCTCAGGCAAATATTGTAAAGGTACTTTGGTTCCTCTTCCCAATTCTCATTCCCTTAGACTCATCCACAGTATGTGACATTGCTGAGCAGTTCCACTTTGGGGGGAAGGGGGGTATAGTACATGATTAATTTTTTCTACTTGTGGAGATGATTGATAGATAGATGATAGATAGATACATAGATAGAACTTAAATAGAAATTTTACCATTTTAGCCATTTTCAAGTGTACAATTCACTGGCCTCAAGTACACTTATAAGGTCGAGCAGCCATCACCACTGTCTGTTTCCAGAACTGTCCTCCCCCACTTTCTTGACACCCTCTTGCCTGCTTCAGGAAAGTAGAGCTCAGCAGCTCTGCCTCCTGCTGCCTTGCCCTCTCTGTCACTGTCTCCTTTCCTGACACCTCCCACCCCTCCCGCCCCCCAAGTGACAAAGCCCCCACGGCTCTCTCTCCAGCCCCGTACACTTTCCCACCTCGGCCAATCTCAGGGCTCAGAAGAGGATTCCACATAAAAGACCCCCAAATCTCCAGGCCATGACACCCTCCTGAACTGAAGCCCCCAAATCTCACCGGGTTGAGGGTCCTATCTGCCTGGCCTTCCAATGTCTCAAAGTTTCTATTATCCACCTTTCCACCATGCTTGGTCCTCTTCCTGTGCTGCTCATTTCTTTCATCGATTTCACCAAACTCCCAGTCACCCAGGCCTCATCTCTGCCTCCTCCCCCTCATTTGCTCTTGCCCAGGCCACCCCCTCCTCCCTCTGGGACATGTATGTGTTTCCAGGCCATTTCACCTTCAGAAGCCAAGTCTCCCCATCAGTTCTTACTGCTACTGCCCTCACTCAAGTTTCTGCTACCTTTCTCTTCCAAGTACTTGCACAGTCTCCTGTCTGATTTGACAGTGTTCAGTCTTTCCCAGGCCAGTGGTTATGACATGGGTCCAGTCTGTCTTCCTCAACTTGTCCTTCACCTCTGTTCTCTCTATCCTGTGCCCAGGAAACCGGAGCCCCATCCAGTCCTTCTCAGCCCCAACCCTGCCCTAGTCCCTCCACTGTCCTGTCTCTGTACTCACACACTCCCGCCTGGAAAGACCCTTCTTCTGCATGCCTGAACAGAAGGCTACCTCTTCCATTAAGTCTTCTCTGATGTCCATGCCTAGAGTTTGCTCCTTGTAGTATGTTGAATGGCAACCTCCAAAAGATCTGGCCCCTCAGAACCTGTGAACGGGACCTTATTTGGAAATAAGGTCTTTTCAGTATAGATGTAATCAGTTAAGGATCTCCGGACGAAATCATCCTGCATTTAGGGTGGGCCCTAAATCCAAGTACATGTGAATGCTCTTGATGCCAGTGAATTCTACACTTGAAAACGGTTAAAATGGTGTCCTTATCAGAGGGAGATTGGAGACACAGAGGAGAAGGCCATGTGAAAACAGAGGCAGAGATTAGGGTCATGTGGCCACAAGTCAAGGAACACCTAGGGCCACCAGAAGCAGGAAGAGGCAGGGAAGGCTTCTCTCCTAGGGCCTTCACCGGATGTGTGGCCATGCCAATCCCTTCCTGGCCTCCATAACTGTGAAAGAAAAACATATCTGTTGTTTAAGACACCAAGTTTGTGGCCATTTGTTATGGCAGTCCTCGGAAACTAATAAACCCCTCCATCTCAGAAATCCTAGCCCCTAACTTCCTTTTCCTAACTTCCGTTTCCTTTATATCAGTTATGCAATTTTATCATCTGCCCTGTTCCACAGACCACAGCATCTGGCACATAGTAGATGCTCACTTAATATCGCTGACCAAAAGTGAGAAGGCAGGAAGGAGGGAAGAAGAGGCCTCAACCCACCGCAGTAGGGGGAAGAGACTTGTGTGTAGGCTGGAAAGCAGAAGGC
Organism: Mesoplodon mirus; assembly: GCF_964341445.2. Taxonomy (NCBI): domain Eukaryota; kingdom Metazoa; phylum Chordata; class Mammalia; order Artiodactyla; family Ziphiidae; genus Mesoplodon; species Mesoplodon mirus. The sequence goes on along the minus strand of NC_138981.1, from coordinate 135,169,515 downwards.
TCGTCTGGATTAACACTCCTCAGCCCTACTCTTAACCCAAATAAGCCACCAAAAGTAAACGGTACAGAGATGATGTTCTAGAGCAACACAAGCTGAAGTCTCTGTGGTCCACGATGTCTGGGATTAGGTACTGAACAGAGAATAGGAAAGGGAGTGGCCAAACTTTTCGGCTTGTCTCGGGACCACCAAATTTTCCAGAGGTGTATTTCCTGCCAAATTAAAAAGGGAAACTCACAGTTTTAAATCCATTTACTTTTGTCTTGAGCTAACATTATAAAAGACAATGATCGAGGCTTATTTATATAATTCATGAACCTCTGGGTTGTTTTTTTTTTTCAGGTTATAACAGCAATAATTACCTCTGAATGGGTTTTCCCCAGGAATTAAATGACTGATGGGGGTTAATGGCCCTTTGGTTTTGCCGTGGGTCATCGGCTCCCCTGAGTCTGTCATTAATCCCCACGATCTGCCCTGCTGAAACAGGTCATCGCTGATAACAGGCTTTCGGGCTTAAATTGAACTAATGCATTTTACCTTCTCCTTCTAAGTCAGAATGGCTGAAGGATCCTCTATCTTTAGGAACAAAGACATTTTTCCAACGGTGGAAAGAAAGTGTGATTTTTTTTTCTGCAGCACATTAATAAGACTAGAGAAATGAAAGAATCTGAAGTCTTTGATGTCCAGTCCAGAGGAAGAAGGGACACATAGCACTAGATCACTAAATAAAGTGTACTCCGATTAGCGCAAGGCAAGATGTAACTGAGAATGAAGCTGACCACACTCCTGTGCTTTGAAGTTTCCTTTTGCTCCTTTGACCTTTTTCGGGGCGGGAGGGGGTCAAAAGTCACCACCACTAAGCGTATCTGTCACTGACAAAATAACAATTCCACAAGTCACGTCAGTTTCAGGAGTGGCACGCGTGTTCAACCGGTGACGGACACATCCCTCTTGCAGATCAATGCCTAGAGGTCCGAATTCACAGCTAATGACCAGACCCGGCTGCTGGGCTGAGAGCCTCAAGAGAGACCTCCCTTCTTTGGAGTAGCTCATCCCTGTGGACAAGCAAAGACTGCACAGGAAGCAAATTGGTAGGACAAAGTCAGTGAAGAGTGGCAGGTCCCTCCTAGTCTCAAGGAAATTGCTCAGAAGCCTTGCAGAGATGGATACCCCACAAGGGGGCACGTCATCTGATTAGCATGGGAAGGGTGAGAACAGTTGAGAAAATGGAGCTCCTAATCAGAGATTCAAAGTGTTGGGAGTGGTTTCCTTCGGTTCACTTGTATTGTGCTATCAGCCGAGTACAAACGAAATTTAAGACATCCTTGGGCAGTTTTTATAACTCTGTTCTTAGGCGCCTCAATGTTTCTGAATACGATTTTAAGATGCCGATAATTTCCAAATATAAAAAGGACTGTCATCGGATGGGGGAAATTAGACACGTGACAGAAAGTTTAGTTCCCCTCTGGATTTTGGGTGCCCTAGTGTCTGCTTTCAGCAGCAGTCATTGTTCTCATATTGAAAGTGACTGTTAATATTATTTTGGCATTATAAATTCTACTGATAGGTAAGCAAAGCGAAATGTAAAGAAAAATGAAGATTAAGTACATTTATTTTGAACCATCTAGTCTTATTTCCTTCTGGTCATTATTGTTCTATAAAAAGTAGACCTATACATAAAGGCAAAAATGTAAAAATCAGCTAAAACATCCTCTTATGGTCCGCAAATGAAATATGATCAGCACAGGCAATATGAGAGGTGTATTGATGCAGGTATAGAAAGTAAAATAATGCTGATAATATGGCTACATTACCTTTAAAAGGTGGAAGCAACTTCAGTGCTGTTGCATCCAGAGAAAGCCTTTTTTTAAAAAAATCGTGTTGGAACCAAAAACAGAGCTAGGTCACTATAGTTTGTGTGCACAAGATTTGCGGGGGGGAAGTACGTGGTAAAGGAGAGAAATCCAAAAGAAAGAGTAGCTGGTGACAAGTTTAGAGGTGGTGATGGGGGAAGGACTGCAGACTTCAAAATTGCCCAATAAAACACAAATTTTAAAGACTTGGCCCTTAAAAAAAAAAGCCTATGCTATGTCTAGAGCTACTGGTTTAGAAACAACTTCAGAACTAAATTAAATGTGTGGCATTTATCAAATTGTACTTACAAAATCACGATCTGAATATAAAACTGCCAGCTTGTGGCAGACCTTCCACCGACGCTGGATGCTCTAAAGGGCACACGTGTTGGTCAAATTATGAAACCTCGTGTTAAAAAAGGCAGGGTTTCCAAAGGAGCTGGGAGAGGAGATGCTTACACCACAGACTGTGGATCTGGTGTGGCCTTTCCTGCTTGAGGCAGTTTGAAAAGCTGCAGCTTCTTTTATGCTCATGACTAACCCCTACATAGGTCTTCCCTACAAAGAGGTTATCTGTTTTATTATTTTACTTACCTTTATAGTCATAACTTTCCTTGATCCTCAAATTATTTGAGGTGGTTTAAAACATGTGATCATTCATTTTAGACCAAGTGGAAAAGGACATCTTTATTCAAATGTTTGAGCAGGAGATATATACATACACTACCTAATGGAAGTGATAATACACTCATAAAACATTAGGACTAAAGGACAGCTTTAGTCCTAATGTTTCTAGGCTCTTCCTTCAGTTGGTTTCTGCGAACATTAACATGTGCCTCCCCTGTGCCAGGAACTAAGGTAGGCATAATGGAATGGGGGCAATGCAAAGACAGCATTTCACCTTTTCAAGGAACACCCATTCCTACAGATCTTAAGCAAAACAATTTCTTTCTCTAAGCCTCTGAAATGTTTAGAAAAACAAGTTTTTGTGATTCTTTTAATATTAAATAAGACCATTCACGGTCTTCAGCATGGAAGTCAACTCAAATCACTGGCAGTTAGAGCTAAGAGAACACTTCATCTGGCCCCTTCATTTTACATGTGAGAAAACTAAGGGCCAGAGAGGGGCACTGATTTGCCCAGAAAGAGTGCAGATCGCCTGAGACCCACTGTTCTTTATAGAATATGGGGCTATCATAAGCCTTTAGGGCTAACTTGAAAGCTTTTTATTATTATTTTTTTAATCTCCAGGCAATTCCTACTAGAATCAGTGGTTACACAATGCATCTCATTATTACCACCAAGCCCGTATTTCATCCATCCGCTTACCAGGATGCCAACTCACAATGTCCTTGAGGCGCTTAGAGTGTAGTTGGAAGGAAAGGTTAGTGACGACGGAGCTGAAACACTGCACTGAGCGTGGCTGCCAAACAGTGTGCTGCGTGCAAGGATCAAGAAATGAGGATGAGACCTGGAGAGGAGGAGGAGGGCAGGAGCAGGCAAACCCAGGCCAGGTCACAATTCTGGCATGGCTGGCCGGGGACCGCATCAGCACAGGTCACGGGTAATGGACTCCCTTCTACACGGAAGGGTTCTGGTACTCGAGGCAGAGAGCCCCGACTTACAAGACCTCAAACCCTTGAGGGCAGACACTGAGCCTGTCTTCTGTGTGCTCCCAGCACTGAGCACTGCACCTTCAGGGAGAAGGTGCAGATTTTGTGTGTCCATTTGGCTACACTATGGCGCCCAGTTGTTTGGTCAAACGCCAGTCTAGATGTTGCCGTGAAGGTATTTTGTAGATGTGATTACCATTTACAACCAATGGACTTTAAGTAAAGGAGATCACCCTCCATAAAGTGGGTGAGCCTCAGCCAATCTGCTGATGGCCTGAAGAGCAAAGACAGAGATTTCCAGAGTAGAAGGAATTCTGCCTCCGGACTGCAATACACGAAGTCTAAGTTTGCAACCTTCGGACCCAAGACTGTAACATCAAGTCTCATCTAAATTTCCAGCCTGCTGGCCTGCCATACAAATTTCAGACTTACCAGCCCTCACAATTCTGTGAGCCAATTCCTTCAATCTCTCTCTCTCCCTGTCTCTCACTATTTATATATATAATATCTCCTGTTGGTTGTTTCTCTGGATGACCCTGACTAATACACTGCTCAGCCTGTGTGCGCTGAAAGAACAGAAACCACTGACAGAGCTCTCAGAAGGGCCCACCTCATCTTGACTTTTTCAGGTGTGAGAATACATAATTTTTAAGTCACCCAGGAGCTAGATTTCAAGTAAACAACTGACGATATTAAAGTAACTAAAGGCAAGTTAGTGGTCCAGTCCATTGCTCTCAATGTTTGAACATCATAAAATAGTAATTACAAGGCATGCAACATGGACCCAAGTAAATAAGATAAATCTCTATATCTATATTGACTTGTTTATTTTCTGTCTCTCCCACTAGAATGTAAGCTCCTGGCGGATGGGCGTTTCTATTTCATTCATGAATATGTTCCCAGCACCTAGCAGAGTACCTGCCACAGAGTAGGTGCTCAATAAATAGGATGAATAAACCAATAGATTATCTTAACTCATTTTATTCAAAAAATGTTCAACACCCAGAGCTAAGGGGCTCCTCCACTAGTTGAGTTGAATGCTTACCACGGGGAAGTTCTGTTTGTTCTCCAGCTTGTTTATGCCAGTTGTAGTTGTCAGCATGATTACATAACTAAACAAATAGTAGGTAAACTGATTTAAAAGGAGTGGAAAACACACTTACTGTTAAAAACTGAGCTTAATGTTTGGACAAACTTGATTAAAATGCATCACTAACAAACGGCTGTCAAATTAGTTGTGGGGCTTCCCTGGTGGCGCAGTGGTTGGGAGTCCGCCTGCCGATGCAGGGGACACGGGTTTGTGCCCCAGTCTGGGAAGATCCCACATGACGCGGAGCGGCAAGGCCCGTGAGCCATGGCCACTGAGCCTGCGCGTCCGGAGCCTATGCTCCGCGACGGGAGAGGCCACAACAGTGAGAGGCCCGCGTATCGCAAAAAAAAAAAAAAAAAAATAGTTGTGAATTAGACAACTGTCAAGGATTGCTTAAAAAGAAAAAAAAAAAAAAAAAAGGTAAAAAATCCAGAAGACTTCAGAAGACTTCAGGGATGAGATGGCTTGTTAAGGGCATTTAAGCTCTTGTTCCCCTTCAAAGAAATAAACTGGGAATGGATTATGGCTGTGGTTTATACAAGAGAGTCAACATGGAATGCTAATCAGCCACCAATACTTCAAAAAAGACCATCAAAAACTAGTAAATAAATGCATATGTTAGATACGTTAAGTTAAAATAAAATGTTTTATATATTATCATTGTTCAATAATGCCCTGCTCTAACTGACTTTCTGATTAGTCAACCAACTACTGGTCCCAAACTCATCCAATAGGAGGGCGTCTGCTCTAATATAGGATAGGGACCATAATACAGAAAAGAGAACGTCTTCACCTCTGGTGTCACTTCTACTGTAGCAGCCAGACCAGGCTAGCTTCTGCGATCGCCTCTTCTGAACTCATAAGCCTGTTTGGTTCATGAGTTTTTACTGCCTTGGACAGCTCTCTTGAGAGTGCTTTCTATTATTATTTCACATGAGTGTTGCTAGGTGTGCGAATATGCATTGAAATCACCAACAGAGGGCAGACCAGCAAAGAGGAGAGCTGAAAAAGACCCATCCATCCTTTCTGGTATGAGTTGGCAGCTATGATAAAGGGTTTTCATGAAACGAGTGGTTATCACAGTTGGTGCTAAAATTTGGACGCTAAATAGGCACTGCTTTTACTTTAGGAACAATGAGGTCCTGAAATCTCCTAGAGAAAAACAAAGCGCCCCAGCAGGAGCAGAGAAGACCAGGTAGAGACGTAAACTGACTTGCTCAAAATCACAAAGCATGATCAGAATCTTAGCAAGACTAGAATCCAGCTCTTCCAATCTGGACATCTTTTCCAAAGTAAGGCCACTCTAAGTTACAACCCCAAAGTCACCATAAAAAAAGAGGATCTGGCCACATTCTGTATTGAGCCCAGGGCCATGGTGAGTGACCCAGAAATTAATCAGGTGAGAAAAAATGCAGCAATTTATAATTTCAGTGTTTCCTAAATGAATGGACTAACATAGATTTTTTTGGAGGATCCTAACCTTATATTTGGGGAGAGTTTTAAGGTAGAGCTATGAAGAAGAATGCTATGAGAGATAAGAGTTCTTGGAAAAATGAAAACAATCTTTATTACAAATCCAAGTCTCCTGCCATCTGTCTCATTCCCTTCACATTTGCCAGCCACAAACCACCAAGTATGGATTTCCTAAGAAAATCACTTACTAGCCCAGTGAGTAGGAATGAGAGACAAGTCTTACTTTAGACAACCAATGGCCCGAGGCACTATTTCCCAGGAGAAACTAATGCCTTTGACTCCTGTCTTGGTGACAGCTCTACCCAGACCAAATCCCAAGGTTTGACAAGGCTAACCACCTCTGCACGCTCACGTTAGTGGCACACTAAGGACTCAGTCCTCCCAAGCTAAGCACAAAAGGGCCTGCGTTGAGGTGGTAATTACTGTCACTCTCCCAGATGAAGAACTTCTAATCACATTGAGGAAAATGCTTTGTCAGGACAATAATCACAATTAAGAATTTCTTGGCAAAATTGCTGGAGCCAACAAAAAAATGTGCTGGTAGATAACACAGAACTCAGAAAACCGCATAGCCAAGTGTGAAATAGCAGTCACCAAGACTGCCCCTTGGAAAGTCACCCATAGAGGCAAGATGCCAAAAACTGATGCCGTGTATTTAGGTATGTACCTTCTCTTTGATTACTCTATGTAGCTTGTGGAGCTGGGAGCTCAGATACACAGAATACGATACATCTTCCCCAAGTGGTTGTTTACAGAATGTACATGTGGGATATGCTGGTATAATCAACACAGAGAAGTCTTTGATTAATGTAGCTTTTCCTCTTCCACCCATCTGTCATCTTCCAGCCATCCTACCACCTTTTAGAAGATTAGGAGCGGGAATAAAAGATGAAACTCATTTTTCTCTCAATCTCTCTGTTAACAGCTCTGCTAAAGAGATTGTACCGCAGACATTGGAGCTATCTGGGAAAATCAGTTGAAGCGGGACAGTTGGGGAGTTTCATGTGTATCATGCAACCTCAGGGCTCAGCCATACATTTGGTCGAAAGTCCCTGCTCCAGTTCTGCTTCAACAACAAGGCTGTGCTCCCACACTTAGCACCCGCTATGCCCAGCTCTGTCTTGCTGACATTGGCACCTGAGCCATTTGCAAGAAAGTCTGTAGTCCTAGGACAAGAGAGGTCAGAAGGGACCCCTGCAGGACAAGTTATCGGCTCTTTCTGAAAGCCAGAAGGGATTGTATGTAGGGCTACTTGTGGATTCCTCCAAAACTCCCAGCTTGAGGGATTTCGAAGAGGAATAACAGGCCTTGGTGAAGGAAAAGAGAATATGAGACACCAAGAAAGAAAGAAAGAGGAAGAAAACACTCATCATCTCAATGCCCCCAGAATCCTTGGGTACTGTATTCCCACCGAACAGTTTTTGGGCCTCTGAACAGTTGGGCCATAACCCCACTCTGTAGCATGGGTAGTTCTTTTATCCTGACAGGTTGTCTGGCAGGGAGTGGGTCTATGGGCAGAAGCAACACACAAGGGGCAACAAACTGCTTCAGTTCTAAAAGTCTTGGTCAATAGGCATCGATTTGGGGTACAAATATCTTCCTGTGTAGGACTTGCCCAAATCCACTTGTTTGGTCCATTTGTTTTCTTCATAAATAAAATTATAACCAAGCCTAAATAAGCCCTCCCCAGCTAAAATGAGGCCCTCTTGTAAAATCTACCTGGTACCAATTTCTGCTGATATCATCAGACAGGGAAAGATTCATAAAGGAATGAAAAGGTACATTTTTTTAAAAAATTAGATTCATTCAGGGGCTTCCCTGGTGGCACAGTGGTTGAGAGTCCACCTGCCGATGCAGGGGACACGGGTTCGTGCCCCGGTCCCGGAAGATCCCACATGCCGCGCGGAGTGGCTGGGCCCGTGAGCCATGGCCGCTGAGCCTGCGCGTCCGGAGCCTGTGCTCCTCAACGGGAGAGGCCACAACAGTGAGAGGCCCGCGTACCGCAAAAAAAAAAAAAAAAAAAAATTAGATTCATTCAATCTCAAAGGTTATAAGCTTCAGTTGTCCCCTAGTAAGAAAATGAGTTATGTTTTTAATGGCTCAAACAGATATTTATAATTCTATAAGAGTTAGTTACAGGAGAAATAGAATTCAGGTTATAACTAACTTTCAGCTTTTTCTAATAAATATAAACTGTATGTATATACACACATATATGTACATATATATATATATATATATATATATATATATAGAGAGAGAGAGAGAGAGAGAGAGAGAGAGAGAGAGGGAGGTGCTCATTGTATATACTCAACATACTCTCACTAAATGTCACTTCTCTTTAAACGTTTATCATGTTCCCCCTGCCATAAGATACCTTTCAGTGGAAAGCAACATTTTGAAATTCAAAGTTTTATATCATAATTCAGAGGAACTTTGTTGAATCTCTTCTGGCAGCTAATCTTTCTAGTAACCAAATATTATGGCATCTTGGGGATACATATTTTGCATGAGGTTCTTACACGCGGAGTTTATCAAAAAGGTATACATAAGACAGATTTTACAAGGAGTAAATGTAAGACGACTGTGGATCGCATCAACATAAAAAAATGGAAGTATCTTTAAAAATGTCCTTTTGTTTTAAAATTTTGAAACACGTGCTCTCAGTTAATGTATCCCCCAGCAACCTACCCACAAGATGCCAAAACAACCTCGAAGCAGGCTAAGGGATACCAAAAGGCACAGTGGCACAGTCATTTTCATTAACAGTTAATTTTCATAGACAGGGTAGAGCAAAGGGGATTCACAGAACTTTGGGTTGCAATGGGGTGTTGGCGATTATAAGGTCCCAACTCTTTCCTGGGCTCCTACATTGTCAATAGTTGAAGAAGCCAGATCCCTAGAGAAGTTAAATGAGTTTCCAAAGGTGGCACAGCTAGTAAGTGGTGGGAGGAGGGTTAGAGCCCAGTACGGTTTGTCTAATGAATCAGCATAACCAGTTGGACACCTTGGAAAGTGATGAGCCTGCCCCCTCATTGGCGGCATGGGGGCGGGGTGAGGCAGACGCAGATGAGGGAGGGCAGGACAGGCAGGACTGTCACTTTCTGTTTGTGCACTTGGGTAACCATGAATGAGTTAACACATGCAGAGAGTAGACGCTTAGTCTACAACGCCAGACATCTGGATGAAAATTGAAATTTTTAGTCAAAACCCCAGATATTTACAAATACGTGTTTTCATCTAAATATTGGATTGTGCATAGACAGAGCCTTAATGTAGGTAAGTGGAAAAGAGAAAATCACAAATCTTCATGATTGGGTGAATTATTGCCTTCCGTTGGTGGGGGGCCGGGGTGGTATGCTCAGTATGCATGAAGCATTTTGAGATGTTTGCTGCAATGGATATTTTTAAACTCTTTCTAGCCATACATAGAATGCAGAAATTAACACAAGAATGTCTTAATTGGGCCTATTTTATACACAAAAGAATAATGGGCTAAATGGGTTGGAATGAATGCCATATTTATCCTTCAGGGGAGGAAAGACGTGATGATTCACAGGCTGTGAAGCCAGGAGCATCCAGCCTTCTCATGAGTAGAATAAATATATCTCCTTTCATAATATTCTGCCTTCTAGTCCTTAAAGGCCCCCTAAAGGCACAAATAGAAAAGAGATGGGAAAATCGGAAACAATTCATTTTAATTTCACATACAGTAATTTTCTTTCGGGGATTATGATGTAGAGCCACGATAATGGGTTGACCACTCTGTCTAAACTTGAAAATGCCCAGAACGACACTGTCAAAGTTCCACTGTAGCTCTTCCCAGCCTCCTATGTGCAAGGCAGCCAGTGACAAAGAGACTCAGCAATGGTGCATGAACTCAAGAGAGTTTGTCCTTGGCTTCTGAGAGCATTCCTGCATTTCATGAGTCTGTTTACTGTGTATTTACTCTCTTAACCAAAAACCGACTTGAATTCCCTCAGCAGGGAAATGACAGGAGGAAGAGGCAGGCACGAATTTTACTGGGTGGCAAAGGCCATATAAACTTGCTGCAGACACTCTAGAATTGATGACAAAATTTTTTGAGCTGGGTAAAAAAGGACTCTAGGTAATAGAAATGAAGTTGCATTGGGGGAATGAAAAAAGAAAGCAAGTGTGGGAAAATGACATACAGGATCTCTTCAACAGAATCATTCATTCAAGAAAACGTATTAGTCCTTTAGCTTTGCCTGGAAAGAAGGGTAAGTGGGAACTTTGATAAGCGTTCACGCTACCAAGCAGGGATCATTCCTCAGAGGGGGTTGCAGACCGGACTACTGTATCTCATGTGTTTAATCTGGCCCCCAGCATCAGACCCACGCACGAAATTAACAGACACTATTCTCCGTCCAAAGGACAATTCAGATTTTCATCTAATTCTACAATGCCTGGGATTTCAGAAAGGCATAGCAGGCTAAAAACAAGCAAAACACAGCTTGTTGGTGTCACAGGTGTGTGTGACGCTGTGCTCTTGCAAAGCTGCGTGTAAATTAACCTATCGTCAATTTCCACTTTCTCATTGGCTATCATTTAAAAAATGGTTTGTCTTCATTTCCAGTTGATCACCAATTCCTAGTTTACCCTGATAATTCAGCTCCGTGTCTCGGATGGCTCCCAGCCTTTCCATTAAGTCGTTAATCAGCTGCCAACTCTTTAAATATGTTATTTAAAGAAATGTGCTCAGATTTTCTTATGCCAATTTTTTCCTAAGCTGGATATATGGTTGTTGTTATTAATTTAATGAATTGGTGCCAAAGCACCAGGCTAGGTTCTATAGGAATATATAAATGAATGAAACACAAATCGCTCTAATTCAGGCCTGAGTACAAAAAAAAAAAAAAAAAAGAAGAGGTGCAAAGTGTACAGGGACGTGGCAGACGATTTTCACTTTGGTTAGAAGGATCTGGAAAACTTTCTCAGAAGAGATGAGGATTTGAGGTGGATTCTGACAGATTAGTTAAGGTGTATAATGCAGGGAAAAGCATGTCTGAGAGCGGGAACAGCCTGGGGGAAAACAGGAGACTAGAGCACAGGGTTCCTGAGGGTGTGTGATGGGAGACAAAGCAGGGAGCCGAATTGTGCTGGGGTTTAAATTCCAAGCCCAAACATCTGGCCTTGATTTTGAATGGGGTAGAGAGGGGTGGAAGGCTGCACCCTTACTGAGCTCTCATAGGCAGGTGGCAGAGCTGGAGTACACCTCTAAATGTCTCCATTGTAAAGGGCTTAGGGTGAATGGTCTCTTTTGCTTAGTCAAATAAGGTCAACCCTCAGACAAGCCATTTCATGTTCATTTTCATGCGCTTCAGCAATTCTTTCCTGAGACAGCATCTGGATCCATTTAATTTTCTTTACACCCATCCCCTCACAAATCCTGCATCCCAGGGCATAACGAGAGATCCATTTCTTAAGACGATTCCCACCACGACCTCCCGACGGATGCCTTCAAGATTTTGCACCTGCAATTGGCTAATTGCCAGCACAATAGGCCACTTGAGCCTTCAAAATTAAGGATTTAATGATAAGTGGGGAACTGCAATGATAAATGAAAGGCTGAATTCACACTTCGGATTTCTATGGCCTCGTATGTTAGGGGGTGTAAAATGGAGGCAGGCCATAATGACGTCTAAAAGCGATCCTTATGGCCACCATTGAGTGTCCCAGAAAGAGCCTCTCCAATTTAGAAAGGGGAGTGAAAGACCGTCTTAAAATCGGCGATGTGATCATTATTATAGCCTCAAAAGGCAGCTTTGACACAAATACAGCAATTATTTTGTAACTTCTGTGGAAGAGCCAACACCTCCCCTTCCCCCCTTCTCCTTTTCAAGGGCCAAATTTTTTTTTTAAAAGCATATCACGAAGGCCTTGGGGATTTTCACCCCCAGGCTCATAAATATGTACACGTTAGTTATGTCTTTTACTAAACAGAAAATTGCCTTGTACCAAATGTCCGGGCTGCCACAAGGAGAATAACCAAGTCACACATCCAGCTCTTAAAGAGGCCACAAACCTAGGACAGGTCTGACCACGCAGCGTCTGTCTTTAAAAGTCTCCCTGATTAATGACATCGTGGATGACAGATCTTAAAACAAATAAAAATAATGAAACCACATTTGTTCACTTGCACTGAGTAGATTAAATTGAACATTTGGTGAGGAATTAACGTCTTGATCATTATACCAAACTCTGTACATTCAGTTGCAGTGCAGTTTCATTTCTGTAAAGCATTTAAATGTGCTGTCACATAATAAGTTCTCAATAAATTTACTGTCTAGGTGGCCATCTCCTCTGATATATTGTAAGCCCTTGGGGGTAAATACTATACCTTACGGACTTTCTTGCACATAGTAGATGTTTAATAAATATTGAATAAATGGAGAAAAACTAAAAATAAAAGTCTCCCCGATGGCTAATATGGCTGCACAGACTTTTCAGTTTGGCAACAACAGCTAGAGAGTTCACGCCCTCATACTGGGGGCATCCTTGGAGGAAATGACAAAGACTCTGCCTTATAGAAGCAGTGCTCAAGAAGAGGGAGCTTTGTTAACAGGGGTTTCAGACGTATTCAGCAGGGGAGAAAAATCTCCATAGATTCGAAATCTGTTTAGATGGGACTCGTCAGATACATGGACTGAAGCTTAGGTGAAGTCTCTATTGCCAGAACTCTAAGAGGTGTCTGTCTAGCTTAGCACAGAACTTACGTGAGCTTTCATAGAGTTGTGCAGTCCTAAACATAAGCCAGGACATCAATTTCTATAGGAGACAGAGGGGGACTCTATGTGCAAGCTAAGAAATTAAATGTCAGTATATTTAAATGGCATAAAGTGCCTGATTAATAGCACAGGAAAATAAATCCCAGAACAAAAGGCCTGCAAAGCTAATCCCTATTCACACACACTGCTATCCAGGAATATGTATTTAAGGCTTACTGGGTGCTAAATGCTGAGTGGAGAGCTCGCCAATGTGGAAAGTCTGGCCCCTGATCTCAAGATTATAATTATTTGAAGAAATAAGACCTATTGACACGTAAAGATGATTAACCAAATTAGACACCCCCTCACACCTGCCAAATGAATGGTATAGATAACTCCCAGGGGGCTCAGGGAAGGGGACATCCTTGAAGGCTGGAGTGGGCAAGCAAGGCTTCACAGAGGAATAGGAGATGGGGAGGATGCTGGAGGAGGCCTGGGGGATGGAGACGATGTGAGAGCCGGGGCCAGGACGGAACCCAGACCACTCAGGGGATGCCGAGTGCCCGAGCCTATCTGAATAAACAGCCAATTTAGGGCAGCAGAGAAAGACAAGTTTGGGTAAGTCGGGGTTTTTTCAGGGTGGGGAGTGCATCATGGAAGGTACGGGATGCAGGCTGAAGAGTTCAGATGGCTTAGGGAAGAAGTGATCTGTGCCAGCAGTGCTTTGAGCTGAGCTGGGAATCCCATGTCAACTGGATTAAAGGGGAAGAGACTACAAACAGGAAAAAACTGCAGTATCACGTGGCCGGTGGGAGACAGTGGTGGGAGGTATCAAATAACAAATGAAAGGTCAGGTAAGAAAACAAGGTGAAACAAGAAACTTCTGGATTACCCATGTTTCAGATTTCAACTGGCATATCATTGTTAAGATATTTAAATGGTTCTGGGATTTATTTTCCTGTACTGTTAATCAGGCACTTTATGCCATTTAAATATATTCACATAGAAACGATCCGCCAATGTGCTTATAGCACTTTCGGGAAAAATCTCTCACTAAACCTCAAGGGAATGGGAAGATGGATGGGCGTTTGAGCCAGTCCTTTACAAAAGAAGAAAATGGGGCACAAGAAGGTTAATCGTATGTGTGGCAGGCTGGAAAAAATGTCCCCCCAAAGATGTCTACACCCTAATCCCTGGACACTGTCATTATGTTGCCTTAAGTGGCAAAAGGACTTTGCAGAGGTGATTAAGTTATGGATCTTGATGTGGGGAAATGGTCCTGGATTATCTTGGTGGCCCAATGTCATCACAGGGGTCCTTCTAAGAGGGAGGCAGAGGAGGCAGAGTCAGGAAGGAGAAAGGAGTGAGGAGAAGGGAAGCAGAAATCAGAGGGATGCAGGGCCAAGAGCCAGAAAACGCAGGCAGCCTCAAGGAACTGGAAAAGAAAGGCAAGAAAAGGGATTCTCCCCTAGAGCCTCAGAAGGAACGTGGCCCTGCTGAACCATTTCAGACTTCTGCCCTCCAGAACCGTAAGATAATAAATGTATATTGTTTTAAGCCACTAACGGTGTGATGTTATAGCAGCCATCTAAAACTGCCTATGTATATACAAATATAGTTCTTCTTTTCACAGACGTATTATGCTAACCACTACACCACAGTACCTGATTTTTTCTTTTATTTCAACAAATTGCAGACAAGACAGCAAGACATTGAGAACCATCCAGAAGCGGCAGGCAACGAGCCAGGTTCTCCCAAGAGAGCACCTTCCAAAATTCACACACCTTCCTGGAAGTGCCACCTTCCAAAGGATAACGTTCTCACAATCACAACACCCTTAGAGCATCAGCTGCTGTCAATCTGAATGAATTAGAAAGCTGCATCTCAAGAATGCACCATGCCAGAGTCTTCCCTACCTGCCAGCACACTTGACCTTGAATGTCCAAGCTTCGGTCTCTGTCTAATCAAAGTCACATTATAAAGTTCCTAAACGGGCCTGTTTCCTGTTTCCCACTGGGAACACTAAGAAGACAGAAAAATATTTGGAAAACACTGGGCTGAGTAATGAGAATTACAAAACATTATTTTAATAAGTCACTGCTTTTAGGGTTCACTACTACAGTTTATTTAAAGTGTTTTTAGTTCCTTAGCTTTATTTCCCATTTAACAAGCTCCCTGAATCACCTTTTAAGGGGAATGTATTGTTTATATGGAGACTAAAATATATGAAAAATATATTTTATTCTAACTCTTAACACAGAGGACTTTGCAAAGGCCGATATGACCAGTTGAGGCCAGTGTAACTCTCTGTGGAGATAACCTGATGTCATTTTCCAAATGCCAGGTTGTAGCAGCACCCGGTGTGTCGGCCACATCAACACCCAAGCCTCTCCAGGCATGTTATCCACCAGAAGCCCAGTTGGAAAAGCAGAAATTCACTTGGGGGAATCAACTCCCAGCTGACTGCATAAATCACTAATCTTGCAGACTATAAAAGAAGCAACTCCATATCTTTTATGGCTCCCTCAAAATAAAAGCGGAAAAGCAGAAAAGAGAAGCACAATTTGCACGGCCCTCATTAAATGTTAATTATTGCCAAGGACTGTTGTTTCTGTTTTGGTTTTTATTGTTTGGAGAGGAAATACATAAAAACAGAGCCATCATCTGCCATGGAATACTGAGAAGGCAGAGAGCATCATGATCAAGTAGAATAAATCCTGAACTAGGACTCAGGCATCCTAGATTCTCTTATTGGATTGGCCATTAATACAAGTCACCAAGTCATCAACACACAGACCATCTGCACCACCCGTGACTCAATACCGAGTCATTTCCAATTAGGAAATGAACAGCAGTGATGATAATAATGCACCCATCCTATGGACCAGGCTCTCGCTCTATCTATGTGTGCAATCCCTTATTCTTTAAACAATCCATCCTAGTTTACAGATAAGGGATGCAAGATTCAGCGAAGTCCAGATTACTCAGCGGCTGAGTTGGGAATGTGTGGGGAGGAAGGGAAGAGTCACCAAGGGAAGTCCTCTGGCAGTGCTGCTTCGGCAAGAACCACAAAGTGCAGAAAAGAAGGAATGCTGCCATCAAGTTCCCAAAATTTCGACTTGGTTTTGGATGAAAAGCTAAGAAAATAGTGAGAACCCCTTATAATCCAGCCAATCATTACATACACAGACTCAGATGGAACACAGATCAAAAGAGTATCCCAGAAACATACCCATGTACCTTCAGAGCTTTAATATAACCCAACTAGCATATAAGGCAGGTGTTAATACTATTCCCCAAATCACATTTCCACGGTATTTCAAATATTTATAGCTTGTTATAAATTATAGCAAGGTCACATATCAAAGAATGAAAATCACCCATATTAAATTAATCAGAGATTTTAGAAAATTATACATTGCACATGGCTGAGTATAATCCATTTAATGTTTCAATGTCATGGAACATTTGCTTTATAAATAAAATATGAAACTGATTAAGATCCCACAGACCCTCAGGAATATTACAAATCTACATGAGACCCCCCTAAGCTCTGGATTTGTATCTCTGGATTTAGGTTAGTGGAGAAAAAATTAAAAAATCATGCAACTGAACTAGATCTCACTAGTTTGTGATGCTCCAGAGGAAAGTCAATGTCAGCATGGGGAAAAGTGAAAGTCAATATCCCAGCTCCTAATACTCTGATTTCCTACAGCAGAATTCAAATTTTACCCTCAGCTCTGCAAGCTCAGTTGCCGCTCTCCTTTAATGGAAACTTAAGTGCACACTGAAGGCAGGATTTGGCTCAAAGACCTTCTACACTGCACTGAACATTCCTGTTGTTAAAAGCACCTTTACACATATATGCCGTTATGAACTAAGACTGAATTTCCGGACAAGATGTAAAATGCAGACTTTGGAGATGAGTGCAGAACAGTTTAAAGTATTTCACCAACTCCTCTACCAAAAACAAACAAAAAAATGAAAGCTTTGCCTCTTCCAGAGTCAGGCAACTTCCCCAGAGTCACCAGGCAGCCAGAATTTCCCACAGATTCTGAAGATACAATTCTCTGTTTCTCGGATTTCATGACACCCTCCCCATTCCTTTAGAGAGGTACTTCATGGTTTGTGTTTCTTTCTTTAAAAACTCATTAAAATTAACTTTGCTTTGAGAACCTTTGGATAAGTTTATCACACCATGTGGGCAAATCCACTGATGCACTGGGGCATGCCCAAACCAGGGCTGAGAATTCCAGAGTAAGCCTTGCCAGACTGTATAATCCAATAACCGACCATGGCTCTGTTGTTAACCTTTCTAATCAAATATCAGATGGAGAGAGACGTCCGTGCTGACGGAGGACCCTGGTCTCATAGATCATATTGTCCCCTCTTCTAGGTCTGATCAGACAGCAAAGGCCTACGGGCACACCACCAGTATAGAACTTATCAAAGAGAAAAGAAACCACACAGATTTTTAGAACCATTTCAAAGAGACTTGTTCCCTTATAATGAAACACAAAATAAAGTTTCCAAGTCATAAACTCATTGATACGAATCTTCAGATGATGAAAGAAACGATTTGCAGTAGGTCACATATCCGTGACGTACAGGGCACTCCTCAAGAATTTGGAGAGAGTGGTGTGTGCTGCTTTGCTGTTGCCCTCTAGTCTGGATGGGCCAAGTCCTCAAATGATTTTGTACCCCATTCTAGAGACAACCTGGGATAGTGCAAAGAACCTGGGTTTTGGAATCTGGAACGTTTGGGTGAAAGATCTATTCACTAGCTATATACTAGCTGAGTGAGCACGGGGGCCAGTTACTCTACCTGAGATTCTGTTCTCTCCTCTTGGAATACTCGGCTCATCATAAGACCTCAGTGTTCTTCTCTCCATCTTGATGCTTGTAACCCTAAAAAGGTGCTTGGCACATGAAGCCAAATTCTTATCGTGCCCTTAGAGCAACAGAGGTGTGTCATGCCCAGAAATGAGGTCAAGTGCCCTCAGAATGAACACTTTGAAAAAAAGAGAGCAAGTTATTTATTTCACTCTCATTAACACGGGCCTAAATCAGGAAAAATCTCATTTATGTGGCATTGTGTCAACCAGAAATCTCTGTTAATTGGCACCGCTGTGTGCATCTCTTCTGCTGTACGATGATAATTGGATGTTCATAATCATGACCTTGGAGGTACTGCAAAATCTGGAAGTGTCACCTGAATCAGCAAAGATTCAGTTATATCCAATCTAGTTTTAGCATTAAGTGATTGAAAATGGGTAATCTTTGTATGGTACAGAAACTGAAAAATCTGCTGTAGACCTTTCATACGTGTCTTCGTCAGCTTGGGCCACTATGCCAAAAATACCATTGACTGGGGGGCTTAAACAACAGACATTTATTTCCCACAGTTCTGGAGGCTGGAAGTCCATGATCAGGATACCAGCATGGTCAAGTTCTGGTGAGGGCCCTCTTCGGGCCTGCAGACGGCCGCCTGCTTATTGTGTCCTCACATGGAGGAGAGCAGAGAGGGGGGCAAGCTCTCTCATGACCCTTATAAGGGCGCTAATCCCATTCATGAGGCTCCACTCCCATGACCTCAACTAATCCTAATCACCTCCCAAAGGCTTCACCTCTAAATACCATCACACTGGGAGGTAGGGTTTCAACATACACATTTTAGGGGGATATAAACATTCTGTTCATAACAATATGCTATGGCATTTACAAGGCTTGGGAACACAGTGTAAAATATGAAGGCTGCTAGAAAGTGGGCTGGCTTTAGAAAGTGTAATAAACCTATCTGCAAAACTGACTTAATTTCTTTATTATTTTGAAAGAACGTTAGACTTTATAGAAAAGTTGCAGACATAGTACAGAGAATTCATGTACATCTCTGCCCAGCTTTTCATAACGTTAACAACTTACATAGCTGTACTACAATTATCAAAAGAACAAGGAATCAACATTATTAAAACACAATTAACTAGATTTCATCAGGTTTTCCCCTAGTGTCCGTTTTTCTGTTACAGGATCCCATTCAGGATTCCGAGTTGCATTTAGTTGTGTCTATTTGGCCTCTTCCAATCTGCGACAATTCTACATCTTTCCTTGTCTTTCATGACTTTGGCACTTTTGATGAATACTGGTCAATTATTTTGCAAAAGGTCTCTCAGTTTGGTTTTGTCAGGTATTTTATCATGATTATATGGAGGTTATGCGTCTGGGCAAGAATACCACAGCCGTGATGCTGAAGTTATCTTAACTTTTCTCAGTGCATCACCACAGGGAGTCGTGATGTCAATACATCATATTACTGGTGATGTGAACCTCCATCACTTAGTTAAGGAGATGTCTGCTAGGTTGCTAAAGTTACTATTTTTTTTTCCTTTGTAACTGATCAAAATTTGGAGGAGATACTTTGAGATTACTCTAACATCTTGTTTCTCCTCAAACATTCATCCAAAGATTTTAGAATCCATTGGTGAATAATGCCTACCACTATTATACCATGGTCTTTCTCAAATCATGACTTTGTTATTTCATTCATCATTCATTCACTCAATTCATAGCAGTATGAACTCATGGATATTTATTTTGTTCTATGAGTTATACCCCGTTACTATCATTGTTTATTTTATTGTTTATATTGTCTGGGATTTGATCATTTTGTGCTCTTTCATGTTGGCTCCTGTGACCTTTTGACATGCCTTGATCATTTTTTAGACTTCCTTACTTCTAGCTCCGTAAGATATTCCAGACTCATTTTATACTTTTCTTGCCCCAGCTGAAATCAATCACTTTTCCAAGTGTTCCTGGTTCCACTTATTAGAGTATGGTATTTAGAGACCAAGATCTGAGTGCTAGGTATGCTCACTGCTATGAGCATGTCATTTACTTTTACGCTCTCACAGCAGAGCAAGCTAGAAAATATGATATGTATGCACACATATATCCATTTATCTATCCATCTATCAATCTATCTATCTAAAATATATGAGTTCATATTGATACCTCCAACTGCAAGCTTCATTCTAGCTTTCTCTCTGTTTCTTTGTAACTCCCTTTTCCAACAGTGACAAAACTACACTCATTATCTACAATACATTCACATGTTTGATCAACCCTAATATACACAGTTTCAAAACTACAAAACTGTCTGAGCCTGGTGCTTTTTTGTGAGGTAGTTCATTAATAACGTTCTCTATCCCTTTTATGTATATTGATCTATTTAAGCTTTCTAAATAAAACAATCTAAATTTTGGCAATCCATACTTTTCTAGGAAATTATCAATTTTATCTAAGTTTTAAAGTTTGCATAGGGACTTACCTGGCAGACCAGTGGTTAAGACTCTGTGCTTCCACTGCAAGGGGCGCAGGTTCGTTCCCAGGTCAGGGAACTAAGATCCCGCATGCCCCACAGTGCAGCCAAAATTTTTTTTAATTAAAAAATAAAATAAAGTTTGCATAGATGTCAGAAAAGTATTCTCTTGTGATTTTTCAAATGGATATTTCTTCCTTCTCATCTTTCATTTCATAGTTTTGCTTCTCCTTTAATAAGTTCGCTAGTGGTTTCTCTATTTGCATAGTTTTTTTAAAATACAGGATTTTGATTTATTGATTAGATCTCTTTTTTTCTGTTCTGTATCTCATTATGTTCCATTTTAACCTTTATTACTTCCTTCCTTGTGCTTTCTTTTGATTTACTTTGTTCTTTTTCTAGTTTTTTGATCTGGGTATTTTCTCATTTATTTCCATTCTTTCATTTTTATTGGTAAAAGTGTTCACTTCAATTAATTTTCCTCTGATCACTGTTTTAAATGCATCCCATAGATAGATTTTGTAAATTTGTTTATTTATCTATCTATCTATCTATCTATTTATTTATTTATTTTTGGCTGCATTGGGTCTTTGTTGCTGCACACGGGCTTTCTCTAGTTGCAGCGACCGGGGGCTACTCTTCGTTGCGGTGCAGGGGCTTCTCATTGTGGTGGCTTCTCTTGTTGTGGAGCATGGGCTCTAGGTGCACGGGCTTCAGTAGTTGTGGCATGGGGGCTCAGCAGTTGTAGTGCTCGGGCTTAGATGCTCCACGGCATGTGGGATCT
This sequence comes from Mesoplodon mirus, assembly GCF_964341445.2. Taxonomy (NCBI): domain Eukaryota; kingdom Metazoa; phylum Chordata; class Mammalia; order Artiodactyla; family Ziphiidae; genus Mesoplodon; species Mesoplodon mirus. The sequence continues at coordinate 135,148,662 of NC_138981.1, read as the reverse complement.
TCCCAGACCAGGGCTCAAACCCATGTCCCGTGTATTGGCAGGCAGATTCCCAACCACTGAGCCATCGGGCAAGTCCCATAGATAGGTTTTTATGTGTAGTTTTTTTATTTCCAAGATAGGTTTTTATGTGTAGTTTTTTTACTTCCATTTTTTAATCTATAATCTCAGATTGTATTTCCTCTTCCATGCAGAGTTGTTTAATTGGAGCTTTTAAAATATCTGGATAAAAGTGGCATTCTAGTTTTTATTTTGTTAGTGATTTCTAGTTTTATTATACTGTGATTGGAGAGTGTTGTTTGTACCATTTCTACTTTATGAAAATGATGGATGTTTGCTTTGTGACCAAAACATGGTGAATTTTTGTGAATGTGTCATTACACAGGAAGTGAAATTTTGTACTTATCAATTGAGGAAATTCCCCTTCCAAGAAACAGTTATAAAGCACAAGAAAACTGTAAGCCAGCACTGTAAAAGAATTAAATATACTCTAAAAGAATATTCTCCGAAAGGCATCTGAAGATATGAAAAACCACCGTGAGTCAGAAATTCAGAAACTAAAATTTTAAATGTACAAGAAAAAGAGAAAAGAATGAAAAGTAGGTTGATGAAATACAGGAAAGAAATGGAAAAGACAAAATTATCTGAAAAATAAAGGTGCAGAGAGGAGAATAAATTCAAATAAAAATTTAATAAGAGATATTGAAGAAAGGTAGGAAAACAACCAAGAGAATTACAAAGGCACAGGGAAAAAAAGTAAAAGGGTTAGAGAGAAAGTAGTGGAAATGGAAGGAAGGCAAAGAATAAGTAATATTCATATTACTAGAGTCCTTCGAAAAGAAAAACAAAATGCTGGAACAGATAACGTTTAAAATTGTAATGCAAGAAAATGTTCCTACAATAGAAAGAGACCTAAAATAATTTCACTGAATGGGCTCACTGCATACCTGGGAAAATTATCCATAATGATCAGCTTAAAGATATATGGCAGCAAAATTATTAGATTTGAAAAATAAAGACAAATTCTCAAGGCCTCTAGACAAAAACCATCAAATAACTTACAAAGGCAAGAGAATGAGACCGCCATCAGAGTTTACAAAACCAAGGCAACAGTGGAGCAGCATTAAAAAAACACAAAATTCAATGAAATAAAGTCGCTAGATTTTGTATCTAGCCAGTCTGTTATATCAAGGCTACAGGAAAAAAAAAAAAGTCTCAACATACCCGAACTTAGGGAATTCTGCATTCGTCAGCTCTTTTTGAAGTTTTTCTCAGTCTCCCTTTGATCACTGAAAAGCCTTGTATCAGAGCAGGGGTGGGGCAGAAGCATGAGATCATGCACTGTGATTTGGCAACTTTTACCTTTTTACTCACAGTTATTTCACACCTTTGGCATTGTTTGTCTTCAAATGATGCTGAGCGTCTGGTTTAGTGAACAATTTACTTTTCTTCTGTTGTTATTTCTCATGGTTTGTGGGGAAAATATTCCAAGACAGCCAGTTATGCTTCTGACATTTGCCCTCGGCTAACTGCAATAACCGACTCGACTTTTAAATATGTCAAAACAGAAATTTCACATGGGTGGGGGGAGGTTCCCCATCAGTTAGTTAACGAAACTCACACAAAGCTCCAAAGTTGTCTGTCTCCTAACACTTGGCTGTTAACTGTCCTCTGAGCATTTATTAATGATGCACTGTGCGAAGCATTTTACCAGCATTAGTTCTTACAGATGCCATTTTTAAAATCTATGGAATAGCTACCATTATCCACCTTTTACAGATGAGGAAAGTGAGGCATAGAGAAGCGAAGTAACTTGCCCAAGGATCAAAAACAATACCACTCCATTCCAAAGCTGGAGCTCCTAGCTGTGACTCTACACTGCCTACCTCCTTCCACCTCTACTCACCATATGGCTTCAACGGCCACACTCAAGTCATTCTTGATTCCTCATGTTCACTCAACCCCATGAGCAAGTTTCATCTGTTTCTCTCCCCCAACTGTATTCCTTTTCCCTCCATCTGTAATTCCATGACTCTGGTCCAAGCCAGAATCAACTCTCACCTGGACAACTGCCATAATAACCTCCCTGCTTCCACCATCACCCCCTCCAATCCATTCTCCATACTCAAGCCAGAGCAAATTTTTATTAATAAAACATAAATCAAATCTTGTCACTGCCTGACTTAAATTCTCCAATGGCTTCCCATGGCGCTCAGGATGAAAGCTATCTGTCCCTGCCTACTTCTTTCCTTTCGAACTTCGGTCTCACGCCATGTTCCAACTTAATTACTCTCTTCATGTCAATACTGGCCTCCTTTCTCTTCCTCAAAATTGCCAAGCTCATTCACACTTTAGAGCCTTTGCCTTTGCTATACAATTAGCATGTGATACTCTTCTCCTGGCTCTTCCTTCAGGTCTCTGCTCAAATATCCCCTCCTCTGAAAGACCTTTCCTGAGCACCCTATCAAAGGTAGTGCCTGCACTCCACCCTTTCACCCAATCCCGCCCTATCACATTAGCCAATGCTTTTTCATCCATGGCAGGCATCATCTTTTGCTTTATCTTGCCATTTACTGCAAGTAATGAGAACATGTAGCACACAGTAACCACTAGATATAAATTTATTGAATGAGGAATGAATAATCAATACATTGGCCATATTTTGTAAATCAATAATGGGGACATAGTACATGCACATGTCATTTACACTGAGTGCCAAGTGAGGGCCACGGAAGTTAAATGCCAAAGGAGTTTAAAAGAGCTCGGAAATCCTAAAGGCAGACGAATGGAAAATTGATCTTGAAGGATGGGAAAGGGTTAGAAAGCTTTTTTTATTGGATTTGTGTTTCTTCAAGGGTTAAACCCACTGAAGAGTTACATATATGCCAGATTCTGCTAAAGCATAAACTCTCCTCTGACTGTGTTAGGAAACTTCAGAAAGGCTTTGGCCTTACTGGGGTACAATTTCAAAACGTGAAGCAGATAGCTTGCTAAATAGTACCCCTAGTGGTTTCAAAGAGTTCTTTCAGCTTCTTTAAGATGCCTCATTCCCCAAGCCAGGAGCAGACTCACAGTTCTGAGAACATGATTCCTTAACAATATACGCGCTACATTTATAATTATAATTAGTACTTAAGTAGCAAGGTCTTCCCACGGAGCATAACAATGGCCAAAAAAAAAAGGATAAAATATTGCCAAAGATTTTTTTTTTAATTGTGCAGTCACAAGCTGTTTGGGGGAGGTTCACCCTAGTAACTCTTGCGGGTGAGCAAGGGAGTTTGTGGGTGGCGGACTTGTGGAGAGGGAAGGAGGTGAATTCCCAGGAATGGTCGCTGAGGAACACGTAAGGGTCTGTTCCACCACATCGGGGGAAAAGGTGAATTGTCAACAAACATTTCCTACACCTGATATCTTTTGTATGGCGAGCTGCACATTTAATAAAGAAGCAGCTGCCACTTCTGAACGATTAATCAATACTGGTAAGCTGACATCCTAAGAACTGCTGAACTGAAGCTTTTCTTTCCCTCCCGCATTTACAAATAAAGTGCTCACTATTTGACTAAAGCCTGTCGACCTGACCGGAAAATATCAGAGTCCTATTTAAATGACATTTGCAGAGAATGAGATTTTCTTCTGGCCACTGCCCCTTATCGCTAATAATAACATCAGATTAATGGATTTAGGCCAGTGGAAGAGCAGTGCCTTTTCTGATCCCTTCTTAAAGTAGCCCTTTCCATCTGGCTCATCAAGCCACCCTCCCCCCGCCCCCGCCCCCGCCCCACCCCCCCCACCCCGCCTCCACTTGTTTGGGCCAATGAGCAATTGCTAAATGGCACTTCATTGATACCAGGCGGGCTATCTACCTAAAGACCTATTGTGCTTCTCAATTCCGCACAAGACTTTTTCTCAGGTCTGCTTAGTTAGCCTAGAAAGATCAAAACACCTGAGATGATTACAGGTGCAAAGATTCCTCTAGATAATCTCCACCAAAGGTTGATGTGTAGCAAGAATTAAAACCAAAAACTTAACTAATTCCAACGGATAGAGCTTCGTAAATGACCTTCATTCGGCTAAGTTTCGTCTGGCGTCATTTCAACTCATCAGATACAACGATGTTTCTCATTTTAGAGAAGGCTGAAGTTCTGACGGTTGATTGCTTCGGGGGAGAAAAACCCATGGCCCAACGCACACTTGCACACTTAGATGACTATAGGGGAACCTGCCTTTACTATTATTTTTACATGAATCAGGCCACTTTGAAGAACGCACACAATTTAAAATTGAAAATGCCAGGTCTCCCAAGAACAAATCCAAGTATTTCTAAAGCTCTATCATAAATAACTACATTTAATTTCCTTTTTCAACTTTTGGCACTTTAAAAGCCCTCTTACAATTCGCACCTATGCTACTTAAGTTAATAACTGACATTTCCTTTTTGTAATGCATATGTAAGTCTGAGGACCCCTGTGAGCCTGAGATAAGCCTGGAGACCAGGGGACTCAGTATGAAGCCAATGTTTCAAGATCATACTGATCACCGATCTTCTTCTTGTGCCTATTTTGGTTTTTCAATAACGTCTTGCTCATTCTTAACCCTGGCCAAAGAGTACTTCTACGTGGTAGAGAACCCCATGCCAAGCAGAGCCACATGGAGCCAAATGGTTTGACTTCATCAAGCTGTACGGCCTGAATTAAATGTTAGTTAAAGTGAGACTGTTCTTTTCAAAACAGCACTAACCGACACTTAAAGGGAAAACCCTGGGTCTAGTGTCCAACTGTTTTACCCACATATTTTTCAATGCATTACACTGTTAACAAAGTTACACTAAAAACAGAACATAAGCAATCTGAAGGAGGCTTTTACAGAAGAGATGCACTCAACTGGCCATTTCTGCATGTCGCATGTCATAAAGTCAGTAATGTATCCTGCATATGACAAATGTATCTTCATCTGACAGGGTCACAGTAAGTACACGGCTACATTTCCCTCAGGACGCCCACAGATGCTAAACCAGGCGGCATCCTCATTTTGAAACAAGCCCGGGCCGACTTGGATGAACATCTTTGAGAAGCAACAACTAAGTAAGTTCTGCGTTATTTTCCTAGAGTTAAAATGAAAACACACACACTTTTAAGAAAGCCCTAATGATTTTAGTCAAGAGGGAGGAGGGATATGAAATGAAATAAATCTGATCATTTTAGGTACAACTCAAATACAGTGATTTTTTAATAATAAAAAGGGAAGTTTAGTTGGTCAAAATAAAGTTTATTACAAGGTTTATAAAAAGGTTACTACGAAGTTTATATCTTTACAGTCAACAAGAATGAAATTCTCCTGGACATGAAATGCAAACACCGCACCGCCAGGCACCCCTTTAGCTGTTAGCCTCTCTTCTTTGTTGTTTAGAAGCTGCTGGTAAGAGTAGTAGGGGTTTTGTTTGTTTATTTTGCTTTTGTTTTGTGTGACCCCTGCTCTAACCCCGCTATGGTTCCTAAAGGAAGAAATAACTAGGCCTTGTGGTTGGGGAAACTAATGCCAAGGGAGCAGGACCTTCTACGCTACCAGTTGGCACTGGCACGGGAAGGATATTGGTCATTTTGCTTTGTTTTGGTTTGTGTGGGTTTGATTTTTTTTTCATTCCTTTTTCCTCTGGAAGAACAGGAAAGGAAGCATGTCCTAGAAAGAGCCAGAATATTCTCCCCTGCTTAAAGGGCCATGTGTTGCCATTGTCACCTCTGGAGCTGGCTGTACAGTGCAGCAAAAGTTTCAGAGATGGAAGCAACCTGAGAGATCATGGCTGAAGTCTAGCAGATGCATTTTTTTTCTCTTTCTAGACTTTATAAGTTACCCTACTATTCTTTTCTGATTTCGTTCCAAAAGAGTTTAGTACCCTCAACGCAAGAACTTTCCAATTGGATGAAAAATTAATTATTAGACGTCTGAGCATCTGAAGATTACATTTCACACACCCAAACCACTAAATGTATGCACTCTCCAAGGTGTAAACAATAAACTGAAAGTAGCCCCCAGTAGCCACAGATGATGTGAGAACAGTACAATGGATTATTTCACCTTCTAAAGCACGTATTAGTGTTGTCACTATTAATAGATGAAACCTTCATACTGTAGTGAACCATTTCCTATGATCAAAGTCGTTTTTCCTTAATTTATTTCTGCATAAAACGGAAAGTGTTTCCAATTAGCAACAAGACACCGGAGGGGTGTATGGTTATCCGGAGGTAGTCACAGACCTGTGGCAGCAGAGGTACTCAACTGCACCTTTCGCTTTGTGACTCCTCAGGGGGGTGATTATGTCCTGATAATCATACCCCCCACCCCATTGTGCCTTATTGCTTAATTAGCTACTGCATGAAATGGAGTTCTGTTTGCACCAACTTTATGTCTACTATAATTGCCCTGAGTTGCAGTTCCAAGATGAAAAAAGTGGCTCAAATAACTACCTATATTTTGTTTGATTAATCGTGAAAAAATCATTAAGGGATTAAAGTGAAACCATTCCACTCCTGCTGACCATATCCAGCAATTTGAAATTATTTTATGATCCTGATCAATGTAATTAATAAGAATGGCTGTTAATTAGTTACACTAGCAGGTGGGCCATGAAAATTGTATTCACTTAATAATATACCAGAGAACAACATGAGATCAAGGGTTCCTGTGTGGGTTTTACCTGGTGCACAGACAGAATGTCCCTGGTCAGCTCCTGTGCTCCTTGAGATGACCACACTGCCTTCTTTGCCCACCTCTGCTTCCCCATCCCCTTCTAGGGCCTTTCCTAGGGCGACACACCAAAGCAGCAGGGCTGGAGATTTTAAATGCTATTAAGCATATTTTCAGCTTCAAAGTTCTCCTCTATGTTGCAAGGCCCTGCCAGCAGAGGTCCCTGGTAAACTCCACCGAGGCTCTCTCCATTTCAAACAAACTGATTGGAGCTTCTCCCTAGAAAATATGGCAGCTCAGACACCCTCATCCTTATCTGCCCCATCTGATGTCGCTAACTAATCCTTTCTCTAGAGGCCAGCTGCAGTAACCCCTTGGTGGCCGCCTGGGGACATGCAGGAAATGCTGACACAGCATTGTCACAGAGTCGTTCATTACTAACGCTGAGAGTTTATCAGGGAGTGTTCACTGTCGCAAGATATATCACAATCCCTGTGGAGCTAGTCAATATATACAGCCATTGCCATGGTGGTTTTTATTGTGCAGCAATATAGAAGGAAATGAAAAAAGTAACAAATATTTCCAACGTTCTCCCGGTTCAACTACAGAGTCCATCAATGATGTAAATGTCTACAAATACCTGTTAGTATAATTTGCCTGTGCGTTGAGCCCTTGGATTTCATGAAACCCTGCTAACTGGTGGTTAGGATCTGCCCCACTGTTCAGCATGTCACCGTTTGGCCAAATTGAGAGAGCTGAAATGCTGAAGAGCCATGCTCATGCGAAAGTCGGGGCAAATCCCGATTCCTAGACAGGGGAGGTGGGAACATGGCCGTCCCACTTCATGCTCTTTTCAGAGACAACCTCTCAAGTGCCCATTGTATTTGGGTTGGTTCCATTGCATTTGCAAGCAATTAAAGGAGAGACCTGGTTAGATGAAGGGCTCTTTGTGCAGCTTCCCTGGCCCCTCGGCTATGCAGTCAAACCAAAGCGGCCCTGAAGTGATGGGGCCAGGCTCCCGCTCCTCGGATGCACTGTCGACCATTTCCTTGGGGTTAGATGGTGTCTCCTTCAGAATTAACGTTTGAGGAAGGCTTTGCTTCTCTGCTGGTGGGCTTTCTCTCTCTCTCTCTCTCTCTCTCTGTCCCTTCCTCCCTTCCTGGCCGTTACCTGCTTAGTAGGAGTTTCTGTTATTACTTGGTTAATTTTCTATCTCAGGGTGTTTTCCATTGTTGTGTTTGCAGAATGGAGCAGCGGATCCTTGGGATTTTATCAAATTTCTGTCCGTACGTGAAGACAAAGAGTTAAGGTCCTCCAAAAGATTTAATATGCACTGCAGTCTCCAACTCTGCACTTCACCCCCGTCTCATTCTCCCTTCTCAAGAGGCAACTGCTTGCAACTTTTCTTTAGGTCATTCTTTGGGCACTTGCACCCTTTCTCTAAATAACACAATTGTATTGCTATTTGTCGATTTTCCAGTTTCTGGTATTTTCTCCTTGACACCCCTATACGGAAGAGGAGCATTTAGCCTTTCTTCCTTTCCCCTACCACACAGTGAAGTCCTTCCCATCCCTCCATCTTTCCAACATTTATAGCAAAAGTCCAGTTACCTGAACATTTATTTTTACATTCTTATGATTATATGTGCTCTTCTCCACTAAGCCTGTTTTTTTTTGTTTGTTTGTTTTTGTTTGTTTGTTTTTGCGGTATGCGGGCCTCTCACTGCTGTGGCCTCTCCCGTTGCAGAGCACAGGCTCCAGATGCGCAGGCTCAGCAGCCATGGCTCACGGGCCCAGCCGCTCCACGGCATGTGGGATCTTCCCGGACCGGGGCACGAACCCGTGTCCCCTGCATCGGCAGGCGGACTCTCAACCACTGCACCACCAGGGAAGCCCTCCACTAAGCCTGTTTTATCCTCCCCACCCCCAAGAATAAACCTCCCATTTTCTGCAGGGGTCGCGGAATGGAAGGGTGGGGGATTAGGGATTTAAGGTCTTCTGACGCAGCTTTCAACCAACCCTGTATATTTGAGACCCTATTCCCTCCCATTTGCAGGGCTTTTGAGGGTTCTGTGATGTGAATCGATTCTCAACTTTCCCCACTGCCCGCTTAGGACTTGGATTCCTCAATCTGCTAAATCAGTTACTATTCGTCCAATGTTTTCAAACTTCCCAAATTTTGTTATTTCCTCTCCCATTTCCCCAGTCCTTTGGGGTTTATCCCTTTTAAAAGTCCCTTCATTGTAGTTTTAGTGTGGTTTTGAGAAAGGAGTGAAATTAGATGCGTGTGATCAATGCACCATTGAAAAAAGTCAAAGCAGTTAATTCACATATGACAATCACGAGCCTCTCTCCCTCCCTCCCTCCCTCTCTCTTAAACATCAATTCTGTGCCTGATGTTACACAGTTAGCTCTGTACACTGATAAAGGAGGTCCTGAAGAGGGTGTCCCAGATGCATTTCTGAATTGATTCCAGACCTTATTTAAGCCTGCCTGGCTCAGCAATTTGAAGCGAGGCACAGAGTCCGTGGACGTTGAGCGCATCCGGCTCACACTCGTGCGTGCGTGTCCGCAGCTCCTCAGCTGAGGCTGACATCTCATCAACTGAAATCCTCAGCCTGGTCTTCCTACTACGACTGCTGCTAACAAACCACTTCATGTGCACATCCACGTACAGTTTACAGAGTACTGAAACACATATCGACTCATTTAATTCTTACCCCTGCAAAGAAACTGTCATGACGGTGATCATCCTTACTTTCTAGAATGATGGTTAAGAGCTTCGACTCTGGACTCAGTGTCACCTGGGTTAGACTCTGGCTTCCACACTCACTACTTGTATGACCCTGGACAAATTAGCCAAACTCTCTGAGCCTCCTTTATAATGAAGATCACTATCATAGTCAAACGTTCTGAGGGTCTGGGAAAGATTAAAGATCACACTTGTGATGCAGTCGGCATGTGGCTGCTTACATAGGGAGCCCTTGATAAACAGTAGCTATTAACCTGATTCCCATTCTACAAATGAAGACCCTGAGATTCAGAGAGGTGAAATGATTTATTCAAGTTCACAGTGCCAATGACGGACAGAGACGAGGCTAAGAACTCCCATCTTTGACTCAGAACTCACACTTCTTCTACCACACATGTGGCTCTCATCGCTGGCTGCACACTCAAATCTCCCGGGCAGGTGGGATAACATCCCCATGCCAAGGTACCACCCACAGAGGTTCGGACTTAAGTGCTCCGGGTGGTTTCTGGACACAGGCATGTTTCCCAAGCTCCCTAGGCGAGCTGATCCTGAGTCCGGGCTGCAAACCTATGCTCTTTACCAAACTTCCTCTTTAGTTCCCTGGTGGCCTTGAAGTGTGTATTTCATCTGCCATCAGACCCTTATTCACACCTGTGCTCTAGACCCCTGGTCAGTACACAGAAATGCAATCCTGATACACTATTTAGAAAAAGTGTTAAACAAACCTAAAAGTGGCTGCCCCCGCCCACTGTTTGACCACCGCAGGAACTCGCTGGTTTAGACAATTCATAGCTGGTCAGAAATAACTAGAAATGAGCATGTCAAGTTCCAGCTACAGTCTGGCCAAGTTTTCCTGACTACACAGGGAGGTCGTTCTGTGTGGTCAGCCTGGGCCCCCCTACAGGGTCTGCAGAATGATCTATTGCAAAGACTGCTAGGGCAACCCGAGGGTCTGAACTAAATTATCTAAAACAGGCTTCTGGTCTTCCAAGCCAGAAAGGACACAAAGGGAGGCTTTGTGGGGGGCAAAGGGGAAAATGCCACGTGGGCACTTTGGGGGAATATGAAGCCAGAGGAGGAAAAGCAGTGGACCGCCTCCACATCATAGCTGTCAGGGACAGGGGTAAGCCGGGGGTCCTAAGAAAGCCCAGGGCCCATCGCATGCAGTCAGGCTGGCCAGGAGCAGGCCCAGGATCACAGAACCTCACAGATCATTTTTATCTTCAGCAACAAAGGAAAGCTGTCATCACACATTCAGGGAAACTTTGTGAAGGTCCAGCTGGAATTTGATATGTTCTATAAACAAATGTTCCCCTTCCTTTTAAAAAAGTGCATTTAGAAAAAAAAATAGATTGCCTATTAACAGGCCTTGGGCTTAACAAGCTTTCTTCCCATGGTCCCAAGAATAATGACCTTGTCCAGCACATGAAATCAAAATGAAAGGACCAAAGAATCTTCTACGGGGTGAAGAGGGAAATGGCTGAAAGGAACAAGATCAATCCTCCAAGGAACTTCTTCCATAATAAACCAAAATTAAGCTGCAGGGCCCTCACCTAGTTTCTCCGGCCTCGGGTGATTCTCACCTGCCCGTCTTGGAACAAAATCTGCTGTTCACAGAACTGCAAGCCCTAGGCAGCGTCTACTGGCCTCTTCAGATAAAAGACAATTGGCGTCGTCAGGCTCCTGAGCACATTTTCATAATCAGCCTGATCATGGGTGCACGGCAGCTGCTCGATTGATGGTGTTAGACAGGGAATAAAGAGAGATGCCAGGAGTGCCCTCAGATCTGACATAACGAGGCAAACATCACTCATTTGGCTAAAAGGCTCATAAAGGCTCCATCAGCTGTGACACAGGCGTCTGTCTTAGGCAAAGCTAATGAGGAAATGTGGCGAGAAGCATTTTCCTTAGACAGGAACAAGTTGTGAGTGAGCCGCATTTTTAACGGCAAAGAAAAAAAAAAGTCCCGTTGAAAACGCTGCGTTGTCTTGCTCTGATCAGAAATGATAGGTCTGTGTTTTGAAACAATTGTCTGAATGGAAAGATGTTTGTTCAAAACTGTTCCACTTCATCGGCCAAATGCTCAAGAGCACGTAAAATTAGTACTTGAAAGTGGGCACTTCTGGGCAAGGCCACGTGACACAGAACGTAATTTTGGCTCCCTCAGAAAAGGAAACTTCTTCGCTAATGATGCAATAAATCCAGTCCATGCCTCGAAGGAGCTGATCATGGCTGGAAGCCGTTAAATAAGGGATTTAGAGAATAATATACAAGCCACAAGAATAACCAGCATATGCATGACACTTTTTTTGGTATTTAAAGCACTTGTAACTGTATTTTGTCTGATCCCTAGTGACAAAAGCAGGGTAGAAGTGACTATCAGCCTGATCCCAGACAGAAAGAAACTGAGGCTCTCGTAGGTGAATTAACTTAGCTAAAGACCCAGAGCTGTCAGGACTGTGGCTGGGCCTGGAACCCAGGCCTCCAGCCTCCAGAGCTCTGGGACTCTTTGCCCTACCGTTGAGCCAGGGGGACAGACTTGTAGACAAGCTTCCAGACACAGTCAAGTGTCCTCCCAATTCAAGCTCTGCCTATGAAGCTTGACGTCAGCTAACTATGATGACCTATGTCCCCCGTACTCCTGGTGGCTCATGCCTGGGGATGGACCTTAGATCCAATATTATCTTTTGATGGCACTACCAGTGACAGCTGCACAGCAAGAATACTAAGTTCAGGGGGAAGGAAGATTAGACTGCACACTTTCGGACAAGGATTGTTAATGTTTCAATGAACGTACAGGTTCATTTACACTGATATGTCTGTAATACCCACGCGGCAGCAAGAGTAATTCAAAGAGAAACAAAAACAACCATCTCCTGCATCTCAGAGAATTGGAAACAGGAGTTTCCCACTGAGGTGCCACGCACAAGGACTCTCAGAAGGTAAAATCACAAGAGTAGACGTATGGCTTCCGGGGCAATGCTCCAGTCACTCTGCACACATGACCCCTCCCCTGCCTGTGTTTACCCCTCTATCAAATCATAATGAAAAGTACCCATTTTACTGGGCCTTGGGGGTAGGAAACATTTCCTAAAGAAAAGAAAAAATACATGTGAAAATTCCTTACTTTGGGTACTAGTAACCTTTGGCCTCCATTCTGCCTCGCCCTCACGGCTCTCTGTGCTTCTGAAAGGGTATGAGAGTATTTCTTTGGAGTCACTAGGATGCTGCTGACAGCAGTCCCACACTCTGTGCCAGCCTGGGGCCTTGAGTGAGGCAATGTTAGGGTTTGCGCCCACTTCCTAGCAGAGGGTCTGGGGAGGAGATGAGGCATTCATGGAGAGTCACCAACGTCTCCAGGGCTCCAGAGATAAGACAGAAAGAAAAGAGGGAGGGGGAAGAGAGAGAAGAGGGGGAGAGAGACAGAGAGAGTGAAACAGAGAGAGAGAGGGAGGGAGAATATGAGAGAAACAGAGAATATGAGAGAGAGAGAAAGAGACGGAAAGGGGTGGAGAGAGAGAGGGAGAACATGAGAGAGAGGCGGGGGCGGGGGGGGGAGCGCCTAAAAGCATGCAGAGAGCTTGGCCACACAGAGCGTGTGGTGCAGCACCAGAAGCCAGGCCTGGGCAGGTGTCCCCTCACCAGGACGGGAGAGGCTTAGGGAGACACAGAGATAGAAAAACAGCAGTGTCTTGTCTAGGCCCCCTGAGCAATCTGATCTTTAGACAAAAGGGAAGGGCTAATTACATATTGATGGATTTGCTTCTTTCTTTTTTGCGAATAGCCAATGGCTGTCTTTGCTCCTCAGACAGTCAGCAAATCCAAGAACAGCTCTGTGTTCACACTGCCAGCTCTGCTCTCTGTGGAAGGTAGTATATTTTAATGTCTACCCAACTGTGTGTTTTGTGCTAATGATTAGCAGATGCCTTTACTAAGGGAGAACTACACTTGTGTTCTGGAACCGTCTTGATGTGGAGAGCTGCTCTGTGACCGGCCTCAGCGCCTAATCCACTGAACAATGGGGCTCTGGTTTTGCTGAAAGGTAAATGCTGCAGCGTTTTACTGTTTTACCTACTTCCATTTCTAGGTGGGTTTCCTCCATAATGTGGCCTTTTGAGGTTACAATAAAATAATTTAAGCATCTGCCTTACAGCTGCACTATTTATATTGGTATTTTTTTTCACAGGTGACTTTCTATGATGTATCTGGGTTCACAAGATTGCTATTTAGTATAATACATTAGGCTGGTGGAAGAGAGCCTAGTTTGTAAGGAGCTGGTGAAATTTTCCTGAGAAGGAAATGCATACCCTAGAGCCACTGGGTGACATACTAAATGACAAACAATTCCAGGGCTTCTGCAAACCTACCTGTTAGCGGCTGTATGGATTACCCAGCTGCCCCTAGACCCCGGATGCAGTGGTGTCTACATGGAACGCAGTACAAACCATATTTCAAATCTCATAACATGCCAACATGCAAATAAATAAATTCTCCTTTCCAAATGTCACCAGCTGGGTGGTTTCCAGGCAGGCGCTGCAGTATTTTCCCGAAAGGGTAGAAGAAGCAGTCACCCTCCTCTGAATCCGAGCTCCCTGGCTTCTTGCAGCGCCCCTGCAAGTTCCGGATTCATATTCGGAACGCTGCATGGAGTAGCCCTTTGGGGATGGGTATTAATGAAGAAATGTGCTCATGCCAGAGCCTACTCTTTCTCCGAGACCGAAGGGTACAGTCTGTTCAGAGTGGCTTTTTAATTTCTCATAATTAACCCTGCCAGAATTAACATCAGTGGCATCAGTGACAGCAAATTGAAAAATCACATCAGCACAGTGCAATGCCTCTCACTGCCTCTGTGTTTCCCCCTTCTGTTGAAAGAGGAAAGTTCTCGAAGCCTGCCACGCTGCTTGTCTTGTCACTGCACTGAGACCTGCTGGGCTAGGTAGGACCAGGGCACTTTTCCAACTCCCCTACTGCGATTCCAACCTGGTTCAGCTCTTAACTGGCCACGTGCCATGTACATCCATGGATGGTCGGGGTTCCCTCTCTTTTAGTCAGTGACATACAGCGGCCCATCTGATCTCCGTGGCAGGTGTGGAGAGCCGAACTCCGAGTGCATCACTGCATTACTACAAGTCCTAGCGCTGACTCTCCATTGAAAGACAGACCAGGGGTTCTGGGACTCACTTCAATCTAGCCTCATGCCAGCTGTCTCGAACATTCCGGGGCAGATTTTTAGAAAAAAGAAGACAGGGGCGTGCGGGTGACCAAGCAAACACAACATTGCCCTGGTAAGCTAGTGTCAATTGTCTCATGCTTTGATATTTCTGCCTTTACTTTACAGCACAACTTTTCACAGTGAAAGGAAAGCCTACTCATGCGTTGACACTTAGGTTTTGATTTTTTCTTTAATGTGGACAGGAAATGATTGGTCTGGGGGAAGAAAGTTCACGTGAGAATTTCTGAAACTTGAATCACTGAACAATTGCACGGCCTCACTGATTCTTTATTGGAATCCAGAAGTCATAGGTCCGTCTCTCCTCTGGCCTACAGAATGTTCCTCCTGGTTTGATCTCTTGGTGCAAAGTGGCAAACTCAAAAGTCGGAAGGGGTAACAAAGGGGAGGCCTGATGAGGGGACAGCTGTGGGACTTGCACTGCCTGCTGCACACCCAGGCCTCTGCCAGGGTCGTGACTGAAACCTTTAAAGTGTCAGCATTTACCAGCACTCCATCGTTTCAAAGAGTGACTGTGGCCGACTCCCGTAACTTCATTAGACATGTCTACATTTGACACATATGAACCAATATTGCCACTTCTGTATTAACACTGACATTTCATGAACTTGGAAACCCGCTATATGTATATGCCCATGCGAGGACATGCGCTGCCTAAGAGCCCGTGCTGGAATGAGTAACAGAGCAGGCAATTTTCCTGCTGTTAAAAGTCCGCTGACGGCATCCAAAGAACCAGTCTCAGGACTACTGAAGTCACCACAGCTTACACGTACTGCTGCTCCCCGAAGAGGACCTCGGCGGACTGCCCTTGGGGGAAAGCAGAAACCCATGAAAAATCGACGTAATCAACAAGCCTGCCTGGGATGCCTGCTACCCGCCAAGTGCGTGCAGGGTAATCGGTAGACTGTGGGACGTGAACACAGAGACTTGGACTAACACCTAAGAAAACACTGAGTGGATCTTTAAGCATGCATGAAAAACAAATATATCTCTAAACCAATACATCTGCTTTTTCAGCAGGAGTGCACAGAACTCTGGATTCTATCTGTCCCATCTGCAAAGGTGTTTTGGGTGAGCCAGGTGATGCAATCGAGTTCAGGCACTTTCCACCATACAGCCTCTTTCCCTCAGCAAAGAGCTAAAGGTAACTTCAGAGTGATGTTTCCTTCTAAGGACTCAACTCAAACTTTCACGACAGGCCTTCTTCAAGATCTAGCGCTGTAATGCTCCAGCAGATATGCACTGGTGTGTTCTTTCTAGGAGTTATTAGCCCCCTTAAAGCCATCCTTTTGTAATCACCTTTCTTGTTTCAATTCTGAAATTTAGTCTATATTTCATGCTGCTTATTACAAAAATTCAGAAGCTACTCACAGGCACTTTGCTCAATAAAATATTCATACACTAAAATGCATGCTTTTTCATCATGAGTAATATGTTTAGAAGTAATTTCCCATTGGTCATCCACTCTTGGAGTGGTCGGTCTTTCTGGCTTTGAAAACACTGTTAGGATCGAGCTACAACTAATAGCTCCTGCCTCTACCTACCTATCCCTTAAAATATGCAAAATGCTGGCTGCGTAATGTTACAAGTGTTTTTGTTTAATACAGAAGTGATCTCTCCCTCTAGATTGTCTTAGTCAGTGAATCGCTAACAGAGTGATAGATGAATGTGTGAGCACCAGTCTAGAAGATAGGCAGGAAGAGTCTCCAGCTGGAGTTGTGAGAGCAGAGGGCACTGCCACCTCATTTACTGCTGGGTCCCCAGTACCCAGAAGAGCATCTGCCCCATAGAAGGTGCCCAGTACATAAACGTTTGTTGGAAGAAACTCAGGAAGCAGGGAAGGAGAAGGGAGGGAGGGAGCAGAGGAAGAGGAAAGGCTGAACTTGATGTGTGACCTTGGGCAAGTCATTGGCCCTCTAAGCCTCACCCCTCATTGGGTCAAATGAAGAGGGTGAACCAGATAATTTCTAATCCTGCCAGCTCTAAAAGTCTATGATTCTGAGATTTAAATTGTCCACTGATGTCAATAGCAGTACTGATAATAAAAAAGTCCTTTGCTCACCAGTGAAACATGTAAAAGTATGCAGAAGAGCACCCCTTATTAGTCCAGTTTCTGTCCCATTCTCCAAACACTGGAGAATTCTTTGTTTGACATATTTAAACTGCACTGGAAAGATGAACTGGGCATATATTTGCTTAACTGTAGACTGACAGAGCGCAGATTCATAAGTGTTTCCATAGGTTTACTAAAACACTTATCACCACTCTAGTTCAACAATTTGAGTATCATCCTCTTGAAATAATGTATACTTATAAGAAGAAAGAAAGCTAATGTCACCTAAAATGAACACATGTGGAATATTAATCTCTTGAAATTCTAAAAGCTTAAAAAGTATTTCCATCATGGTGTTGGCTGAGATTATCTTCTGCTAATTAAAGCACTGCCACCACTAATTCCCCCACTTCCAAAATGAACATCTCCCAGAAGTGAGGTAATTCAAGTTTCTCCAAGTCTCCCAAAACCCCGCTAAGTCAAGGCTAGTTAACACTGTGTGCTTGCTGACCTAGCACTTATATTACAACATGCATATTTTCTCAAGTTTGAAAAATATTCTAAGATCATACACTTCATCTGAATGCACACCTACCAAAACTAAGTTCTTGGTGTGCTCACAGTTGTAACTGTATCCCAGTGAGCTACTTTCTCTATTACACACCACTATACACGCTAAAGGAGGTGACCATGTGACCAATGAATGTCATTATTCATTCATCTGCTTTGCCCTGGAGCCACTGATCAATTGATATCTCTTTACCTCCCTCTCATTTTCTCTCATTCTCTCTCTCTCTCTCTCTTTCTCTCCCCTTCTCTCTTCTTCTCTCTCTTTTCATGTAATAGCAGAGGCTGGTCGAGCAATTATTTAACTCAGGGCAGTTCATATAAATAACCCCCCTCACACCTATACATTAATTAAAAGCCACCAACAGCTCTCCATTACCTACGGAATAAATTCAAACTCCTTCATCTGATACCTAGGATCCTCCACAGAGAAGCTGTGTGACCTTGTGCAAATCACTTAACGTCTCTGTGGCTCAATTTGCCCTCATTTGTAAAGTGGGAAAACTAGTGATACTTACCTCACAGCGTTGGTGAGAGGAGTAAGTGGATTGATATATGTAAACCACATAGAACAGTGCCCAGCACACAGTCCCATATAAATACCGTGCTGCTCCCTCCACAGTGGAGTCTCGACATATATTTTGGGTTCTATGCCCCACTGCTCCCATCTTGAACGTTCTGGTTTATTCACTTTTCTTAAGGTATACCCCGTGCTTTCCTACCTTTGTGCTTTTGCACAATAAGTAGCAAATATTATGGAGAGCATATTATGTGCCAGGCATTGTGCTACATGTGGCATGGATTACCTCGTTTAAGCTTCACAAGATCTCTATGTGAAAGACACCATTATCCTTCCCGTTTACAGATGAAGGTAACTGACACCTGGCAGGGTAACTGACTTGACCATAACAGCAGCGCTAATAGACAGCAGAAGCAATGGTGAAATTCACTCAGTCTGGCTCCAGCGCTCTCTCCTCAAAACCACTGGGATGTACTGCCTCTGTCCCTACCCACTCTCTGTCCCGCCTCCTGAAATGGCTTCCCCTGCCCCTCACCTACCCGTGTGCTCTCCAAAAACACCTCAAATCTCATCCTTTGGACATCCCCCTCCCAGGCCAGTCCTCGGAGCTCTTCAGCTCCGAACTCTCAGAGCAGTCGCCACTGCCTTGGAAGCTGGGACAATCCATTTGTCGTATAATTATCTAATATCCTGGAACAGCGCCTCTATTTTCTTGAATTCTGAAAGATCTGACTTGCTTTTTGTTCATGTTTGGCTTCTTTCTCCAATTAGATCTGATGCTCTTTAAGTTCAGGGTCTGCATCTCATGTTTCTTTTATGTCCTAAAGAGCACTTGGCACAAAGTAGAAACTCAGTAAAAAAAAAAAAGTGATGATTTGATTTAACCCCAGGGACACATAACTAGGTCAAGCTGACCTTGGCGCCTCACTTTTGCAGCTGGTAAGCAGACATAATAAAATTCAGGTTTTCAATCCCTTCCTTGATTATTCAATTATTACATCAGCCATTTTCCTAGTTTTCTCTCTTGGATTCTATTGTTTCCAATGTATTATCTGTCATCATTTTAAACAGTGTCTCAGATACTGGCATTTGAGAATAAGTTTCAAAATAAAAAAAACAAAGTGACTTATTTAGGTAAAGAAGCAATAAATTCTTTTACTAGAGCTTTAATTAAAATAAGCTTTAAACTGAGGACGAGCTCTATGAGCTGATGTGGAGTAAGATCCAGGATTATATTTTTAAGTGAAAAAGTTCTGACACTTGGAACCATGTTAATGTTTCACAATGATTTCAAAAGAAGAAAAATAAATTCAAAAACTCCAAAAGAAACAAATGAACTGAACTGTATTTCAAATAAATAACATAACTGCACTGGGCAAGGGGCGGGGTGGGGGGAAGGCAATTTTTGAATACAGTCTTTCAAGAATATACCTTTAGGCTAAACACAAAAAGAAATCTAAGCAAATACTGTATGTTAGTTAGTAGGGTTCTTTTCATAGTGCCATGGATTAGCAATTCTGGAACTGCTTTCTGTGTATTCTAGAACTGAGCAAATAAGTTAATATACAGTAAGTAATGGGATCAAGTTTTCCTTAAATCAGAAAAGGGAGTTATAAATATGGAAAGGGAAAAGGATAGAATGAACTGTGTGGTATCAGATGGGAATTAGAGGAATGAGTGCAAACTCATGGTTTTTAACGTGTGTGTGCCTGTGTGTGTATAATATATACATATATATTGAAGTCTATATGAATATGTATTGAAGTCTATATGAAAGATAGATAAATATAGAAATACATGATAGATGTATGAATATATGCATGTATGTACGTATGTATATATCTGTACACATGTGTGTTTTAGCTCTATCTCCTAAGAGGGCTTAGAATCAATTGCATCCCAGCAGAAATATGCACAGGGAATGCCCAGATCTTGTTTTTTAAATGTCATTTTCCACTAAAAGTCTTCTTTGGAAAATAGCTGATTCCTGGGCTGGAACAGAGAAAGTACAAGATGAACCAGGGTATTCTATGCATAAAGTAAAGAAAGACTTAAAAAATGATGGGGGCATGTCAAAAGGACATAGGAACCACCTTAGTGGGGCTCTCACGGGTCAAACAGGGAAAATTCAAGCATCAAAACACGTAATAATAAAGGATTACAATCCATTGAGAAACGTGAGAATCCACACTGAAAAACAGGAGAAAAAGAAAAGGAAGGAAGGAAGGGAGGGTGGGAGGGAAGGAGGGAGGGAGGAAAGGGAAGAGAAGAAAATTTGTCTCCACTGTAGAAAGCCAACAGAAATATCAAAGGAATTATGGAATTTTAAAAATCACCATTTGGCATCCACCGTAATGACTGATTCCATGGAATCATCAATGAATCATCAACAAATGCTAAGTCTGTGTATTTTAATGTATTCACAAGATTGTGCAACCATCACCACCAATTGCAGCACATGTTTTATTACTCCAAGGAAAACCCTGTACCCATTAAGCAGTTGCTCCCCATTCCCCCTCCCTCAGCTCCTGACAACCACAAATGTAATTTCTCTCTCTATGGACTTGTGTATTCTGGACATTTCATATAAATGGAATCATACAATATGTTGTTGTTTATGACTGGCTTCTCTCACTTAGCATGATGTTTTCAAGGTTCATCCATGTTGTAGCATGTATTAGAATTCCATTTCTTTTTAAGGCTGAATCATATTCCATTTTATAGATAGAGCATATTTTGTTTATCCATTCATGAATTGATGGACATTTAGCTTGTTTCCACTTTTTGGCTATTATGAGTGATGCTTGTGTACAACTGTTTGTGTGGACGTATGTTTTCAATTCTCTTGGACATATTCCTAGGAGTACAATTTCTGGATCATATGGTAATTCTGCATTTAACTTTTTGAGGGACCACCAAACTTTTTTCCACAGCGGCTACAGCACTTTATATTCTCACAAGCAATGTATGAGGATTCCAGTTTCTCTAGTTCCTCATCAACACTAGTAATTGTATGTCTTTTGGGTTATAGTCATCCCAGTGGGTGTAAAGTGGGATCTCACTGTGGTTTTGATTTGCATTGCTCTGATGACTAATGATGTTGAGTACCTTTTCATGTATTTATTGGCCATTTATATATCTTCTTTGATGAAATGTCTATTCACACGCTCTGACCATTTTTAAATTGGGTAGTGGGTGAAGCTTTGATGAGGAGCAAGATAATTCACATAGACTGAAAATATCTCCCCACAAGATACTGATTAATTACAAAGGGGAAAGTACTCACTTTACAGGGCAGGCACCACCTTGACCTGGTGCTCAAAGTTAACATCACCAGTAATGGGACAAATCAACAGTATGTGCCTCCTGATACGATGCACTGAGAAGAACGAAACCTCACTTCTCTGATATAACTGCCAATAGTACATAATCTGAATCTAATCACAGGAAAACAGACAAACCCAACATGAAGGACACGCTGAAAACTCACCAACCTGTAATCTTCAAAAATATGAAGGTCATGAAATAACAAAGACAGGCTAAGAAATGCTTCCAGATTAAAAAAGACTAAAGACTGCATGCAACACATGATCCTGAAATTTCTATTACAATAAAAGGACATTATTGGGAAAATTGATAAAACCTGACTATCTCTAGATTAGAGAATAGTATTGTACCAATGTTAACCTCCTGATTGTAACGGCCTGTGCTTATGTAAGAGAATAGGGCTTTCTTTTCAGGAAATATACATTCAACTATTTAGGGGTGAAGAGTACCATGTCTATAACTCACTCCCAATTCAGAAAAAAAGAGTGCATAGTAGAGAGACGACAGAGACAAAGACAGAGAGGGAAGGAGAAAGCAAATGTGGAAAATGATAACACTGGGGGAAGCTGGGTGACAGGTATGTGGGAATTCTTTGCACAATTCCTGCAACTTTTCTGTATGTCTGAAAGCATATAAAAATAAAAAGTTAAAAGAAAAAAAATGAACTTTAGTAGTAGTGTAAAGTTGCTTGTTCTTGTTACTTACATTAAGAATTAAAATTGTTTAATTTTAACCCATTGATCTTAGTTGTTCTTTTTAAAAAATATATATATAGCTGTTAAAAGCTTATTCCTTCAACAAAGCGACTAACTTCAAATAATTTCCTTAAAAAAATTGTTTTGGCCTTTCCACAACTCGGTTAAAGCATGATTTTAAAGAACAAGAAAATTACATTTTCATTTTATTTGAACAATTTTTACCTTAAAAGAAATATCCAATGACCTGGATTTTTTTCTTTGGGGATTCTTTCACAAAGAGTGGATGGGCTTGTTCCAAGGATAAGTCCCCCCAGAAGCTGAGACTCCTAGGAGCTGAGTTCAGTGTGATAAACACAGGCCTCACTGACTCATAACCATTAGCAGCCATCTGGCAATTAGGAGGCATGGGGAACAAAGACACTGGGTATAAATGGGCAAGTTCACTCAGGCCAACCTGGCCCTTTTTGGAGAAGTAACATAAGTGTTGGTTCCATAGCAGTACCTTGGTTATAAGCAGCAAAGCATGTCTGACTCAGATTGCAGTCTCTGAGCAAACAACTACTTGGCAGGCGAGGAGATAGCAGTGACCCAGCTTAGCACTGGAAAATTTTAAAAGCCACATGTTATCCCTAAAATACATGCTAGAGATGAAGGGCCCAAAGGAAAGTAGCTTAATGTAACTGCAAAAGAAATGCTGCCCATCTTCTCCTTGTCACTCCCGGCGGACTAAGAACCCCACGCCAAATCCTGTCCCTCCTGCTTGTCATTCATAGATAGCATCTCACAATATTTACTCGAAAGAAATATTCATATCTTATCATGGTTATTCGACTAACTTGCAGACTGAATGCAATAAAGCCCAGCTGGTAGTTTCATGACAAGCTTTCCAGGCACGGTCACAAAACATAAAACTATCTTTAACTTGGCTTCCACGCGCTGCATGCCGTGATTGCTCTTTAATTTTATTTAGTCCAGTTTTCATGTAGGTCTCTGTGCATCGAAAGATTCTTGCTATACTATTATATTGAAAAAAACAAACATGAAACAGCATTTATATTGGGGGCATAAATGACTAACAGCATCATTTAAATATATCACTACAGACAACTCTCTTTTTACGATGGCAAATGACAACAATCACTTTATTTTTCCAAACACGTGTGGCTGTGATATACATGTTGCTGATAAAAGCCTGTTATTCCCTGAACTAAATTGTGCTTGGCCTTGCACTGAACTCAGAGAAAATTGTGCACGTGCATCTCAGGTAAATTTAGCTCCATATAGATTTGTGTACGACTCCAATGTTATTTACAGACAAAATATATTGGAGACAATCTGGTAACAAATACGGAGGCTATATCCAGCCATTTCAGCCATCAACAACAGACAAACTTGGGTTTTCACTTCAGCATATGGAGACTAACAGTGGTGCTTAATTGTCACAACAAAAACATTTTTATTTCAAATTACTTTTTGTGTCTGCAGCTGCATTCCTGATCAGAGACACATTTTCCATAAGTTTACAAGGGCCCTGGTGTCTGATGCTTCAAAACAGCTCAGCTACCGCTCTGGCAAGGCATGGCTCCAGCCTAGAAACAAAGTCTGCAGCTCTGAAAGCGCTCAAGCACAGCCTCTGGGAAAAGGTGTCCTTTCGGGGGAGCCCCTGGAGCCCCTCTCCAGGGGAGATCTTTTCATTTGTAATTAATTAAGGTGACAGTGGCCATTTTTGTGGGAGAGGGGTACCTTTCTAAAACACTTGCCTAAGAGGTCAGATTCTAATAACATTTATGTCACCAGATACCTTTTATTCCCTTCAATGAACATGCATACTAAAGTGAGAAATTTCAAAATCGCTCCATTTTAAAAAACAGTATGTTTCACAGTCTGTATTCAGATATCTTTGTCTTACAGAGTGCTACCTAGGTGACGAATATGGTACCCCACGATGTGGTTTTCTTTTCCCCAAACAGACACATCTAGAGGTCGCAAAAATTATCCAAGGTCATAAAACAAAGCAGCTTGACAATCTTTACAGCGTTCGAAATGGAACCAACAGTGCTAGAATATTTATGGGGCACCTCCTCTGTGCTGGGCACTGTCCAAAGGGCCAGGGATAGAAAAAGAAAGGAGATAAGATCCTCGTCCTTAAGAACCTTGCAGTTTCAGGGTGGTGAGGGCAAGCATGAAAGCAGATGTGCAGAACACACCCACCGGTGCTGGGCACGGTCTGCTCAAGGGCATCTGGTTGTGTCTGGGAGGGGTGGGTACCACAAAAGGGAATAGATGACCCTTCTGATGCCCAGATCAGTAGGAAGAAGCTAGAAAAAGTGATGGGGGAGAGGGAGGATGCTGGGAAGCCATTGTAAATGACAGCTGGGTCTTCAAGAAACAACGAAGGAGGGGAAGGACAGGCCGGGGGATGGAAAGGGATGGCCTTAGGGATACGGCAGAGGTACATGGGAATGTCAACAAGCTCTTGCAAGCAGGTAAACTTCATAAACACAACTGCAAATTTCCAAACTTGAAAACCATGAGCAAAATGAGACAAGAAAGGGCACTTGGAATTAGAGGTATTTAGAATTTTCTGACTGGATCAGTTCACAGAAAAAAATTAAAGGCCAAGAGCTACAGTAAGTGCAACACATGACTAAGTAACAACAGTCAGATAATGCACCGACTGAGGGACCAGAGAAACGACTGGGGGTTTTTGCTGTAGCCTCCGCACAGCGTTTGTCTGATAATTCCAAAAAGAATCGCAGAGGAGCTACAACTTATCAACAGATGGATGGAAGCTGGGCCAGCAATGCAGTCGGAATCCTAATTAAAGCCCAGGCACAGCCTGAGAGGTGCAAAGTAGGTGGGACCTAATACAAGTGAAACACTGTGGCATTGCTGTCGGGACATTTGGAGGAAAGACAACATGGCTGGGCGTATTCACCTGAGAGAAAGGATCACCGGAAGACCAGAGGAGAATCAGGGACTCCAAAGAGGACCCCACTCAGGGGTACTTGGCATGCGGGAGCACAGAACCAAATAGTCCGCACGTGTGGGCTTCCATGCGGCGGCACATTTCTGGGAGAAAGTCCATTTTAAATAGCAAGCAGAAAACTAGAAGTAGCAACAAAAATAGGTCTTTGCTTTCCTTAATCCTTTTTAATCTCCTAGTCTTGGTTAATGGTCTTGCTAATCACTTCCTTCATCAGTCGAGGAAAGCAGAGGCTTGGGAGTCTTAGACACTGAAGCTGTTTGTGGAATAAACCTGAGCAAACAGCAGCATAACATGGCTTACGAAACCAGAGGGTTTACACTCTATAAATAACTTCCATTTATTCTTATTCTTTACACGTACACTATTACTGAAAACTGGATGATAGCTTTTTGCTCTTGCCTGGTTGACTTCTTACACACACACACACACACACACACACACACACACACACACAACTCAAGGTAATGACGATATTGATTCTGAAGAGACACTTTTTGAGACAAATAAAAGAGCCGTACAACTGATCTGACAGAACAGGTCTAGAAACTTCATGGGAAAACCGTAGTCTTTTTAGTGAATAGCAATTGTCTAATACTTGAAATTTCTACATCCTAATATCATCAGAGGTTTGGGGCAGCGTTAGAAAGTATGTGATGTCTTAGATATACTCAACACAGTGACTGGTCTATGCTATTTTACTGTAAATTAAGTTCTACATTTTCTCTTCAATAAAAAAGTAATAACCTGTGATCATGAACAGCACTAGAGAAAGTATGAAAACAGAAGCTCGCATGTGAAAACATCTCAACTAAACAGAGAATCCAAATATAGAGGGAGGGAAACCAATTAAGCAATTCAATCACAAAGATATAAAAATAATGTATTATGAAGCATGGATTAGTTTCACACACTTCAAACCAAATAAATAAATAGACCCATATTCATTTCATTGTGCTGGGGGAATTGGGGGAAATGCTTTTGTCTTTGGGGGTTAGCCACCTCTTTTGGTTAAACGTTATACTCAAAATGTGCCTAATTCTTATAATCCAAATATGTGACACTGCTTGGGTTTCCATGACTACTGCTCTGAAAACCATATTAATTATTCAAGAGGTCCATGCCATTCTCCCTGCATGCCCTAAGGAATGCTGGGAACCACAACATGCCATTAGAAAGGGAATAGCTGTTAAACAGACTGCATGACCAAATCTAAATAGGAAAGTTATTCCCTTGAAGTCCTGACATCGTCCTGATAGCATTAAGCTATTATTTAAACTCCTTGGAACAAAATGAAATGAGCAAATGAAAGAGTTTTGTTTCACATTTAATATCTCAACAATCTCTGTAAGACCTTAAAATTGTAGCCTCTGCTCATTCGTCTGATAGCATCTTATTTTCAACTAAGTTGGTTGCCTTGCATAGAACAGCGCTAATTTCTATGAAACTTTCCCCCCAAAGGCTGCCATTTCGACACTGCAGGGCTCAGAGGAAATCAGATAATCAAGTTAATAAGACAAATTGCGACTAGGCATCTGGGTGCCATATCCGCCGATGCCTGAATACCACAATAACCATAATTTGTGCAGCCTGTGATCTTGCCTTCCTCATAAATAACACTATCAAAGCAGAGGCAGGGAGGTCTGAGTGTATTCAAGCAACACGCACACCGCTACTGATTTCCTGTCAAAGCTAAACTCACAGTGCCAATCCTGTAGCAGGGCAATGAAGGGTGTTATCAGCCCAATTACTCAAAGATGGGGGGCGGGGGGGAGAAGCTAGCAGCCATCTCTATATGCTCTTGAGCTCCTTCAGGGATCACAGATGCTTAGACACAACATTTGCATTTATTTTCACTTGCATTTATTATAGTATCGTTGTATATTACATTACATTATAGCACTGTGTAATGCTTATATGACATTGTATTATATATATCATTTTATATTACTATATATTATATTATTCTTTGTCTTTATTAGCAAAAGAGACTGATTTTCAAAGAGATGGCTATTGCAATGGGACACAAGACAAAGTTCCCAAGTTCAAGTTCCAAGGTCTACGATTTGGAGAGATTTATACAATTATTCAGCTTCATTAATACTGAATTCTTTTCTATCATGCACATACAGGGAGGAAAAAAGAAGTGCAAATTTTCCAGAAGCAAAGAACATGAGAGAAATCATGGTGATTTGAATACACTGAATTCTGTACTGCATAATCTTGCAATCAAATTTCAAAATAATGTGATAAAAAATTATACCCTGTGGAAATGTAATCACCTGTCACCAGTGATAAAGAAATAAAATCAAATGATATGTAACAATTATCTAAAACATAATGAACAGTCTATTTGCTAATTAAAGGGAAAACATATCATGTATTGTAATTACCATTCAATATTTAGTAATATAATTTCTCTATAGTTAACTTATGAGCCTTTTCGTGAATTAAATGCTGATGGAAAGGAGTGAAAACTGTGATAAATGCTTTTACCCCACAAATAAACAGCCTTTATTATTAATTATTCTTTCCATCAACCAATTACCACTCCAATTGTCAGAAAGCTAATTACAGAAGGAAAGCCAACTTGCAAAATCTATTTAGTGAGATTTTAATTCAATTCAACTACTATCTATTGAACCTGTTAGGCAAAATACTCAGAGCTGTTCAAGACAAAAGAAGTATGGCTCTCATTTACTGAGGGTCCTCGTGTCCTTCTCATGTCCCAGGCACAGTGCTCAGCTACCAGGCACGCACGCGCGCGCACACACACACACACACACACACACACACCAGTCCATCAGCACTATGCACGTATTCATTAATCCGCACAATATTCCAACAGAGGCAGGTAATGGTACTATCCATAAGGACTTCTGAGACCCTGTTTCATCATCTCTAAGATGGAAATAATAATGTGTACTTCTTAGCTTTTTGCTGAGGCTTAAATAACAAGGTAAATAAAAAGCGTGGTCCAGTACCAGTAAATCATAGTTATTATTAGATATTAACAGGTGAGTATAGGCTAAGGCCAAAGCCACCTAGCGCTGAATTGTTCAGTCAACTTCACGAAGCACGGGGGCAGGGAAAAGCACCACCAATTCAGCCCACTATCCCCTGCCCAAGATGCAACATCCTCAGTCACATCCCCTTCCATGAACAGTTTGACCCAAACAAGAATAAACAAGTTGCCGGGCTACAGAACGAATCCCTGCGCTCCTATTATTAAGAGCGATTTCCAGGTCACTGACTAGGATCAAAGCGACCAAACCCAGAGCTGTGGTCTTGGCTCAGTCTGTTGTGCCGCTGCCTAACTTTGGCTTTGTCAACACCAACACTTCTAGGGCTATTCAGTCAGCTCCATTCACAAAGCCCTAACACTCCCCTTTGTCACCAGGGTGGGAGGGCCGGAAGTAATCTACATATCAGAAAATCAGGTTCATGTATGGTGAGAATTAAAGATATACTGTGGAGAATGAACAAGCTGTTTCAGATCACTGAATATTTTCATGAGCCATCAGGACACTATAGACATAGGTTACCCATTTTCAGGACTCAGACAATGATAAAATCCAGTTGTTGCTAAATCCTTACTGAACACAATTTATCCTTTCTTTGGATGATTCAGGTCATCATAAATCCCGATGCTGCTGTGGGAAATATAGATTGGGCTACATCTCCTCTATCCTTCTGATATAACCTCTATATTTATTCTCTTAAAAGACTGTTGGCTTATCCTTTGTCTCCTCCTTATCAAGGCAGAGTACGTGATGCCAAGAGGGAAAAATCCAGCTCTAAGCTTTTCAGTTTGGATTCTATGAAATGAAAATTTGCCAAATATTTTTAGTTTCAATTGTCAGGTCAGAATGTGACAGCTAATACTGATTTTCTTGTTAAATTATAACTTTTATTTCCCCTCAAATACACAAAATATTCCAATGTTTGGCACCTTTTAGTTTCACTTTCCAGAGGATAAAATTGCAAATCTCGACATTATTGAATCTGAACTTGTTTCCAGGACTGCAAAAAACACTAACAGTCCCCATGTTTGGAAATAAGAGAGATGGAAACCTTCCTCCCCACATGCTTTTTTTTTTTTTAATGTAACTCATAATAACCCTGATGTTTAATTCAAACAGATTCTAATTTCCACGTCATTCTTGGGGACAAAAATTTTGTCTTTATCACCATTTTAAAGAGCACAAGGCTGCTATCAGCTTGCATTTCACAGACACATGCATGAGAAGCTATAGGCTAGCCTAGAATTTCAAGTTCCTTTCCATTCCACAGTCTTTCCCCCAGGCTCTTAACTCACTGCACTCACTGCAAGCCTCCTTTATCTCGCTTGCTCCCCCTCTAGTGGAGGTGCTGGGGATCAGGGTCCCAGAGGCCTGTAGGAGGCTAAATGGCTGATCATCCAACTGGAAAGCCAGCAAACCACTGAGTGTTGACTGTCACTACTCACTGACACAACACTGAAACCCTTCTGTGTATCTTTCTTCCGGAAGCTCTGTGACTCTTACCTAACTAGACTGATTAATGTGTTCCATTGTGATTTCCCTAACAAATTTTTCAGTCTGTCTGCTATTTATTATCAGCGTGCAACAGCAATTCTAAATGCCAGTGATAAAATACTCCTCCCTGGAAAAAAAATTGTGTTGGGCTAAGTTGTAAACAATGGATTTAGCTACTGTTTCAATGAAACACCAATGAATGGTAAAGCTAGCAAGTGAAACTTTTTTTGGTAACAGCTTTACTAAGATATAGTTCGTAAAAATACAATTCACCATTTTAAAGTATGGACTTCAGTGGTTCTTGTATAGTCACAGAGATGTGCAATCAACACCACTATCTAGTTCTAGAACATTCCATTACCCCCCCCAAAAGAAATCCTGTACCTATTAGCAGTCACTCTCCATTCTGCCCTTCCCCCAACTCCTGGTAACCACTCTACGGATTTGCCTATTCTGGTTATTTTATACAAATGAAACTGTATAATTTATGACCCTTTGGGTCTGCCTTCTTTAGCATAACGTTTTCAAGGTTCATCCATGGTGTAGTATGTATCAATACTTCATTCACTTTTGTGGCTGGCTAATATCCCATTGTATGGATAAAACAATATTTTGCATATCCTTTCATCAGTTGATGGACATCTGGGTTGTTTCCAGTTTGGGGCTATTGTGAATAATGCTGCTATGAACATTTGCGTGCAAAGTTTTGCACACACATGGGTTATCAATTCTCTTTGATATATACCTAGGAGTGGAATTACTGGGTCATATGGTAACTCTATGT
The DNA here is from genome assembly GCF_964341445.2 of Mesoplodon mirus. Taxonomy (NCBI): domain Eukaryota; kingdom Metazoa; phylum Chordata; class Mammalia; order Artiodactyla; family Ziphiidae; genus Mesoplodon; species Mesoplodon mirus. Next base: position 135,118,550 of record NC_138981.1, on the reverse strand, counting down.
TTAACTTTTTGAGGAACTGCCTAACTTTTCCACAGTAGCTGCACCATTTACACTCCTATCAGCAATGTATGCGGATTCCAATATCTCCGCATCCTCACCAACACTTTTTAGTGTCTATCTTTTACAGTATAGCCATCCTAGAGTGTGTGAAGTGGTATCTCATTGTGACTTTGATTTGCATTTCCCTGATGGCTAAGGATGTTGAACATCTTTTCATGTGTTTATTGATCCTCTGTGTATCTTTTTTTGGGAAAACATCTATTCAGAGGTTTTGCTCATTTTTAATTGGGTCTTTTTTCTTTTGATTATTGAGTTGTATCTGTTCTTTATATATTCTGGATACTAGTACCTTATCAGATACGTGATTGTAAATATTTTCTCCCACTCTGCAAGATCTTTTCACTTTCTTGATGATGTTGTTTGAAGCCCCCTATCAATTTTTTAATTAAAATGATTGCTAATGCCTCAGGCTGAATAATATTTTTTCATAGTTTCTAAAAGTGCTTCCTATATGTAGATGGACCTAGAGATATTACTCCTACTACCACTGACCCTCTGACCCTGTGCCGATCCTTAGTTAGACTGGACCGTAAATACTTTATCAGGTGTCCATCTGTCCTTAGAACAATGGACCTCCTCAAACTTCCCAGAAAGCTTTTTAGTAGCTTTAAAATGATTATGCTGCATTGTGAATGCCTGCTTTCGAGCAAGTAAACTCAGTGCTTTAAAAAAAAATGGTATTATTTGGCCAGGAGGATTTGGGTTAGCAGCTTTTCCCATGGGAATGCAGTATAGCTGTAAGACTTTTAGAAATCCTCTCTTTAATCAATACTACCTTTTACTTTACACTCCAAGACAGCTTTGCCATCTGGTTTCCCATTTAAATTAAATTTGTCTGAAAGTTTAAATTTTCTTGATATCATTCAGATCTAGTTAAGCTTACCAACCTAGACTAACTGCAGTGGGGGGCAGGGTGGAGGGCAATCCAGGCTGAATTCGTGACAAATCTGAGTTCTAGCATATTTGGAATGCAATGCTGCAGTAGCTACTCAGGCATGGTAATCATGTCCATTTTTAAAGATCCACAGAAGCAAGGCCTCAGGTCAAGTGACCTATCAGTAGGGCCTAGGCAACAATGAAGTAGCCCACAGGCTTGGAGTTGCTTTTTTGATCTAAGGCTTCATCTGGACCACAAGTATCAGAGGCACAGCTGCAGATAAACTTTTGGAATGAAAGCTTATTATGGGTTGAATTGTGTCTCCCCACCCCCCGAAAAAAAAAAAAAAAAGATATGTCCGACTCCTAACTTCCAGTACTTCAGAATCTGACCATATCTGGAAACAGGATCTTTACAGAGGTGATCAAGTTAAGATGAGTTCATTAGGGTGGACGCTAATCCAATATGACTAGTGTCCTTAAAAAATGGGAATTTGAACACAGAGACAGGCGTGCACAGGGGGAAATCCATGTGATGACACAGGAAGAAGATAGTTATGTGAAAGACAGAGGATTGGCGTGATGCATCTACAAGCCATGGAACATCTGAGGCTACCAGAAGCTCTTACCCTCGAGCCTTCAGAGGAAGCGTGGCTATACCAACACCTTGATTTCAAACTTCTAGCCTCCAGAACCAGGAGACAAAACATTTCTGTTGTTCTAAGCCACAAATACAGCTTGTGGTGTTTTGTCACGGCAGCCTTAGGAAACTAATACACAACTCTAGGCACCGTGCAAAAGGAGAACTTTTGGTATCTCAGGTGGGAGGGATGTCATGTCCTACAGTGGCCATCCAAGTCCCCTCGGCATCAGCAGAGTCAGTAGTAACATCTTTGAAATGAAAAGGAACAAATACATAGTATACATCCCACATTTCTTCTCTGAAGATGTGCATTTCTGCTTTACTAAATGTTATGAGACTTCAGGTCTCATTCTGGCTGCATGTATGGTGTGTAATAAAGGAAGAGTAATGGTTGTCTGGGTCAAATTGATGAGCTTGCGAACTAAATAAGTCAAGAAATCAGCGAAGAAATCATAACCGCCTCCTCACCCTAACTCATTCTTCATAAATAATGAGGATGTCTTATTGGGTGATATGAAATTTCATCATGAGCTTATTGAAGGACTATAACCATGTAGATATTGTGATGCTGTGTAACTAGTGGGGTTCAAAATAGGCTAAATGATGGTGATAATGAGTGTCTGAAGATTATAAATCGCCACAAATGTATGCGAGGCACTTCAGGTTGGTAGAAATTGTAAACAGTCTGCATCCTGATCCAGTCAAATTTAAGTCAAATACAATCAATCATGTCGGTATTGGTATAAACTAATGAGGCCAGTTAAATAGAGGCAAGGATTCTTTCCACTTTACCTACAGTTATCCCTTTTTCATACATTGCCTGTGGGCTGATATTACACACAATAGTGTGGGAGAAAAAAATCACTGAAACAAATTTATTGAGACTTGTTTGGTAAGCATTACATTTTAAACTTTATTTCATGATATTGTCATTTATTCATTAGACAAACATTTATTGAGCCCTTATTATGTGTGCTAGGCAACCAAGACCCATGCATGAATAAGAAGAGCTTCTGAATACTGGTGTCAGCCCCACAGGTCAAACACACACACACAGGTCTCCAGAAAAGCTTTGGGTCTGTCATAGCAAATCTAAGGATTTTAAATCTTAAATTCATAAAAGGACTTGAGAGATTTTGCACCCTCACTTTACTCCCAGGGGAAAAGAAGCTGAAAGAAAATGTGTCTAGAAAATACAGGGTATTTTTCATTCCATGTATATCTCCCATTTAGGAAAGTTCGTTTACTTTTCTGCCAAAGTATATTTTAGCAAAACCTGAGTTCTCATTTAACAGCAGAAAGATGATGGCTGAAAGCTTGGTAAGAAAGAAATGCTCAGTACTAATCTGGTTACTTTTGGGGAAGGGGGAAAGGAACATGACACATATTGTGTACCTCCTCTGTGCAGAGTTTTCTAGAATTCTCTTAAACCTTACAGAACCCTACAAGGGAGACACCCTCCCCCTCCCCCTCCTCCCCCTCTTACTCCTCCCCCTCATCATCATCACCATCACCATCATTTGTATTATTACCATTTCTTAGGTGAGGAAACTGAAGTTCAGAGAGGGGAAGTGACTTACCTGAGGTCACACAGCCAGTAAGAGGCCACTTCATACCCTTCCACATTGCAAAATGCTGCTTCCAAAGTACAGCTTCAAGGAAGTTATCCAGCTTTCAACACCTGCTCACTAAATGTAGTCTTGTACATCTGTCCCAGTATTTTATTAGTGACCATCTATTATGTTTATGACCTATAGACTCCTAAATACGTTCCTTTTATTTCATAATCCACTCCCCCCTATGTCTTGTGTTTTCCAGTGATATATTTTAGATCTGAGGAAGTTTATATTTCAAAATGATTCATTCTGTTCTGCCAACTGCAAGGCAAGACTGCAATAAATGTTCTCTTGTTGATCAAGAGTGTGTATTTGTGAGCAGAAAGAAATACTATCTGAATTCACATCATGTTTTGGACCACCAACAACTAATACATTGACATGCCAATATACTGGATTGTTTACATACAAAGTAAATGTCAAACAAAGGGAAAACCCTTTTGTCAGTTACTAGATATTCCTCTTAGCTTCTGGGACATGTCAGATTGAAGCAAAATGCGCCTGCTTCAACCTGTCATTACATTTGACCTAAACTTCATTTAAAAGACTGGAGAAATCATTTTAAAGCTGTAGTATTGATTAGGCTTTAGAAAAGTATTTGCCTTAGAATTTAAGTCTTGCTCAACATTCACTTGTCAAGAAGGTAACAGCTTTACAAATGAAACCAAAAAGGAGGTATTTCATTCTAATTTCATTTGAAAAAAAAAAAAGATTTTATAGAAGTAGACAAATTGGAAGGGCAACAAATTATCCTACCACCCACAGCTCAAATGCCTGCTTTGGCCAGTTTATCAGTAATCTGGTCAGGACACGACCAGGACATTTACTGCTCGATGGCAAGGAGCACACTGAAAGGCGTGTTGACAGCTGATATTAGAGCTTTCCTTATGTTTACCTTTTTCTTCCTCTTTCAACAAGAGATTCCTGTTCAGAGCCTTTCTGGCTCTACGGTGCTGAGCGACTGTGGAACCGCAGCCCTACTCAGCCCATGGGGAAGCCGGGATTTCCAGCAAGATGTCCCCCACTGCCAGTGAGATCAAAGGGACATAGACAGAGGCTCCCCCGCTGATAGTGGGTCTTTAACTAGCCCTCCAGTGTGTGCCGGGGACTGCTGAGCTGGCCTTACTACCATGTACACATGAAAGAACACCTCACTCCTCATCGCTACTGGTTTCTATAGAAACAAGAAAGAATCTGTTCTTTTGCTAAAATTTTCCCCTAAAGCTTTTTCTAGCACTGTATAAAACATTTATTTTTTGCTATCACAGTCCTCCATTTATAGCATCATTTAACCGATCAAAGAACAATGGGCTGAGTGAAGATGAGCGTGTGTGCTCCGTGTTCAGAAACCAAATCTTAACGCACAATAAGCAGCCGTGGTCAGTTCTTCTCTCCTGGGTCACATTAGGACTCAAGTATTTTAGAGTAACTACTTGAAACAATGGTGAATCGGAGAGTGAAAAGGGGTCAACAAGGTATTTACTCCACCATGCGCTGACTTTTCCACTTCAGAATACTTAAGCAGTTACAGTATTTAAATTAACTCTGTCTCATCTGTGTCACCATAAATTATCCTTGAAAACTCCAGGGCTCCTGACCACAGGAACGTGAGTCACGGCCTTGACGCCTGTGTGGCTTTGCTTCGAGATAACGGCTGGGTTTCCCTGCTTCATTATCATGTGCCCTTCTCCAGGGACCACATTTGCTCAGGAGTTGCTAAGGCTAGTAAATATTGTATCTGTCCTCTTGTAATCACCAAGCAAACAGACTTGCCCTCTGTCACATAAAACCCCCAGAGCTGTTAGGTCATGAAAGAGGTATTGAACTAGGGCTGTGCTTAAAAACTAAGAATGGGAATCTCTGTGTCATAAATCAAGACTAAATCCGCTACATGGTTGCATGTGCCTAGTCTTCTGTCAGATTCCATTCATTTATTCCTGCCTCAATAAATATTGAGCGTCAACTATTTGCCAGTCATGGGGTTTCAAGCACTGCAGGTAAGGTGCAGCACTGAGCAACAGACACCATCCCTGTCCACCCAGAGTTCATAGTCTAGCATGGCAGATAGGCATTAAACAAATAATCACAATGAACTATACGATTGTAAGGAGTCCTATGAAGCAGAAGTACCAAGTGCCTAAGAAGGATTCTAATGTGGTCTAAGGGGTCACAGAGACACCTGGGTGTTTTGCTAGCACCTTGCTTATAAAACAACTACAAAGTAGGGCTCCATTTCAGGTGAAATTTACTCAAAATTTGTGCGTGTTTTGCAAAATCGTGGAACTGTCAGCGATCTTGAGAGGTGAATGGCTTCAGGTGAAATTAACTTGAAACCTACGCATGTTTTGCAAAATCACAGGACTGTCAGAAATCTTAAGAGGTAAATGGCTCAGCTCTTCAGAACAAATAGATGGTTTTCTCAACCTGGAGATTCTTAAGAATGAAGCCTCACAGACATCCTTGGTGGCTCATCTGGTGTTTGAACATATTATAACTCTGGGAGTTCCTTCTTAGCTACCAAGATATCCAAAGGACCACACCATGAAGTAATTCACCCATAAGGTGGTCTTCAGCTGGGGAGGTGGGGAGGGGGGCATGCAACTGCACTGAAATGCTGTATTTCATGCTCTGAATCCAATACAGGCTGAGCACCAGAGTCTGAGGACTAACTCTCTACTCCTAAAGCACATGTACAATAAAATAAATCCTTGGTATTCATGATGATCCAGTATTGCCATTCACACAACCATTACCATTTTCACACCCTTCATTCTTTTTTCTTTTATTCTGAACTTCTGGGATAATGTTGGTCTCTGGTTAAAAAAGAGACACTTACACATGTATATTGATAAAGAACATGAGCTTTAAAGTCACACACATTGGGTCTGAACCCTAACTGTACCACCTATTAGTGTATAAACTTGGGCAAATCATGTAACATTTTTAAGTCTTGGTTTTTCCTCTGTGAAATGGGGATGGTAGTAATTCACGAGGTTGTTGCAACACACCTGAAAATGCACTTTTAACTGACAGGTACTTTTATACATATTTTATAAATATGTATGTGTGTATACCTTCCTACATTATTGCTACTGTGAAAAGAAATAAAGGAAACCTCATTTAAAATGGAGTCAGAAAGCTCTGAAGGGGGAGCTCTCATGCACTACCACTCTGCCACTGGCATACCTCAGTAGGAGAAAGTGTACCCTGCATTCCCCAAGAGGAAGAAGCTTACTTTACACACCCCTGCAGGGGAAAGAAAGATTTTCTCTTTGCCTAGCAACAGCCCAGCCAATGAGAAACCACCACACTCAGCCAGTGAGAATCCACCACCACCCTGAACTCCAGCTCTACTCCAAAGAACTTTCATTTAAAACAGCCCTTCCCAACTTCCTCCTTTCCTCTATAAAAGAAAGGTCCTCTTTGTTCTCCAGGCTTGCCTATGGCTTGACACAGTTTGCTTGTCCTGATTGCAATTCCTCTGCTATTCTCAAGTGAACTAATTTTGCTGGTAAGATAACTAGTTATTTTATTTTTTTAAATAGGATTTGTTTTTTAAAATAAATTTATTTATTTATTTATTTGGCTGCGTTGGGTCTTCATTGCTGCATGCGGGCTTTCTCTAGTTGTGGCGAGCAGGGGCTACTCTTCGTTGCGGTGAGTGAGCTTCTCATTGCAGTGGCTTGTCTTGTTGCAGAGCATGGACTCTAGGCACGCGGGCTTCAGTAGTTGTGGCTCGCGGGCTCTAGAGCGCAGGCTCAGTAGTTATGGTGCATGGGCTTAGTCGCTCCATGGCATGTGGGATCTTCCCGGACCAGGGCTCGAACCCATGTCCCCCGCATTGGCCGGCAGATCCTTTTTTTTTTGCTGTACGCTGGCCTCTCACTGTTGTGGCCTCCCCCGTTGCGGAGCACAGGCTCCAGAAGCGCAAGCTCAGCGGCCATGGCTCACGGGCCCAGCTGCTCTGCGGCATGTGGGATCTTCCCGGACCGGGGCACGAACCCGTGTCCCCTGCATCGGCAGGTGGACTCTCAACCACTGCGCCACCAGGGAAGCCTGGCAGGCAGATTCTTAACCACTGTGCCACCAGGGAAGTCCTGCTATTTTACTTTTAAGGTTGACATTTCATGGTGTCATTAGTGGGATCCGAAGGTGCCAAACACCACCCCCCAACAACAAACTAATGACTCCCAGAACTGTGTGAGGTACGCACTTGAACCGCTTGCACTCTCTCCTTCCGTGAGTTATCTTTTTCTTTTGAGTTCAGTAAGCCTTCCCTTGGATCCAAACTCCCTTCCTTTGGTCAAGCTCTCTGACTTTATTTGGGAACTGTTTTTGTTTTTATGAAGGCATTGCCCCTTTCTGGTGAGTATTCTTCTGTTTTCTAAACTTCTGAGTTTTGAGCAGTTGGATCCAACTCGGCTAAATTATCTCGGGAGTGTCCCGCTTTCGGGACCTTGGCTGGTTTTATGTTTAAAAACTATGGTCCCTCCTTATGTACATTTTAACTAAATGGATCAATTTGACCAAAAACAATTTAGAACTCCAGTGGCATGTATGGGGAACTTTTGACCTCCCCAAACTTGTTTTTCTCAGAACTAAATTAGAAGACCATAGCTCTAAAATTAAACAGACTGAATGGGATGCCTATTTTAATTGGTTCCTGGAGGCTTCCAAATTCATTCAAGACTCTAAAATCGCCTGTTTACAAAATACCATTTCTAAATTAACTGAGGCAAATAAACAATTGGAAAAAACCAAAAAGCTTCTGAGGTCTCTTTTTTCCCTCTCCCATCCTCTATGTCTCCAGGTACACAGCAGCCATCTTGTGCCAAGGCCCCACCTGGTGTCAGCTTCCTCTTTCCCTTCTGCACTGTCCCCATCTCCTCCTTTTAATCCTTTTGGTGAACTTCCCTTTTTCTCTGAACTTCTCCCCTGAACCTATTAAAACCTGCCTCTTTAAATCAGGCCCTCTGAGGATCCAAATGCTAAACCCCTAATTTCTTATGTTCCCCGGACTAAAGCTGAACTTCAAGCTATAGTCAGATTTTCCCAAAGTAACTGAGGATCCCCACAAATTTGCTGAGGAATTTAATATGGACATTCAGACTTATCAGCCTGGTTTCTCTGACTTATATCAGCTAGTTCGCATGCTTGTCAGTGAAGGTCAAGCCAAACACTGGATAAAAACTGCTAATTTGGAAAATCCAGAAGAGTCCCTAGAAGTACAACCAGGAGACCAACCCTATGCTTTAATGTATGATCAAACTCAGGGAATCGCCAGGCAACTCCAGTTGGCAACTTCTAGGGCTTTCCCAAAACCTATTGATTAGAATAAGATTCAGACTTGCACTCAGAAACCCAAATGAACCTCTGCACAATTATTACAGTCAACTCCAAACTATTTTTAAGGACAATTCTGGTCTCTGGATGTTGAATCCACTCAGGTAGCCTTTAACTCTATGTTCATTAACGGGCTGAACCCGGATCTTTCTCTTCTAGTTAAAAGAGGATGGAATGGGGAACTATATCCATCCAAATTTAGTTAATTTAGCAAACCAGCTCACCTGCACCCTGTATGATTCAACTAAAAGGAAGACCACTAAAATCCTCAATTTTAAACTCCAACAAATGGAGGTCTCTAAAGAAACAAAAACAAACCCTCCCGGTCTCTGCCATTATTGGAAAAAGCTAGGACATTGGAAAGAAGACTGTTACAAGCTTAACGCTCCAGACACCTTCAGCCCTCTAACCGGCCTTTCCAATGCCCTCCTAACCCCCAATGATGGGGCCCTGAGGAACTACAGGGGCTCTTCCAAAGCCTCCCTCTTAATCGGCTTGAAAAAACCACTCTCCAGATTGGGAATGAATCTCTCTATGACCTTATTGACACCAGAGCTACACTCTCAGTGCTCAACCCCACTGTTATTAAACAGCCCCTACCTCAGAGTACTAAGAGGGTTCAAATGGTGGGGATCCCAAATAAAGCTCATCAGGTTCCTGTTTCTAAACCTATCCCCTTTGATTTAGGCCCTCTAAGAGATACCCACCCTTTGCTCCTTAGTTCCTCCATCCCTATTCATTTACTGGGTTGAGATTTCTTAGAAAAATATCATGCTGGAATTTCTTTCTCCCAAAAAGGGAGAATAATTCTAGAATTTGAGAGCAGCAACCAAAATAGCCACCTACTGAGCAAATCAAATGACCCTTCAACATCTTTTATTTGCTCCATCTCTGATGGCACTGGAGCTAATTCTAAGGAAACTAATCATTTGTCCCTATAAGATCAGCTGCCACCCTCCTTATGGGCAAAATCCTCAACTGATATTGGCAGAATCCTCCTATTAAGATGCAAATAGATCCCTCAAAGCCTCTCCCTGGAATTAACCAACACCCCATAAATAAAGAGGCCCTCCAGGGCACTAAGCCAATAATAGATGATTATAAGACTCAGGGCCTCATTATCTGGTGCACTAGTCCCTGCAACATCCCTATTTTACCTGAAAAGAAACCCAGTGACCAAGGATGGAGATTTGTCCAAGACCACCAAGCCATAAACTATACTGTCATCCCTTGTCACCCTATTGTTCCCAATTCCCATACTTTTTTAGCTTCATGCCCACCAGAAGCAAATTTCTCACCATGAGTGATTTACATAGCACCTTCTTTAGCATCACTACAGATAATGCTAATCAATACCTATTTGCCTTTATTTGGGAAGGACAACAATATACCTGGACAGTAATGACCCAAGATCTTAGCAAAAGTCCTTCTTACATCTCACAAATCTTAAAAGCTGATGTAGATGATATGAAATGTTCTGGAGGCTCTACTTTATGACAATATGTAGATAGCTTGCTCCTCTGCTCCCCTTCCCAGGTCATTTTTCAGGAAGACAGCACCCACCTATTGAAGCTTTTAGCCTCAAAGGGACATACAGTTTCTACGGAGAAACGGCTGTTTGTTCAAACCTAAGCTCATTATTGTGGGCACCTGATCATGGAAAAAGGGCTGGGCGCCTAGACCCGGATAAGCTTCATAGCATCCTGAACTTCCCAAAGCCCAAAACCAAAGTCAATTATGAGGTTTTCTTGGGTTGGCTAGTGATTGTTAGAGCTGGATTCTGAACTTTTCTCTCATGGCCCAGCCTCTATATGCCTTACTAAAGAACAGCAAACCTGACCCTTAGTACTTGGGAAGATCTGGATGACCCAGCTTTTAATACTTTAAAGGAAAGCTTGATAAATCCTCATGCCCTTGGACATCCTAATTATCAACTTCCCCTTTTCCTCTTTACATTGGAGAAGGAGACAAGTACTCTCGGAGTAGTCACCCAAAAACATGGGGATCACCATCGCCCCATAAGGTACTACAGTCAGCAGATAGACACTATGGTATGAGGATACCCCTCCTTACCTCAGAGCCATTTCTGCCACTTTCCTTTTACTTAAGGCCACCAAAGAGATAGTCATGGGATCCCCTCTCACCAGTTTTGTACCCCATGCAGTAGAGCCCTCCTGAATTCTCATCACACTCAACACACTTCAGCCAGTCATCTCACTTCCTATGAAATCCTCATGGCAATCACTCCTCATATAACTCTTTCTCACTGTGATAACCTTAACCCTGCCACCTTCTTCCCTTCTCTAGGGACAACACTCCTCATGACTGACTCTGACAGATCACCTTTTGCCTCCTCACGATGATTTACAGGAAACTCCTGTCACCAGTGCTGAGTTTTCATGGCTTACCAATGGTTCTTAAAGAAAGAAAATGGTAAATGTTGTGCTGGATATGCAGTTGCAACTCCTTTTAAAGTCATCAAGGTGGCACCTTTGCCTTTGGCCACCTCGGCCCAACAGGCTGAATTATATGATCTTACTTGGACCTGCATTTCAGCAAAGGGCAAAACTGCAGACAATAGATATGCCTCTGGAGTAGCTCATGACTTAATGCTATGGAAACAGCAAGGTCTCTTTATTTCTAATGGGACTAAAATTTAAAATGGCTCTTATGTCCAGGATTTATTAGATGCCACACTCTTGCCAGCAACTTTAGCTATTATTAAGGTCCTTGGGCATTCCAAACTTGACTCCCTGGAAGCTAAAGGAAACCACATTGCTGACATTTCTGCCAAGAATATTGCCCTCAAAGGAACGAAAAATCAAACCTCTGTCATGTCCAAAGGGATGTTGCCCCAAATAATAACCTAGAGAAATTGGTTAGAGAAGCCCAAGAATTGGCTCCAGAAAAGGAAACACAAGATTGGAAATCTAGTAATTTGATAAAGGAGAACTCTGGTTTGGGCCAAATAACAATCCAGCCTAGTCAGGGACTCTAAAATTCCCATTACTGACTACTGTATATGCATTAAACCATTGGTCTGCAGATAAAATGATAATGCTTATGAATCAATACTGGTGAGGAGATATCAATAAGGCCACAAAAAGGGCCTACTCTGCTTGCCCCACCTGCCCAAAATATAATTCAGGAAAACCTGTTTGCAGTGCTCCGGAACACTTTAAATTGCCCAATGGACCACTGTAGGTTTGGGAGATGGATTTTATTCAATTTCCCCCTTCTCATGGATATAAATATGTTTTAGTCATGGTTTGTATGTTTTCCCACTGGGTCTAAGCCTTTCTGTGTAGACAAGCTACTGCCTCTTCTGTGGCTAAAATTATTTTAGGAAAGATTATCCTTACCCTCAGGAACCCCTCTTGAGCTCCATAGCAACCAGGGAACCCAATTTACTGGTCAAATATTACAGCAAGTCTGTGTTGTTTGGCCAGTCCTAATGCATTTTCACTGTGCTTCCCACCCTCAATCCTCAAGGCTGGTCCAATGCACTAACAGCAACATTAAGACTCAATTTGTACTTTTTCGCAACGGGTTTGCCACCAGGACACAGGTGTCATGAAAACCACTGCTAAACCTAAGCAAAAATGGGAAAGGAGAAGACCCACATCAACATCATTGTCATTGGACATGTAGATTCGGGGAAGTCTACCACTACTGGCCATCTGATCTACAAATGTGGTGGGATCAACAAGAGAACCACTGGAAAGTTCGAGAAGGAGGCTGCCGAGATGGGAAAGGGCTCCTTCAAGTATGCCTGGGTCCTGGACAAACTGAAAGCTGAACGTGAGCATGGTATCACCATTGATATCTCCCTCTGGAAATTCGAGACCAGCAAGTACTATGTGACCATCACTGATGCCCCAGGACACAGAGACTTCATCAAAAACATGATTACAGGCACATCCCAGGCTGATTGTGCTGTCCTGATTGTTGCTGCTGGTGCTGGTGAATTTGAAGCAGGTATGTCCAAGAATGAGCAGACCCGTGAGCATGCCCCTGTGGCCTACACTCTGGGTGTGAAACAACTAATTGTTGGAGTTAACAAAATGGATTCCACTGAGCCACTCTACAGCCGGAAGAGACACAAGGAAACTGTTAAGGAAGTCAGCACCTACATTAAGAAAACTGGCTACAACCCGACACAGCAGCATTTGTGCCAATTTCTGGCTGGAATGGTGAAAACATGCTGGAGCCAAGTGCTAACATGCTGTGGTTCAAGGGATGGAAAGTCACCTGTAAAGATGGCAATGCCAGTGGAACCACACTGCTTGAAGCTGTGGATTGCATCCTGCCACCAACTCGCCCAACTGACAAGCCCTTGCATTTGCCCCTCCAGGACGTCTACAAAATTGGTGGTATTGGCACTGTCCCTGTGGGTCGAGTGGAGACTGGTGTTCTCAAACCTGGCATGGTGGTCACCTTTGCTCCAGTCAATGTGACAACTGAAGTGAAGTCTGCTGAAATGCACCATGAAGCTTTGAGTGAAGCCCTTCCTGGGGACAATGTGGGCTTCAATGTCAAGAACGTGTCTGTCAAAGATGTTTGTCGTGGCAATGTGGCTGATGACAGCAAAAATGACCCACCGATGGAAGAAGATGGCTTCACAGCTCAGGTGATTATCTTGAACCATCCAGGCCAAAGCTGTGCTGGATTGTCACAGCTCACATTGCTTGCAAGTTTGTTGAGCTGAAGGAGAAGATTGATCGTCATTCTGGGAAAAAGCTGGAAGGTGGCCCCGAATTCTTGAAATCTGGTGATGCTGCCATCATTGATACGGTTCCTGGCAAACCCATGTGTGTTGAGAGCTCCTCTGACTATCCTCCTCTGGGCCGTTTTGCTGCTCGTGACATGAGACAGACGGTTGCTGTGGGTGTCATCAAAGCAGTGGACAAGAAGGCAGCTGGAGCTGGCAAGGTCACCAAGTCTGCCCAGAAAGCTCAGAAGGCTAAATGAATATTATCCCCAATACTTGCCACCCCAGTCTTAATCAGTGGTGGAAGAACAGTCTCAGAACTGTTTGTCTCAACTGGCCACTTAAGTTTAATAGCAAAAGACTGGTTAATCATAACAATGCATCGTAAAACCTTCAGAAGGAAAGGAGAATGTTTCATGGACCATTTGTTTTGTGTGTGGCAGTTTTAAGTTATTAGTTTTTAAACTCAGTACTTTGTAATGGAAACAACTTGACCAAAAATCAGTCACAGAATTTGAGACCCATTAAAAAAGTTTAATGAAAAAAAAAAGACTCAATTTGCAAAATTTGTAGAAACCCTTCCATTTGTAGTATCCTGGCCAAAGGCACTGTCATTAGTCCTTCTAAATCTCATGTCTAGACCCTTTTAGAACCAATAAACTCTCACTCTGAGATAATCACAGGATGCCCAATACACCTGGCACCTGCTTCTTTTGATCCACAACTGATAAAAGGAGAGCCTCCTTCAAAATTATAAAGGCTTAATTGCTTCTGTTGAAAATAACCATGCTCTAGTAGAGCAATCTTTTCTCAGTGTCTCTCATCTTCTCTGGAGACGGAGACTTTAAACATCATTCCTTACCACCTGGAGATTTCACCTGTTGGACAAGACACCTCCGGAAAGAGTCCCTTCAAGCTCATTGGAAAGGCCCCTCTCAGGTACCATTAACCAAGCCTTGTGTTGCCAAACTCCAAGGAATAGACTCTTGGATTCATGTGTCACATCTAAAGAAAACATCAAACCCTGGCTGGACCTGCACACAAACTGGTGACCTGAAAATAAAGATTCTCAGGAACTGAAGTGGACACAGCCTCTGAAGGAGACAGCTTTCCCAACATAACCAGACCAGGCCTGTATACCTTTTCTCGCTGTTGCTTCTTACCCTATTTTCTTCTTCTCTTTATTGGAAAGACAATACTCTAATCTGCATTTCCCAATCTGACTGTTGGATCTGTCACCAGAAACTCTGATCTGTTCATGGTGTTGGAGATCCCTTGGTTTTACCTGTAACCAATTTCTCTTTAGTTCCAAATGCCACTGTCAGTTATACTCACAAGCCTACTGGTGTTAACTATCTGGTTAGGCTCTTACAGCCAGGTGTTCCCATACCTTGTTTCAAACGTTCTCCAACCATAACCATACTAGTGCAGCTGAGCACCTCAACCTTGGCGCTCTTTTTCTTATTTAAATATGATCCATTGCCCTGCACCCAAGGGAAATGCAAACAAGCTAACTCCTCTTTTCAAGGCTTTTAGAAAAGACTTCTCTAGGCTGGGATGGTACCTTACAGAATGTCACCCCAATTCCTCTGACCCCGGGCTTGAAAATGTCAATCAGGAAATTCCAGCCAACAAAGCTGGAATCCTCTGTGCTACACCTGGCTTTATTTTTGCCTGTGGTGGTTGGCATTTCTCATGGGCATATGAATGTTCAGATAGCTGGTGAACAGGAGATCAATGCTTATTGGGATATTTAACTGTCCCAGTCACCATTCATAACAAATCAAAAGCCTCTCATTGGCCCTCCGCATTAAAGCTCCATGGCCACTTTAAGTGGGAACTTCTAGGAGGCACACATGACTCCACGTTTGCCCCATAGGGAAAGCCCTTCTCCCATGGGTCCAAGTAAATGCCAGTGAATGCAGGATCAGAAATCTCTCCCTAACATTAGGTTAGCTAGCCAACGCCACCGCCAAGGCAGTAGCAGCCCCCAAATGATCACTTGACTCATTGGCTAAAGTAGTTTTGGACAATTGTACAGCCCTTTGATTATCTACTTGCTGAACAGGAGGTGTCTGTGTAATAGCAAATACCACCAGTTGCTCATGGATAAATGCTTCTGGTAAGGTAGATATTCAACCACACAAGATCAGGGAACAAGCACGCTGATTACAAAAAAATTTCACCTAACTCTCCATGGTCCTTTGATTTGTTCAGTTGGCTACCTTCAGGCCTAGGTAAATGGTTTAGAACAATCATACAACTTGGATTTGTCATGTTAATTTTCATTCTGTTTTGCATAATTATTTTTTAACTTTATACCTATTGCCTGTCAAATCTCTACAAAAGTGATGCACCAAATAGAGTGATGTTAGCTCAGTGCTTCAAAATGACCTTCAACACTTATGACTTTGATAAGATATAGACTTTAAGTGAGAGGTGCCTGAGAGTTCTCCCTCCTACCCTTTCTTGTTACTCAAATGTAGCCTCAGTGGTTTCCATTCTGTGTACTTTCTGTCAGATGTGGGACATGACAACCAGAAAAGGTCCTTCCTGGAACCAAGGGGCAAACCCACCAAAACCTGACTGATCAGCAATGCTTTATAGGAAAGACTTTGATCAAAAGGGGAAACGTAAAAATAAATAAAGGAAACCTCATTCTGGGATCGACATGTACACAGTGCTATATTTAAAATGGATAACCAACAAGGGCCTACTGTATAGCACAGGGAACTCTGCTCAATGTTATGTGGCAGCCTGGATGGGAGGGGAGTTTTGGGGAGAATGGATACATGCATATGTATGGCTGAGTCCCTTTGCTGTGCACCTGAAACTATCACAACATTGTTAATTGGCTATACTCCAATAACAAATACAAAGTTTAAAAAAATGCAGTTATAGGAGTAGAGCATGTAGCAGGCAGGGAGCCTAGTATATAATAATAATAATAACTAATTAAAGTGAAAAAAAATAAAGAAAATGGAGTCAAGAAGCCCCAAAGGGGGAGCTCTCATGCACCATCACTCTCTGCCACTTGCAGACCCCAGCAAGGCGTGTACCTTGCATTCCCCAACTGGAAGAAGCTTACTTTACACACCCCAGCAGGAGGAAGAAAGATTTTCTGCTTGCCTAGCAATAGCCCAGCCAATGAGAAACCACCACAGTCAGCCAATAAGAAGCTGCCACCACCCTGAACTCCTACTCTCCTCCAATGAATTTTGTTCAGAACAGCCCCTCCCAACTGCCTCTTTTCCTCTATAAAGAAGGCTCCTTTCCTTAGTTCTCTGGACTTGCTTATAGCTTGCCACAGTTTGCTTGTCCCAAATTGCAATTCCTCCGTGATTCCTGAATAAATTCATTTTGCTGGTAAAATAACTGGCTATTTTATTTTTAAGGTTGACACTACATACATACAACCTACCTTACTGATGTATAAACACATCTATCTATATCTATATATCTATATATCTATATCTATATCTGTATCTATATCTATATGTATATCTATATACACTTCTGACAGCCTTGCTGCTCTTTTTATCCCCAGGGTTGAGCTCTGAACCCAAAACATAGTTGTTATGCAACAAATGGTTATTGGGAGAAGGGAGAATAGAAATAAAAGTACATTTTAGAGTTAAAAAATATGGAGGTTCTGTGTTAAAATGCTATTTTCAAAGACATGTTAACTGGGTTGACAAGGGTTTCTAATTGTACTTTTCTAATAAGTTTGAACCCAATTCTTCTGTTGACTCTGAGCAACATCAATGAAATAGAAAGAATTGTAATCAAATGCTCTCAGGGTCATAAACCTAGTTGCAAGCATATGGATCACTTCATTATACTTGCACACCTAAGGTTTGTTAAACACCTTAGAATGGAAAAAGTTAACAAAACAAATGTGAGATTTATTTTTATCATTATTAAAATAAAATGGAAGAAGCTAAAGATAGCAAGAGAACCTAAAAGCTAAAGCTAACATATTCAAACAACTATGTATTTTAAATTATTACGGCTAATGACCTTAAAATTTTTCTAGCTCCATTTCCTAGGAATAAAACCCAAATCATCTCTAATAAAAATATGTTCACAAATGTTTGCTGCTGATGCCTTTACGGAAATATTGAGTAAAGTGTTTGAAACAGTCTGTTTCTTACAACCAAGAAAATAAAATACAGGGGATACAGCATGTGTTTTTATCATATATATGATGAACTACATAATGCTCCTTCAAGCAGAGAAATATTCAACTATATACTATGGCAAAACCTTAGGCTGTAGTCACAAAGTCAAGCACTGACAGTTTCCTGGGTTGAGAATAACTGGCCAGTCGTTGACATAATTCTGAACATAACATAAACCAGAGGAAACATAGAGGAACGTATAAATTCACCCTGGAGAAATCCAAGAAGGCTGCTTAGAGAAGGTTGCACTTGAGCTGAACTTGAAGGATAGTTAGGGTACCAGTGATGGAGAAGGTGAAGGATATCTCTTCCTGACCACTGGAAGAGCAAGAGTAAAGGCACAGGTGAGGAAGGAAAGAATGAAGAATAAGTAATTACAAATGTTAAATGGTATAAAATGGCAGAGCAGAAGGTGTGGTGAGAAAAGGCAGGTAAGGCCACATCAAGATGCCTCCAAAATAGTACGCTGAGTAATCTTGATGTTTTTTTCTCTAATCAAGAAGGAACTACCAAATGCTTTGGAGGAAAACACCTTTCTTCCAGACAGTTCACTGCCTCTCTTGTATCAAATGAATGAGGCAGGTCCTCTATAGTTACATAGACATTTGGGACTTCACTTTCTTAATAATTTCTTTATTAGTTACTGAATACAGTCTAATGATAGTATATCTGTCATCCAAAGTGTCTTAGACATGAACAAAATATATATTTAAAACGTATCTGGGGTTGAATTCAAATGATCAAATAGAGTCGAAATTTAGTCCTAAACACTGTGATGTTGCCAGACAGGAAAGGGCCACTATAGATTTGTTAAATCTTTCCACAGTGAGGGAAATGTTATTTACAGCATGTTTGTTGTTTGTTGTTCTATCGTATTTTTCCTTTCTGGGTATACTGAGGTTTCCTTCTCACACTGCAAAGATTCCCTTACTTTATTTCCTTTTTTGTACCCCCTTCATTTTCAGGTTAACTTTTGAAAATAAAGGGTAGACAAGTTCTAAAGAGGTTACGTTGTCTTTCCTTCCTTCCTTTCTCCAAGTATTTGCCAAACACCTGTCATGTGCCAGACACTGACTTTGACACTAGATGCACCAGAAGGAATAAGACAGAGTGCCCTGTCTACCTTCAAGGAGTTCACGGTCCCGCTGGGGAGACAGCCCAGGTTGAAATTCAGTCCCAAGACGTTTGCAAGCTTACAAATGAATATATGGAATGGGGAGTAAATGGTTCCCAATGGCATGCTGCAAACAGTTTTATTTTGCTCTTGTCTCACCAAAGATAAAACTTCAATCATTCTTTGGCAAAGACTAGTCCTTTGTTTTAGAAAAACCATTTCAAGAGACTCTAGTTACATAGACATAAAGTGCCACGATCTGCCTGGCCACTCAAGACAAAAATTGAGAGGACACGCTCAATTCCTCCCTTTCACTCACCCTCTCCCGCCACATACACACTCGGGCTCCATCAGCAACTATTTTTGACTCCAACTCCAACATATCTCGTGCATCCACTCACTTCTCTCCATCCATGCACATCATCACTCGCCTGCCCCACTGCAACGGCCTCAAGGGCTGGCCTCCCTCGCCTCCTTCTTCACCTCCCTACGGTTTGTTCTCCGAAGGTGCCACTGTAACATGTAAATCAGATCATGATTTGCCCCACTTCAGCTCCTCCAATGGCTTCCCACTGCAAGTGGAATAAAATTCAACTTGCTCCTCTCAGCCTCTGAAGTACCCGCTGATCTGGTCCTTGCCTACCTCCATGACCTCAGCCTCTGTAAGGTTATCCTCCTTAACAAGGCTCATTTTGTTCCTTGAACAAGCCAAGCATGCCCCTGCCTCAGGGCCTTTTGTATTCCGCTCCTATCTCCTTGAATAGCTTCCCCAAGATCCTCGCTTCACCAGCTTCTTCTCGTCATTCCGGTCTCAGCTCAACCAGGGTCTTCTCAGACCACCCAGGCTAAACTCGGCCTCTTCCACTTCTGCAACTGCATCACATCACCCGATGTGACTTCCTTCAAATCACTTACTGCAGTCAAAAATGAGACTGTCTGCTAATTTTTTCACATCTGCCCACTCCAATTAGAATGTAAGCTCTGTGAAAACTGGCACCGAGTTCCCTACTGGCCCCTCAGCACCTAACTCAGGGCCTAGTGTTTAGTGGATCCCTTGCAAGAAGTGGGGAAGGAAGGGAAAGGAGAGAGGGCGGGAAGGGGATGAGAGAGAGGAGGAAAGGGAGGGAGGAAGTGTGGTATCTACTATTCTTGGGAATAGCAATGAAATCACCTTCGACCTGAGTGCAGTTGTTTTCAGGTTCGTTTTTCTTGAATGATTGAGTTGGCCTGTCTGTAGCTTTGGTTGCCTATATAGGGCTTGTTCTTTTGACTCAAGTGAGAGGACAGGACTCCAGCCCATTGGTGGCTTGTTACCTGTGAGGATGAGTGAGGCTTGGGCTCTTTCTTAGAGTTGCTTGCATGAGTCAAAGAGCCAAGGGGAGATACCGAAGTTGCTGCTTTCCTGAAGGACTTGGCAAGACTCTAATCAGCTGACTCTCCGTTGTGTCCATGGGTTTGTATTCTAGTGTTGCATGACTTTTACTCACCATTCTGAACACTAAATCAATACACAGCCCCCAGGACAGCACTGGCTGTGTCTACATGATGCCAAAGCAACCTGCCAATTGATTAGATGCAGTTAAAAAAGAAATCAGTCAGGTAGACAGATTCAACATCATGTAGACAGAGCCACGCTGTCATGTGCTGGCACGACTGTGTTGTCTTAAATTGCTAAAAAATTAACAATACTGGAGGCTGGGGAATGCACCACTTTCATTAACATTTTCCCATAAGTAAGTTCAATAATTTCCCAGGGTCTACAACTAGGATTAGAACTCATGGACCCTCAGTTTTAATCACATGAGCTCCACGTGCAAGGGGCCATTTCAATCCTGACTTTTGCGTCTCTGATTTGGAGTGATCATGCATATTGTATAGTTTGCTCCACCTTTTTTTTTTTCTTTTAGTGGGTGCCCTAGGGTGAACCAGTTCAGTTAAGGGCCACTCGCCATTGAGCCACTGTCATAAAATATGTTAAAGAATGTGGCTCTCTAAGAAAGTAAAGCAGCCCCCCCAAGCTTGGCCACACAGGACCCTCAGGCAAGATTTCCACGTGTTCTGGAGTATTCCATGGCCCTTGAGGATCAGGGCATCACCCCCTGGAGGTTCTGGTTCAGCGGGGCGAGCCGGGGCACAGGCAGTGCCTGGCACGTTGGGGAAGTGCCCCCCACCCCAGGGTCCCGAGGCAGAGGCGAGGCAGGGCCCAGGCCCCAGGAGAAAGCCAGGAGGGCTTCTGGAAGTGCACGCTGAACGCTGACCTTCGGCAAACCATCCTCTGCCCCGAGGCTTTGCTGAGCTGGGACTGAATCCTTCTGGGGTTCTGCACAGGCCGTGAAGCAAAATGGGTGCGGGGACGGGGTCACCGAGGGCACGTCATCACCCACTTGGCGAACCTGACTCCCTGCGTGCCCTCAGGAGGGAGCGTCTCTAGAAGCAGTTCCCTCTGTGGGACTTGTGTTTCCCAATCAGGGTCCCTGTGGACCCAGGGGTGTGGTTAGGAACAACTGGAAAATGTCAACCCGTGGATCAAGTTCTAAAAGACTCAGAGGTTAATTTCACTTATTCATTGAACTCCTTTATTCACTCGGTTGTTGTTTTTAACAACCAGCAAATATTTCTGAGTACCTACTGGCTGGCATAGTGGATACAGAGAGCCTAAGATGTGGTCTTGACCCTCAAGGAAGCCATAGTCCTCTGAAAGAGGCAGATACTGCAAACAAATAATGACAGTCAAGCATGGCAAGCACTGTCAGAAGAGCTGCAGAAAGCACTGGGGAAGCCCAGAGGTAAAATACATTCTGACTAAGAAGGCTGTGGAGGGGGAGGGGGAGAGAGGGAGAGAGGGAGAGAGGGAGAGAGAGAGAGAGAGAGAGAGAGAGAGAGAGAATTAGAGTTGGGCTTTCAGGGTGAGCAGGAGGTGCCCAAAAATCCCAGTCATCAGGTGAATTGGAATTTTAAGGCAATTTTTTAAATCAACATTAATGCGACATTTTTTCCTTTTGCATCAGGCTCCAGTGTCCCTGAGAACAGTACCGTTACTGATCCTGTCTGCATTTAAAAATTAGATTTTTTTTCATTGTGGATTTTTTTAAATTTTGATTTTTTACAAAGACCCCAATTAAAATATTATTTTTCTCGATGACTGAATTTTTGGTGGCACTTGAAATGATGGGCTGGGGTGTCTGACCTGCCTCACCCTAGTCGTAGCCCTTCCCCTAAGCCAAGCAATCTGTGTGATGAGGGGGTAGACAATCAGTCCATTTTTCCACCCAGTCAACTAGAACAGACCAACTCGAGCTGCCAAACTAACTTCCCCGGCATTACCTAAAAAATTCAGAGTCATACCTGTTTCTTTCAAGTGGAAACCTCGCTGGTCACTCCCATTTTCCCTCTATTATCTAGCACACGGAAGGCACCAAGAACTGAGCACACAGAATTCGACAGGCAGCTCCCTGGCCTACCAGCTCCCGGGATTTCCAGTGTCTGTCAATGGCTTTCCTCTAAGTGAAGTCAGTACTTAAGAAAAAATGGCCATCCCCAATCATCAGAGTGCTGAATGGCATCCATTGCTATTTGCCTCCCTTTTACTAAAGTAATGCATTTGGCACTGGTAAATAAGTTCCCTTTAGCTGAGTAAAGCTAAAGAGCTGGTGCCAGTCTCTCCGAGAAGGCGGGTCGGGGGACGGAGCCATTTCCAAGAATCCCAGGCTATAATTTTTACATTACAGTGTTATTACCAAGAGGTGGTTTTGTTTAGCACATCCTTTTCCGTTTCTTTTCTTACATGTCTGGAGACAGACATGAGAGCATACGTGCTCTC
The DNA here is from genome assembly GCF_964341445.2 of Mesoplodon mirus. Classification (NCBI taxonomy): domain Eukaryota; kingdom Metazoa; phylum Chordata; class Mammalia; order Artiodactyla; family Ziphiidae; genus Mesoplodon; species Mesoplodon mirus. The sequence goes on along the minus strand of NC_138981.1, from coordinate 135,096,186 downwards.
TATTATTTCTTCTAAATATTCCTCTTGTTTAAAAGGGAAAGGTGGGCATTGGGAACCCAGCTCGGTGACAGAGCCGCTATATATATACAGGTCTCTAAATGAGCCTCTGGCTTCTGGCTTCAAAGATACAGCATGGTGAGCAGGGAAAACACTGAGGCCCACAAAACTGCCTCTCACTCTTAGAGCTCATAACCTCATTGACTCCAGTCCAGATTTATGGCATCATTTGTTCCTGCTAAGAACTACTCACCTGCACAACTCTACCAGGAAAAGGTAAAATATAACCTAGCAGGGCAAATAGAAAGGGAAAGGAAAAATCAAACCAAGTGAGGGCTTCACAAAATCACTGCTCTTGCACGGATTCTTTTGTTCATTTACTACAACTTGCTCTGTAAAACTTGCTTGAACAGCCCCGATTTTTGCCTTCATCCTCCAAGAGAACAGCTAGAATGCTGGGGACCAGTGATCTACTACTCTACCCAAGACCCATGTGTTTATCAAAGGCAGTGAAGCATCGGATGGGGTGAAGTCTCAGATCAGCCTGAGTTCAAATCTCACCTCATCCCTTTACGAGCTATGTACCTTGGGCAAGTTACTTAATCTCGGCACCTTTTGAAAAGATGGGTGCCTAAGGTTCTCAAAAAATCATGGGTGAATGAGTGAAAGCATAGCAAACACACTGCCTGACTCATGGTAAATATTCAACAAAATGATAGCTATGACTATCAACAGATATTTTTGAGAATATTTACATTCATTTATATTAAGATACATTTTAGGGACTGTTCTTAACATATACAACAGGTCAGAATGATTTTTAGTGTCCATTACAGTCAATAGCTTAGAATTTTTAAGAAACCTCATTTTATTTAAATGGAGTAGAACCATAAAATAATGAGACTCTTCAGATAACAAACTAGCAGACATTTGACATTCAAATGAATGCCGGCACCTTGGAAGCAGCGTCATGGGGAAACTGTACCCTGTTTTCAAGGAGACAGACATTGCTCAACCGAGTTTGGAATTCCTCTGAGGGAATTACCTTCAGCTATAGTTATGAACCAGGCATGAAAATGAGGCTCATTATTTTCCAGGCACAGCTATTTCATCCTTCAGTAAAATGTGTATTCAACCTTATCAGCCTCCCTACTCACCAAATCTGGCTCCAAATGACTTTTGGTTGTTTCAGGAAAAAAAAAAAAAAACCACCATTGCTCTCAAGAGATAAAAACCTGAGGCCTAGAATGATATTCAAAAAGAATGACGCACAGATTCCAAAAGCCACTCACAAAGACAAAATTGCCAACTCTTACCCACATGGAGGATATCAGTTTGGATGGAGCCAAACTCAGGTTGGATGGGTACTGCTGTTTTGGACATGGCTGTTAAATAGCAGCCACTTTCTGGTCAACGGTAGAAAGCCTACAGCCATTTATAGCAAGTGTATTTCCTAATGAAACACTGTGACCATTTCCACTTTTTGAAAATTATTCTCTGCCTATTTTGAGCGTTTATACAAAAACAGCAATCTTAGCAATAATAATCCCTCTGAAATCATATCTTTTTAAAGTTACCCTAAAAGTGGAAAGGCCATTCAATTTTGATCTAGCCAGCTACAGAACGCAAATATTTTTAAGAGGAAACACCACGCAGCCAGAGGAGAAACTTCTTCCACACAGGGTTAATAACGAAAATGCTGATACGACCTTAAGTATGGTGGCGCCCAGAACCAGCGCTATAATTAATCTAAATGTACTGTAATTACACTAAATGTTACTTCTGTAGAATAGTTCCAAATCATGTGGTTTTTTTATGCTTAGATAACATGCAGTTTATTTCCAATCATGGATGTAGGCATGATTTGCTAAAGGAACATTAGGTCTGGAAGCAATATCTTAATCAAATCAGAATTTCTTCTAGAAAACAAATCTTTGGCTTTTGAAGAATTAGCAGCATCTAATGCCTTAGGGTAGAGATGTGAAACTGAGCTGAAATCCCCACCCCCTGGATCTCTCCCTCTGCCCTCTGGCTTCCAGTCACTCACGGGTACATCCGTGTAGCCTCCTACACTTTGTATGCTCATAAACCACCACAGCTATGTCTAAATTACACCCTGGAAACTCCACGTAGAAAATCAGTTGTAGGAAAGTTCACCTTGTGTGGTTTATTCATTTTTTCAGAACAGAAGCTGGTTCCTTTTGGAAGGAACTCATTTAAACAAAACCTAACAGCAAGCATCCATAAATTAGAAGGTTATTGGTATGTGCATAATTTGATGCATAAAAACTGAATGAATATTCCAGGGATGAAAATGCAGCCTCTTACATATGCAGAAAGATTTTTATTTTTATTTTGGTGATGTTACTTTTGTATGGGAGGACTGACTGGGATGGGACACCAAAGTCATTGGCTGCTGTCATCTTTATGTTTGGTGGTTCTTTTTCCATGCTCATCTCCCCATTGCTGGGGGATTAAACAGTCACTGTCCCCCAAAAGAAATGCCAATCTTGCTGAAGGGCATATTTCGACAAATCCAAGTCTGGTGCTCCAATCAGGAAGCAGAACATGTTATAGATGGAAAAGGTGGTCGAAACTGCCTTATCAGGGCAGAACGTAGACTCAGTCTAGGTCTAGGACAATATGAATATGTATTTTTAAATACAGGTCAGATGAGGATTAATTCTTCCTCTTCATCATGCACAGCGATGATCAAGTACTCAGTGGGTGGATGATGAGAAGACAAAGAACCAAACACAGGTTCCAAAAGAGACTGGAATCCTCTTGCTGCCTTTTCACTACCTTTTGTAGCAACAATGGAATCAGACATCTCCACCAAGACTCTTGTTAATGTGCCCTGTTTTGTTTTGTTTTTTTTTGTTTTTATGTGCCCTGTTTTTAACTGGTGTCAGTTCAGTTCCCCAAACTGCAGGGTAGTGAGCAGCTCACACAATGTGTGGGGGGACAGAGGCTGGAACAGTGAAAGAAATGAACCCTAGAAGCCAGGTGATCACGGAATGTGAAACGAGATCCCAGAGGTCACGGAGGCAAACCCATTATTTTGCAGGTTGGGCAACAGGCACAGAGGCGTTAAGTGACCTGCCCAAGGTCACAAAGCAAATGAAGGGCAGAAAAAGGGCTAGAATCCAGATATCTTAACTTCTGGGCCGAGGCTCCTTTCGTTGGGCAGCAAGATGCCTCGCCTCTGCAGGGGTTGACTCAGGGGAACGCCCTGAAAGAGCTGCACTGATTCTGCTGATGCTCACAGGCACCAGTCCACCCATGTGCCCATCTAGCCACTCAACACACATCTGTGGAGCAAAAATCGTGTGCCAGGCCTGGTGCCAGGGGTTACGCATTCAGTGAAGTCAATAAAAAACTGAAGCCTGAGCAGAACTGCAAAAGGACTCAGTACAGAAATGGGGTGAAAGACTGAGATACGGCATGGCCCCTAATCCCACAGAGTCTGAAATCATGATGGTAAAATGTGGTAAATGCAAATTCAACCCAACAAGTGACCAGTCTATTCTGGTTTTATTTAAATACTTGAATAATCCCAAATATTGGTAAATACTGAAGAAGATTTTCAAAATGTTTTCAGTAGGAGTGAGACTGAGAGGGGGTCCCCATTCTACCCCTCCAATCTTATCTCCCTCCACTCATCCCCAGCCCACACACACACTAGGCACATGTAAACTTGACTTACACCTCTCACTCTTCCCCAACAGCCCATGGCATTTCTCAGGTATGCCTCTCCTCCTAAGAAAACAGCTACTGCTCATTAAACCCCTCATACAGATATCAAGCTTTGGGAGCCTGCAGACCATGCTGCAGTATCCCTAGCAACTAGCCTAGCACCTGGCACAGGGTGGGTGTTTTAAAGTATCTGCTGAACAAACGAACGAATGAATGAGCCATCACTGCAATACACATTTTTTGACACCTCTGGTAGGTAAGTATCATTATCACTGTTTTATAGATGATGGAAGAGAGGCCCAGAGATGTGAAGCAATTGGCCCAAGGCGACACAGCCGGTAAATGGTGGAGCTGGCCATCAGCCTGACTATTAACTCATGCTTTATTCATTCTTAGTCCCTGTTCTTCCTGCTGGTCCCTTTGCCTCCTCAACTTCTAACCATGCTTTAAAGGTTAGGCCTCATCTCCCAGAAGTTTCCTCTAACCCAAGGGCTGTGTCATATTTCTCTGAAATGGTGCTTGGAAGTATCCTCTTCCACTGGGTTGTGAGCTGCTCCAGGGCCAGGACAATGTCATTGTTTTTCTCTTGCCAATTTTCTGTAGATGCCCTGCACTTACGAAGCACTCAGGAATATCAGTGGAAGGAAAGTGAGGGGTGAGGACGGGGAGGAAATGAACGGACAACAACAGCTTGAAGCTCAGGTACAGTTTGGGTCTTCAGATCATGTCACAGAAGGGACCCGTGTGCCTCTTGTCCACAGGATTCCAAATTCAGTGTCACTGGAAAATGGAAATCCAGGGAGAGCATTCTGTTTGAGCAGCCACTATTCACTCAGTTCCAGCACTTGATTACACCCCTTTCAGAGAAGGTCACAACAAATTTTATGTTATGTGTATTTTAGTACAATTTTTTAATAATTAGCATCCTAATTGAGATGTGTTATAAACATAAACTATATATCAAGTTTCAAAGACTTGTTATCAAAAAAGTATAAAATTTCTGGGGCTTCCCTGGTGGTGCAGTGGTTGAGAATCTGCCTGCCAATGCAGGGGACACGGGTTCGAGCCCTGGTCCAGGAAGATCCCACATGCTGCGGAGCAACTGGCCCCGTGAGCCACAACTACTGAGCCTGCGCGTCTGGAGCCTGTGCTCCTTAACAAGAGAGGCCGCGACAGTGAGAGGCCCGTGCACTGCAATGAAGAGTGGCCCCCGCTTACCACAACTAGAGAAAGCCCACGCACAGAAACGAAGACCCAACACAGCCAAAAATAAATAAATAAGTAAATAAATTTATAAAATTTCTTATTATAATTTATACATTAATTTTCTGTTGGAATAATAATGTTTTAAATACACTGGATTAAAAATAGAGTATCAAAATTAATTCACCTATTTCTTACTTTTTCTCATATGGCTACTAGAAAATTCTAAATGACACATGTGGCTTGCTTTGATTGCGGTTGGGCAGAGCAGGTCTATATCTTGTTTGGGGTGGTAGTCACATGGGTGCATGCAATTGTCAAAAATTGAACTGAACACCTAAGATCTGTGCATTTGATTGTGCTATAGTTCAATTTAAAAAATCACACACACACACACAGGAAAGAGAAAGAAGGCTACAGAAGAGTCTTCATCCTTTTTCATCCTCAAAGACTATTCTGACATAAAGGGGAAAAGCACCCTGCACACGTTTTAATTCCTACTAGATGTCAGGTGTTCGGTGCAATCCCCTGCCTCACCACCAAGATCAAACTATTGCGGGAAAACGCTCTCATTTCCTATTGTTTTGCTTTACCTGCCACAAAGCAACAAATACTCAGAATGGAGCCAAGATCCTGACTGACTTAGCAGTTGTCCCTACAAAGGTCATGAGTAAGGGATGTCCTGATTTCCACATCTAGAGGTAAACAGGCTTTGAACAAAACATATTAGAGAAAAATCGAAAACCAGAAAGTCTTCCATTCTCCCACATATGACTTCTTCATTCATGCAAAAGCATCTGCGCTGTGAAGCCGGGACCCGCTTTGTAGTATTATACTCGGCCCGTCCACTCAAAGACAAAACAGCCAAGTGAGCAGAGCCAACGAGTGTAGCAGGCCGTTCAGGAACACCGCCCAGGAACACACTGAGAACCAAAGGCAGTCAGAGGCCCCTTTTGCTCTGCTTGCCTGGCAAAGGCTATCTTGCCAATGCGCCCTCATGTCTGACTCCACGGGAAAGAAAGGGGCACTGGCCAGGAGCCCACTCCAATCCAGGGCATGGGTTCCACCTTTCCTCTGGCCTGGGAAGAGCCTGACTCCAAAAGGGCCAAATGGCCAGTTCCAGCCGGCCAGCGAATCAGAGCTGGCACACATCGGGCAAGGCCACAGATTTTGGCCACAATTCAACTCTAACCTTCCCCCTGACTGTCTATGAGTTAGAGGACATGTGGCTGGATGAGAGGTCCCCGAGACCAGCCTCAGGTACAATGATTCATTCACTAGAATGTACTCATTTATTATATGAGCATGTAAAGAAGTAACACACAGTTGTTGTCAAGTAACACTGGAAATTTCAAAAAAGTCCAAAGAAGAAAAATTAATGCCCAGTATGTGGATGTACCAAATTTGATGCATTTCTTCTCTTGCTGCTGAAACTTTGGACTGTTTCCCATTTTAGGTCTGTTTTATGACTTAACCTGTTTAAACATAGCCATGGAAATCAATTCCTTACCTCCGCAAGGAGACTTGGGCATTTAAATAATTATCTTCTACAAATGTACACCACAAAGGTCCTGATTCCTGATATAACTTCTTTTCACAACATTCACATGAAATGTCCTGGGTTAATATCCCATTTGTTCTCAATCTTTAACATGTTACCGACCCTGACAGACTTCACTTGGCTAAATCTGAATTCTGTCAACTCTCATTGTAACAAAAATCCAGTCTTGGAGAGAAGAAGCAATCCACTGGGGGCTAAACAATAACGAATCAATATTTTCAAGCTGAAGGACCATTTTGGAGCCACAGAATTATATGGGAGAGGAAAAATCTTCCTCCAGTCCTCAGAGGAATCTATTTGAAGATGCTTAATAAACTATTAAGCATATCGGTTTCAATAACCAAGAGGGAAATGCTGTAGCCTCCTTTTCTGATGCTGTCTAATCACGATCCTGAGTTCTAGAAATAGCAACTGGAGGAAGGAAGAGCCAAGAGTGGTCAAACCAGATTTTAAAAAAAACTCATCACAAAACCTCCATTGTCTTACTGTTTTCTTCATCCACTAATGAAGACTGATTGTCATCATCCAGGTTTAGATACAAAATGCTTGCTAATCCTCTGTAAATCTCACTTTGGCATATCCAGGCCTGGGATCCACAACAGAGAGACGATTACAATGCACCCGGGGATCAGACAGCCCCAGAAACTCTTACAGGCCTGGAAAGATGAGCCTGTGAGGAAAGGGAAATGAGGCTGTGATTATTCAGCCACAAGGAGAGTAGACAGAGAAAAGAATTCGTAACTTCCTTCACACACAGAGGGGATGGTGAGCAGTTGAGGGAACTCACATTCTGCAAATGGAATAAGAAACGTATTTTATCTGCAACACGAGGAAATTGCCTTAGCTATAGTGGCAAATGTCCTAGTGGCTGTCTGTCCATTCTTTCATCTGGGCATCCACTCCACAAACATGTGCTCGGAACTTACTTGCTAGCCAATTCAATGTGGTTCCAATAAAGGCTCATTCATGTATTTGACGAGTGTCCGTTGAGCCTCTGCTATTTTCAGCTAAAGAAGGAAATACAGAGGTAATTGACACCGCCCCACCCTCAAGGTTGTGAAAACTAATTCTCAGGACACCTTTGAAAGCAAAGACACCTCCATTTGCCTAGAATGGTTAATCCCTATATCGTGAGGACAAATCAGATAACCTCTAAAAGTTTCTTTCAGCTGTATGATCCTTACTTTTTAACAAAGTAAAACCAAAAAAATCATAAAAACCAAATATTTTATACCAATCAGTTTTTAATGACAGATTATATTTGAAGTCTTTTTTAAAAAATGGTAAAAGATCTATCTAGCCAGTGTATATGAAGGCACACATAAGTAAAAAGATTACATTTCGAGCCTTCTCTTGAGTCTGTGAGCTAACTGGTCAGAATCCATTCCATTAAAGGTATCCCCACCTTATGGTGATGCTGAACGGAACACTAGACCATGTTTTAAAGGAAATGGGAAACGGCTGCTTTATATGGTCTCCTCCTTAGACGTGGATGAACACTGCAGATGCAGACAGAGCCAAAATGCAAATGATGAGAACTCTGTGTGTGGCCAATCATTGGGAAATAGCGGCTGGAAATCAAACATTTTCTCCCATCGCCCCAGCACAGTCTGTGGGTGAAACCCACTGGGCAGAGGGCACGGTTCAATGGCCATGGGCAGTGGGAGCACAGGAGTTGATCTCGGCCCCCCCACTGAGGAGTGTCCAACAGCATGACACGGGGACAGCGCCAAGCTTGCTGAGCTATTTCAGGCAACCACAATGGACTTGCAGTGGCGAGATGGCTGAGTCATACTGGCCATACAGCACCACCATGTCCTGCTTAGTTAGCACGTGGCCTCTGTCGAATCGTGAGTAAATGTCCAGGGACAAGAGCTCGGCGGTCAGAGCAGAGTGATAGATGGAGGATGAAAAGGAGATGGGACTCTTTTCTCAGGACACACCTAGCCAGACGGGTAGCACCAAAGAGAAGGTGATACCTCCGGCTAAAACCCTTGTCTCCAAGGACGGGCTCTTTCCTTGTTTGAATATGATTAAACCTGGACACTTGGAAAGTCAGCACTTCTGTCTTGACAGCTTCTGACTTAATAGAGGAGCCTGGGGACCAGACACAAATCATGGAAACTCAGTTTCCTGGGTCATTCATTGCCTAATTCTCCCACATCCTTCTTGGAAGCATGTTGGAAGCTCTGCTCCTGAAAAGTATTCATAGGCCTTCCCGAAAGGTGAGAATAAAAGAATTCCCTTCCTCAGAGCCACTGCGGGGCTGAAATGAGAGAAGGTACAGAAGACGCCTACCGCAGTCAGGGGCCCATAGCAGGGGCTCTGGTCCCTTCCACGTGTCCTGGTCTCTCCGGCCTCTGTGGTAGGCAGGTCACTGATGGGCAGAGACACCTGCCTTTTTACCTTCAAAGCGGCCAGTCACGATATTTCTCAAAGTGCCAGGGCCTGCGCAGCTGCATCAGAATGACCCTGAGCACTCAGCAGATGTGCAGATTCCTGGGCCACATCCCAGACCTACAGAATCTAAAATTCTACTGAGGGTTCAAGGGCAATCCTTAGGCCCACTAGGGTTTGAGACCCATTCGATCAGGATGGATCCTAAGCACACACACATTTCCCTGTTCTGGATTATTTATCATACATTTTCAGACAACGATATTCAAATGAAAATATCCCTTGAAGAGAAATGGCTCATTCCAAAATGACAAGGAGGGTCCAAATGCCTGTGTTGGTTGCTAAAACCATCATCTTCTGTTTTCCAACTGGACTTTCTGGCCCCAATCCCTCTGGCCCAGGACACCAACGAAACTGCCCTAGCTCTAACACCCACTCCCTGCTCACTTGCACTGGCTCCCAGAGTCCGCATTCCCTGCCCGAATAGCCAAGGCTGCCAGCAGTGTGGCCACAACACAGTGTGCCACCCTTACCTTCCGCTACAGCCTGCCCTGCAGCCAGCCAAGTGAATATGCAAACGGTTCCCTGGACATACTTTTTTGTTTTTGCCTTTTCTCCCTGTATCCTCCACTTAGACTGTCCTTCCTTATCTCCTCATGGACAAAGCCAGTCTCAAGGCCACTCTCACCGTGGGAAGGGAGCAGCCCTTCCTTTGCATTCCCAGCAGGCTCCCTCTCACAGCTCTTAACCCTGTCTACTTTTTATGTGCTTGTGGGCTGTATTATATCCCCAACCAGACTGTAAATTCCTTGAGGGCAAAGTCAATGTCTTAGTCACGAGTTTATTTTTCACAGCCCCTCGTGCTTACTAGCTGCTCAATAAATATACGTCTGGTAACGCACAAACAACTAGTGAGACCCAATCAGCGCTAAAGTGTTAACATCTTCTGGCAAACAAAAGAGTGTCATACATCTCAAGGATGCTCCCACCAAGACTCTAAGCACACCTGGCCTGCAGAGAAGGAAAACAAGGGCACATAGCCTCAGGCTTTGTCATGTGACCGATGAACTGATTAGAACTATCCCATCCAAGGGATTCTCCCCCTCAGAGGCAGAGGAAGACCTTTTATGTTTAGAATGCTGTTGAAGCAGTCAAACATGGAGGAAATGTCAGGGAAACAACAACATGGAAACACAGCATGATACAACAGACACTGGATGTCAGAATAAGTTCTGGCATTATTTTCTTCCTGTACATTCTTCTCCTACATGGGGAGCAATGCAGACCACATATGGCAGCCACCTAAAAGCTGGAGATACCATTGTAGAACACTGGCTTCTATCAAGAAAAAGCAAAACGGAAGATCGCTCCTAAGTGTGTGGTCATTATCATAGTTGGTGGTGTGTGTGCACACACATCCATCTTTTGTGTCTCCTTTACATGAAGAAACAGGGCACGAGATCAGTTTATGCCTTTAGCAAACCAAATAGAACAGCCATTTCCCTGGGCCATCTAGGAGGGCAGGTGCCAAGTGTGACCCCAAAGCACTGCTATAAATGGGGGTAGGCTGACTCTTCTAAGTGGTTCTGTTTCCCTTTAAATAAAAACTATAGAGCAAAGCAAACTTGAAAATCTGCAGGGGAGAAAAAGGTTTAGCAGGATTTACAAGCTATATTCAAATCAAAGGTTGCTGCATCTGACACCATTTAGGACTTTTTAAATTTTTTATTTTATTATTTCTTTTATACATCAGGTTCTTATTAGTTATCTATTTTATACATATTAGTGTACATATGTCAAACCCAATCTCTCAATTCATCACACCACCACCACCCACACCCCTGCTTTGCCCCCTTGGTGTCCCTACGTTTGTTCTCTATGTCTGTGTCTCTATTTCTGCTTTGTAAATAAGATCTTCAATACCAATTTTTTTCAGATTCCACATATATGTGTTAATATACGATATTTGTTTTCCTCTTTCTGACTTACTTCAGTCTGTAGGACAGTCTCTAGATCCATCCACGTCTCAACAAATGACCCAATTTCGTTCCTTTTTATGGCTTAGTAATATTCCATTGTATATATGTACCACAACTTCTTTATCCATTCGTCTGTCGATGGACACTTAGGTTGTTTCCATGACCTGGCTATTGTAAATAGTGCTGCAATGAACACTGGGGTGCATGTGTCTTTTTGAACTATGGTTTTCTCTGGGTATGTGCCCAGCATTTAGCACTCTTAATGGTATTTGATAATACTGATGTCACTTGTTATGTACAGTAATATAATTAGCAGTGCTGTTACTACTATCTTGTCTGTGCCACTAATTACATCTCTATAAACATAATTTACTAGATAGGAAAAGTGAAGAATTTATTTTAAATAAATCTATCCCATGGCATCACGCCAAGGTAGAAAAGATTACATTCTAGTAACAAACATTAATAATACCTACAAGTGAAAAGTTTCATGATGTTAATCAACATATTAATCACACAGTATGTCCCGAGCTCTGGAGGTGATGAGTCCCAACATTTCTGTTTGCATCTTACCCGTAAAAATAGGCCCAGTGCAGAGAGAATCTGTTGGTAATTGTGGTTCAACATGACATGGATGGAGCCCATGCCAAACACTCAGACCTGAAAAAGTGGGGCAATATCCCTAACCCCACGCAAGAGCCTAGATACCCAACAACTATGCCGTTGGCTTGAAGTCTTATCGTTGCATCTACAAACCAGGTGATATGAAGATAAACCATGTTCACTGACAGATTCCAAAACAAACATAAACTCTGTTGAGAATAAAGTCTGAAGGTTAGACTCTTCCTGGCAAGTGCACACGACTAGAGTGACTGGCCTGTGGAATACTCTTCCTGATGGTATGATGAAAAACAAACACCCCCTTCACTATATACAAGCTATGAAGCCCCAAGGAAACTTAATTTTACTACAGTGTTTGAAGGATAGGTTGTTCTAAGTGCACTCTCTGGTTAAGTGAAGGGTTCATTGAAATTTTTTTTATTTCATCTGTTATTGCTAAAATTCCTTTGAAAATGTGTCATGTCGCTGCCATTTTCTGGCCTTAATAAGTACAGTAATAAGGTACTTACCATTCTGTATATGGAGATGGGTAGCAGAATGGAAGGAATCTAGCCTCATTTCATGACATAACTGAGAAATTTAATCCAATTCAACCTAGCAAGTATCTATGTATTTATTTATTGTGCTTAGAACAGAGATGACTACTGTATGGCCATGCTGGGGGTAGGGAGACACTGACAGCAATTGTTTCCTTATCTCTTGAATTTAAAGAAAAGAGTAGAAAAATGCTGATGTAGATTCTTTGTTGGTTGGTGTCCAATTAACTGAATCTTTACTATGCTTGTAGAATGGACTAGAAAAAAAAAACGATTTAATAAAGTACGAAAACCTTAATACCACCTTGCCCTCAGAGTCCAGGCACAGAGGCCCCAGATCTACGTCAGGTGCCTCTGGTGTCCACTCACAGGGCACCTTGCACTTGCCCTTGTCACTGTTCACCTGCCTAACTGCCTGTCTGCTCCCCTCCAACCAGGACAGTTCCCGTTGCATAGCGGGCACCCTTCATCCCTCCATTCGTCCATTGCCCTGTGAGTGTTTGTCCAACGCTTAGGGCAATCGTTCTTCCAAGTGGAGTCCCCAAAAGGTAGCACTGGCATCACCTCAGAGCTTGTTATAAGTGCCCATTCCCAGGCCCCACCCCAAACCTAATGAAAGAGAGTCTGAGGGGGTGGGGCCCAGCAGTCTGTGGTTTAACAAGCCCTCCAGGTGATCCTGATGAGGAGCAAAAGATTGAAAACCCGGGGCACGAGGGTGGCCATATAACTGATCATCCCAATCTGCATACTTCCTAGGGGGAAAGGGGACACCCTTGACAATTACACCTGGAAAACAGGTACAAACCAGGACAATCCCAGGCCAACCAGGATGCACGGTCACCTTACCTATGCTGCCTTATTATGGGGTATCCACTTTAAAGGAATACAAGGTACATCCGTCTTATTTTCAATTCCACTCTACAGTGGCTCATGCTAGTGAAGTCCTGCGTATTTGACAAAGACTTTTAAACACAGTAGGGACACCAACAGCCCTCCTGTACCCAACTATGAAGTACAATCAAGACTGCGTTATTAGTGTCCATCATCGGATGAATGGATAAAGAAGATGTGGCACATATATACAATGGAATATTACTCAGCCATAAAAAGAAACGAAACTGAGCTATTTGTAATGAGGTGGATAGACCTAGAGTCTGTCATACAGAGTGAAGTAAGTCAGAAAGAGAAAAACAAATACTGTATGCTAACACATATATATGGAATTTAAGGGAAAAAAAGTCATGAAGAACCTAGGGGTAAGAGGGGAATAAAGACACAGACCTACTAGAGAATGGACTTGAGGATATGGGGAGGGGGAAGGGTAAGCTGCAACAAAGTGAGAGAGAGGCATGGACATATATACACTACCAAACATAAGGTAGATAGCGAGTGGGAAGCAGCTGCATAGCACAGGGAGATCAGCTCGGTGCTTTGTGACCGCCTGGAGGGGTGGGATAGGGAGGGTGGGGGGGAGGGAGACGCAAGAGGGAAGAGATATGGGGACAGATGTATATGTATAACTGATTCACTTTGTTATAAAGCAGAAACTAACACACCATTGTAAAGCAATTATACTCCAATAAAGTTGTCAAAAAAAAGATAAACAAAAAGCACAGCAGGGTGAGAGAATGCACCTAGATACTTTTCACAGTGCTTCACACAGTGGCACAATATAACAGAGAGGCCTGAACCGGGAGTTCAAGGAGATGTTGTCCTAACGCCGGCGCTGGCCCCAAAGTCACGGCATGATCTGGGGCAGGGCATCCCCCTCTCCAGCCTGTTTCCCGGGCTAAAATGAACAGGCTGCAATGACTAAAGCTGGATCGATTTGAGCAACAAAATAAATAAAAACTGTATTAGATGATAGCCATTGAATACAATAAACACCCACAAGTTCCTACTGATATACATAAAAACGACTGAACAAATCAAGGGGAAGAAAGGATAACCCTTATTTACAAAAGAATTCCAATTACTAAAGGTAGAAGGAAGGAGGGAAATAGAAATTCTTCATTAGAACACCACAGTAATATTTTCTGCAGGTAACATCCACCAAGGAGTGCTGAAATTAGTGGGTGCACCTTTAAGGAGCAATGGGGTATTTCCATAGTGTCAAAGCATCTCCTCCATAATTTACTCTTGACTGTGTAGATTGTCCCATGGGACCATCCACTCTGCCAATGGCCATACGAACTGAGCTCAGTGGACTCGCAGTCTCACGTGTTTCTCACTAAAGCCTTTGTGAGAAGAAGCCTTCTTAGAAACTCCTACGCCTGATGGCATGGCAGTTGGCAAAGCCTCAAAGTACGAAAGAAAAAAACCTTAGCTGGTTCATACAGAATTGCCCTGCATCGTGCAGGAGAAAATACTAAGCTCATGAGCGATAAACACGTAGGGAAACTTGGCCACTACAATCTTCTCTGCAGCAGTCCCAAAGCCTAAAACAGAGATGAACCAAGATGTAGACACGCACACACAGGCACCCACACACAGACGCACCCATCGTGAGATTCTCACTCGGTCCCAGAGGAAGAAACCCTCCCCACAAAAAAAGAGAGGATAGAAACCCACCTATTTTCTTAGGGCATCAAGTCATTTCTCACCTGAGATGCTTTTAAGAAATAGTCAGAAGTATAAGAAAGAAGTCATGTGGGTAATGCAAACACGGAATCCCAAAATTATTTGAACTTGGAAAGGGTTAGTTTATATTTAAACCAATAAGTATTTTGTTCAGGAAAAATGTAACCATAGAATGAGTTTGGGCAGGTAGGACATGAAATAAAACACAATGCCTGATGCAGAGGGTGGCCCTGGGAGGCTCCCTGCTTAGTGACCATTCACTCCAATTTCGAAAGTGACAACCTCACCTCAGACTGTGGCAAATCATCAGCTTAAACAGATTTGACCTTTTCGATTTCTTTTGTATTTCCAGTTCCCTCCCATGGGAGGTAATTAGATGTTGGGGCTTAAAAGACTTCTACCTTCTTGGAACATGGAGGGACAAAAACAAATAAGTGATAGAGATAGTGGCAGCAAAGGGTTTGATCACCTACTTTAACTTTGTTACTTTAACCCTGTTCATAAACACTGGAAAGTAAGACAAGCAGATAACTGAGCACTCAGCCAAAGCATCTAACCTTAAAACACCCTTAGAGCCCAATGTGATTTTTCACAATAGTACCAAACAACAATTCTTGCATGTTTATCAGCAAATCTGAAAGCTGCTATGAAAAATATCACTCTAATCATTAGGGCTAGTAAATAACAATAATGACATCATTCCTCCAGAGATGTCCCCTGAAGAACTGGGTGATTCCATCTTTTCCAGATCACCTCTCTCTGCCCCCTCCTATGGCGTGCTGTCCTGGGAAGGCTTTGGAACCTTATCTCACCGAACTGGGTTCAAACCCCAGCTTTGCCAGTTCCCCTGGGACCACGGGCATGCTGCTTTGTGCCTCGGTTCCCTGTCTATAAAATGAGAAAGGCACTGCCTATCCTTCAGGGTAGTTGGAAGGTTGGCAAGCGCATCTCTAACACACCAAGCATGTTCAGGTACTGGGGCTCAATCAAGATCAGCTCCCACAAGCTAAATGTCCAACGACAGATGAATGGATAAAGAAGGTGTGGTACATATATACAGTGGAATATTACTCAGCCATGAAAAAGAATGAAATAACGCCATTTGCAGCAACATGGATGGACCTAGAGATTCTCATACTATGTGAAGTAAGTCCAACAGAGAAAGACAAATATCATATGATATCACTTATATGTGGAATCTAAAAAAAAAATGATACAAATGAACTTATTTACCAAACAGAAACAGACTCACAGACATAGAAAACAAACTTATGGTTTCAATTGGAAATGTGGGGGAAAGGGATAAATTAGGAGTTTGGGATTAACATGTACATGCTGCTATATACAAAACAGACAACCAACAAGGTCCTACTGTATAGCACAGGGAACGATATTCAATATTCTGTAATAACCTATATTGGAAAAGAATGGATATATGTAGATACATGTATAAGTGAATCACTTTCTTGTACACTTGAAACTAACACATTGTTAATCAACTATGCTCCAATATAAAATACATTTTTTTAAATGGATATATGTATAACAATCACTTTGCTGTACACCTGAAACTAACACAACATTGTAAATCAACTATACTCTAATACAACATAAAATTTTTTAAAAGATCAGCTCCCTTTCTCTTCTTTTGCAAAAAGTAAAGCAAAAGGACATAATCTTTGCTCATTTGATACAAGATTTATGTTTCAATGGACTTCAAGCTTTATCACCAATGTGCACTAAAGCACCGAGCATCTGCATCACCTGTGGATCTCGTGCACTGCCGGCAGCTCAAGGGGTCTGGCCGGGATCCATGTTGGGCATCTCTAACAAGCTACACCGAGCGAGGCTGGTGCCGCTGGTCCACAGACCTCGCTTTGAATAACCAGGGTCTAGAATTCAGGAAGCCCGCATTCCAGCCCCGGCTCTGCCATGCATAGTATGAAGGCTTGTCAGGAAGGTGTCAGGAAAGCATTTGCTAACTCATACAGAAATGCCAAGGCCAGGTGGCCAGGTTCACACCTGAGAGGAATGGGAGATTTCATTACAGCTCTACCCCGCGTGATCCACCTTGTGATGTGGGGACCAAGCTCCATTTCCATGTGTGGACTCACTGGTGAAAGAAGATGGGAATGGCCCCCAAGACCACCGACAGCTGAACGAACTCTCACCGGTGTCCCTTTCCTTTTCAGGCATTCCTTTAACAAATACGTACCAAGTTTCTACTCAGGGCTAGGCTCTCGCCTCCCCGCCCCCTCCCACCCAGGGAAACTCATAAAAATAAGATGAGAAATATTCTGAGTTTCAGTTCCCATCCCACTTCCTTCCGTCCTATGAGGCCCTTCAGCCCGCAGGCACGTGTGTGCACGGACGGATGCCAACCAAAGGGGGGCGCTGCAGATCTGCCTCCCTTTCAGGAGATCTAAAGAACAATGTCCCAGGGTAGAGGAGCTTAAGTCATACCTTAAAGTGTGTAATCAGTATATGTGCAACACACCTTCACTAATGGGCTTGAAGATGCATCCATCTGAGGGCATGCTATGATCAGTGACCTGAGACCCAGGTTCTGGGGGGCAAATGGCCTTAGTACATCAAGGACTGAGCATGGAATTGACTGCACCATCCCTCTAAAGGAGAAAGTGTTCTAAATGTGACTTGGGAAATGGTGACTTACTAAGGGCTTAGGACCCAGGCCTGTGTCTTTAAGGACACTCTGCTTTGCCAAGAAGTAGACTTCACTCAACTTGACTGAGCAAAAAAAAAAAAAAAAGAAAAAAGAAAAAAAAAACGTTTTTGGAGGCAACTGAAAACAACCCACAGGCCATGCTTCCTGGTGCTGCATATATGACTCGCACACACAGCAATGCCTCTTCTCAAAATAAACGCAGAAGTAGCAGACTGTGCCCCACGGAGCCAGAACTAGCACGCGACCATTGTTTAACAAAATACGCCAAGCCCTGGTTAGCTCCAGCTACAGAGAGATCTAAAGATTGGTGGCATACACTTAGCACAGAATACAACACAAGTCATTCATTTTCCAAAGAGCTGTGCTCACTAGAGGTTAGTTTCACTTTTCCGGTAAAGACTATACATGGGGAAAGCCCAAGTCATAAGGCAGAAGTTCCAGGAGAATGGATGTGTGAAACCCACTTCCGCCCAGCTGGCCGCCACTCCTCAGGTGATTCAGGCACACACAACCTCGGTTCACTTGTCTGTAAAAGAGGGGTCCACAGCGCCTGTCCTGTGTACCTACTGAGCATGAAACAGCTCTGTGAAACCCTCTACAAATGGCAGCTCTTTCTGTTACCCACGGAACTGAACGACATCTGCTGTACTGCGGTTTGTTTAAAATTAACCTGATGTGGTCCAGCAATGAACACAGACACTGGCATAATGGTAATATGATCTGCCAGACTGCTTAAAATGTTAACTCTGCCATCCACCCCCATCTACTTGGAAAGTTAATGAATTAATGAATCTTTAAAGGACAGTCAGGAAGGCCTTAAAAAGAAGATGCCTTTTTCAGTAAGGAGAGAAAGTGGTGGATTACAACTTAATGGCTTCAGAATAATGGTAATTTCCCTATTTTCTTCACTTCCCTTAGCTCAGCTAATGGCTTCATTAACGGCCACGCTCCCCAGCGAATAATAGAGGCCCTTGTCACATCCATCATAGTCACGTCACAATAAAACCAGTTAAATACAGTCCAGCTTCCTGTCTCATGCCAGTCAGTGCGAGGAATCAGAATCAGGAGAACCACCCATACGAAAGCTTGTATGTTAAATTCCTTTTAACAATAAGCACGCAACAGGCTACTGGTAATGCCACGTTAACTGTATTGTACGTGCCATGTTGAAGAGATAACTATGGCAACAATCAAAAAGCTGTGAGGATGAGCTGCTCTTTATTACAAGTTGAACCACAATGTCTTTTTATTTCCTTCCTTCTACTCTGATCAAAGTAGCATATTTTCTCACAATTAGCACAATCATGTCAAATCTGCAATGTCATATCATAATCTGAAATGTCACTTCATAAAATCAGGCTGTTTGAATGACTGAGTTCTTTCTTTTCAAAAGCATCTGGTGTAGCTGAAAGATCTTAAATTTTCAGACCTTTTTTTTCATATTTAACATATAGTATATTTCACATTTTGCGGTTTTTCAAAGTAACATTCTTTGCAAATATTTCCTCATTTTATCTGTCTCTAATTTCAGTTACATAGAAGGACCTAAATTTTATGTAGTCAAATCCCCAGGCTTTTTCTTTGGGTGTTCCCCCCCCCTTTTTTTCCTGCACATCTTGGCTACAGAGAGGGAAACTAGCAGTGAGAAGGCAGTTTGGCTTTTGTCAGGGATGTCAGTGATTCTTACTAACCAACATACCAAGTATGGCTGCTTCACAGCTCTACATGGCAAGTAACAAGATTCTGGAAGTTTCCAAAGCATCTCTTGGCATGCGCTTGGCACGGCTTAGGATGAAGCCGATTTTCCTGGTGCACAAGCTACTCCTGGAAGTTAGGATGTTTTAGAAGCTGCATTCATTCACCAGGGCACCCCTAAGTGTCCTGAAGCAATAACTAACTGAATGGGACCCTAGTGGCCTGAGACCAACGGGGAAAGCAGCTACCCAAAATGCTTCCTTAAACTCCCAGGAAGCGGTGTCTACTCTGGGATAGGGGCTTGGTTGATGTGAATTATACCCAAGGACGATCTCTGTTGTGGGGAGTATAAACTTAGCATCTGTGACTGGAGTGGCTTTTCTTTGTTATATTTTGGTCCTATTTTATAATGCAATTTAATGGGATTCATTTTTTTAATTCAGAGAAAATGAAAAAAAGAGTCAATCTTCAGCTGGTCAGTGACGGTCTTTGTTCCTGCTGATGTTGTTAGTGTTTCCCCCTCTGGCACGCAGCTCGTGGCAGATAACGATTTGTCCCTTTAATTTTAAGAATTCAGAAGGTGTTGTGCGTTTGCAGTGCTTCCCTAATCCCCCCTTCTGGCAATGTAAATATGAACCAGCTGGACCTGGTAAGGTTTTAGGTATTTCATTTTCGTCCTCATCTTGAAATACTGTTTATATTTAACATTTCTCTTTATTAGCAAATGTAATATATAAACCCCTTTGCCATTCTCTTGAGTAACCCCAGATTAACGAAAGTGCACATATTTTTGGCAGATGCCTTACAGTTATTTCTAATTGAAACAAGCTGGTGTGGACGGCTATGAGAGAAGGAAAGAAACGATGTCTTATATCTAGCGACTCAGATCCTGTCCTTCTAAACCAGGAGTACAGACAGAATCTAACACTGAAACTTTCAAAGTGACATGTGGCATTTGCCCTTCATTAATGGGAAGCAAATGGTACTCTTTGAAATTGTGAGGGCAAGAGTGAAAGCTACTAACCTGAAGACACATATGTCCAAACTGTAGGCTAGGTAGGGTATATTTCAATCTTAGAGAATCTTGGGTGGGGGAAGGAGTGGGGGCTGTGGTGGAGAATTTCTGTGGCTCTATTTTGCTTCCAGTCCACATTGAGTCTCATCAAAATAATAAAAAACAATATGTAGCTACCAGTATTGACCACCTCATGAATGCCAGGTATTATGGTTTGCCTGTGTAATGACTCTTATTCTACCCATTTCACAGATGAGGAAACTGAGAGGCAGTAGGACATAATGGAATGAGCACGGCCTTGGAATCCCACAGAGCTGGCTTCCGATCGCACCTCAGTCTCTCTCTAGCTGTATGATGCTGAGCGGGTCAGTAACGTCTCTAGTTGTCATTTGTAAAATGGGGAGGATAATTCCTACCTTCGGGGTGGTAAAGAGAGTTATAAAAGAAAACAGATAGGAAAGCACAAGGTACATAATAAGGCTTAATAAATGATACTGTTTTGTCTGCCCATAACTTTCCTAAGACAAACTAAATTTAAAGATAGCCCAGAGTTTAAGAAAAATTACAGCTCTATAATCCACCACATGCTTATTGGAGGATTAAAAAAAAGATCTAGTTGGCAGAGGCTGTCTGTTTATCTGTGTGGAGCCATAAAGATTCTGCTTAGCAGAGAACATGTCAAAGAAGGACCAGAAAGGGACATGACTGACAGAGGGCAGATAGTTTGAATATCAAATGAATGTCTTCAGAGTGGATCCTGAGTAGCTATTAAAGGAAACAGTATGGTATCAAAGAGCCGTCACGGGACTTCACAATCAGCCACACCTGGGTTCGGATCTGGAGCCGACAATTTCCTTAGCTATGTGACCTGAGTGATCGCTCTGAGGCTCAGTTGTTTCATCTGTAAAATGGGGATTGTCTTCATCTTATAAGTTCTTGTCAGGACTAAATGGGATAAGACATGCAGGGCAGTTAGCACAAGACCTTGCCCATGTAAGGATTCATGAGTGGTAGCGATCTGGGGATCGGGGGTTGGTTTTCTTTTTCAATGCTATTCTTGACGGATCAGATTGTTCTAGTGAGCACATCAGTAGCCTTTGCTTAAACAGTTCTCAGGATCTACTGAGTCACAATCTGCATTTTTTTAACACAAAGTTTGAGAAGCACATCGGTGCTACTCAGGGGCTCCTCAGCCTTGCTACTCCAAGTGCATCCAGGGACAAGCAGCATGGGCTTCACCTAGAAGCTTGTTAGAAATGCAGCTTCTAGGGTCCCAGCCCAGACCCAGCGAATCAAGAGAGTCTGGGGCTGGGCCCGGCAATCTGCATGTTTCTAGCTGTCCGGGGACTGGGTGAGGTCCAGTGCCTTCCACGCCGTAAGCATTCAATACATGCTCCATAACATCTGCTTGCTTTCAATCCTTGGTAAACAGGTCCTATATTAGAAAGGGTAGATTTTTCTTGGGTTGAGTCAAATTTCCATCACTGTCTCTGTCTAAGAGACTCTGAGAGTAGGTGGGAGGTTGGTCTAATCACACTGCAGGCCACCTTTTTGGGGAGGAGAAAGATGGCCCACGTCTGCGTCTATTTCTTAACTTACTTCATTACAAACCACCTACACCCCGACAAGTCCTGTGAGGCACCACAAGGACGCAGCTATCCGAGCTTGCCTTGCTGAAAATGTCTCATTTCCTACCATTAGATGAGAGAATTGTTTAATCTCGATGCTACTGATGGGGCCATTTCTGCTCCTCACTAAGCCGCTGCCTTTTTCCCCTCTGCTCTCAGCGCTTCATTTCAGGAGGACAGGACAAAGGGGCACCCTCGTTATCGCCACGTCTCCAAATGAGCCGAGCTCTCTACGCAGCTGTGGGCTAAGCAGCGGGGAGGTGAAGCAAGGCCGCCGCCAGTGGATGGTCGGTGATCGGACCTCAGTAAAAGCTCCTGGAAATAAACAAGAACCGCCGCTGCGTGTTATTTTCCCTGGAGCGAGAGGCAGGATCCAAGGGGTTCCAATTATGTAAGCACTCGCTAGAAAGAACACGTTGGACAAATCAGAATTGAGAAATCTCCTTCTCCTCCTTTCCCTTCGAATCCCACAGCTACCATCGCAGGCCAGGCTCTCAGCGGCTTATGGCTGGACCGTGTAAGTCATCTCGGAAAGCCTTATCTTTGATCTCTTGTAACCTAGGGTCCAGGTGCTCGGAAAACGTTTGTGCCTGTTTATATGTACCTCTCTCCTAAGCACTGTCCATCCCCAGTTCACCAAACCTCTTCTTTGACATCTGTTGCCATTTCTACTGAATGTGCTTGCAGGATATTCACAAGCCTTTTCAGTTCCATGACTACCTTTAGAAACAAAATCAACTTCTCCCTAATGTTTGAATAATTCACTGTTTTTGTACTTTACGTTAAATTTGCTCAGACATCTTACCAAAATATTTTTTAAGTGGTAGCGCACCTTACCCATGCTTGTGTATGCATGGTTCTCCAGACACGTGATATCCTTTGAGCATCATAAAAGCTCTGTGGGGTGGACAGGGCAAAGGTTATCATTTGCATTTCACAGCTGGGGATACTGAGGTCCAGAGAGATGCGAGCTCTGCCATCGTTATTCTAAGGCCTGTCCAAGGTCACACAGCTTTTCAGGGGCAGAACCTTGGCCTGAATGTAGCCTTCTCACTCTTAGAGGTCCTGGGCTACTTCCACACCTCCAGGTCACACTGAGTAATTGCTGATGAGGTGCTATAGTAACAGGCTAGTTAGCAAAAACATTTAATTTCAGGACTATTAAATTTATTTCTCATGGTCAAGGTGGACGTAAATGTATTAAAATATTTCTATTAAGACAGCTTCCCTTTTCACTATGTGAAAAACCTCCCACACACAAAGGATATTTTGATTTGTCATTTCCATGTCTGTCTTTCTAAAACATCTCAGCCCCCAGCCAGTCTGCAGCCCTTCAGGGGCCAGCCTCCCTCGGCTGAGGGTCCCCAAAGGCGGAGATGTTTTCACCCAAGTTAGCAAGACAGACACATATGCCATTTTACTATTTAAATGGCACCAAACAGAGAATTCCCGCAGTATTCGTCGTCTCTGAAGAGGTGCCTTAGCATGCAAGGGCGCTAGTTGCCCAAACTCGTCTTTTCTGAGCAAAGTTTCGAGCTTAATTAAATTTTTCTTTCATTAAAATGCAAATATTCCAAGACTTTAACAATAAATTGTTTACACCAGACTAACGGCCCTCAAAGGCTTTGGGGAAAAATATAGTTTCAACTGCAAGCTGTAGATTCAGATTTCACTGCGCAGTAAGGTGGGTAAAGATCCTTTCTTTTTTTATTGGCTTAGTCTGTTTTAAACAAAAGTGCAGATATCATAGTGGGTATCTAGGAGTCACATACAGAGACTACAATCCCCAAAGTTCACAGAAAGGAAGCAAATAATTAGGCCAGGTCAATGTCTTCTCTTTTGGTTTCGAAACAGCTTTTATAGGACCTGGGGTAACAAGGTAAAATGAAAAACCAAAGCCTGATATGACTTAATGGTGTCTATGAAGACATTTATTGTTCTCTTTATAATAAAGTTAATACAGGTTGTTAAAAATTCTTTTAGTTTGAGATAAAAGGATTAGTAAACATCTGCAGTAGTTTCTTCATGAAAAAATACTGAGAGAAGTTATACCGAGTTTCTGTCTCTAGTAGCTTCTTGGTGGGTTGGGGCCTCTACACACATGGTTGAATCCTCAGTGATGCCAACAGCAGTGTGCTACAGGCATCCACTGGGGGAAGGGACAGTGGATCCCAGCTGGCACCCTTGGACCTCCAGGCTTCCCCAAATTACGGGGGAAGTAGCCCATGGAAGGCAGGTGGTGATGAGGGTCTCTGGGAGATGATTTAGGGTCTTCAGGGATGGAAAAAAATGTGGGAATGGGAATGAGGGGGACCCTCCAGGCAGAAGGAACAGCTGGCAGCAGGGGCCTAGCAATTCTCTGCCACCCTGCTGCACGTGGGCATGACACAGGGGAGCTTTTCTGACATGCCCATGCTGGTCACACCACCAGAAAAGCGGATGCGCTGGCGGTAGGGGGGCGGGGAGTGCAGAGAGGGTTCCAGGGCTGCAGGACAGGGCAGTGAGCGGGCTGGAGGCTGAGGCTGGCAGCCAGGGAAACTGGATGGGGGGCCTCTGATCTTCTATAGACTGCACTTTCGAGAAGCAAGAATAAAGAAATGTTCATCGAGAGAAATAAAGGAAAAGAATAAAAAATATTTCTGCCACAATGGTGCAATGGGGGGCCTGAGAAGCTCCTTAAGTAGAGACTGGGGAGGTGGGGAAGCTCTGCCTTCCCACAGGTCCTTCCACCCCTGGACGGAGGTGAGGAAGTGGGGGAAGGGCACGCGTATGAGTCAGGGAGCCAGATTTGGCAAATGAAAGTACAGCATGCCAGATTCAACTTGAATTTCAGATGAACAATAAATTATTATTTAGCAGTATAAGTATGTTCCATGCAATATTTGGGACATAATTATACTTAAAAATGTCAATGTATAGAGAAAGAAAGGATGGAGCTAGACCATATTATGAAGGGCTTTTAAATGCCAGTCTCCAGAGTATGGATGTCATTCTTAATCAAAATAGCATTACCTTTAGAAGAAAAACCAGTGATGACGGTAGCAGCGACCATGATAAAGTCAGTATTATGGCAAGTCCCTGTGTCAATTGCCTCACAATCAAGAGCCCCATGACTTGGGTACCATGAGTTACCTCCATTCTACGAATGAGGAAACTGAGGCTCGAAGAAATGAAGCAACTTTTCCAAGGCCACCTGGCCAGCAAGTGGAAGAGTAGGCATCTGCATCCATGTCTCTTTGACCACAAAGCCATGCTTTTTATCATTTCTCTACACAACCTCTCAGGATGTCACTGGTGGGGCCATCCTATTCCACTGAGTGAGCAGGTCACGAGATGGGATCCCTGATTTAGAAACAAAACAGAACTACACTGGCCAATCTAGGATAGCCTAGAGAATTCGATAAAGTTGTGAGGATCTAAACTTCTGGTAAGTAGACAATGAATACAAAAGAAATAAAACTTTATCAGACATCTAGCACCTACCAAACGAGAAGTATTTTTATTCCATCATCATTAATACCATGTGTCCCAGTAGTAACAGCAAACCTCTCTTAAGTGCCTTTTACATGCCAGACAACAATCGGTTCAATCCTTACAACAATCTTATGAGGTGGATACTCTGTTATTTCACAGATGCGGAAAGTGAGGCCAAAAGAACTGACACATCGGGCTTCCCTGGTGGCGCAGTGGTTGGGAGTCCACTGGCCGGCACAGTGGACACAGGTTCGAGCCCTGGTCCGGGAGGATCCCACATGCCACGGAGCAACTAAGCCCGTGCGCCACAACTGCTGAGCCTGTGCTCTACAGCCCACGAGCCACAACTACGGAGCCCACGTGCCACAGCTGTTGAGGCCTGCGTGCCTGGGGCCCGTGTTCCACAGCAAGAGAAGCCCCTGCTTGCTGCAACTAGAGAAGGCCCACACGCAGCAACGAAGACCCAAGGCAGCCAAAAATAAATAAAATAAATAAATAAATTTTTAAAAAAAGAACTGACACATCCATGGCTGCACATCTCAACAGGGGGAGTGCCGACTGGCACTAGAGTTTGACCTTGAACCAACACATGATGCCAGTTTTTCAAGACCTTGCTCTGTTAACGAAGTCATAATTTGTGCCATTTACACATCCTTTTCAGGTTTCCAAAGAGCTTTCCCATATGCATATCACATGATCGTCATGGTAGCCACAGATGAGGATACGCAGGCACAGAGAGTTTGAACAACTTGCCTAAACCCAGGAAGCTGGTCCTGGACAGAGGTCTTTGGTCTCTTGCCTCAGGGCTGGCCCACCATTGCACCCAGCCATCCTATCTGAGGGATGCAACAAAGCTCTGACCCATATCCCGATTTGCTCCTCTTTCACTGGAGGTAAAATTCTTTTCGAATCCTTTGGCTCATCATGATCTAGTTAATTAGTGTGAATGAAATTTTCAAAGTCCAGACCTACCTTGCTCTAAAACCTCATTTTCCCCCAATGGATTTAGCCGGGACAAAGGAAAATCTGGCAAAAACAACAACAGGGATTACAATTAAGTGTGGTTTGTAAAAGAAAACCAAAGGACTTACTGAGCTGTATGTCAAACCGCAAAAATTTAACTGAAGGAGTCCTTAGGAGATTTATCATTCATTATTAAGATATTAAGTAACAAATACTGAAGGTAATGATTTACTCTTCAAATTTTTCAGAGTGCTGATATATTTTAAGCCAAGGCAAATGAAAATCGGTTTGGAGATTCTGGAAAATAAATTTATGAAGGCAGTAAAAACTAATCAACTTGTAGATTTGTCTTACTAAAGTTCTTATTAGAATAATGGCATAAATATGACCTTAGTGGAAAATCCATAACTTATTCTCTTTATTTTGGTTAAACTCTCAGGAAGATCACTTGCTGTTAATCTAGATTCCCCAAATTCATTGCCAATTAGAGAAACTAAAATGAAATACATTACCAAAGGCTGACATGATCTACTCATCACCACAATGCCACCTTTCAACATTACAGCCATTACCACACTTGCAAATCATAATTTACACACTCCTTCACGTGATAATTTTTAGCAAAAGGATTTATTTTCCTCTCATAATTATCGTGCCAACGTGTTTAACCTTTGCATCTGAAAAACACAATCTGAATTTCGCAGACAGAAAGATGGCTGGCCTTGAGTTCTGTTCAGCAGTAATAGAACATGACTGCAGATTCCTGTTTTCCAGAGAAATGGGTTGAGATGAGGTTTTCCAGAGTAAGCCTTCTGGGAACCACCACTGAAAATTGGCTAAGCTGCTCCCAAGACACCAACACTTAATTTAACTCATGTTTGACAGAGTACGATGATGGTGTGCCATTCACTGCTAAACACACACACACACACACACACACACACACACACACGAGCACGTCCAGGCACGCTATCTGGTTAAATTATTTCTAAGTGATTTGGGAAAAACCATTGTGTACCACAGCAAAAGCACACACAACTGGTTTGACCAAATCAGGGCTGAATTTCTCATCCACATACCTAGGAGGCATCCAAAATTACAATTACCTCCTAATATTCTACTCGAAAGACTGAATGAGATGCCTTGACCTCTTGCTACATTCTACTTCTCTCAGATATTCTTAACGACATCTCTCTAAGTACTCTCCATTTATCTTTATTTGTTTTCATCATTGTAAAATAACTTTCATAAAGAATGCCTCTGTTAATGGACAGAAGCTCTATTTTTTTCTGAATGAACTGCCATAAATCCATGCCTTGACCGTTCTTCCTGTATGTATTTTGGTTGTGGTGCATATGGTTAAACAAATCTTACTGAAATGCACAATAGTGTCATCTATAGCCAATTACCATCAGCAATTGCTTTGTAAACACTCAACAATAAAACAATTTATTTTAGTGAACAGAGTCTATGTCAGTCCAACATTAAGTTAAAAAATAGCATGGAATCCACCTCAACCACAGTAGTGCTTAATTGCTACTCCATTTGCATAATTTATACAAATTAATGTAGACTCAATAATTAGCATTTTCATATGGTTTATTGGAATCTAAAAGGCATAACAGTATGGTCTGTTAGCAATCTGAACGTGTTTAAACAATATGTTTTGTGAGTCACTGGCATCTTAAGTTAGCTTTGTATACAATGGGAATTAAAAAAACGTACAAATGTCAATTTGTATGTCCTGCCTTGCTGTGTTACTAAATCTAGATTTCAATGATGTACTTTTTGGTGATGATGATGATGAACTGATTAAAAACCACCATCAGAGAGTGTTGACAACACTTGAACAAATAAGACAGGCAGACGCCAGTCCAATATTTTATGTTTTTTAAAAGGGCAATTCGTGATCTCTTGTAAATACTTATTCTTCCCACATGGGTACACAGGCATTATAAAAAATAAATAAAACTAAAAGTTGAGGAAATCTAGCTGAGTTGTGTAGCTCTTAAAGCAACCAAACGCCTGATCCCTGGTAATAAAAATACAAAATGTTTCCAACTTATACAGATGGACAGATGCTGTATGGCCATAATATTTCCAAATATAAAACCAATACTTGGAAAAGCACTAGCCCTTAACCAGCCCTCTATATTTGTGTGTTACTTCAGAGTCTACAGGTGCTCTTTCCACCTACACTCCTAGGGCCTTCAGAACAACCCCATCACAGAGATGAAAAGATCCAGGCTCAATGAGGTCCCACACTCGTCCCTCTATGTCATGCTTTCCCTACAGAAAGTGGTCATGCACAAATGAATGCATATTTACATTCCTCTTGGCCCAGTGGAATTCATGGGAGCGTTCCTGGTGATGCTGATGAATACTATATTTTCTATTTAAGGTACAAGGTAACGGACAGGTTAGAAAAATGAGACGTATATCACTGCTACGTGGAAGATACAGTAGGAAAATATTCAGATCGTTCATTTTATTTGGTCATTTTATTTCTGCTTTCTTTTGTGAAGTTGAATATTCAGTCCTCCTAGAAAAATCAGTGCTTTGTGAAGAGTGTTTCAGATGGGGGATGGGAGGACATTGTGGCATCTGGGTTCACTGCCACCTCATCATCCCATGGTCCATTTGAATGTTATGTTCAGACTTTTACTATCTATCTTTGCTTTAATCTTTCTGATACACCTTTAATAAAGAAAGTCTGTTTTAATAGACAGAAGTTCTATTTTTCTGAATGAACTACCATGAAAACCATCTTTCCTGTGTGTGTATCTATAGCAAAGGAAAAAGCCGGGGTGAAGTTAACGTCTATTTTCTACTTTTCCTTATCATCGGTCCCCAGAGGACTCAGCTGAGCACCTTGCAGACAGTAGGCACTCAAACATCTGCTAAGTGATCAAACAAACAAGAGCAGGAGACTTTAAGCTTTAAATACTCTCACAAAAATAGGCAGGGTACCACACCTACAGGCATTCCTTGTCGTGGGCCAATTCATTTTACACAAGTTCCATCATCGGCTAAGTATGGCAGTCATTTGTTTCCCTGAATTTCCAAGCTTCTAATCTTAAAAATGTTGAGGCTGAAAGCCGAGTGTTAGTCGTCAGCCCCTGCTGGCGACATAGGGAAATGCAGCTAGACGTTGCAAGCAGGCTAAAAGGGGAGCTAATTTCCAAGAAGGGCAACCAGAGCCAGGAGATCTCAATGCAGACAGTGAATTCTCATGAAAAGAGGAAGACGTGGGAAGGGAATAAATATACTGGCGACACTTGCCTGGTCATCTACGTTGGAAAATGTTTTCAGCCCAACCAATGGGAGATTCCTTGCTGTTTCCATAGTGCAGTAACAACTTTAATAGTAATGATGCTAATATGTATTGAAGACTTATTAGGTGCTAAGCATAAGATTATAGAATAATTATAGCTACCATTTATCGAGCATCTACTCTTCCGTTGAAACGAGCAGCAAACCTGCCCACAGATGACCTGAGAACAGTCACAGTATGACTCAGGAACTGTTCTAGATACTTTACATGTATGAACTCATCGAATGTTCCCCAAAGCCCTGTGAGGAAGGCCTGGCTACTGGCACCTGCTGGGCACGTTTCTTGGCACTTTTACATATCAACCTGTCCAACAGCCACATGCACCCCATGAGCCAGGAATGAAAGTGTTGGGGAAGCAGCAAGCTGTTCCAAGCGAGCCACTTACGTCGCTTCGTTTCTCACAACGCGGGTGAAGGAAAACGTTCCAATTTTGTTTTAACAATCTCTGAGACCACCTGGTAATGCTTAGGAAAATCTGGGTGGGTTTCCAAGATGCTTCATTCTTCGGTTTGGAAACCTGGTCGTGAGGATGCCCAAAACTTCAAAGCACGTTGCCATGTGGTGGGACCCCTCCTACTCGGGGCATAATTCATTTCCTCCTCGCACCCCATAGGAGGATCTGTGCACATCAAAAGGTGGATGTTCAAAAATCAGTTCGCATCAAAGACAATGGAATAAACGCGCACCTGATTTATCACTTTCTCAAGCTCCGTTTTGATATGTTAACAACCAACAGTTAAACAAACAAATGATTAGGTTTGAAAACAGAAATGTCAACACAGCCACAGTCTACTCATTTCCTCATCAGCCAGTTACCATGGCTGTGTTTATCTGTACCTTGTGTTTGTGTATAAAGGCCCCATTTCACAGAAACAGAAAAGGTGCCTGAGAAATTCTCTGATCCTCCACGAGAAGCTGAGGCCCAGGGCCGGCGGGTGGCAGAGCTTCATCACTACGATCCATCGAAGCCTCATGACTCCTAGTCGACACGGCCACCTGTCATCAGTGAAGGATGAGGGAGACTGAAGGAAAGCTTCGGTGAAGTGGCGAGAGTCTGGGGGCTGGCCATGGCCCTCACTCTCCCAGCCCTGGGCTAGCGAGGATTTTCTGACACCCTTGGAGCCGGTCTTCTGCTTTTCAGTGGCTTGTGTGGAAATCTTGACATTGAGTGGGATTTCAGATGTGGAATCTCGGACAAAATTTGTATCCATATAACTTGAGGTTATGAATTTCTACTTTACGAGCAGAGAAAGAAAACTGAAGAAGCTGCAGAAGGAAAGTCTTTAAAAGAATTTATCAGCATGTGGTATTTTCCATTTCAATCATTTGAATGGAATCTGTATGGATGTGCTAGATATCTACCCAAAAGACAATGCTTTTTTAAAAAAAATCAGGGCCACTTGCATTCAATGTGCTGAAGCTGAAGCAAATTCCCTAGCCAGCTGTGTAATTTTCTGAATGAAAATAACATCCATGTGGCTTTTTAAATACACTGCTTTAAGTGAGTTGAGGACCAATGGTTTCTTTTCTAAATATTCATTATTTTAAACAATTATAGCTACTTAGAAAAAAAACAATGAACTGAAAGGAATCCAAAATGTTATGGGAAGGCTCTGCCCTCCCCCCACCGCCCAGTTCTAGAAGCTTTCCTGACCCAGATGATTCCCATAACATCATGCCCAGCATCAATTTCTCCACTCTACATTTCAAGACCTGTGACCAGGAGTTTGTCTAAGGTCTCGGGCTGGACACCAAGAACTCCATGAGGATTTCTTTTGTCAAAAGTAGGAAGGGATGACTAATTTTACAAAAGTATTTATCTCAGTTCCACTTTAAATGGGAAGCCCAACACAATAACTTAAAAATAGTATGCAATTTACTAATGTGCTAAAGATTTCCCAAAGTTGAGAGAACACATAAAGTGAGATATACCTGTGAGGGTAAATACCTAATAAACAAATTAACAAATCTCTCCAGTTTTTATTGGCCCTCTTGTTCTTCCTTTCCTAGAGGTGAACTTAAGAAGCAAAGTGAATTACCATGGTCTTTGCTCTCTCGCCTGGCAAAACTGTTACTTGCATATTGAGGAAGGTGAAATCTGCAATTACAGGACTACCTATGGTTTGCAGCATCATCACTTTTGGGCCAGCTAGAGGCAAATGGTCACTGAAGAGCTGGTAAAGAGAGGTAGGCAAAGGGTCGATGTGTACACTGTCCCTCAATTGTTTTTCTGCAGTCAGGAGAGGCATGAAATCAACAAGAGAAATGGGATCTAGAGGCCAACTCGTCTGAGCCAAAACTAGAGTTAAGGCAAGCAGTCAAGACGGCCTCAGATAGGTTTAGAAAGGACCCTATTAATGTTCCAGAAAACAACAGAGGCAAATGTGTGGACCAGGAGGGAGGGAGAACAACACTTCTCATCTCTTTTGTAAAACATTTTTATTCTGAAAAAAATTCAAGCTTCCAGAAAAGTTGCAAGAATATTCAACAAAAGCCCATACATACGCATCCTTCACCCAGTAGAAGTTGCAGACATGATGGCCCTCTACCTCTAAATGCTTCAGTGTCTATTTCCAGAAAATGTGAACATTCTCTTACATGACCACAATACAATTATCAAATAATCAGGAAGTAGACATTGATACCCTGTTAGATTGAATCTACTAACTTTATTTAAATTTTGCCAATTGGCTCAACAATATCCTTTATAGGAAAGAAAAAAAAAAGATCCAGGAGCCCATATTGGTTTATGCCTTACATTTAGTTGTCATATCTCTTGAGTCTCCTTCAACCTGGGCCAGTTCTTCTGTTCTCTGTTTTTCATGACCATGACATTTTTTAAGAATGTAGGTCACTTATTTTGTAGAATGCTCTTCAATTTGGGTTTGCTGTCTGAGGTTTCTTCAGGATTAGATTCCAGTTACACGTGGTTAGCAGAAGTGATGTTGTGTCCTTTTCAATACCTCATGTCAGGAGGCACATGAAGTCAACTTGTCTTAATACAAGGCACGGTCCGTTTGATCATTTGGGTAAGGTGGTTGTCTCCCAGGTTTCTGTACTGTCAGATTACCATTTCTTTCTCTTGCAGTTAATCAACGTTTTATGGGGAAGTACTTAGAAATGATGTAAATATCTAATTATTCCTCATACTTTCATCCACTGTCTTTAGCCTCCATCAATGACTCTTGCCTGAGTCCATTTTTCACAGTGGTCTTGGTTAGCACATATGGACTGAACAAATAAGTAAGTGTGTTGTGGATAATGAGAGCTAAGTTTCTCACCTTCAGAGAAGGGAGCTACCAGTAAGAAAAGGGGGAAGACTGCAATGCGGTGGTGTTTGATTGAAATAGGTGGTATCCCTATGACCTCATGGTATTTTAATATATATACAGATGGACATATATAGAAAGAGATATAGATGTGTGAGTATGTATGTATGTGTGTGGATATGCATACATAAATATCTCCTAGCTCTGTTTGCAGAGTGCCTTAGAAATAATGACACTCTGGTAGTAAAAAGCACACCTGGCCCCCCCATCTTGTTCTGTAAATACCATTTTCCAATAAAAGGAATCAGGGGTTCTAAGAGAAATAGCTGATTCCAGGGCTGTAGCCGAGAAGCACGCGAGGAGCCTGAAGCTATTTTGTTATGCCAGAAATTAAGTGCTCAAAGATCAAAAGGACACAGGAGCCAACTTGAAGGCGCCCCCATGGGTGAAGTCTGAGACAATTTACACATCAAACTAAAACATGAGGTTGTGACATTCTACTATAGTTTTGTAAGATACTATTGGGTTGGCCAAAAGGTTCGTTCGGGTTTTTCTGTAACTTCTCACATCTTCTGTAAGATGTTACGGAAAAACCCAAACGAACTTTTTGGCCAACCCAATATTACCATGTGGAAAGCTGGATAAGGGTACACAGAATCTCTGTGTATTATTTCTTGCAACTGCATATGAATCTACAATTATCTCAAATTTTAAAATAAATAAATATAACTCATGATAGTAATGTATTATAACTCACTGAAAAAAATAAGAATCCGAGCTTCCCTGGTGGCGCAGTGGTTGAGAGTCCGCCTGCCGATGCGGGCGACATGGGTTCGTGCCCCGGTCTGGGAGGATCCCACATGCCGCGGAGCGGCTGGGCCCGTGAGCCATGGCTGCTGAGCCTGCGCGTCCAGAGCCTGCGCTCCGCAATGGGAGAGGCCACAACAGTGAGAGACCCACGTACAGCAAACAAAAAAATAAGAAGAAGAATCCATTTCTGCCAACGTTTTCTTGCTCACTGAAGATCATTTCATTTAATCAAAATGATTACTGTGATTGCTCTCAGCAACATCTGCAGATGTCCCTAGATCTAAGGGTTTGTCTCTGTGAGCTGTGACTGGTGTGTCTTGGCAGTTTCAGAGTCATGGAAATCCTGAACTTGGCAACCAAGATCTGGTGCTCTGCGGAGGTTCTGGGCGTTCAGAGCACTCAGGACTTCCAGATCCTCATGTCATTTTAGCCCACTAATTCTGGGTCCTCATACACGCATATGGAATGAAGTGTTGTTGCTTCCTTAATT
The DNA here is from genome assembly GCF_964341445.2 of Mesoplodon mirus. Lineage (NCBI taxonomy): Eukaryota > Metazoa > Chordata > Mammalia > Artiodactyla > Ziphiidae > Mesoplodon > Mesoplodon mirus. The sequence goes on along the minus strand of NC_138981.1, from coordinate 135,062,252 downwards.
CACCTCCAAACTGGATGAATTGTTCACAATGGTCTTCCTGTCTTTGGCTGTGGATTTCACAATTCACTTGTTTTTGTAACATTTAAAATCTTTACAATTATGGCTCGGATGTGATCCCTTTCACTGATACTAAAAAACATTTAAGTGTTAACTTACTACATCCATCTCTTTATAGTTATATATCTATAGGTAGATGGTGTTGAAATCTATAGCCAAAAACCTAACGTATATTTATGAAGTCTTCCATTTTGATTACTTAAATATAAACTATTTATATATAATATAGATAAGGTAAATGCCCCAATCTGACTAATGTCACTGCTATCTCTGAAAGTCAGCTCATTCACTGAGCTGAGATTATCACCCACATACTTGTATAGTGGTAGTTTAGTGATAAGTGTCACAATTTTGTTTGTTCTTTATAAGCTTTAACATTAGCCAGACCTTTTTGATTAAAGTCAATATTAGCTCTACAATATTGACATTGGCTGTAGTTTAGATTTTAAATGTTATGTCAAGGCTCTTTTAATGTCTTATGTTTGGTTATAGAAAGAAAGAAAAAGAAACCAGTGACGCTAACCTGTCTCTCTCTCCCTCCCTCCCCCTCTCTCTCTCTCTCTTTTCTCCATCTGTCTCTCTCTCACACACACAAATGACATTTTTCTACTCACTTGCCTTTATACAGTTAGCATGGCCAATACAGCAGGAAAATATTACCCAAACGATTTCTTCCTAACAGAATTCTGACATCTCTGTTTTTCACTTTTAACAAGCTACAATTACAACTGCAGTTGAAGCTTTCTGTACGGGTAATTTGCATTCCAAAAATACTAGAAAATTCGACTGACCTAATTTCTCAAAACTCGTTACTTTAGAACAACACTTAAAAGGGAGAGGTGCCCACAACAGTTGTCAACAAGTAGACTGACTACTTCATAAGTCGTGGCTCCAAATGGTGATGTGGCAGCCACAGCCTGGAGTCAAGAAGACACACACGCTGCCTGCTGCCTGGGTAGAAAATGTCTCTGAGTTTCCGTATGAAAACAGCCCTGAGGATGAGAAAGTGCTCTGTACGCCTGGCTTCTTATGTAGTCGTAGGTTCATCAGTTCAGATTTTGTCTCTACATTCCCTTTACGGTGGAAATATTCTGGAAAAGTCTACATGACTAAATGTGCATGGAAATCAACTATCCGGGGATCCTTTTTTAGTCCCTCTGTATCTTTATTTATGAAAATGTTTTAAATTGGGGAGGGGGGTTGCGCTAGGAAAAGAACTCAATTCTACAGCCAAATTCATGAGTGAGACTGACACTTTAAAAATAATTTCCTTTGGGAATTCCATATGGTACATTTGGAAAGGCAAATTTTAATACTAAGTTCCTGGGGAAGTACTTATCTGAAAGGCAATGAAAGAATGAGAAGTAAACTGAACCATTAGCCTCCAAAAATAGAATATTTCTGGAAAGTATAAAGTCATACAAACCCTTCTGGAACAATATTTATAAAATGGGCAAATTAAAAATGGAAAGGCAAAAATACATGACGCCTCTTCTCTCTGGGGGGCATTTATGTACTTTTTTACCCTCCTCCCCACCTTGAATTGAAAGGCTAGGTTAGAGTCTACAGGAGGGAGACAGACAATTCTCAAAGCATCACCACCACCAAGACCTCTCTCTCTCTCTCTCTCTCTCTCTCTCTCTCACACACACACACACACACACACACACACAGACTTTAAGCCAAGTTGTAGATCAGTACTGAAATGCTAACAGTGAGTTTAAGTGGCAAGAGAGAAGGGTTTTCTTCTGTGGTGTCCCATGCTTTGACTGAGAATCACACTGCCTGACAGCTAAGAGCCACTTTGAAAATCTGAAGCTTTCCGTACACAGAGGAGAATTCTCTCCCCTCTCCCACCCTCCTCATCCCTGCCCAGATGATGACCCTGAGAAGTATGTCATTTCTTTCTCAATCTGGAGGAACTGGATCCAAGGATTTTTCTGAAGCAGTGACAGGGCTGAAATATCTGCTATGAACTACACGAAAGAAAAGCAAAGCAGTTATAATTCACTTTCAAACTTGCACAATTTTAAAGCTGCCAAGGAACAGAGATTAATATTGGGGGATTATTTTAGAAACAGGCGATCCAATTTTTTTTTCTTTGCATGAAATCAAACCAAGTAGGCTTCAACTTTGATCCGAATTTCAGAACCTTTCTTATAAATGGTTGCTAACATCTCTATCTGTGCTGCAAGAGAGCTATTTTCACTTGAACTACATGGTATATAATTGAAGTCAGAGTTGTAAATCACTGGGCCATCTGTCCTTACGCTGTCACAAATCATACATGGAGGAGCATATGTATAATGAAAATAGACTGACAAACTTTTCGAGTTTACATGCTTCTGAGTTAATTAATCCTCTGTCCCACACGTTTCTGAGATTCTCCAACAATATGTTTGATGAATTGGTTTAATTACATGAATGGGGTACGTGTGCACGTGTATGTTTTACAATGTCACTATCACAAATCCAAAGGAATCCATGCAGTTGACTTAACATTTTCACTTAAAATGAATATAAATCATTTTAATCACATACAGAATCTAGATCTATTGGCCTCATTTTGATCATTTGGTTATTAATGTTGAAAATATATATTAACATTAACAGAATAATATCTCACTTCCATCTTAATGAAGATTTATATGCATATACATCACCCTTGCATTCCACAAAGATGCTACCGGGAGCGAGTGTTTTGCTGACTGGAGTTGAATTTCAATTTCAGGGATGTTTTCTCAGTGCTCTCACTGACACAAAATTTGATCTCAGGAAAGTTCCATGATTTCTCTGTGCCTCAGTTTCTCTTTTCATTAGGGGGTGTGCGTCTGTGTGTGTGTGTGTGTGTGTGTGAGATCATATAGCCTGGTTCTTTACACTAAAGTATTGGAATGGTTTATAAATGAGTATGTGCCAGAAGGCTTAATTTGCAATAAATGAAAATATAAACATGATCATATCAACAAGATAGGAATATCTTAATAAAATAGGATTGCTGAGGGTTTTTTACAAAAACTGGGGCAGAGCTAGTGATGCCACTCCAGCCTAGGCTGAGTCACTCGAAATACACATGAATCGTAAGAAACTGTGCAATTTTATAATGTAAAGGAACTGCACCAGCCACTGTACATTAAAAGTCTTTTGAAAGACCTGATGTGCACTTAAAATTGAACCCCCCTCACTGTAGCCCTAAAACAAATAGTAAAACAGTGAATACGAAACTGACAAGGTCCCTGCAGCATGGTCCCCCAGCAGTAAGGAACTGAAATTTTCCCTCAAAGCCTTTTTTTTCTGTCCTTTGTAGATAGGATGTACGCCTGTTTCCATAAACAAGAGAGTGCATGCCCACCTCCTCATACAAAATGCCCAAGAAAACACACAGAATGTGAAACTGTCCCCATCAGCAGATGGGCCGGAGACGAGCTGGTCGTCCCGCCCCACACAAATGCGAGCACTGCCTTGTCAAGTGCCCCTGTGACAACCCACAAGGTTAAAGATAGCGCACCGTGCACCTGCAACTTTTGGAGGAGAAGTGAAGACTTGAGGTCCAGCGGGGGTAACCCGATTTCCTCTTGTCATCAGGACGCAGGTGGCCAGCAAACAGCAGCCACAGTTTGACTCTTTTGCATTAGATTTTTTTCGGGGCACACCTAGGAAAAGAACAGCGGGGGGAGGCTTTGGGCGCCCAAAGGAAGCCAGCTGCGTGGCCTGGGCAGCCCTCAGCACCGAGGGCAAGGTGCCCTGGCAGAAGCTGCGTGGGATGCTCCCTGCCCCTGTTTACTGCCCTGACCTGGCAATGACATGAACTCTGCAGAAAACGGATGCAACGGGGGAGAGAGGAGTGCGGTCGTGGAGGCAGCGAGGCCTGGTCCAGGGACGCCATTCTCAAGCTCTGTGCAAGGGAGGCCTGGACACAACTCATTTCACTGCTCTCTTCCTTCTTTACACTGAATCCACACGCTTGAAAGTAGAAAAATGAGAATTTACGATCAGGTCCAACCTGATCTGAAATATTCACGTGCAATTCCACGTGGCCCCAACTGAGAACCTCGGTGGTCATGCAGCCCTTGCTTTCACATCAGGACAAATCCAAGGATGGGCATTAGCAGGGGTGGAAATCCCTGAAGATCACTCACTCACACACACACACACACACACACACACACACACACAGAGGAATACATAATTTGGTTCTAAGAACTTCTTAATGTTTATGATAGAGAGTTAACACGTCTTGATAACAAAAACGATCTCATATGAAATATGGTTCAGTGTTAATTCCTGAAAGCAGACATGCTCTTTTTTTTTTTTTTTTTTTTTTTTTTTTTTGCGGTACGCAGGCCTCTCACTGTTGTGGCCTCTCCCGTTGCAGAGCACAGACTCCAGCCGCACAGGCTCAGCGGCCATGGCTCATGGGCCCAGCCTCTCCGCGGCATGTGGGATCTTCCCAGACCGGGGCACGAACCCGTGTGCCCTGCATCGGCAGGCGGACTCTCAACCACTGCACCACCAGGGAAGCCCAGACATGCTCCTTTTTAAGGGAACTTTTTAGCAAGAGGAAGGCAAAAGTGTTCCCTCCCCACTGCCCCCGGGCTGCAGAACTTTAGTGAGTTACACCTGAATGTACCTTAAGTTGGAGTGATTGCTAGAGGCTGCGCTGGGTTTGCAATTAGGCGTCCTGTGCGTTGTAAGAGGGGGCAGGGATGGTGACAGTGGCACCATCGGAGGGCCCCCTGGGATGGTACCTTGTCTGGTGATCTGCCTCCACGCTCCTAGGCCTGCTTCTCTCAAATCACGGCCTGTGAGGAGGAAGCAGGTTAGGGCCGCGTCTATTCCAAGTTCATTTCCAGTGCGTAGTAGGCCACACACAGATAAATGACTGCAGTGGCCTTAGCCATGGATGATGCCTTTATGCTCCACTCAGCTGTTTGACTTCCAGACAAAGACTTCTTCTCAGGGGCACTGTTTGGGTCATTACAGAATGGGCTTGTCAGAGGGCTTTGTAATTGTAACCATAAACAAATTACTTTAGGAAAAAGGCCAGAGCCACCGGCAGCAATCAAAGAGATTTGTCAAGACTGTTTCCGATTATTTTATATCAGATTCCTTATTAAATAGAAAAAAAAACAAGTGACTGCAGGTGAAGCGATAATCATTTTTGCAAAAGCTGTAATGTCTAAAGTAACATACATACTATAACTGAGGCATGGAAGTTATTTCCACTTTAAGACATTTAATTTCAGATGACGAATTAGGATAAATGCCTTCCCTCTGTGAAGAGTTGAATGGAAGTTCTGGTTAAGGGGAGTCAATTCCCTGCTCAGCTTAAATTTACTCAGAAAGTCATTTTATCGCATCCAAAACAGAGGCAGCTGAGCCAGTGTAAAGAAGAACTGAAAGAGTCCTGTGACCTGGCAAGTCCAGTCAACCCAGCACAGAAACATGGCAGGCCAGCGCCTGCCACCTGGAGGCCCCTGGCACACTAAGGAATTCAGAACTGAACTCGACCTGGTCGGACCTTTATGCCTCATATTTTACCCCTCGGCCAAATATGCCTTTCTTGCGGCAAGTGGGAGTGAGGCTGCTGGGAGGGTTCTAAAATGCTTACTTTTTAAAATGCACAGACGCTGCTAGAACATCAAATGGCTCTTACAAACAACGTTTTGATGAGTTAAGTGTAAATGAATCAGAAACATATGGATTACATTTCCCTCCAAACACACAGGGGTCTCAAAATTAAAGAGGGAAAAAGGGCTAAATCCAAAAGCGTTTGAAAATAGTTCTAGACAGGCAGCAGGCCCAGAATGCATCCTGGACGTTAATGGATTTTATAAGTTTGAAAAATGTTGGAGAGTTAAAGTTCCCTCTTTGAAGCATCTCAGATGTAAGCTTGTTTTATATGATTTTTTTTTCCTTTCAATGCACAAGTGTTCAGGGCATCTGGCATTGATTATTTTCTTCTTTAAAAAAAGGAGTGTTTAAAATAAAATAATGGCATAATTTGTTTAGACAAAACAGCCCTCAACCAGACAAAAAGGGGAACAGAGGGTGGTGGAATAGGGTATCAGGAGCATACATCTTAAGAGTTCAAGTTTCACGAAAGCCTAGAATCTACAGCTAGCTTATGTACGCTTGCGTGTATGTGGTGTATCTATATGTGTATCTACACGTGTGGATATAAGTACCTACATATATACCCACACAGGTAAACATTATCATTAACTTATTTCCTCAGGTCTTGAATGGCCCATTTTACTGCCACACGTGGAGTATGTGCCCATGGACATGAGGAACGGTTCAAATTCCTCTTTGAATTTTCAGGTTCTCTTTTTCCCATTTTTTAAAAAATTTGTAGTTTCTTCCACTTTGTATTATTCCGTCTACATGAGTGGAGGACAGACATTCACCACTAGCCAAACTGAACCAGAAATTGCTATGAGTGATTTCACCTAGAGATGTGTTTAAAGACTGCAATATTTAGTCCATGATGTTACGAACAAAGATGAAAAAGATGCTTAGGTTTTATTTCAAAAACACACAAAAAGTGAGTGGAGAAGAGGGAGGTAAATATCCATTCTCCATTGTGAGAGATGTTGACGCCTCACTCCTGACCTGGAGAATAGTCAACCACGTTCTGTAACAAGCCCGTCAATAGCCAAAGGGAGTCAGGTCCCCGCACGAAGACACTGGCTGCACAGCCTCTATTTAGATAAGGTTCCGTTAAAATGCCAGTAGGCTCCATGTGTCGAGCTCGCAAATTGGCCAAGAAAAATTTTAAAAGCCTATATATGTCAGTGATTCCCAATCCTTTTAATTAAAACAAAATTTTTTTAAATTTGGACTGTTGATGCTGTTTTCATTGTTTTTTGCATTTTATGTGGCAGTAATTTTCCTGTTCTCCCCCTCACACCCCACGCCCCAAAAGTCAGGCAAAATATTGTGAGCTCTATACTTTTAAAATTTAAAGTGAATTTAATGTGATTTGACTTGAGCGTTATTTTCCAACAATTGCAAGCTTGAGATTCACAGCCAATGCCCTCTACTGCAGGTTTTCTCCTGAGGAATTTTAAAGTGTCATAAAAACTCAGCAGTTGAAACAACCTCGAAGGTCATCTAGTTCAACCTTTATCTAATGCTGGAATCCCCTCTACAACATTCCTGATAAGGGTCATCCAGTCTTAGCTTAAACGCCAGACATACATACTCCTCTACCTAAAACTCCACGAGGTAACGTCCACTCAAGTGGAAAGTGACCCAACACCACAGGCCACCCCTTCCCCTCCCCATCAAAGCTCAGTCATATGTGGGGTCATTGCTCAGGGCAGTCATGTATTAACTTCTCTTGTAGGATGGACAGGCCACGCCGACAAAGCACTGCAAATACAACAGACCACTGCCCAATTACGTACAATCAACTTCTTAAAGCAAAGGCTGTCATCTGTCACCCATGCTGATACTCAAGGTGGCTCTCTGGAAGATCACAGCTGGCTCTGTTTGGTCTTATTAGCAAAATCCATACTCCAGGGCCAAGACTCGCCCAGAACAAAATGGAATCTAAAGTCTCTTTAATAGACTATTTGCCCAAGTCAAGATGAGTCTCTAGTCTGGAATCTAAACTAAATATTTCTAAAAAGCGTTTGGTAGCAAGAAACTATTCATCTTAGGATGCCTATGAAGAGCTACGGGCATGCCCTATGACAAAGATGTGTGAAAAAATTCTTTTCCAATTTAGAGTCCCTTTAGCAAAAAGACTTCATACTGTACAGCTGAATTCAGGGGTTTACAATAACTCATCAATAGTGCAGTACAGGAAGTGGTTTGCTGAATACTGACGGAAAGGTTGCAGTAATCAACAATGCGGTGCAATGTCATAGGGGCTATATTTTGACTTAAGATCCCTCTCACACAGCAGGTGGAAATAATGAGTACTAGACACTGAAGAAATTATTCAAGGCAGTGCTGGGTCAGTCTAGCTTCCTGGCAGCCACAAAGAAAGCCAGATGCCCTGTGCCATGCGTTTCACCTATGATTGATGACTCAAGCCCTTTCAGAATAGTGTCTTTGGAAATGGTTTGCTGTGGCTCCGGCCAAACCTCTTTGGCATGTCGATCTCCTTCCCATAAATCTCCCACAGGAATCAACCAGGGCAGTGGTCCTCAAGGGTGGGCAAGGAGTATCTGTTTTTGTCATCTTAAAGAGGGCCAAAATCCCTGCAACTGGAAGGACCTCTGCCCAACTCTCATCCCACTTTAAGCATTTAATGATCCGGCTCCAGGGGCCATGTATGCAATGGCCACCATGAGATCCCCAGTGCCTGGCCCATGTAGACACCTACCACATATGTGATGAATGAAGGAATGGATGAATGCCCATTCTCCTCTTCAGGAGACAGATACAACACTTAGAATTTCACCCATTGCAAAGATGGCTTTCGTACACGTTGGAAGCAGAGTGGGACCGCTCAAGGATATAGTGTCAGAGTGAAATGCTATTCGGATCGAATCTCCATCTTGCAAGATGAAGCCATGGTCACAGCCAGAGGAAGAGGGGCTTTTCACGCCATCCAAGTAGTAGTTTGTGCAGAGGTGGCCAGTGTGGAGCAACAACTCAAGCCTTGCCTCTGAGGAGCTGTATTACAGGTAAGTGCTATGGTGCCAGGGTTTGAACCCCAGCTCTGCTGCTACCTATGCTACCTACCTGTGTGATCTTGAGCAAGTGACTTAACCTCTCTTAGGCCTTAATTCCCCCATCATAAAAATGGCAATCATGAACACGACTACTACCTCACAGGGTTACGGAAGGTTGAAGGGTTTACATGTGGAAAGCGTTCGGAGGATTGCCTGATGCGCAGCAGCCACTCCATACACGGGATCCATGGTCATCTCCCAAGTGCAGGCCAACATGGCCACAGGGAGAGAGATGCAGTTTCCCAGGAAGCACCGGGGTTCAACATTAGTTATCCGATTCCTTCTGGAAAAGCTCCTGTTAGCCTTTCGATCCTCTGGGGTTCCCATACTGTGGCAATTAAAAGGAAAGATACCCAGAGGGAGGTTTCCCTGGGCAAAGGCTGGTAAGGATCTGCTCTTGCACCGAACTTTTGAAAAAGTGTGTGTGGACCAGGCGGCGAGGCCTCGCTTGGTTCCATCTACCCTAAAAATAGAGCTTGAGCCTTCCAGGCCCGGCCACCTCCCACACGCGTATCTAGACAGGGTCTCCGTGAGTCTCTGCAGGCCATTATCCCAGTGCTGGGACGTCCTGCCCTGAGAAATGAGAACACAGTGAACACGGCAGGGCTGCCCTCAGACCTGGGGAGGGCTGACGAGTGCAGGAGACATTATACTTCCTCTGTGTGGCCTTCAGGGCAGAACTACAAGCAAGGGCTGGGAGCTCAGAGAGGCCCTTTCTCACAGATGATGGAATGTGTAGCAGAACTGCCCAGATAGGAAGGAACTGGCTGCCTTGAGAGGGAGTTTTATTCTCCTCCCATTTTGGTTTTGGTTTGGTTTTGTTTTTTTTTTTTTGGACCAGCAGAAGCTGGGTAAGCACTGCTAGGGAGAGTGACGGAAGGCAGTGACCAAGGAGCTGGCGTAGCTCCGATCGCCGTTAAGGTCTGAAGCTCTAAGGCGCTCCACAAGCGCCAGGACGTGGATCTGGGAGGAGGCGCTCCGGAGAAGCAGACAGCACCTCTCCTCTCCCCTCCACCATCATGAGAACTACTCTAAGTAGTTCACGCTGATTCATGAAAATTGCTCCTATTTCTCTTTATATTTTTATAGCTTTTCTGATTCTTACAGTTCAGGGTTTAAACGGGAAATTATCGTTATGGGGAAAAAAAAAAACTGTAGCTCACAGAGAGCCTTAATTCTCCTCTTAATAGTTCCAGAGGGATACAGAGTATCCGTACTGACTCTAGGAAGGCCTCATCACCCATTGTCTATTTATGAAAATTCAGCCTTATTATTAAACACCGGCCACGTAAACAAGTACGGCTTAATTTGCCAAAGCAAAACGGCTAGAATTTCCAATGTCTTTCCATTTTGTTGAACGTGAAGGTCTAATAACTTGACAGTTTAAATTCAAGATGCCACAACAGTTTGGGACCGGAAACTTGGAATTCAATGAAACAGCTTGCAAGATATTAAAGGCTTCTGTCCCCAGAATATGTTTTCTTTTTTTCCAGTGTAGGCTGCTTCATTCACTACAACCTTTTAAACATTGCTCTCATAAAATGCACAAACAGTCTTTAGGAGACATTCGTTAAATGGCTCCCAGAAAGCAGTGTTGTTTTTCCCCTTTCGAAACACTGCCGTAAGTATCCCAGCTCACTAATAAAGGGTAAACAAGTCTGAAAATTTATCACATGTAACAGGTATGATTAAAAGGAAGACAGTGAAGACGCCAGTGATGCTCATGTGAGGGGCAGTCCTGTTCTCAATGCATTAGATCTACCCAAGGAAGTGCATAAAACTGCAACTACTATGCCGTTTATAGGAATAAATGTCAGGAATCCAAAAGACAGAGATGGGAGGGGGGGTGACAGAGCACGGAGCGCTGCGGAGTTGGAAGTAGCGTCAGGCTTCTTCCTCATGGCTGCTGAGGTCTGGCTGGGCTCCGGGCACACTGACAGCGGAGGCCGAAGTCACAGGAGAGGCGAAGTGAGTTAAAGGATCCACATTACACAAGCCCTGAATGGGGTTGTCCTGTCCCCAATCACCACCGCTAAAATAGCTGGAACTCCTTTTGAGAAAAAAGTAACATCAGAGCCTCATTCAGAAAATCCAGGTGCTGGCACACGTTTGAACAAACACGAATTCACAAATCCCCATTTCATGACCTAGCAGCCATACCACCCCGCACAGCCCACAAGGTGAGGTCCAAGTTCACAAGTGAGACTGTGATGGATTCCAAACTTTCCCAGCCTGTGGGGAATAAAAGGAAAGAGAAGGAAAGAGGAGACACAAGAAAACTGCAAAAGTAGCCCTAACGCTGGCATTGCACCTTTTGCTTCTGTTTTTGGCTCTGTAGGTTCAACTTTTCCGTACCAGTATTTACACCTCTGCGGTTTTCTGCTTATTGTCGTTGTTGCTGTTAAATGAATGTGTGTCACATGAACCCAAGAACCTGGACCATTTCTGTGCAGTCATATAGGCACATTCATTCAGTTACTTTCCCCCTTTCTAATTCCTATGAACGACAGCCAAAAAATAATTAATTAATTAAAGCTCAAAGAAGATTTATGAGGGGACTCGTTTCCCAACTTCTGCCCCTGTAGCTGGGTGAGGCAGCTTAACTAAAACATCTCTGAGAAATGCCATGAGCCATGAAGTTTCTGACTCGCATATCATTTATGATACCCCTGGGGAGCAGGCCTGCCTAAGAAAACCGAGGCCCAGCACCCCATAAGGTTCTCATTACAAACAGGAATGTGCCAGGCCAGATGCACTGGGGGTTGTCAAGCCCTGCAAACTCTCCCCACCAAAAAACTCATAAATTTTGCAGAATATATTGCTTTTCCTTGAATTTTTATGATTATGTTCAATTTCAGGAAACTTACCCCATACTTCATCATTTGCCTTCGTTTTTAAGAGTTATCTGACGTCCATGAAGCTCTATGGACTCTCTACTAATCATGTTTTTTAAATCTTAAAAATATAAGCCTACATATTTCCAGCCAGCCATGAATTTAAAATCTCCCCCCTTCTTCCAATTTTGGTATGCAGTTGCAGGCCGAACAGATTTCGAAGGTTCTCTGCTGGACAAACTCACCTTTCCATCTCCCACTGAGGCAAGGAACCCAAAGAAAGATGGCAATAGTGGTGATCAGAGTGTACAAGGTAGTCAGGACTTGGCACTGAAACTGGATGGGTGACACTGTTAGACTCAGAGGCACGTACTTCCCTGGAGCAGCCACGGTAGCATTCACAGCCCAAGGAAAAGACTCCCCAACCCCAGGGTCAAGGGCACTGGAAATGGTGGACTACAGTTGGGCACCTAGGCAAAGTTTGGTGTCCTCCCACATTTTAACTTGGTAGAGTGAATTTTAGTGATTTCAGTGCTATTTTGCTAAATTTACTTTTCATAACACATATTTCAGGCTTGACTACTTAACCAGTCTCAAATTCGTTACCAGCCCCAAATGCAATCTTTCAGCTAATCGTGTATTAAGAGGGGCAATGTCTATAAACCGTTTTGCTGCCTAGCTGTAGCTATGGCAGTTCTTAATGCTACACCCAAACCAGAAGGCATTCTTTACACACCCCAGAACTCCAGAGGCAGGGCAAGGCCTATATGATCCAGTCTCCTCTGATGAGGTACGAAACAGGCGATGTAAAGATCCCACTCTACTACAAACGTTTAGGATAGGAAGAAACTAAGAAGCCAGATGTAATCCTGTGCTAAATCAGATTAGGTGAAGCAGACAAAATCACAACTTTATTCAATGTGTCATTTATCCCGGGTGACTAATGCATTATTTGTATGAAGTTAAAATTGAGCTTTGAGAAACTATGAAATAAATCAAATGCCCTACTTTATGTAATTTTAACAGACAGATCCCATTAGGATTCTACTATGCATAGCTGTTGGTTAAAATCATTGACCAGTATCCTTATAAATTAATCAACTGAGGTAATACTGGCTCTGCTGTCATCATTTGCTACTAATCTACAGTTAGAATTCACTTTAACTTTTCAAGACTCTTGAAATAGGTTCATCAAATTTCCATTTTTTTTGTTCAAAATATATGAGTAACTGTGATTATTTACAAAAGCCTGTGGTAGAAGTCTGCCACTGGTGTCATTTTTCAGTGGCATTAGAGTGTGCATTGGCATTTCATTGTAATTTCAGGGTAAAATGCTAATCAGAATCCAACCATAATCGTCTTCATCATTCTTGATAGGAACTTTTATCACTCGCAGTCTGAATACATGTGAACTGTTTAAAGTTTAAACTGTTACAGAACTGCAGAAAACTAATTGGCCAAAATGTCTAATTATAGCAAAAGGGATATAGTTAATATTTAGTAGTTAACTTTTTAAAAAAGACCATCATGGCTCTTGCATTCCTCCTGGATCTTTAATACTTGGATATGTTTCATTTCTGATTATGAGACCTAATTTATTAAAAACCCATAAGTATCTAGTTTCTCCTCCAAATATGTACCTTAATGCCTGGTTAATTTAGCTAACTGGGTGCTTTACCTCCACTAAAATGTCCTAGATTTCTTCAACACCTTTTATCTTTCTGTCTTCCTTGACCTGCATCTCACGACCTTTAAGTGTGTACTGTAAAGACAAAAAAATAATATTTAGAGAGTTTTTTCCCAAGGTTAATTTTAATTAATCTTGAAGTTTTAAGTTACCCATCAACTCTGATACAGCTGATGTCTAACTCTGTGAAGGCAGTGGGGAAAAACACCTATCTTCTGGGGTGCTTGTTCAATATGGTGGTGTGTGTAAAGCATGGAACATAGTGCTTGGCAAATACGAGTTCTCTTACGCTGGCTCTCAAACCATCTTACAGAGTGCTGCAAAATGAACACATAGGGAAACTTTTCTGCACATCCTTGAGATGAAACTGCAATCTGAATCCTCCAGAGGCATAAATAGAAAATGTGTTCGGTCTAAAAATATGTTAGGAAAACCCAAATCCTAGGTTAGCCTCCAAAGCAGGAACTATTTTTAAAACAAAGAAAGAAGGAAGGAAGGAGGGAGGGAGGTAGAGAGGGAAGGACAAACAAAAAACACGAACAAGGCAGCAGGCTCAGAGGAAAAAAATGCTATAAAAGTATGGAGACAAATATTCAGCAAATGTTGAAGGCATGCTCTCCCCTCCACCTTTGTACTACATGAAAGCCTCATTCTGATGACAGTAACAATTTAAGACACCTTTTTTAAAAAATGTCTGCAAAATTACCCTTACAGCATTGTTATAGATACTAAATGTAGGTGCACCTCGCAAAAAGAAACTGCTATGCGTAACAATCTAAAATCACAAATTTGATAAGTTTAGGGTTGCTTAGGAGAGATTACGCTCATCAACAAAGAATTCCCCGCAGGATTCCTAGCAAGCAGATGCACATAGAGAGATTTACCTTATAAAACTTTAAAAAGCGTGCTATTTCAGGAGCCTATCTGTTGAACACGTCTACCTGTACCTACCTGTCTGACCATCGTGATTTTAGATCTTCTCTTAGACCTCATTCTTGCACCTCTGAACTATCTCTTCACAAATTTGATCACACAAAGCATTAAGCAGGTTACTGTATATCAACCCATTGATTTATTCAACAAAAAGTAACTGAGCACCTACTGTGTGCCACTGTTCTAAGCACTGCAGATGCAGTGGTAAACAATACCGCCCCCCAAAAAACTCCACCCTCATTGAGCCCACGTTCAATGCATCTTCCTCCCAAGCACCGAATCTTGTGCTTACACCAAAGAGGAGCAGAATCGAGCATCTCTTGTTGGAGTAGATATCAGGTCAGTTACACCTCATATATGGTTATGGACTTCAACCCAATGCTGGCTTGTAAATACTAAAGATGAGTGACAAAGGCCTCATCAGCCCAATCCGCTGCCAAGCCCCAAAGCACACAGGGCTTGCCACTATTCTAGCATCTCTCCCAGGGTATCATCATGGGCTAGCAGCGCAGCTAAGGATTCACAGCTTGTGCATTAATTGCAACTCTGCGGCATACTATCCGTGTGACCTTGGGCAAGTCGCTGAACCCCTCTGTCCCAGATTCCCTGCCCTGTAAAATAGGGAACTCAGATAACACAACTCAGAGCCGTCACATAGGAAATGTAAGCTCTAATTATTATTTTCACTCATTATTATTAATGTGATTCATTATGGCTTCCCACCTAGAGGTAATATTTTGAAGACCTAGCACGGCGCCTGAATGAATCGGAGAAGCCAACGATGCTGCACTCTGAATTGGCTGCATTAGGCTATTACTCTGGGCCAGACGCTAGGATTACACCAATAAAAGACATGTTCTCATCCCTCAAAACAACTCAGGTGCATTGGAAGTCTGTTCAGGGCAGTATGGCAGCTCAGAGGAAGGGTGTCTAACCCGACGGGGCAAGAGTATGTGAGTTTGGGGACGCAGGAGGTATAGGAGGATTGTAGCTAGTGGCTTCCCAGAGACAGAGCTGAGATTCGAAGGATGAGACAGCCAGACAAAGAATTATTTGGTGGCCGAAACAATTCATTGTAAACACAGATGTAAACACCAATCAGATGGTACCAAGGCATCAACTTACGCTTTAGGAAAAAGAAAGACTAAAGGAAAAACATCAATACACACCTTCCACAAAAATGAGCTAATAATTTTTTTTGAAAAGGAGAAAGAACAAAAGAACAGATATATCTGGGTACATCTCAAGAGCCACGATATATGCTTCTTTCGAAAATAACTACTTTGCCAGCAATTGTGCCAATTTACAAACATTTGCTTCAACTGATTCAGGAAAACAAACTCTCATTTGGTATTTCTTTGAAGAATGCTTGCATCGATATTTACATAATTCAGACATTCAAATAATTGTCCAGAATTCGGTGGTTAACCCACAGCCAATGGTGGTCAGTGGTAATGAGAACACTCCACGCACACAGCAAAACATAACTTCAGCAACTATGTGATGAACGTGAGCTACTATTCAAGCAGTAAACTCCTGGTCCAAAGGCAACTGTTTAATAGCAAGTGTTGGCTGTTCCTGGTCTTCTAAACAGCCCCCGTTTCTGGCTTTCCATTTCACTCTGGGCATTGAGGAGGACTGCTTCTCCTCCTCTAGCTCACGTTCTCTCTCTCTCCCTGAATTCCTATTTTACTTACATCCATGCCACACTATTTCCCCCAATCCAGGTCTACATTCCACTGTCAAGTCAGTGGGGCCAGAGGTCATGGTCTACATTCCTTTATCTCCCCCTAAAAGGGACTGCCTAGCAAAGCGTTGGGCACAGAGCAGGTACACAGTGCAGACAGTTCTGGAGAGGGTGACAAATACTGAACCAGGACACGAGAGCTCCGGACCTGACCTAGCGTTGTCACATATGGACTGTACGTCCTTGGGCAAGCTATTTTCCCATCCTGGGCCTCGGTCTCCACATCTGTATGAAGAGGAGGCTGGACCAGATGATGGTGAAGGGCCCTCCAGTCTTGAAACACTGGGTTTGAGGAATTGATGAATATCTACACACCTGAGCCAAGGCTTTTGCCAGCAAATAAATAATGGCTAATTGATGAGACCTCTCCAGGATTCCATGGCACTTCATCAGAAACATCCATCACTCTGGAATTTAATTTAGTTACTGTGGCTGTGCCGACCTGGTGTGGAACCACCAGTCCCTTTGGAATATTAATTTATTAAAAAAATTAGTTGACTGACATCCTGGAGGGAGAAATAAAGCCTCTGTGATTGCATTTCTCGTTGTTCACCAGACAGTTAGGTCGTCATGTACATACTGCCACAGTCAGAAGGTTCAAGTGTCCTCATAACACGCTCCTTCTGGTGGGTTGGTTTGATCAAATCACACTAGAGACCCAAAGACCAAGGAGACATCAGACTCCTAAGAAACTTCTCCCAGTGACTGTTAAAGCCCAGGTTACAATGCAGCACCACTGCAAGATGAGTAGGGTTTTATTTTTTATTTATATAAAAAGAAACCATTTCAATGCTATTGCCAGGAGATATGTGGCCTACAAAACACAAAATTTGGACTCCAGGAATATGGTTTAATCAAGGCCACCAGTGTCTGCTACTGAGACCTGGTTTTCACTGAAGCCGGTCGATGATGCAAAGAACTATTATTTGGGAATCTAAGCACAAAAAACCCATTCTTTATAGGATGGAAGTGATGGGTTTCTTCTTTTCCTTTTCTCCAGCAAAATGAACATTGAAAAAATAAACAGATGAGTGATTTTAAGTTTGTAATGAAAACACAACCTGTTTCCTTAGCTTATTTCCCAATGTGTGGCCTTTATACCTTCTTAGACCAGCACAAGCCTATTGAACAACCAAATCAAAGATTACTTTCAATCACTGGCTGATTTTCTTTTCAAAATGAAGCAAAATGCACAGGTATATGAAAAATAGCATTCCATAAACTAAGCAATCCATAATCAAAATCAGATTCTAGCTGGAGGGCTATTGTCAGCCCTGCTTAAATCATGCCATTTTATTTAAGCACTCAGATCATTTTTCTCAGCTCAGTAAGTAGGTGGATGTTAGCAGCTAAGGTCATCGAAAAGATTTACTTTAAAATAAATTCAACAATTCCGAGCACCGCCCTCTCCATGGTATAAAGCGTGCCTCGCTTTGAACATGCATATAAAATTTCATTAAAGTGCAACATAAAAGTTTTACATTAGGGGAACCCAGTGCTGGACCTTTGTTTAACAGTCATGATAATTTATGGCGTGGATCTGCTACAGTTAAGTAGAAAAACAGGCTTCTCACGATGAAATACAAGTCATAAAGGCTGAAACTCAAGGAAAGCTGGAGGAATCCCAACCCTCCGACCACTCAATTCTTCTTCAGATTTTTGTCACACATTCTTCTTCAACATTCTCCGCACAGATTGAGACACAATACCAGTCCTGTACCCCTCTACCTTCAAAGCTGGTTTTTTCAGTTCTAAGCATATCTTAGAATTCATAGAAATCTATTTTTTTAAGCACACTGATAAATAACAGGGGTTCGAATTTTGCCTTTTCCTATTAAGCTTTCCTTGTTTACTATCCTTCTTTCTCGTTACTTTCTGTGCAAGAGACCAGACTGGCTAGGAGACCTTCAAAAAGTTACAATTAAAACACTATCAAGCAGGCAGAGGGGCAGTATTACCACCAGGATCTAAGCAACTGTCTTTGGAAGACAGAAGCATTTGCATAGCACACTCTTGGAGCTGATGGGGCTCTCATATCAATCAACACATGTTTCTTGAGCACCTGTAATGAGAAAGGCACTGTGCTGAATGATGCGAGGGCGAACACCATTCCCTAGGAAGCAGCGTGGATATTTAAACACAAACGACTTAATGCAACAGTAGTGACTCAGTGAAAAGAGCAATAAACACAAATCCTGAGACCATCCACACACTGTGAAAACTTAGGCAAGTCACTTAACCTCTCTGAACTTCAGTTTTCGTGTCTACAAAATGGAGCCAGTAAGACCAGTCCTGACAAACCCACATGGTTATTGTGAGGATCAAATCAAATGATAGAAGTGGTAAGTTATCAAGCTTTGGAAAGAAATGTTATCAACCTCCTATGCCCAGCTTTGAGGCTTCCAATTAACTAGACAATATACCATGGTCTTCTTTAAGTTCAGGTACCAGATCTTCAAAATTAGGGCATTTGAATTTAAATGGAGAGTTCTCAAGGACTTGAGTTTTGCCATATATATATATATATATATATATATATATATATATATATATATTATACATACAGTATATATGAATGGCAAATTACAATACATATATATATTATAATTTGCCATTCATACGTTTTCATTAAAGGGGCATCCATAAAAGAAGTGCTAAGAGATTGTACCATTACATAAATTGTTCCTTATTCAACTAAAAGAAAAAAGCAGAGTTCCATGGCTAGTCGATTACATGGTAATTCCACAGATTTTTTTTTTTTACACAAGCATCATATACACAGTCTAATCCGTTTGTTTCAGTGAGAGCTAAATGCTCGAACCCACACAGTAACAATAAATAATAGGCAATGAGGTTTTGCAGGAAGGCACTTGGGCTGGAAATTGGGAGATGTGGATTCCTGACCCAGCCCTACTACTAACCAGGCTGTGTGAACTTAGGTGAGTCCATCAACCTCTCCAGGGCTGTTTGCTCATCTGTAAAATGGGAATAACACGTGTACGTTCTGATTCACAATGACCAAATGAGATGATGTATGGAGAAGGATCCCACCTGTTGGAAAGGCTCAGACAATATGTCAGTTGTTGCTGGCACAGGCTCTGGGATCAGCTCCATCTAGGCTGGAACCTGAATTGCATCACTGAGTAGCTACTGCCTCCATTTCTTCATCCAAAAATGGAAACCATAATAGGTCCCATCTCATAAAGTTGTCTGAAGGATTCAGTGAGACTGAGTATTTAAAGCACTAGCTACTCCGTCATGTTTGGGGCACAGAGTAAACACCCAAATAACAGTAGCAACAACGATGATGCGTCCTACTACAGACACAGGTCACACACACACACACACACACACACACACACACACACTCCTCAGAAAGGTTTCTCCAGGTTGTGGTCTTGAGTTCTTAAATCAGCAACACATTTCTTTCCATTATCAGTAAACAAGTTTTTAAAATCTCTTTCTTTATCCCACAGCAATCAGAAAAAGACAAAATTAAAAGTGAAAAATGTAGTCACTGTACCAGTTGTTTTGTCTACATGACAAGCTAATCAAGTATGTGGTAGTTTCCCTTTCTGAGGTATGAGCTATAAGCTCATAGGACTACAGCTTCTAGATTGTTCCAGAGATGGCCATTTTATTGGGCCTTTACGATTCTGAAATTGTTAAATATGTGCAGATTTTTCATGCAAGAAATAGTCTCAGCTAAGAATAATGGGCATGAAATAAAGGTTCAGCACATTAAAACCATTGCTATTCAACAATAATTAGCATGTTTAAATACAATATAATTTTTATCCATCTACAAAACACTTAAATGTTTGGAATCTTGTTTATGTCTGTAATGACAGATTCATATTTGAGGCAGTCATTTTCAATCTTGATTTGTATATTTTAAAGTTGTTAAATGCTTGACTGAATCATTAGCAAAACAATTCATGTACCATTAAACTGATTTCTAACATGAGATAATTTTCTTCCCTGTCCAATAGACGTGCCTTTTAAGATTTACGGGGACAGCATTTATCTTTGGGGGTTTCAGTGGGTGTGGAGGAGACCTCATCACTGGCTAATTTCACCACCTTGAGTCTCGCCCTCCCATATACTCCCTTAAGAAACTCAAGCCCAAGTGGTTTGCTGAATGAATGCTCAAACAAGCCGGAGAATGCATATTGTACCAGCAAAAAAGAAAGACCACTGACTGTCTCCCTTGCAGTGGAAAACAAACAGAGGGGGAGGGGGAAAGATAAATGGCTGGAGGTAGAGAAAGAGAAATCCTGGCAACCCGGAGGCGCCGCCCCGCCCCCTCCACATTCCTGTCACCCCCAGGTAGACCAAGGTTGCGTTCCCTGTCTCTCCCCAACCTTCCCATCCATAAACAGGCCTCTTCCACTCTTCCGGAGGATTGCAGCGCAGGAGGCCTCCGAGATCTGTGCGCACAGAGCAGGGAGAAGCAGCCGGGCTGCTGCAGTGCATGGGCCATGCCCAGCTGGAGCTGAAACAGTTCACTTTTGTCTGGAGAGCAGGGTCCCCGCCCCCCATGGCTGAGGGAAACTGGGGAAAGCGGGGCCGCTGGGGCAGCCCCGGGGGAGGAGAAGCCTGGCCCGCACATGGCCCCTTCCCAGCCTGGACGGCCCCACACAGACCTTTGAACTTTCTATTTATATAACAGTTTAGTGAGTTTAAGTCTCTTCCTGTATAACTGCCCGTTTGCAAGCTCGCCTCTAATTAGGCTACTTGTGAGACACCACATAAAAACTACAAACCATGGATGCCGGCCTTCGTCCTTCGCAGTGAGAAGTCGGCCACTGTCACAATGGCTTAACTACAATTTTCCCCAGGCTTCTGAACATTGTGATTTTGCTATCACAGTGGTTTCCTTTTCCTTTTTTATTTTTTAGAATGAGCCCTTTGCTGTATCAATCTTCCCTTCTTTCCTTCTTTCTTTTTCAATAATAAAAAGAAGATAAGCATTCCTACGAAGAACCTCGGCCTGTCACGAAGCAACACCTAATCAATACGGGAGGGGCGCTTGCAGGGCGGAAAGGCTGTGCACTTGGTAGGCCCTCGGATTTTGCTGGTAAACAAGTCCAAATCTAGCCACGTGATCTCCAGACACCTCAAGAATTCATTTACTGGGTTACCACACACAAGTGTACGGAGTGATTTCAACGATAAAATTTGATTTTTTTTCCCTTTATCTTTTTTTCTTTTTTTTAAGAGCAAGTGGTGTCTTTGGTGCACACAGCCATCTGCGCCTTCCTCTTCTTTCACAGAATGGTTCATATTAAACTCAGACACAGGTGAACATTGCTCATTCACCCAGGAATCTTGAAGAACGAGAGCTTTGGCCCTTTAATCGACTCCAGAGCATGACCCATTAAGAGATTCTTGCGGTGTGTGAAGTCCAGGGCTCTGTTCCGTTAGGCACATCCACCCTGCAGTCACCCATGCCCCATCCTTTCCACTTGCATTCCTCCTGACAAATGTGTATGTCTCTAAGTGGGCACGCACTGTTTGCTTACTGTAGTCTAGTGTTTGCAAATGACACATATGCCTGTGTCTGTAAAGTCTTTCTTCATTAAGTCTTGGAAGATGAGTTTGTTTTTTAGCTGGCCTGATCCAGTTATTGTCAGACATCTAGGGTTGCGGTAGAGATGGCTCAGAGCTCTCTGTCCCACAGGTGACTGCTGAGAAGACATCCAATGGAAATGATATCCTTAACTTGGCTGGCGCCTTTTCCTTCCTAGGACCTCCTGGGGAGCGAGGGGTGGGGAGCAATGGATGCCATCAGTCTAAGCAACTACTTGCTCCCCAGGAGGGGAAGTAAACATATAATGAACATGTAATTGGCATGCTCTGGATGTCCAAAGAGAGTTTGGAAAGGTACACACTTCCATTCAAGGCAATAGCAAGCTTTTTAGTTCATCCACTATTCACACTGATGTTCCTTTTCTCTGTCGGGGTGTACAACACACAGGCGCACAACCGCATTACAAATGTTTACAAACACAGATGCATAAGGAAGCTTGCCCCTCACGATCAAACAGTAAGAGGAGAAATTTTCCTGGAACGTGTGCACAGAGGGAAAAGGCCAGCTTATTTATGCAGACGTGTTATACTAATGCAGCGGTATTTCACATAATATCCACGGAGGGTCCAAGTCTGCATGTTTCTTAACTGATGTGCCATAGTTAGGGATAGTTTCCAAAAAGGGACAAAAAGAAATCACAACTAAAAGAGCCCACCCCCTTTAAATATGCAACTGCATGTGCCTAAGATTAAACTGAAATTAAAACAATATAATAAACATGTTTTTAAAAACCTAATACCTTGTATATATGTTTAACATTTGAACTACACCCACAAAATCACTTATAACGTCTGTTACATTAATGATGTTACCCACACCATATATGAGGCAAATTGTATGCAAATAGTAATGCTGTGGTTATCAGTGGTGTGCAAAATAAACTAGCGAAGCAGGGTAAAGGCTGTACACAGGAGCGTAATATTTAACTGAGCAGTAATTTTACCGTGATCTTTACTTTTAAATAACAACAGCATGGTTGTTAAAAACTGTAACCTGTTTTTCTGCAGAGCTGATAAAACCCTGCATGGTATCAAAAATGCCTTACAGATTAATACTGATACAGTGTAATTTGTGGCTTCAAGGATTTACCCGGAATCGCTGTAAAATAAAATGTATTTAAGTTCTGATTATCTTGGATTTGCAACTAAAGGAGTCATGATTGGCATGATGAAGCTATTGGCTAAGAGTATGACCCTTTTCTAAAGAAGGAAATTGCCTAAAATATCACATCAGCAAGGGAAATCCTTGTAAAAATACACAGCATTCATCGTCAACGGCTGCCAGTAGTTTAACATTGCAAAAGATTTCGCACTGTCGGTCGCTACTATAGATTATTCCAACTACATTTGAAAAGGCAATAGCCAAGAGTGCAATTCGAAGTCGCTGCCGCCGCGCCTTCCCCCCGTCTAATTCCATAGGCTGTGGGGGGAAATCGATACGTTAGAATGTTATGACAAATTAACAGTGATAACGTTGGTGCAGGAGGTGAAGCTTCTGTAAAAGTTAATAGGTACGCATATCACTATTTATGCACACGCGCGCGCACACCACGCAGACTAACAACTTTCCGGCTCCCCAGTCACCTCTGCACCATCTTTCACAAACCTCTCGGGGACAAGCTGACGGTATTTGGGGAAGAGCCGACTAAACCTGTGAATCCGAGCTGGGTGCCCATTAAACCCACAAACCTGCGGCTGCCTCCCAGTGGGGGGCGGACGGGGGCCCGGCCGCTAATTAAATGTGCGTTGACGTCGGAGCGGCCAACTTTAGGGGCCAACTTCAAAAACCCTCCGTCTGGAAAGCCAGACGCCGCGGTCGGCCCGGACCCGGTGTCCCCCGCGCGGTGGCCCCCGAAGCCGCCGCTCGGCGCCCGAGTGCGGGGAACTTGGGCCGAGCGGGTGGCAGGGAAGGTGTGCGCGCCGCGCCGTGCGGGGACCGGGGTGGCGGCGGGGGCGGTGGCCGCCGAGGAAGCGGAGGGCCGCCGGTGGCACCTCGCCGCTGCCTGCCCCCCGCGGCCGGCCACCGGCGTCGGGCACCTGGAAAGTTGGGGGCATTTCGGGCGGGCAGCATCCGGTGCGCTGGGAAGGCCACCCGGCCAGCCGTTTGGGGAGAAAATCCCGGCGGAGGTCGCGCGCCTCAGCCCCCGGGCAGCACCGGATCCGATTTGGGCCAGACGCAACTCTCTGGACTTGGAGTGCCAAGCGACGCCCTCGGGACCTGCATCCCTCCCTCGGTCCGCACCTCCCCCCACCCGGGCACCCGACCGAGGAGTCGCGGCGGCCGAGGCCAGAGGTGGCCAAGAGCAATTGGGAAGGCGTCCCGGGCGCCCCACCAAACCCCGGCTCCTCTTAACAAAGGCGAAAAGCCCAGCCCCGGCCCAGGGACCCGCGCAGCCAAGGAGAAGGCAAAAATCAACACCTACCACTGCTGCTCCAAGTCCCAGTCCCTGAAAAAGTCGAATAGATCCATAGCGGCCGGGCGGCTGCGGCGGCCGGGCGTCCGTCCCTGCTGGCGGCGGGTCTGCGCGGCTCTCGGCGCGGCTCGCTCGCTGCTCTCCGGCCCTCCGGCCCGGCTAAAAGTGCCCGGGCCGCATCCGCGGCGGCGGCGGGCGCCGGAGGTGCCGGGTCCTGCGCTCTGGGGCGGCGGCGGCGGCGGCACCGGGCGGGCAAGTGCCTGGCCGCCCGCTCGGGTCCGCTCGGTCCGCGGCTGCCCGCGCGCCCAGCGCCCCGACGCTACGGCGGCAGCCGCTGCGGGCTCGAGCCGGCGAGGCCGCCCGCCTGGCGGGCTGCGGGCCGGCGGCGGCGGCGGCGGCGGCGGCGGGGGCGGCCGGGGCAGCGGCAGCGGCGCGGCGCGGCGCGGCAGCCGGGGCGGCAGCGGCAGCGGCGGCGGCGGCGGCGGCTGCACAGGCGGCGGCGGCGGCCGCGGCAGCATCACACACTTACACACTCACAGGGGGCGGAGCCTGGACAGCCCGAAGCCGCGACATGGAGCCGGCACATTATCATCCCCGGATCTGGCAGGGGCTTGCTCCGCCCGCGCGCGCCGCCCGGGACCCCCCTCTGTCAAAATCAGCTGGTGGGAGCGGCCGCAGAACTGGGGAGCCGGGCCCGGGTCCCGCCCGGAGGGGCAGTTGCAGGGATGCGGGAGGGTGGCCGGCGGGGCCAGGAGGCAGGCTTCGGGAAGGAGACCCTCTCTCGGAACCCCTACCTCCTCCCACAACTGGGAGTTACGCTTCGGAACCAGAAAAGAGCGCACAAACTGCCGCGGGGATGGGGGTCGACCCCCGCTGCGGCGCGCGCAGTCCCTGCCCGGGGACACTCCTCGGGCCCCCGAGCACTGGAGCAAACTTTAGTGGGCCCGAGCATCCCTCGGCCCCGCAGCGCAGAGCACTCGGGGCCAGGAAGGAGAAGGCGGTCACCTTCACCGTCCCCGCGGCGCCGCGCGTCCGCACCCGGGCCGGCCAGGCATGCCGCAGTGCCTTGCCGGGCTGCAGGGCGCGTTGCGCACCTAGTAGGCCCGCAAGCTCTGGGCCCTGGATTCTGTAGGCTGCAAGGGTAGGCACGAGGACCACCCTGTGTGGTCCTTGGGTTCCGGATTAGGACGCTGGGCAACTGGGTTGCACTACCACCTTCTCTGCACAACCACCGCGTGCCTTGGGCAAAGGGCTTCTGCACTTTCCTCCTCTGGGAAATGGGAAATCCGCTGAGTGTGTCCCACTATCCCACCCTCTGGCTGCCTGTCTCCCTTCTGGCCGGAGAATCTGTCTCTCTCCACGTGCAGCCTCCTCCCTCCCTTCAGCCTCCACTGGTGGTCCAGGATCGGGTGGATCCCTTTAGCCAATGCCCTTGGGGAAAGGCTTCCTGGCCTCTGACTCCAGAAAGCGATGTTGGAAGGGGCGAGGCCGGGGTCTGACACTTCAGGAACAGGAGCACCCTGGAGTCCCGGACCTCTTCTTTGCCTTCTTCATGTCATCGTGCAAGCAAAATAGTATTGGTGCATTGTTGAGAGCCTAAGGTGAGGACCCTCTTAGAAAGAGCAGTAGACTGAGCACTGACAGAGCTGGGTTCTGACTGTCAGATACTGTCATTGGTTCTCTGTGTGACTGAGCAAGTAAGTCTCTTCTCTGAGGCTCATTTTGTAAAAGACAGGTTTGATCACGGTGCCATTTGTCTCTTGCTGCTCTGGTGTTCTCCTTTCTGTTTGAATATGCTTCTCTAATATTATCTCATATTCTCAAAATCACCCAAATAGATTTTCTTTACTTTGTTTTTCCAGAAGAAAGTGAGGCACTGAGACCAGGTAATTTGCCCAGGAGCTGACATTTCTTCTAACGGGGAAACTGACATTGGAACTGAGAATCTGGGAAGCCCATTTAGGTAGAGCTGAACCCAGTAGAAGGTGCTGCAGCTCCAAGAGGTGGAGGACTTCAGAATCTGAGCTTGAAGGGGCCCTGAGTTTGGTCTCTTTCATATTCTTTATATGGGAAAAAAGCATGTCACTAACATACAGAAACAAGACACTAAGATACTGCAACTTTGGCATCCGATGAGGCTTTGCTTTGTTTATTTATTTTGCAGAGGGTCAAGTTCTTAACAAATACTAGCTAACTGACTGCAGATCAACCAATGGGCAGACAAGGGAAGACTACATTTCAAATTGCCTTGTCTATTTGGCTACTTGTAAACTCCTCTGGTCAAAGACTCCAGGGCAAAAGAGCTATTGGCAAAAATGGTGCCAGGGATCTTCAAATTACCTCTGTGCCTTCTTTACTCGTGGAGTTCCAGTCTTCAGCCCTAGACTCTGAGCCCTTGAGGTGGCAGGGACTGCCCTGTTCAAATCTGTGGCCCCCAACCTTAATTTCCCGCAGTAAATGATCCTCAAATTGGCTTTGATTGCTAATAATGATTGTTGCCTGGGCTAGTGCTCGACCTGCTTGAAAACCTTTAGAGGAAAACCAGAACATCGACAATTAACATTTAAATGGTGATTATGGTCACTTTGTATCGGATTCACCTTTCTCCCCAGATTATATTGATTGGAGGAAGACAGGAAAAAAATCTGTGCTAGGTAAATAAATTTCTAATAGAAAGAAAGCTGTTCCTTTAAGAGTTCCAGACCCCCCATCACCCCACTGGTGCACTTTCTTCCCAATCAGCAGGAGGACCAAGCCGAAGCAGAAGGAGCCAGCAAGAGGCAGCATTCTGAACAGAAATGCCTGCGGGAAGGAGAGAAGAGACGAGTGGTGCCGGCTGCTGCTTCAAAAGAGGGGCTGGGGCTTTCCCTTCCGGAGATCAAAACCGAGAGGGGAGGCTGGGCTGGGTGGAAGGAGCTCCTACTCTCAGCCACCCTCCTGGAACAGGGATGAAGCTGAGAGAGGCCGCACTGAAGGGACCACGGTGGTCCCAAAGGCCAGCCGGCCAGCCCAGGCCCAGCACTTGCTCTATCTGAGCATCTGCTCCTGGGCAGGGTACAGGGTTCACCTTCTCCCTGCCTCCTCCTCCTGCCCATCCCCAGCTCTGGCCTCTTTAGTGAACCCCCAGATAGGCATCCAAGCCACGCATCCTCCACCACACTGGCAGGGAAGGGAAGGCAGGTTGCAGGGAGAGCAATGGCAACGGGAAGTAAAAAGGCGATAGTATGGTCCTGGCACAGAAACAGAAATATAGATCAGTGGAACAGGATAGAAAGCCCAGAGATAAACCCACGTACATATGGTCACCTCATCTTTGATAAAGGAGGCAAGCGTATACAATGGAGAAATAATCTCTTCAATAATTGGTGCTGGAAAAACTGGACAGCTACATGGAAAAGAATGAAATTAGAACACTCCCTAACACCATGCACAAAAATAAACTCAAAATGGATTAAAGACCTAAATGTAAGGCCAGACACTATAAAAGTCTTAGAGGAAAACATAGGCAGAACACTCTATGACATAACTCACAGCAAGATCCTTTTTGACCCACCTCCCAGAGAAATGGAAATAAAAACAAAAATAAACAAATGGGACCTAATGAAACTTAAAAGCTTTTGCACAGCAAAGGAAACCATAAATAAGACCAAAAGACAACGCTCAGAATGGGAGAAAATATTTGCAAATGAAGCAACTGACAAAGGATTAATCTCCAAAATTTACAAGCAGCTCATGCAGCTCAATAACAAAAAAACAAACAACCCAATCCAAAAATGGGCAGAAGACCTAAATAGACATTTCTCCAAAGAAGGTATACAGATTGCCAACAAACACATGAAAGAATGCTCAACATCATTAATCATTAGAGAAATGCAAATCAAAACTACAATGAGATATCATCTCACACCAGTTAGAATGGCCATCATCAAAAAATCTACAAACAATAAATGCTGGAAAGGGTGTGGTGAAAAGGGAACCCTCCTGCACTGTTGGCGGGAATGTAAATTGGTACAGCCACTATGGAGAACAGTATGGAGGTTCCTTAAAAAACTAAAAATAGAACTACCATATGACCCATCAATCCCACTACTGGGCATATACCCTGAGAAAACCATAATTCAAAAAGAGTCATGTACCAAAATGTTCATTGCAGCTCTATTTACAATAGCCCAGAGATGGAAACAACCTAAGGGTCCATCATCGGATGAATGGATAAAGAAGATGTGGCACGTATATACAGTGGAATATTACTCAGCCATAAAAAGAAACGAAATTGAGTTATTTGTAATGAGGTGGATGGACCTAGAGTCTGTCATACAGAGTGAAGTAAGTCAGAAAGAGAAAGACAAATACCGTATGCTAACACATAGATATGGAATCTCAGAAAAAAAAATGTCATGAAGAACCTAGGGGTAAGACAGGAATAAGGACACAGACCTACTAGAGAATGGACTTGAGGATATGGGGAGGGGGAAGGGTAAGCTGGGACAAAGTGAGAGGGTGGCATGGACATATATACACTACCAAACGTAAAATACATAGCTAGTGGGAAGCAGCCGCATAGCACAGGGAGATCAGCTGGGTGCTTTGTGACCACCTAGAGGGGTGGGATAGGGAAAGTGGGAGAGAGGGAGACGCAAGAGGGAAGAGATATGGGGACATATGTATATGTATAGCTGATTCACTTTGTTATGAAGCAGAAACTAACACACCATTGTAAAGCAATTGTACTCCAATAAAGATGAAAAATAAAAAATAAAAAAATAAAAATAAAATATTACCATGGTAAAAAAAAAAAAAAAAAAAAAGGCGATCTGGAATCAAAGGCAACTGCCGCTGTCAGACTGGCGGCCCCGCCATCTAGTCCCTGAGGGTCAGGTTGCTTCGCTCCCATTCCACCTCCTGGGGCACCTTAGCAAAGGTGGAAGATTCCTGTCGGCCAGCCTGCTGTCCTGGCTTTGCCTGGAAAAGCCCTTCTCTGATCTAACAACACAAGCCTCAGCTCAACCCAGTATTTCAGAAGTTGGAACCTCTCCCCTTTGACCTTCCTCCCTCTGTTGGCTTCTCACATGCTCTCTGTTGGGGCCCCCTTCACATCTCACCAATCTCCCCCATTCAGAAGCCTACTGGAGGGGCACTGGGCCAAGAGCTGCCATCTTTTCAGAGAGGACACAATCAAAACTAAGACTTCATGGCCTAATCTCTTAAGGTGTGAAACCAGAAATCATTCTAAAAGGCTTGACTGTAGAGAAATGCTGATTCTCAGACTTTCTAAAGTGGGATTTTTGACTTGAATTACTTTTAAAGGAGTTTAATTTGGAGTCTCCAGGTACTGACCTTCATTTCAAAGAACTGGAAATCCTCCATTCTTATAGTTGGAGTAAAAGCACTGTCAGGCAGGGTCTGGTAGATAGTATCTAAAAATTAAGATTAATTTAAGAAAGTTTCACTGTGAATGTCAGTTCCACGAAATGAACAAACTGACAGCATGTGATACATGTGTCATCCTGTCATACCTCAGATTTCGACTTAAAATATTAAGTATTTGTTTCTGACCTGATGTGCAGTCAGTCTGAGTTACTTTCTAGGAGGAAACTGTCGTGATCAAGGTTACAGCTCATCTGAGGAAGGTTGTTTGAAAGAATTCCACGGGCTCCCTTGAGAAGCATCAACTTCCATTACTGTGGATCTTCCTCTGGCAGAGCAGCCTGGTACTGTCGTGAGTTTGGAGTGAACCAACGTGACTCTGAACTTGGGGCGGTTTCCACACATGGTCCACAATATCCAGAACGATCCTTGTGGAAGGAGGATTTCAATCTTTTCTAACTTCAGAGAATGTCTGTACTTACTTGTTTCATGTCAATGCTCCCAGAACCTGTAAGCCTCATGAGGGTAGGGCCTGAGTCTTTGTAATCATAGCCTCGTGCAAGATCTGACATGTAGCAGGCCCTTTCAGGGTCTATCCAACCAGCCTCCATGAAGGTGGCAATCCCAGAAGTTGATTTCAAATTGAATCAGGACAATTCTCTGAACTGAGGAATGAATCTCATGAATATCCACATGTAATTTTTTTTCACAACTTCTGGTTCTACCACTTTGTCCTTTGGATCTCAATCATGTATCACAACTGAAAGTCTCTACTCTTGAGTTTTCTGATTATTGCCTGGAAAAGCCCCTCTCTGATCTAACAACACAAGCCTCAGCTCAACCCAGTATTTCAGAAGTTGGAACCTCTCCCCTTGACCTTCCTCTCTCTGTTGGCTTCTCCCATGTTCTCTGTTGGGGCCCCCCTCACATCTCACCAATCTCCCTTGGTGAGAGATCCAAAATAATCAGATCTCCATTTCAGAGATCTTCCAAAGTTCCTGGGTTCCTATTGGGTCCTAAATATCAAACGCCATATAATCTAGATAATTTTTTTTTATTGAAGTATAGTTGATTTACAATGTTGTGTTAGTTCCTGGGGTACAGCGAAGTGATTCAGAATATATAGATTCTTTTTCATATTCTTTCCATTACAGTTTATTATAGGATATTGAATATAGTTCCCTGTGCCATACAGTAGGACCTTGTTGTTAATCTATTTTATACATAGTATTGATAGTTTGTATCTGCTAATCCCAAACTCTCAATTTATCTCTCCCCCTCCCCCTTTCTCCTTTGGTAACCATAAATTCGTTTTCTATGTCTGTGAGTCTGTTTCTGTTTTGTAAATAAGTTCATTTGTATGATTTCTTGAGTCTACATATAAGTGATATCATATGTTTGTCTTTCTCTGTCTGACTTACTTCACTTGGTATGATAATCTCTAGGTCCATCCACGTTGCTGCAAATGGCATTATTTCGTTCTTTTTATGGCTGAGTAGTATTCCATTGTTTATATGTACCACATCTTCTTTATCCATTCATCTGTCGGTGGACATTTAGGTTGCTTCCATGTCTTGGTTATTGTAAATAGTGCTGCTGTGAACATTGGGGTGCATGTGTCTTTTTGTATTATGTTTTTCTCTGGGTATATGCCCAGGAGTGGGATTGCTGGGTCATATGGTAGTTCTGTTTTTAGATTCTTGAGGAACCTCCATACTATTCTACATAGTGGCTTCCCCAGTTTACAGTGTAAGAAGGTTTCCTTTTCTCCACACTCTCTCCAGCATTTATTTGTAGACTTTTTGATGATGGTTATTCTGACTGATGTGAGGTGATACCTCACTGCAGTTTTGATTTGCATTTCTCTAATAATTAGTGATGTTGAGCATCTTTTCATGTGCCTGTTGGCCATCTGCATGTCTTCTTTGGAGAAATGCCTATTTAGGTCTTCTGCCCATTTTTTGATTGGCTTGTTTGGTTTGGTTTGTTTGTTTGTTTTTTGTCATTGAGCTGTATGAGCTGTTTGTATATTTTGGAAATTAATCCCTTGTCGGTTGCATCGTTTGCAAATATTTTCTTCCAGTCAGTAGGCTATCTTTTCGTTTTGTTTATGGTTTCCTTTGCTGTGCAGAAGCTTGTAAGTTTGATTAGGTCCCATTTGTTTATTTTTGCTTTTATTTCTATTGCCTTGGGAGACTGACCTAAGAAAACACTGGTAAGATCTATGTCAGAGAATGTTTTGCCTATGGTTCTCTTCTAGGAGTTTTATGGTGTCATGTCTTATATTTAAGTCTTTAAGCCATTTTGAGTTTATCTTGTGTATGGTGTGAGGGAGAAAGACCATATAATTTTATGTCAGTCACTGCTTAACTACCTTTACAGTACTTGAAGATGATGCTATTCTGATTTTAAATGGTGCATTGCTATGATTCCTTGTACATATTTAGCATAACAATAAACAGAGACAACATTGACTGAGTCTTTTTACTTGTCAGACAGGGTGCTCAGCATTTTACAAACATTATGTCACACCTCACCATGATTCTCTGAGGTAGGTACTAGTATTATACCTATTTTGCAACTGGAAACTGAGGCTGTAAGAGGCTGAGCACTTGCCCAGAGTCACAGAGTTCACCAGTGCCATAGCCAGGTGTTGCCCCCAAGTTTGTTTGCTGCCAAAGTGCATGTACTAATCCGAGCTGCCCCAGAGCCTCCATTCTGTCTTCACAAATGGTTTCAACTCACTGTAGCCCAGGGAAAGTAAGCAAGGAAGGGATCATTATCTCAGTTTGACAGTTGAGGAAACAGGTTAAGTGACTTTGCCAAGATCACAAGGTCACAGAGCTGAGTAGCTGAGGTCGGGCCACGGTCATCTAGACACCAAGCCCAGGGCTTGTTCTGCGTATAAACCACGTTACTGTTTATACTCCTGAGGCCACTCCAGTGAACTATAACACCCTGGGAGTCTGGGACTGCAGTGGCATCAGTTTACTGTTGGATTAAAAAAAAAAAACTGTCATGGTGCAATTTCCCTGATCTCAACTGTGGCTGAATTGGGGGAAGGCAGTTTGGCTGACCCTTGCCCTCACGTTCAAGAAAGTCAGTCAGATAGGCAACAGGAAGCAAGAAGATGGTGGAGTAATTCTTGCTTCATCGTTTAAGGAGACTCAGATGGGTCTTTTTCCTGGAGATTAGAAATCTAGGGCTGAGATACCTCCTTAGTCGACCTTGTGGGTGTGCATGGTGGTGGGCTGGGAGGCGTCGATGGGGAATTCTCTCCTGTGCAAGACTGTGCAGCTGGGGGACTGCGAATCTGTGGCTCTCTCCTAACTTCTCAAGGGCTCCGTTCCCTTGTCTATAAATTCAGGGGGTTGGAAACACTCCAGCTCTGACATTGCGTGGCTCCTTGATTCGAAGTCCCTTTACACAACCCCGCAGTCCACGACCAAATGCAGACTATGCATTGATAATGATGAGGGAGGTAAAGTGAAGAGTCACCACGACTACCCAGATCCATCATCTCCATCCCTG
The DNA here is from genome assembly GCF_964341445.2 of Mesoplodon mirus. Taxonomy (NCBI): domain Eukaryota; kingdom Metazoa; phylum Chordata; class Mammalia; order Artiodactyla; family Ziphiidae; genus Mesoplodon; species Mesoplodon mirus. Next base: position 135,029,400 of record NC_138981.1, on the reverse strand, counting down.
ATCCAGTGATTGACAAATCTGCTTCCTGGAGCTCAGAGCCCTGTCCGTGGGCTGCCCTCATAAACCCATTCCGCAGCATGGCTGAAAAGAGTCTCTTCCCGGAGCCCACTCTGCAGGTTCGAAGGGCTGGATTCCAGAGGGAAGTCAAGCATTTTCCCAGCAGCCAGAGAGGGAACGTAATGCGTATGAAAGTGCTTTGTAAATGGTAAAAAGCCCTATATAAGTGCGCGCTCTCATCATCCCTAGGGCTGCTGTCTCAGAGCCTTCTCCATCAGCTGAGATCAGCAGTGCTAAGTGCACTGGCTGTGCTTGTAGGGTTTTCCTTCCTTTTCAGTTATTTTGTTTTTGTTTGTCTGGCAAATGGGCACACATGCCATGGGTCCCAGAGGCTGGTTAATAAATTGCAAGTTTTGATGCTGTCAAAATAATATTAAGAAGTTTAAACTGGGAGTTCCCTGGCGGTCCAGTGGTTAGGACTCCGCACTTTCACTGCTGAGGGCATGGGTTCAATCCCTGGTCGGGGAACTAAGATCCCACAAGACACACCACACAGCCAAAAAAAAAAAAAAAAAACAGAACAAAACAAACAAAAAAAACTTTAAACTTCTTTTTATGCAGTAATCATTTTTTTGGAGGGGGTTCAGATCACTGATTTTCATACTGAAACTTTTAGAAGCGTTTTAAGTCAGTGTCTTTGTTTAAAGCTTCCTGGTTCTTAGTATGATGTGAACCTGTATTTTTCTATAAAGTTGCTAACAATCAAATCATGAGCAATGGTGTTAGAAGAAATGAAAAGACTGCTTAAGGTAAACTTCTGGCTGCTTCTGCCTTTCTATTTTCAGAAAGTAAAATGCACTGATAAGCCCCTCAAGCTTTGAATTATTCTTTTTTGCAGCTTTATTGAGGTGTAATTGACAAAATTTGTATATATTCAAGGTGTGATGGTCTGATATGCATATGTATCATGAAATGATTACCACAATCAAGCTAATTAGCACAGCCATAACCTCCCATAGTTGCCATTTTGTGCATGTGTGTGTGTGTGTGTGTGTGTGTGTGTGTGTGTGTGGTGAGAACACTTAAGATCTACTTTCTTAGCAAATTTCAAGTATACAATATGATATTATTAACTATGGTTACCATTAGATCTGCATATTAGATACTGTACATTCCCTGTACACTAGATCCCCAGAGTGTATTCATCTTATAACTGAAAGTTTCAGGGATGGACATGAGAGGTACAGGTAGGCCAGTTGTTCCACAGGGGAAGAGACAGCAGAGGCCTTGACCTGGGAAACTTTTGCCTAATCACCTGACCTCCTGGGGATTGCTGCTCCAAAGAGGCCATGCTGATCCCCCTCCTGGGCATATACTCAGAGAAAACCATAATTCAAAAAGACACATGCACCCCAATGTTCATTGCAGCACTATTTACAATAGCCAGGTCATGGAAACAACCTGAATGCCCATAGACAGACGAATGGATAAAGATGTGGTACATATATACAATGGAATATTACTCTGTCTCATTTTTATTCATTAAAGTGTATAATGCAGTGAATTATTCTCTGATCACTACTTTGAATGCATTCCATAGATTCTGATATGTAGTGTTTTCAATGTAGTTATTTTTTAATTTTAGTTCTGTAATGTCAGCTTATATTGTCTATTTCACTCGAGTTGTTTAATAGGAGGTTTTCTTTTGTTTTCTTTTGTTTTTTTTTTTTTTTTTTGCGGTGCACAGGTCTCACACTGCTGTGGCCTCTCCCGCTGCGGAGCACAGGCTCCGGACGGGCAGGCTCAGCAGCCATGGCTCACGGGCCCAGCAGCTCCACGGCATGTGGGATCTTCCCGGACCGGGGCACGAACCCATGTCCCCTGCATCGGCAGGCGGACTCTCAACCACTGCACCACCAGGGAAGCCCCAATAGGAGGTTTTCTTAATTTCAGATTGAAAAGCATTTTCTATTTTTTGTTCTGTTAACAATGTCTACTTTAATTACATTATGATTAGAGAGTGTTGCTTGTAATATTTTTATTTTATAGAAGCTACTGATATTTTCTTTATTTTCCAGTATTGATCAATATAGTGCCTGTGCCATGGTTTATTGAGAGAACGTGTATTTGCTATTATAATGGAATTCAATGTAAAATCCACCCAATTGATTCTGTTATTTAGATCTTCTTTCTACCTACTTATTTTTTTCCACTTCATCTTTTTCTGTACTGGGAGTGGTTTATCAATCTCTCCCATTCTTAGTGTCATCTCCTGTAGTTTTTGCTTCACGAAGGTGGTTGATGTGTTACTTGGTGCATAAATATTCATAAATGACATATCTTTATTGTGAATTATGACTTTTAGCATTAATATGTACCCTTATGTCTACAAGAAACCCACTTTAAATATAAATAAATGAATAGGTTAAAATATGGAGAAAGATATAATATGAAAGTACTAACTAAAAGGAAGCTATATTAATTTCAGACAAAGTAGACTTCAGAATATTATAAAAAGAGACATTACATAATGATAAAATGTCAACTCTTGGGCTTCCCTGGTGGTGCAGTGGTTCAGAGTCCGCCTGCCAATGCAGGGGATACAGGTTCGTGCCCCGGTCTGGGAAGATCCCACATGCCGCGGAGCGGCTGGGCCCGTGAGCCATGGCCACTGAGCCTGCGCGTCCGGAGCCTGTGCTCCACAACGGGAGAGGCCACAACAGTGAGAGGCCCGTGTACCACAGAAAAAAAAAAAAAAGTCAACTCTTCAAGAAGACATAACGATCTTAAATGTTTATGCACCTAAAAACAGAACTTCAAAATACATGAGGCAAATATACTAATCAATTTGAAAGGATAAGTAGACAAACCCATACTTAGAGTTGGGGACTTCAATATTCCTCTCTCAGTAATGGATAAACAAGTAGGCAGACAAACAGAAAGTATATAGCTACCCTGAACAACACTATCAACCAACTTTGCCTAATTGGTACTAATTGAATGCTCCGCCCAGCAGCAGCAGAATATGCATTCTTTTTAAGTGCACGTGGACTATTCATCATGATGGACCATATTCTGAGCCATAAGACAAAACAACATATTTAAAAGAGTAGAAATAGTGAAAGTATGTTCTTAGACTATAACAGTTTTTATATAGAAATCAGTAACAAAAAAATATCTGGAAAATACCCAATATTTGGAAATAAAACAACACATTTCTAAATAGCCCATAGGTCAATGACGCATTCTCAGGGAAAAATAAAAAGGTATTTTGAACTGAATAAAAATAAGAATACAGCATATCAAAATCTGTGGGGCACAGTTAATGCAGTGCCAGAGGGAAATTTATAACATTAAATAAATAAAGTAGAAAAAACGATCTAAAATTGGTAGCCTGAGATTTCACCTTCAATAACTAGATAAAGAAGAGCAAATGAGACCCAAAGCAAAGGAAGTAAATAATAAAGATTAGAACAGAGATCAGTTACATTGAAAACAGAAACACAGTAGAGAAAATCAATGAAACCAAAAGATGGTTCTTTGAAAAGAGTAGTAAAATTGATAAAACTCTAGCCAGTAAAAAACTAACAAGAGGGCTTCCCTGGTGGCGCAGTGGTTGCGCGTCCGCCTGCCGATGCAGGGGACACGGGTTCGTGCCCTGGTCCGGGAAGATCCCACATGCCGTGGAGCGGCTGGGCCCGTGAGCCATGGCCGCTGAGCCTGCGCGTCCGGAGCCTGTGCTCCACAACGGGAGAGGCCACAACAGTGAGAGGCCCGCACTGTTGTGGCCTCTCTTGTTGCAGAGCACAGGCTCCGGACACGCAGGCTCAGCGGCGATGGCTCACGGGCCCAGCCGCTCCGCGGCATGTGGGATCTTCCCGGACCAGGGCATGAACCCGTGTCCCCTGCATTGGTAGGCGGACTCTCAACTACTGTGCCACCAGGGAAGCCCTGACTATCTATTTTGATTTCCATTTGTCTACAATTCTTTTACCGATCCTTTTATTTTTAGCCTTTCCAAATAGGGTTGTTTTCGGTCTAGCTTTGTATATGGCTTATACTCGGATCTTCTGTTGTGAGCCAATTAAAGTGTTAATTAAGTAAGAATTAATTGGGGAATTCCCTGGTGGTCCAGTGGTTAGGACACGGCGCTTTCACTGCTGGAACCTGGGTTCAGTCCCTGCTCGGGGAACAAAGATCCTGCAAGCCGCATGCCATGGGCAAAAAAAAAAAAAAAAAAAAAAAGAATTAATTGAGTTACTTATTTTCATTTATTAATATTATTGATGTTTTTTTCTCAAATCTGCTTTAATATTGTATCATTATTTATTTTGCTATATTTTCTGTGTCTTTCTCTACAAGACGTAAATTCTTTTCTTTTTTTATAATTTTCTTCTATTACGTAAGAAGGTTTGTATTTTTATTCTAGTATATATCATTGTTGTTACACTTCTTTTAAAAAAATTCATACCTGAATTTCTTATTTAACCTTTTACTATTTGGTTTACCTGTTTGTTTGTTAGTTTGTTTTCCAATTCCTTTAACACATTCCTTTTCCTTCCTTTAACACATACCTAGTGCCTATATAGCACTGACTTTTCCTATTTTCTTTTTCATTCACCTTCCTCCTCCCAATGTTAGTTGCATTATTTCTACTTTGTCACAGCACATAATCTTGTGCATTAATAATTTACGATCATTCTTCCTTTTTTGTCTTAGATATATTTTAATATGCTCACCATTAGTCATTTTGCAGAAGTTTCCCAGTCATAACTTACTGGATGAAGTTCATCTCCTAGTATATTCCTCAAAGTAAGCTGATGAATTCAGAATTCCCTGAGTTCTTGTATATTGAAAACTGTTTGTCTACAGTCTTGAAATTTAAAGGACAGCCTGGTTGGATATATCTTCCTTGGTTCATGCTTTCTTTCATTTTTTTTTCTAAATGCTGCTCCATTGTTGCCCTGCTTTGCATGTTGGTTTTGAAAAGTCTATGTCAGTCTAATTGTTTTCTAAGTTAATTGATCTTTTTGCCTGGAGGCCTTGAAGATTTTATTTTTGTTTTCAAAACCTAATAGTTTTATCGGATCATGTTGTGGAGCTGATCATTCTCTGTTAATTTCTCTAGGTACCCATAGGTTGATTCAGGTCTTTTTCTATTTCTGGTAAGTCTTCTTGTTTTATAGTTTTAAATCTTAAGCTCTGGATCAGTTTTGCTTTTTCTTTGCCAGGGACTCCAATAATACAAATATTATTCCTTCTTTGCCTCTTTTCCCATTCCACTGTCTTCTCTCTGACCATTTTTACTTATTTCTTTGTGGCATTTTTATCTTCTTGGTTTCCCCCCCCCCTGCATTTTTTAATGCCGCTTTGAAAATTTTCATTTCAACCTATTCTCCTATCCTTGGACCCCTTGTAATTTATTTTCCTTTTATGAGATAATTCTGGGTTTTTTCCTTTCATTTATTTCCAAAGTCCATTCAAGTCTTTTTATTTCTCCTTGTTTTCAGTCCAGTGCTACTTTTAGTTTTTGAATTTCTGATTCAACGTGGTTTTTTAAAGCCTTAAGAGCTTGTTAGAGTATATTTAGTTATGGCTGATGGTTGACATACAGTTGTTTTTGTGCTTCATGTTTTCTCTTGTTTTGTTTGGAGGGGGATATTATCCTCAGTTCATGTATATGATATTTTATTTCCTGATATTCTGCCATAGCTTTCTTTATTTCTTTGTTCATTTTTATGGTATTAGGGTGTTTTACAAGACTTCTAATTTAATGGTGCTGCTATGGACTAAATTATTTATAATTCAAAATTTATGTGTTGAAGCCCTAACCCCCAGTGTAACTGTATTTGAAGATAGGGCCTTTAAAGAGGTGATTAGGTTAGTTGAAGTCATGGGTAGAGCCCTAATCCTTTAGGATTGGTGGCCTTACAAAAAGAGGAAGATCTCTCTCTCTCTCTCTCTCTCTCTCTCTCTCTCTCTCTCTCTCTCTCCATGCATGCACAGAGGAATGGCCACGTGAGGACACAGTGAGAAGGCAGCTGTCTGCAAGCCAGGAAGAGAGCCCTCACAAGAAGCTGAATCCTGCCAGACTTTGATCTCGGACTTTCCAGCCTCTAGTACTGTGAGAAAATAAATGCCTGTTGTTTAGAAGCCACTCGGTCTATGGTATTTGTTATGGTAGCCCAATCTGACTTAATACAGGCACCTTCTTCTGTCAGTATAGCAAAGTCCAGGTAATTCTGTAGTAGTGGTGGGGTTTGGAAGTTTTTACATTTTGTCATTCTCTTTTGTCTCACAGGACCCTAAATTTCCCCGCTTTTCCTTTGTATTCCTTTTGACTACCCAATTTCAAAATGATTCTTTTCCCTTCCTTCTTGTGTTTTTTCTTTCCCCCAAAGCTATGTGTTTTGAAAGCGGTTCCTTCATATCATGCCTGTCTTTTTACTTCATGCCTGCTTCTTTAAATAGGGCTTGAAAATTTTAAGCCATGTGTACCCCTTGAAATCATGTATAATTTGAAGTTCCCTCCTTGTAGTTCAAGCTCTGATCTTCCTAGAAACTTTTTCTTCTAGTATTTTCAGACTTAGTGTGGACTTTGGCAGTAGATTTACAATAAACATAGGACCTTTTGCTAACTTCTCTGTTCTGTCTCCCTTTAAGTTTTTCTTGGTCTGTCTTTCTTTGCCATAGAGCCTTACAGTAGGCTACGCATGGGCCAGAACTGTGAGAGATCACACTTTGAGAATTGGTGAATTTTCTTTTTTCACTTACAGTTATTTGAAGTTTGGGCACATTCTCTGTCTTCAAGTTATGCTAAGGGCATGGTTTTCATGTAGATTCCCTTTTAGCCTTCTGGGGTTTTTTTGTTTTTTTTCTTTTTTTTTTGCAGTATGCGGGCCTCTCACTGTTGTGGCCTCTCCCGTTGCGGAGCACAGGCTCCGGACGCGCAGGCTCAGTGGCCATGGCTCACGGGCCCAGCCGCTCCGCGGCATGTGGGATCTTTCCAGAGCGGGGCACGAACCCATGTCCCCTGCATCGGCAGGCAGACTCTCAACCACTGAGCCACTAGGGAAGCCCTAGCCTTCTGTTTTTTTAAGAAATCATTTTGGTACCATATATTAGGAGGCAGGTATTTATGCTGTAACCATTGTTGTCATCTACCTGATGTCTGTTTGTGCTTACTTTTCAAAAAACAATTTAAGGATGCTTTTTATTCCAACTTGGAGAAAAAGAACTTTGCTCCCTTTTGTGGATGGGAGTAATAAGAACAGCAATGTTGCTACAATTTAACAGAGAATAAAGAGAATAAAGTATAAGGATTTAAAATTGGGGTGGGCGGATTTCCCGTTAGCATTGAACAATTTAAATTTTAGATATAAAAATGATGTCTGGAGTTCCCTGGTGGCACGGTGGTTAAGAATCACCTGCTAATGCAGGGGACACGGGTTCTATCCCTCATGCGGGAAGATCCCACGTGCCATGGAGCAACGAAGCCCGTGCACCACAATTATAGGGCCTGTGCTCTAGAGCCTGTGAGCCACAACTACTGAAGCCTGCGCACCTAGAGTGCATGTTCTGCAACAAGAGAAGCCACAGCAATGAGAAGCCCGCACACCACAATGAAGAGTAGCCCCCGCTCATTGCAACTAGAGAAAGCCTGTGTGCAGCAAAAAAGACCCAATGCAGCCAAAAGTAAATAAATAAAAAATAAATACATTTATAAAAAATGATGTTTAATGAAAAAATTTGTCAGACTCATCCTTAAAGTATAATTTGTATAGCTTCTTTGGCAAACCAAGGGAGAGAAGTCATGGATATTTATAAGCAAAAGTGTCTCCACCTTTCTGAAGCTGTCATGCAGGCTTGTGTTATATACTCATCAGGAATGCTTTTGGCTGAAAGTAACAAATACCTGATGAATATTAGCTGAAACCACAAGGATATTTACTGTTAATTTAAAAGAAGGTATGAAGTAAGGCAGCCTCATAATTGGGCAGATAGCTCAACAATGTCCTCATGGACTTAGGCTCTTTCCATCTCTCTGCTACACTCAAAGTTTTGACACGTGTGTGTGTGTTTGTATGCACATGCGCGTGTGGTGGTGATGAGGTCTTATCACCTCATGGTCACAAGAAGGCTGCTGTAGCTTCAGACATTTTAGCAGGAAGAATGAAAAGGGGAAGTCATATGTATGCTGCTATCAGGAAACTACAAGCATTCCTCACATTCTACAACAGATTTCCTCTATGTCTCATTGTCCAGAACTGAATCACGTGGCCAAACCTAGCTTTCCAGTATCTACAGGCAGCAATGGAAAAGGGAGTTGAAACTGGCTGCTGAATTTGCCAACAATGTCTGCTAATGATTCCAGAATAGTTGCCACTAGCAGTTCTAGAAAATACATCCAAGAATATCTTCAATTCAGGTGCTTCCAAAATAACCGCAATTGTCACTAACCCTTTAAGACTACTTACTATAACCAAGACATGGAGTTTCAAAGTTTTTCTCATTCTGACCGGTCTGTTGTATTTAGGCCTAAAGTGAATTAAGGAAAGGGTACAAAGCCACACCCAGATCTATGGGTGTTTGGAAAGATGACATGGGGTGTTCAGTGGAAGTGTGGAGAGTTTACATGCAAGGCACAGTGTGTAGAGACAGTGACATTGTCCGACTTGAGTGATTAAGAGGCTGAGAATGTCACGGTGACATTGTGTCACTGAAAAAAAAAGATGAGTACAAAAATGACTTGGTTCCTTCTTGAGTATTACCAATTGATAATACCTAGAATTTGCACTGAATTGTAAAGGCTGTTAATGGCTTATGGGCTTTCCAAACGAGGGAACTTGGATTGGGGAACAACAGTGCATCCAAATAAAATTTAGAAGGTCAAAGGAACCAAATCACTTTTCATAAATTATTAACTAAACAATTGGGTATGGAAACTTATTTAGGCATAACTATTAACACTTAAGAATCCTGCTACTCTTCCTTCTAGTAAGATCCATCTCCTTACTTATCTGTTTTGACTTCAGTGTAAACTCCACCAGCTGGCATCCTAGTGGAATATAAACATTCTATAGTTATTAAACAACAAGTCATATATTACATATGACATAAAAATAAACAATGAACAGTTTCTTTGTTCTCTTAGGAGAATAGCAATACCCTTTCTCAATAATAAGAATCCAGTACAAGTCTCTGGTATTTTCTGGTTTGCAAAACTCTTTCATTTTATCCTCACAAGAAAACAGGAGGTGTATCATTGTTCCTACTTTGCAGATGAGAAACGTGAGCTCAGACAGGGGAAGTGACTTCTCCAAAGTCCCCTGGCTTCTTAGTGAAAGCAACAGGGCTTGGCCTCAGGTTTCCTGAGTCCTCATCCACTGCTCTTTCCACCCTTTCAGGCTGTTTCCTGGACCACCTCATGGGTCAGGCGTTTGAAATGATGTGCTTCTGACTTGTTTACTTCCTCTCTTGTGCTAAAAAAACTTCAAGTCTCAACCCTGTGGTCTACTTGAGACCAATATTTCAAAGGAATTAATCCAACATCAAATGTTTTGGGTCACTGTTCCTGTCAGTAAAGAAAACATCTTGTCATTATTGTGCTAGCTCTCATTCTTCTCCAGTTGCACATAAACTAGGCAGTTTACCATGATCAAAAGCAAGAGCTGATTGCCAACAGCACAATCCTAATACTATTTACCTATAAAAGCAAGGTCAAGAGATAATGCAAAAAAAGACAACCCTGATATTTCTGTCATAACCATGTAAGGTCGGATGAAACCAAGATAGATAGAAAAAACAGACCCCACTGTTAGACGTTCTTCTTTATTCTCCTTAATAATAGCAAGGTGAAACCAAAAGCATCAAGAAAACCCATGAAATTAGTATTAGGCAATGAAATCGTTCAACTGAGATACTGCTTAAAGGTATTGACTAAGAATGTTCTTTATGAACTTCTAAAACAGATCCAGAGTAAAGAAGTAAGAATGAATTTAACCAAAGTTTACAAGCAACACCAGTTTCCAAGTTTCTCTTGAATGAACATGACCTTATTTTAAGCCTGTATAATTTTTTCCAAACATGACGACTAGTCTCCAGGAAAAATCCTATTAAAAGGCTTAACAAGTTACTTGGACAATACATAACATCTCCCTAGGTATTTTTCTCAAATACGCAAATTCACTTTTCTATTTAAAAAAGACTCTGAGGAAAGGCCTTTGAACTTTTCACAGATATCTGAAGAATGGTTTGCTAAGTTAATCATGGCACAAACACGTGTGCTTAGTTCGCCATGACCAACTATTTAGAGAGATGCCAACATGTGTACACGTGCTGAAATGCTCTGTCTTGCTTTGCCCTCTAGAATGCAACTATTTTTTGAAGTATAGTTGATTTACAATATTGTATTAGTTTCGGATGTACAGCATAGTGATTGATTTTTTCTTTGCAGATTATATTCCGTTATAGGTTATTACAAGATATGGCGTATAATTCCCAGTGTTTGTTGCTTATCCTTGTTGCTTATCTATTTTATGTGTAGTAGTTTGTATCTGTTAATCCCATACTTCTAATTTGTCCTTCCCCCACCTCTTTGTCCCCTTTGGTAACCACTACTTTGTTTTCTATGTCTGTGAGTCTGTTTCTGTTTTGTGTATGGATTCATTTGTATTATTTTTTAGACTCCACATTCAAGTGATATCATATAATATCTGTCTTTCTCTGTCTGACGTCTCTTTTTTCTGACTTTTTTTTTTTACTTATTTCACTAAGCATAATATTCTCTAGGTCCATCCATGTTGCTGCAAATGGCAATATTTCATTCTTTTTTTTGTGGCTGAGGAGCTACAATGCAACTTTTAATGAACTTCACCCAAATCTCTATATCCAACAAGCATTTTTATTTCAAAAATAGGACAAAAATGAGTAACATAGGAAAAATAAGGAAATGGAGGTTAACTTTTCTATCCTCTGGTCTTTTAACTTTACATTATTTCTACCATTCCAGCAAGACTGGCCTCTTACTTTCACTGTTTCGACATCAGCTAGGTAATTTTTGTAACAGCTCCATATGGAAGTTGTACATGCTGCTTGGCTTAAGTCTGCTCGTATGTGCATGATTCAACACCAAATGGCAATTCCAGCCAATGCTCGATAACCCATAAAGGGGAAAGGAATGATAGTACAGATAACTCAAGATGTCTGAAGAGCCCAAAGTCATTTCTATTTGGCTTTGGAAGTGTACTATCTTAGCTTAGAACATTTTGTCTTTTAATTTATCCTACTTTCCTAATTCTGCTTTACTTTGTTAACTTTAGTAGGTATCCCCACTAAATGAGACTGTAAATAATTCCAGTCAATGGGGAGAGATGGTCTGGGAGAAGAGTGAATGGGGTTGTGGGAAGCTGATATAGGCATTAAAAAATTAATGCGGGGAGGTGAGGCAGAGTCAAGATGGCGGTGTGGGAAGACACCGAGTTAGCATTGCCCCACAACTAGGGCACCTGCCAGCCGCTGGTGGGGGGCCCTGACACCCAAGGAGATGGGAGGAACCCAGAAGTGAACCGGTAGGACGTGTGGGGACTGAGGGGGGAGGAGAAGTGGAGGCCAGACAGGATCAGCACCCCCTGAGGTCAAGGAGGTCAGGAGAGGCAGGCGGGAGGGACCCTCCATGAAAACAGGGGAGGAACAGATGGCAATCGCGTGGCCCACTCGGGCCCCGGAGCCTGCTGAGCTCCCATGCCAGGCCCCTGCCCTCTAATGTCCACCCCTCCTCCTGGCCACATTGGTCCTGGGGGCATAGGGGGGAGGCCAGGAGATCAGGAGAGGCAGGTGGGAGGGGTCCCCTGGGAGGCATGGGAGAGGAGCAGACAGTGATTGCCCCACCCACTTGGGCCCAGGAAGCCTGCTGGGCTCCCAAGTGAGGTCCCCTGCCCTCTGAGACCAGGAGTGGGGGGCACACCTGGGCCCTTTCTGTTCCTTGAGCCTAAGCCCCACCCCCACAGCCCCCAGGGCCTTTTCCAGCCCTGTGGGTCCTGAGCATAGGCCCCACCCACTGCCCAAACCCTGCCCTTGCTTAGGCCCTGCCCTCCACAGCCAAGGCCTTTCCCCCATGCTTTCTTTTTCTTTTTCTTTTTCTTTTCCCCTCCTCCACTTTTTTTACTACTGTGGTACTACTGTGCTTTCTGGTTGTTGATGCATTTATATTCTTATTTTTATATTCTTTCTAACATATCTATTAGTTTCCTAGTCTAATTTTATTTTTTACTTTGTTATTGTTCTCTCTCTTTTTTTTTTCTTTGTCACCCCATGTGGCTTGCAGGATCTTGGTTCATGAGCTGGGGGTTGGGCCAAAGCTCCTGTGGTGGGAGCTCTGAGTCCGAACCACTGGACTAACAGAGAACCTCAGACCCCAGGGAATATTCACTGGAGTGAGGTCTCACAGAGGTCCTCATCTGAGCACCAAGACTCAGCTCTACCCAACAGCCTACAAACTCTAGTGTTGGAAGCCTCAGGCCAAGCAACCAGTGAAACAGGAACACAATCCCACTCATTAAAAAAAAAAAGAGAGAGATGGCAAAAAAATATGTCACAGTTGAAGGAGCAAGGTAAAAACCTACAAAACCAAATAACTGAAGAGGAAATACACAATCCTCCTGAAAAAGAATTCAGAGTAATGACAGTAAAGATGATCCAGAATCTCGGAAACAGAATGGAGGCACGGATTGAGAAAATACAAGAAATGTTTAACAAAGATCTAGAAGAACTAAAGAACAAGCAAACAGAGATGAACAACACAATAACTAAAATGAAAAATTCACTAGAAGGAATCAATAACAGGCTAACTGAGGCAGAAGAATGAGTAAGTGAGCTGGAAGACAAAATGGTGGAAATAACTGCCGAGGAGCAGAATAAAGATAAAAGAATGAAAAGAATTGAAGACAATCTCAGAGACCTGTGGGACAACACTAAACGCACCAACATTTGAATTATAGAGGTCCCAGAAGAAGAAGAGAAAAAGAAAGGGTCTAAAAAATATTTGAAGAGATTATAGTCGAAAACTTCCCTAACATGGGAAAGGAAATAGACACCCGAGTCCAGGAAGCACAGAGAGTCCCATACAGGATAAACCCTAGGAGAAATCACACTAAGACACATATAAATCAAACTAATGAAAATTAAATTCAAAGAAAAAATATTAAAAGCAGGAAGAGAAAAACAAAAAATAACATACAAAGGAATCCCCATAAGGTTATCAGCTGATTTTTCAGCAGAAACACTGCAGGCCAGAAGGGAGTGGTTGGATATACTTAAAGTGATGAAAGAGAAAAACCTACAACCAAGATTAGTCTACCCAGCAAGGATCTTATTCAGCTTTGATGGAGAAATCAAAAGCTTTTCAGACAAGCAAAAGCTAAGAGAATTCAGCAGCACCAAACCAGCTTTACAACAAATGCTAAAGAAACTTCTCTAGGCAGGAAACACAAGAGAAGAAAAAGAACCAAAACAACAAACCCAAAACAATTAAGAAAATGGTAATAGGAACATACATATTGATAATAACCTTGAATGCAAATGCATTAAATGCCCCAACCAAAAGGCACGGACTGGCTGAATGGATACAAAAACAAGACCCATATATATGCTGTCTATGGGAGACCCACTTCAGACCTAGGGACACATACAGACTGAAAGTGAAGGGATGGAAAAAGATATTCCACACAAATGGAAATCAAAAGAAAGCTGGAGTAGCAAAACTTGTATCAGATAAAATAGACATTAAAATAAAGACTGCTAAACGAGATAAGGAGGGACACTACATAATGATCAAGGGATCAATCCAAGGAGAAGATATAACAATTATAAATGTTTATGCTCCCAACATAGGAGCACCTCAATACATAAGGCAAATGCTAACAACCATGAAAGGAGAAATCGACAGTAACACAATAATAGTAGGGGACTTTAACACCCCACTTACACCAATGGACAGATCATCCAAACAGAAAATAAATAAGGAAACCCAAGCTTTAAATGACACAATAGACCAGATAGATTTAACTGATATTTATAGAACATTCCACCCAAAAGTGGCAGAATACACTTTCTTCTCAAGTGCACACAGAACATTCTCTAGGATAGAGCACATCTTGGGTCACAAATCAAGCCTTGGAAAATTTAAGAAAATTGAAATCATATCAAATATCTTTTATGACCACAACGCTATGAGATTGGAAATCAATTATAGAAAAAAAACTGTAAAAAACATAAATACATGGAGGCTAAACAGTGTGCTACTAAATAACCAAGGGATCACTGAAGAAATCAAAGAAGAAATAAGAAATACATAGAGAAAATGACAACAAAAACACGACGACCCAAAACCTATGGGACACAGCAAAAGCAGTTCTGAGAGGGAAGGTGATAGCAATTCAATCTCACCTCAAGAAACAAGAAAAATCTCAAGTAAACAATCTAACCCTACATTTAAAACAACTAGAGAAAGAAGAACAAAGAAAACCCAAAGTCAGGGGAAGGAAAGAAATCATAAACATCAGAACAGAAAGAAATGAATAAATAAATAAATAAATGAAATAGAAATGAAGAAAACAATAGCAAAGATCAATAAAACTAAAAGCTGATTCTTTGAGAAAGTAAACAAAATTGGTAAACCCTTAGCCAGATTCATGAAGAAAAGGAGAGGATGCAAATCAATAAAATTAGAAATGAAAAGGAGAAATCACAACTGACACTGCAGAAAAACAAAGGATTATAAGAGACTACTTCAAACAACTTTATGCCAATAAAATGGACAACCACAAACAAACAGACAAATTCTTGGAAAGGTACAATACTACAGAGCTACAGTAAGCAAGACAGTATGGTACTGGCACAAAAACAGAAATATAGATCAATGGTACAGGATAGAATGCCCAGAGATAAACCCATGCACATATAGTCACCTAATTTACAACAAAGGAGGCAAGAACATACAATGGAGAAAAGACAGCCTCTTCAATAAGTGGTGCTGGGAAAACTGGACAGTTACATGTAAAAGAATGAAATTAGAACACTCCCTAACACCATACACAAAAATAAACTCCGAATGGATTAAAGACCTAAATGTAAGACGAGATACTATAAAACTCTTAGAGGAAAACATAGGAAAAACATTCTTTGACATAAACTACGGCAAGATCTTTTTTAACCCACCTCCTAGAGTAATGGAAATAAAAAGAAAAATAAACAAATGGTACTTAATTAAACTTAAAAGCTTTTGCACAACAAAGGAAACCATAAACAAGAGAAAAAAAAATAACCCTCAGAATGGGAGAAAATATTTGCAAATGAAACAACAGACAAAGGATTAATCTCCAAAATATACAGCTTATGGAGCTCAGTATGAAAAAAAAAATGTAATTAAAAAACGGGCGGAAGACCTAAATAGACATTTCACCAAGGAAGACATACAGATGGCCAAGAGGCACATGAAAAGATGCTCAACATCACTAATCATTAGAGAAATGCAAATCAAAACTACAATGAGATATCATCTCATGCCAGTCAGAATGGCCATTATCAAAATATCTAGAAACAATAAATGCTGGAAAGGGTGTGGTGAAAAGGGAACCCTCCTGCACTGTTGGCGGGAATGTAAATTGATGCAACCACTATGGAGAACAGTATGGAGGTTCATTAAAAAACTAAAAATAGAACTACCATAGGACCCAGCAATCCCACTACTGGGCATATACCCTGAGAAAACCATAATTCAAAAAGAGACATGTACCACAATGTTCATTGCAGCATTATTTACAATAGCCAGGAGATGGAAGCAACCTAAGTGTCCATCATCGGATGAATGGATAAAGAAGATGTTCCACGTGTATACAATGGAATATTACTGAGCCATAAAAAGAAACTAAATTGAGTTATTTGTAGTGAGGTGGATGGACCTAGAGTCTGTGGTACAGAGTGAAGTAAGTCATAAAGAGAAAAACAAATACCATATGCTAACACACATATATGGAACCTAAAAAAAAAAAAGGTACTGATCAACCTAGTTGCAGGGCAGGAATAAAGATGTACACACAGAGGGCTTCCCTGGTGGCGCAGTGGTTGAGAGTCCGCCTGCCAATGCAGGGGACGCGGGTTCGTGCCCCTGTCCGGGAGGATCCCACATGCCGCGGAGTGGCTGGGCCCGTGAGCCATGGCCACTGGGCCTGCGCGTCCAGAGCCTGTGCTCCGCAACGGGAGAGGCCACAACAGTGAGAGGCCCGCGTAATGCAAAAAAAAAAAAAAAAAAAAAAAAGATGTACACACAGAGAATGGACTTAAGGGCATGGGGTGGGAGCGGGAAGCTGGGGAGAGGTGAGAGTAGCATCAACATATATACACTACCGAATGTAAAATAGATAGCTAGTGGGAAACAGCAGCATAGCACAGGGAGATCAGCTCGGTGCTTTGCGATGACCTAGAGGGGTGGGACATTGAGGGTGGGAGGGAGACGCAAGGGGGAGGGGATATGGGGATATATGTATGCATATGGCTGATTCACTTTGATGTACAACAGAAACTAACACAGTATTGTGAAGCAATTATACTCCAATAAAGATCTATTTTTAAAAAATTAATGCAAACAATTCACACAAGGGATAAGGTCCATGTGGATTGCCAGGAGTTGACTCTATTTTATATTCCATAAAATGTTATGGAATACCTGAACGAACTTTTTGGCCAGCCCAATACTATATGCAGAAGGCAAGAGTTATGCCTGGTCACTCCTGTGCCTTCATGTCTGTGGGGAGAGTCTTACCATCTACAGCAAGCACAAAATATTTCTCTGTGTATCTAAATCCCTCATTGCATTATTTTGCCTATATTCATTTACACCTAAAAATGACATATCCTACTAAGAAGCAAAGTGAAACTAAAAACATAAAGAAAAATTGTACTATTAGGCTGGAAACACTGCTTTGGGAAAGATCCTTGGTGTCCTCCTTACTTGTTGCAACTAATAAATCCTGCCTTCTCCCCCCCCCACCCCCCCACCGAAAAAACCTGTACTATTAGCGTTAGGCAAGGAAAGCATTCAAATGAGATTCTGCTTAAAGGTAAGTCAGTGAAGATTTAAATAAGCTCAGCCAGAATTCCAAACATAGAAGGGAAATAAGATTCAATATTGTTTGCATATGTAGGGGAGATTTTTACAAATAAAAGCACGTCGTGTATTATGTGTGCTTCTACAAAGCGTTTAAATTCTGCAGCTTAGATAGCTGTGTAAAGCTTGATAGAATAAGGTAAACTTGACTCAGGTAATGACTGTCTACCAGGGGCCTTTTCAATGACAGACAACCAAAGCCCAGTGCAGTCATGCCTTCCAATGCGTGCACTGCGTCTCTTGGGTTCTGTTCTAGAATGGTCTTGAGTTATCAGGGTGGATGCTGGAACTGGGATTTCCTTTGTTACCAGATCATTGTGTTAGCTTGAAATGTCTCCTGTCCAGTTTTCAATGTCTTTTAATCAAGGTTTTGAGCTATGATTCATATGTACTTCAATATGTAAAATTATCAGAAGCCATATTCAAGAAGGCACAACATTAAAGGTAAGACAGAGGCATGGTAAAATCGCCTACAGAGATATAAAACAATTCTGTTTGAATCAGAAGGCGGCACAGAGCTCAGCGGCCAAAACAATTCCAGGCTTAAGGGTTTAAGGTATCTTTGTTCCAATGACACACCGATCTTTGGATTAAGCCTTTTTTCAAAAACTGTATCCAAGATGTTCTTGGGAGATTTCTTGTCACTGAGGGTCTGATGCCTGACATATTTATTCCATAAAGTAAGAAATAACGCCATGTGAAAATAGCTGGAATGAGTGTCATCTAGCTCCTTTCCCAGCAGTGAAATGACCCTGCCTTGTTTTGTTCTGGGAAACCTGCCAGGTGAGCTTTGAAAGGCAAGCAGGGCTGAGGTGACTGCCCTGGCTGGGAGGTTCATTCTGACACATAAAGTGGATCTGCTCCTGGGCGGAGAAGGAAGCCCAGCAGAAGGCACACTGTGTGCTTCCCATCATTTGGTGGAGACCAACTTAGTCCTACTTTATTGAGACCTGGACTTGCACAGTCCCTCTAGGCCTTCAGACGCAGAGACCTGGCTGGAATTCTAGCTCTGTCACTTGCTAGCCTCGTGACCTTGGGTAAATGCCTACACCTTCCTCAGCTTCACATTCCTCATCTATGAAGTGAGGATAATAATAACTAGTGCCTAGCATGGTTGTGATTATTAAAAGAACTAAACGTGTCTCAGGTGTGAATCTCAGACCTTAAACACAGGTGTGCAAGATTCATGACTTCCTTTTCTATAAATCAAATTAATTCATTTTTCTGAACCCCATTTTGCTCTGTGGCAGACACATTGTCTCAGTTCAGGGGCTCTCTCTCCTCACTTAGTGCTGGGGTTCCAGGGTGAAATGCATCCAGTCATCAGCAGGCACCGTCCTCCCCTGCTGGCACCCACACAAGCTGCCACTGCTCCAGCCCTCATGCCCCACTGTGGGCCCTCTCCACACCCTGGCTCTTCCTCAGCTCCGAACTCCGCCTCAACTGCTTTGTCGTGCCATTCTTTAGCTGAGGGAGACTGTGAGGCTGCCTCCATGTCTTCAGCCTAGGGACCTCGAGGTCCCTCCCCTGACCTCCCGCCCAGGGGTTTCTAATCTTTTTCTCCTGAGCCATGCTGGGCTTGGAGGGAAATCACCCTGAGGCTTGCTATTGCCCAGTGCACCATCTGCAAAGTGCAGCACAAGTCACATCTCTTCTTGGAATCCCAGAACCTGCCCTCAGTTCCCAGAATCCTATCCTCTCTGCATCCCCAACCTCAGAGCAGACCCTCTTGCTTCCCGTCACCCCCTCTCCTTTCCCCCCACCTAAGAACAACCAGCATTTATACAATGATGGCTATTACTATACGCCAAGTACTGTTTTAAATACTTTATAAACTGAATCCTCAAAATAACCCAGTGAGGTAGATACTACTGCTATCACCATTTTGCCGACAGGGAAATTGAGGCACAGAGAGGTTAAGGGCCTTGCCCAACCTCATGCAGCTAGTATGTGGTGGAGTTGGGATTCGAACTCATGCAGCCTGTTTCCAACAGTCATGCTCCACCTCTCAGAGAATATGTATCCAGGGAGTGGGTGATGGAGAACTGATTTGGAAATTCTGAAGCTAAGAATTTGGTTCTCATTTCCTTTTCATTTCTGTGGTAGCATCCTTTCACTGTGGCAATGAAGAGAATGGGATATGAGTGCAGTATAATATACGTATATATGTATGCCTTGGGGATGGGGTAGGTAGATAATACTTCACAGTGAGTACTCTGTCATACTCTTCAAGCACGGATACAGAGCTCTTTAAATGTTAGTTCCCATCTCCTCTTTCAAATGCTCTATCATGGAGTTTATCCTCAGAACAGAACCTCACCCCACACAAAACTAACTCAATTCTACACAAAATGTCTTAACATTAATATTCAGTATTTTAATGACAAGATTCTGTTTGCCTGATATATTTATTTCAATTAAAGAAAACATTGAGCTCATGCCCCCATCACCCCTCCTTATCATTTTATCCGAAGCTTAGAAAATTCTCAAGAAAAGAGGGCAGGTTATAACAAAGGCCACTGTGTTGTCTTATCTGAGTCCAGTCAGTTGGGGAGATCACCACAGATACAAACATGGCACCCAGCACATAGCAGGCCCTCAAAAGTAGTCATTAACTGATTGTGAGAAACCAAAAAGGAGGGAAGATGTCAAATGAGGAAATCCTACATGCCACATGCTTGAGTGGACGGTCACACGTGGCCAAGCACATTTCCTGTGCCCTCTGTCAGAGTGCTCCACTGGCCCTGGGGCATGTGTGATCTCCAAGGGCTCAGGGCCCATGTCCTCCTCTTGAAAAGTTTGGGTTTTATGCCCTGGTCTTCCTAGAATCACCCCAGAATGGCAATTAGGTTTTTAGCAAATGTTTTTTGATGGAGACAGTGTCGGTTTATGTTACACATAACAGCTGAGTGGTCAATACGCTGCGGCCCCAAATTTTCCAGCTCTCTGTTTTGGTTATTTTGTTAGAATGCCAGAGATGGCTGAATAGCATGTTCTCAGGTCCTGGATGAATTGATGATGGTAAAATATTGCCATCTTGGAGAGTCCAGCCATCTTCTCACAGTGATGACTTTTCGAGCTTCAAAGAGGAACAGAATGCTACCACCAGCTCGAAATGCAGATACACACCTCTGCCAACTCCCCATTACAAGTCTCTGTCTCCCAAATGGAGATTAAATGCAGTGCCAAAATGCGTCATCTGGCGTTGTGTTTTCGTAATGTGGACAAATGTCGACAAAATTCGTGTGGAGGCTCAAAAATCTAACTATTTATGAATTAAAATTAAATTTCAGTTTTACCAGGGGTAGAAGCCTTAATTGCTAAAGCTGGATTCACTGCGCCATTATCAAAACGGTAGCACTTCCTTCCTGCAACCAGCAATTAAAAGGGAGAAAGAAGAAAGTGCCCTCCTAAAGAATCCGCTGTGCATACCAAGCCCGAGCTAGGTGCCTTCTGCACGCCAGCTTGGTGGGTGCTGCACATCAAAGCTGATAACAGCAGAATGGGATGATTTCAGACGGTCTACACTAGAGGAAATTGCTACATTTCAATCTTACAAATCCAGTCCCAATTTTGGCAGGCACACACAACTTATATTCTGTTTGCAAAACGTGTGTGTGTGCCTCCCCATGTCAGCCGGGATCAGCCTCTACCCATTTGGATCCACATAACTTCCCCCTCAGGACTTTCAGACCCTTAGCCAGGAAGCAGAGGAAACCGAAATCTGCCTGTATTCAGTCTTCTCCAAATTGGACTGTTATCACTACACTGGGTAGTATGCCAATAACCATTATATATTCCAAATTCCTGCTGTTGGGCTATCTGATTCTCATGATTTACATTCACATTTTCACACGAAAGTGTACCCCATATGCATGTGTATACAGTCGTTTCAAAAAAAATTTAGTCAATTAGGTACAATAGGTACAGTATTTATTTCACTGACCCCTCTCCAATGGGTCAGTTATACAGATAACACTGCCTCTCCATGGGGAGAATTTGGCTAGATGGGTGAAATAACCACTCTTGGAAAGTTGTTTACAGAAAACAGGCTCACAGTAACATGACAAGATTATAGCTTGGAGCAGGTATGTCCAGAATTTTGTCCCAAGAATTTAGCCCTGCAATTGGCCATGTCAGGTATATGTGGTCAGTCCCTTGGGGAGCACTTGACATGGAGAAATATCGCAAACTCAAATGCACCAGACCTTTCATCATTAGTATTAAATCAAATGTTGACTTCAAATCTTCATTCCATCTCTGTGGACTCCCTGGGTTCACAACAGCCAATTCCAACATTTTCTCAAGCTGCCAATTCTATACACCCTCCTCAGTTCACAACTTCACACTCTAATTGACTGACATGAACTTCTTAACCTTCTTCCTATTCATCCTAGAATTCTTCTCTGCCTTATCCATCTTTTCCAGCATCTTTCTCTCTCTCTTTTTAAATCCTTCTTTCCAACTCCATTCCCTCATTACTTACTCCTTACCTCTCTTAGTAGGGTTTTATGTTCTCAACATGTTACTGAAATTTCTTTTGCCCATCAACCTTGAGTTGACCTGATCCAATGTGCTGTTCCTTACTGCCCATGATAATGTTGACATACCCTATTCCCTTCTAGAAACTCTTCTTTTCTCTTGGCTCCAGCAATCCTATACTGAAGTATTTAGATTCTCCTCTTACTCTTTGAGGGCTCCTTGTTTTTCTTTACTGCTTCCTCTTCCAAGGCTTTGTACTTCCACCTCTCTTCTTTTCCTCTTTAGGAGCAAGAGTTTCCAAACTTAGAAATAAATGGACAAGCTTCAGAGAGTTCCAGGAAACCTTGGTGCGTTTACGCCAGATTGTGTTTGCATGTGCACCTGTGCATTCACGGGGCGAAAGGGTCCATAACTTTCATCAGATTTCAAAAGAGTCCATGATCCTGCAGAGAATATTAAGAACTCCTGATCTCAACTTCCTTCTTGGGCAATTTCATCATCCTACAAGGCTGAAATGATTGCCTTCCAAATCTTAACCTTCCACCTGCCCTTCCTCCTAATCTTCAGTCGTTTATGTCGAGCTGACTCAATGTTTCCTCCTGGTATGTGGTAGTACTAAGCATTTTAGCAAATATACCCAAACCAACCAGCATCACTTGACTAGCCTTCCTTGCCAGGTGCACATTGGCAGCTCTGTACAAGATAGAAAAAGCGCCCCCTTCAAGCAGGCCCAGCACTGTGGGTACATGGCTTAGTAATCAGATGGTACTTCTGTGAAGTTTTGTTGACTTTTCGATGAGTACTCTCATCATGCCAAGCCTGCATGCAAGCTGATATCCAAGCATCTTAGTCTGACTATCAAGACTGTCCATGATCTGGTCTAACCTTATGCTTTTAGCATTATAACCCACTAATCCCCTCCACTATGCCTCCACTGCAGCCACACTGGTCTGCTTGTTGTTGCCTGGATACGTATTATGCTTTCCTTCCTCTGTACACTTGTTCACCATATTTTACCGACCTAGAATCTCTGCCTCCTCAAACATGGTTGACTGAGTCCTCTACTCTATCACACCCTCGTTCTAGCTCTACTTCTCTGAAACATTCTTTAACCACTTCAGAGTTCATTAACTTCACCTTCTTATACAATCCGATAGCCCCTATTGTCTATCTCATACCATTGACCATTAGGGCACCCTGGTCTCTGACTCCTGGTGCAGTGCCCTAGGACTCTGCTACTCAAAATGTGGTCCATGGGTATCACTTGGGAGCTGCTTAGAAATGCAGATTCATATACTGCACTCTGGACCTACCAAAAAGGAATCTGCATAAACTGTTAAAACATAAAAAAGTTAAAAACAAGATCCTTAGATGATTCTTACAAATGATAGAGTTTGAAAGGCACTGCCCTCCACTATGCATTTATAGTTGTTAAAATACCTTAGTTTCAGTCCCTGAATGTTCCTTATCTTTCACAACTTTTTGCTTTCTGGTCATGCCTTCTCTATTACTGCATCTCAGAATCCAAGATACTCTATGAAGGTTCTCCTATTTCTCCCCCTCCCCCCAAAAGTAAGATATCTTTGAATTACATTGGTGCTTTACTGTTATTAGTCATTTTCTACATGTATCTTGTACTAAAGGGTGTTTTGTGTGAGAGGCATTAATTCTCCTGCTAGATAATAAGCTCTTTGAGGACAACAAAGGATTTTGTTCATCTCTGTGTCCTTGACAGTTTCTGGCACAGTTCCTAACACCTAGTAATTCATAATAAATGCTTGTCGAATGAATGAATGAATGACTAATTTCATCATAACTCCATTTGAATTGTGGAGTTCACTTGCAAAAATGTGACAGATAATTGACCATGGGTCATGCTGCTCATAATTGCAATGTTTTTATTTTTCAAGCCAAATATTAATTATCTAAGCTAGTCATGCTGTTTCTTAATGACTTTTAAACCTGTACCACCACAAATACAAGACTGCATGAATTTTTAACAATCTCCAAGTAGTTCATAATTAAACACCAAGTGATTCAACTCACTGAGTCAATCAATGCCTTTGTTTACAGCTTGATTTTCAGCGCTGAAGAGCCAACCAAGACATTTTAAAAAGCCAACCAAACCACAGCAAACAAAGTCTCAGAATAAAAAATACAAAATAGTATCTCACCACCAATTCTGGGTCTGGATGACTAGTAATGAAAGGGAAAAGTTCAATAGCCACTCAAGTTAATCAATACACTGACTCATCTATTCAACAAATTCTAGATGAATCAGAGGCCTTTTAAGTTTCAAAGTTTATGACTCATGTCTCTTGATCTCTGTGGACCTAATGACAGAAACTAAACGTAGAGGAGAAACTAAATGATCCAAACGCAATCTTTTAGCAGTGAAAGAGAGTTTTTGAATTAGAAGAAGTCACCTTCTTTCAGAGGCCTAGCAATTTAAAATTTCTTTCTCCAGTCACAAATGACCAAAACCATCTGCAGAAGAGAGGTCAGTTTGTCACCAGTTTCTGCTTCTGTCATAAACCACACTGCAGTTTCTTTTTGACATCAAAATGATGTTGCCTTAAATTAGAAAGTGATTCTAGTCATAAAAGGTATTTTGAAAGTATTTTGTTTGCTGACTATCACCATTTTGGAAGAAGATGTATCTATAAGACTGACTTTTGAGAAGAAAAGTAGAATACTTGGTTACGAAAACATGAAAGTCCTCTATAACCCGTAAGTCTACTGCTCCAGATTCTGCAGTGCTAATCCTCACAGATTCCACTAATTCGGCTAGTAAAGAGAAAAGCCAAAGAAGCAGAAAGTATCTTTGGTAAGAACTGGATTTTATGAACTATGGGAGGGGGGAGGGCAGTAGAGCATAGTGACCAAAAACCTGGTGTTGAAATTAGACTGATATGGATGCAAATCCTGATGTGCTCTCTTACTGTTTGGGTGACACTGGCTAAGTTCCTGGTCTGTGAAGTGAGGCTACGAATAGTGCCTTTAGGATTAAGTGATGAAATGTATAAAGTGCTAAGCAAAGTACCGAGCACTGAGTGAGTTCTCCAAATAGGGGCTCTCCTAATTGTTAGAGTAGCTATTTGTAAGGTTACACCTCTGACCCTGCCTTTCCCATGCTCACTGCCTCTTCCATAGATTCTTCCACCAACAGAGTCTTTTGGAGGATCATTTGACTGGTCATCACCTGTACCTTTCTCTAGGCTGCTGCCCTCCTCTCCCTCTTCATGTTCACACTGTGCTTTTACCGACAGCTTGTCTTGGTCTTGCTCCTTTAGATATTCCCCCTGGCCACCACCCTCCCCAGCTTGAGGTGATCTTGCTGGTAAGTGATCTTCAGTCTAACCCTATTCTCCCTCTAGACCTCCACCTAACTTCCCTAACCGCATCTCTAACCAAAGCCCTTAACCCCAGGAAGATGAAGCAAGGTACATAAAGACTAGCATAGGGCGTGTAGGGCAATGCATCCCAAAGTATGTTCTGCAGAAGCTAATCCTGCAAGTTTTTATGCAAGAAAACATAGGTTTTTCTGGTCAAGTAATTTTGGAAAGTTTTGTATACTATTTACCTCTTAGAAATTCACAGAGCATCTTTATGTTTAGAGAATTAGACAAACCAAGTTAAGCAGAACACTGTTTAACTCTGTTAACTAGAAGACATTTTTGTCTTCTGGAAACACCAGTGTAGTGGAAAGTGGGATGGGTAAGGAGACTTGTATTATGGTCCAGTTTATATTTATTACTAAGTGTAGCAGTCAAGATGCCTACAATAACTTATAACCTCCAAATCCCAATAGCTCATGCTATTATTAGGAGCCACTGTTGCAAACATTGCCAGTCGCTGTGGCAAAGGGAAAAGAGAGTTCTAGAGGGTATGACGTTGAAACTAAGTGCTCAGCCCAGAAGTGGTATGTGTCACTTCCACTAACTACTTTTTGGTGAGTACCAGTCCTCTAGCTTCACACAACCATAAAGAAGCCAGGAAGTGCCATCGTGAGGGGGAGAAGGGGAAACATTTGGTGAACAGTATTAATGACTACCACACTGAACTTCAATGTTGACCTCTGTAAAATGGGGAGGAAAAGAACCTCTTGTGAAGATCAAATGAAATAAAAATTTAAAGTCTTTGTAAAGTGGAAAGTACTCTACACCTCTAAAGGATCATTATCAAGGTGGCTCATGGGGTCTTTGCTTTGAGTCAAGATGAGAACATGAGGGCTTCCCTGGTGGTGCAGTGGTTGAGAATCTGCCTGCCAATGCAGGGGACACGGGTTCGAGCCCTGGTCTGGGAAGATCCCACATGCCGTGGAGCAACTGGGCCCGTGAGCCACAACTACTGAGCCTGCGCGTCTGGAGCCTGTGCTCCGCAACAAGAGAGGCCGCGATAGTGAGAGGCCCACGCACCGCAATGAAGAGTGGCTCCCGCTTGCCCCAACTAGAGAAAGCCCTCGCACAGCAACGAAGACCCAACACAGCCAAAAATAAATTAATTAATTAATAAATTAAAAAAAAAAAAGAATGCAACACAATTTAAAAAAAAAAAAGATGAGAACATGAGCCACGAATGAACTGTGTGGAAGGTTAGGTAGCTAGAATGCTGACAAACAGAACAGGATTAATAAGAAAGGGGGCCTAATAAGATAAAGTTATGGATAATGACCAAACAAATGGCAGTGACAAGGATTATCTAAAAAATCATGAAGAAGAAATTTGCTGGACAAAAATAAGCTTCAGTCCACTGTGTCCAAAAGACCACATTTTGAAAATGAGTATACCTGAATTAATAATGTTTTACCATAATTGCTCATTGAATTAAACCACAAAGGAAATCCTATTTTTATTCAGAAATATAATCTTCATAGACAATTCTTCCTCAGGCAGACATTAGATGCTGTTTCCATTTACAAAAAGTATTAACTGTCATCTACCCTTCTTTTTTTCCCCACACAGAAATTATACAACAAAAGCCTTTCAAGAGGGAATACATTTGTGACATCTATTGTTTTTACATGTTAGAGCAGATTTCAAGAGTCTGGATTCGGAAATGCGATGGTTCCATTCCATTTGTCATCATTCATTCCTCCCCTAACAAACATGATCTGCATCTGCTTGAAAATGACGTATATTTAAGGTACAAACCTTACTAAAGTACTGATTATGATAGATGCATCAGAAACAGGCAGAGTAGATTTTCTTTAGAAATTTGGAAAATCCTGCTTATAATCATGTTCTTTGTATTAACATATCCATGTCTAGGGTTTTTTTTCTTTTTTTTCAGTGATGCCTTAAATGTTGCAACTAAAAAGGATACTCCTGATGTTCTTGGGCCATTCAGGGACTATTGAATGCCCACATGCATAGCGTCACAGTTTGAATCTGGACAGGCCCTTTAGACCTGTTCATTAACACTCACAGGCCAGGACTACAAACAGCTGCATGGACCATGAGGGGATAAATGCATACGGAAGAGGCAAAGGTGGAAAGGACATGAACAGAGCAGTGCCAACACCAGTATAAAATCCCCACAAGATGTGAAAAGTAATAAAGGAGCACTCTAAGTCAGAATTTTAGTTCAAAGGAGAACTTGACGAGATAATTTGTAGACAGTCATCTCTGTCAAAGCACCAAACTCCACAGTAATACTAGTTATCTAGTGGAAAAGGTTAAGGGTACCATGGAGAAGCCTACAAATTTAGTTCCCCCACCAAAAGCTGGAATGCGGTCAGTACAAAGCTCAAGAATATCTATAGGAAAACAAAAATATACAGCACCTTACAAAGTAAAAGAATTATGAAGTCTGACATCCCATTAAAAATGATCAGGGCTTCCCTGGTGGCGCAGTGGTTGAGAGTCCGCCTGCCGATGCGGGGGACACGGGTTCGTGCCCCGGTCCGGGAAGATCCCATATGCCGTGGAGCGGCTGGGCCCATGAGCCATAGCCGCTGAGCCTGCGTGTCCAGAGCCTGTGCTCCACAACGGGAGAGGCCACAACAGTGAGAGGCCCACGTACCGCAAAAAAAAAAAAAAAAAAAAAAAAAAAAGATCAGACATGCAAAGAAGGAGAAAAATACTACCGATAATGAGGAGGAAAGTTAACCAATTGACACTGGCCCAGAATTAACACAGATGACAGAATTAGTAGATCAGGACCTTAAAACTGTACTCCATATGCTCAAGAAGCCAGAGGAAAGACTGAACATGTTAAACAGAGACATGGAACATTTAAAAAAGATCTAAATTGAACTTCTAGAGATGAAAATAATGATGTCTGAAGTGAAATATACCTTGGATTAGGATTAACAGCAGATTAGACATTGAATGAGAAAAGACTAACAAATTTGTTAGACATAGAAACAAGAATCATCCAAGATGAAACAGAGAGAAGGAAGCACCCCCAAAGTAAGCAGAGCATTGATGAGCTGTGAGACAACTTTAAGCTTCCCAGTATCTGTGTAATTGGAGTCCCCAAAGGAGAAGAGAGAGAGGGCAGAAGAAATTTTGATGAATTAATCATCAAAAAATTTCCAATTTTGATGAAAAGTATAAACCCACATATCCAAGAAAGGGGCTATTGAGTAATCCAGGTGCGAGTTGAATGTAGTTTAGAGTAGTAGCAGTACAGGTGGTTAGAACTGGTTAGATTCTGGACACACGTTTTGAGGGTAATGCCAATAGGATTCCTTGAGGCTTTGGATTTGGATTGTGTGAATGGATTCAAGGATCACTCCAAAATTTTTGGCCAGAGGAACTGGAAGGTTGAAATACGGCAAATGACTTTCATTCAAAAGGGACCCAGTTGGAATAGGAACCATCAGCGCAGACTTGAGCCGACGATTTCTCAACATTCTGATGTAGAAATCTATTTCTGTGTTAATTTTTACTGTTAGCCTTTGCTACCCAAAGCAACAATACATAGGTAAGATGAAAATTACTCACAAGGTCTTTCCAGGGACATGCTAAGCTCAAACTTCCAAAATGGTTCTTAAATGAGAATCACTAGAACCTTTTCATCTAACCAGACCCCCAGCCCATGGGCAGACAAAATGGATTCTCATCAAAGATAAAGTTATCTAAGCATCCAAATATTGTGGTTCGCCATTTCATAATTATAACTCATTTCTTAGAAACAGAGAAGACAGTGTAATGCTGTGTACATTTCAGCTTCCAGCAGCCTATCAGAATGCAGTGTCCAGGGCTTCTTTTGCTGTGGAGGAATGATTTCTCAACATCAGTTACAGCCCTGGAACATTCTATGCTTCCCGGTCCCTCCTGGATGTGTCCAGGAACTCATGTGTCACCTGCCCGAATAGCAGGCACAGAGGAATAGCAGGGGCCATTTCTTTTTTCTAGAAAATTGACTTTATATATAGGATTCAGATATGACAAAAGAATAGAAAAATTAAGCATCACGATATTTCATTGGCAATATATTTATAAATGGACATGACTGTCATATTTCTCATCTTTACAAGAAAGTAAGAAAAATAGTAACTCGATTTTTTAAACTAATTGAATGAAAAGAAAATTTTAAAGGAAAAAGGCATCATTTTGCTATTTGGAAGTTTCCCTACTGTGTTGGACTCAGGGCCTGTGCTCTGAAAAGTCTTCCTGGAAGTTCACTATTAACCCACAGGAAGAATGAGGTCCCAGACAGCTTTCTACTCTATAAGCAAATGCAAGTGCGTCTGTGGTACGGGGCGAGCGTACTAACATGCATATGAGCTATTTTGATTCAATAAATTTCCTGAAGACCTGTAAGGCACTGTGCCAGAAGCGGGGGGCTAGGGGGTGCGAGTGGAGTGGGTGTGGTGAAGGGAGATCGGAAGAGAAGAAAACCTAAGGCTGATCAGAATCATTGCCTTACAGAGGCTCACATACTAGTGGGGAAAATAGGCACACAAATAACCATATTGTGCGATAAAGACTGACTGGTGCCTGCGGTTCCTTTTAGGATATAGTCAAGAAGGGGACAGTCAGAAAACAGACATGGATCTGTTGGCTTAAATGAAGGAAATTGTGCAGATTCCCACCCAAACCAAAATACAGACTGAAGTGAAACTTTTCTCGGGTCTGAAAAAGTTTCATAACCATCCTCAGGATGTATTTCATTTTCATGCCCTGTTTGCATGCTTCACAGCTTCCTAGTTCTACTAAAAGCAGAAGTGCCAAAATATTTTAATGAAGTTTCTTCTTATGGCACTGAAAGCCAGGTGTTAACAGTCAACAACGTGGCAGGAAGAGGATGCAGACATTCCTAAGAGACTGGAACCTTCCATCGAGTCGCAGCCACATGATTTGGCCATGATCTTCATGTTTGCCTTTTTCTACACTGCGCTTTGATTTTATGAGGGAGATCCCTTTGGAATCCTGAAGCACTCTTTAAGTAAGGAGAGATCGATTTTCCATATGTAAGTTAAGAAAATTGAAATGCAGAGATCCGCTCTGTCCATAGCAGAGCCCCAGGGGACAATGCTCTTGGTCCATTATTGATTCCAAAAATAGGGAAGCTTCTCTTTGAAGACAGGTCATTACTACTTACCTCACCTTGTGCAGAGACCGTTGTGTTCACTCATCAAACTATCGCATATTCATCTGAAATTAATTTGAGAATAGGGTTGGTAACTCAGGAGCTACAAGTGACTGGAGTTCTGTTAAGACATTGAAATTCTCTTTCACTTGTTAATGACATCATCATTAATAAACAAGTCCATCCTCCCACCCCAAGACTGAAAGCTGAGGATGTAGGACAGGATGTAAGGAAGTCTTTGGCACGTTTATCCCAAAGTAGGGAAATTCAGCTTTTAGCTTATATTCACCAGCAGTGGCCAATGGACACAGGAGTGAGGGGTGGCGTTTCCAGGAGAGAAAGAGTCTGGCACATCCAAGGAACCACAACTCTGACTGGAACACATGGGGAGCGCTGAAGCAGAAGCTATACACCAGATCCAAATCACGAAGGGCCTTAGAGCCCACATGAGGAGTCTGGACTTTTCCCAAGAACACTGAGGGCAGCAGCTGAAAGGTTTTAAATAGGGAGAGTTACCTGGTTGTGTTTTCTTTTTGTTTTTGTTTTTTATGAGGGATGGATTGAAGGCAGCATTGCTAGAGGCAGGAAGGCCAGGTTAAAAAGCCTAGGTGAACCACGGTAGAACCCTGAGCTAGGGCAGTGAGGATGGTGATGTACTCATTCATCTCACAGATGTGATTGCTTGTCTGCTGTCCACTTAGTACTGGTCTTGATCGTGGGCAACACTAGTCCACAAGTGGGGAACCAGCACTCTCTGCCTGGAGCTTGAACTGTGGTGTGATAGGAGAAAAGGTGCACCACCTTATTTTTATGACTACTTAACCCCAATAACAATGTAGAATTACTGTCATGCAGCCGGCTGCCTCATAGCCGCCTTTGTCTTTATCTGATAGAGCTGTGGCTGTCTCCTCACTGCCTGTCTCTGTTTCAATAGTGTACAATCTGGTTGTTATGTGAGTTTTATTTTTTAAGCACCAAAACCCAGCTTTTAGCCCATAGGTTTCTTTATTACTATCTAAGGAGTCCTGGCAGACTGGAGCCATTTTTCCCTTCGACAGACCTTTAAATGATTCTTCATGCTTTTGTCACATAATTAAAATTAAAAAAAGAAAAAAAGAATAAAAAGAAAAAAAGGTTGAGTTCTGTGCACAGTACAACCTCTCCCACTGGATTAGGAGCAACTTGAGAGCAAGAGAAATGCCTTATTTATCTTGACACCTCTGATACTAGCAAGAATACCCGTATGGACACAGTATGTGCTCAGTAAGTGTCAGCTGTGAGATTGCTTATCGTGCTATTATGAGAATTAATGAAATCATCTTCGTGACAGGCCAGAAAACAGATTCATGGTATAACGGGCACCAGGCCAACCCAAGTCATTTTTGGATTGTTCCCCCATTCCAGCCTTGAAGAGTTCAACAATTTATATGGGAAAAGACCCATTCTAAACCTCTGCGACCCTTCCTCTGTTATAAGTGCTTAAAGCAGCATGCTCCTGCCAATTGCTTCTCACTATTGTAATCTGACAATCATTTGTGTTTATTTGAATAATATCTCCTTTTTCCTCTAAGGCTTTGAGCTCCTTGAGAGCAGGGACAATTTCTGTTTCTGCTCACCACTGCATTCCCAGCAGCTAGCACAGAGGCTGGCACAGAGTAGATGCTCAATAAATATTTTATAAATAAATATTTACAAAATGAATAATAAATGAACAGATGGATGAAAGACCAATTTAATCCCAACTGGAGAAGCTTTGCAAAAACTTCCTGGGCATTTGAGCTGGGCCTTGAAGAAGAGAGTGTTCTTCCAAAGTGCGGGAGTAGGTGCAGGGACATCCTTGTAAGAAAGACCAGAACAGGCGAAGGCCCCCAAGGGCAAAACCTGCACAGGAGGTTCAGGGAACAGTGAGTGGTTGGCTGTGGTTGGCACACAGGATGTGTGCACGCCGGTGGTGGGCAATGAAACTGGAGAAGTGGAGACCACACAGTGGAGGGACATGAAAGCAACAAGAGCAAGTTCCATTTATGGACAGCAGAGCAGAGAGGCTCTTGACATGCATCATTTCTCCTACTCAGAATAACCTGGAAGAGTGGTTCAGCAAGTGTGATCCTGGGACCGGCAGCATCAGCACACCTGGGAACTTATTAGAAATGCAGATTCTTAAGTCCATCCCAGACCTACGGAATCAGTAGCTCTGGGGGTGGGTCCCAGCCCTCTTCTAACAAGCCCTCCAGGGGATTCTAATGCACTCTACAAGTGTGAGAAACACTGCCTTCTAAGTTAAGAACTCTTATCCCATATTTTACAGGTATAAAAAGTAAATTCAGGGCTTCCCTGGTGGCACAGTGGTTGAGAGTCCGCCTGCCAATGCAGGGGACACGGGTTCGTGCCCCGGTCCGGGAAGATCCCACATGCCACGGAGCGGCTGGGCCCGTGAGCCATGGCCGCTGAGCCTGTGTGTCCAGAGCCTGTGCTCCGCAACGGGAGAGGCCACAACAGTGAGAGGCCCACGTACCGCAAAAAAAAAAAAAAAAAGTAAATTCAGAGAGGTGCACTAATTTGCATAAGGTCATACAGCCAGTTAATGGTCAAGTTGATTTGTCTAACCCCCAAGCCCCTGGTCTTCTGATATCATGACGCCTTGCTCCTGGCCAGGGATGTTTTTCTTGAAGACACTGGTGAGTGACACAACACTTTTACAGAGGGGAATGACTTGATCACATTTGTATTTTTAGAGCTTTCATTCTGGCAACATCAAGGGTGGATTGGAGGAGAATTCTGAGGCAAGGGAATCAATTAAGAGGCTGTTGGTAGAGTCCAGGCAAGAGATTAGGAGGGCCAAATGATCGTCATCTCGTACCTGAGAAAACTGTGGCACAAACATATTTTTGTAGCCCCATTTACTCTTAAAATGTTGAAGGATAGTATCTCCTGAGACAAATCGGAAATGGTCATTCTGACTTACGTATCATTTATCTGCAGAGTTAAAACATAAAAACCTTGGCGGGGTGGGGATGGTTGGAGTTCCATAAAAACAGGAAGGGAGAAATCCCTGACCCCCAGCAGGGAACCAACACGTGACTGCTTCATACATGTATTCTTAGGGCCTGGTGGACATGACACCTACCTGGTGAACTCGTGTATTCACCTCTTCTAACTTCTAAATGCTGGTTCTCTTCAGTCCAGAACTTGATTTTCTCATCTTTTCTCTCCTTTTGATTTCAACCTGTGGAGCATCCGGTTTTATCAGTCCTCAGATCATGGCCCATTATCATTGGCCTGCACAAGGCCCTTCCCTTGTTCCATTTATGTATTTACTCCCGTTCATCACCATCTCCCACTCTCATTTCCCTTTGGCCTCATGGGTAACCATTCTAATATACTCAATGTGTATCCTTTTGTTTGTATGTGTTCTTATAAAATACAGAGTCATCTTGTATGCATATATTTTAACTTATGTAAATGGTATTGCATCATATGTGCCATGCTGTTTTGCACTTATTTTTATTCAACACAAGTTAGATTCATCTGGCCTGTTACTTATTGTTGCACAGTATTCCACATCCTGCCTGTCCACTCCCCCAGAGGTAGACACCACCATTGTGATTGTCAGTGCTGCCCTGAACGTCCTTGCTTGTGTCTCCCATTGACCTTTTGAACTGCACACCCAGGAACTGAATTGATAAGTCAGGGAGCATGTGTTTAATTTGACCATGTACTACCAGAGTGCCATCCAGAATGGCTGATCTGGTCTCCACTCCTGCCAGTAGTACATGAGGGCTCCTGGATCCTACATCTTCATCAGCATTTGGCATTTTCCACTTTTCAAAGTTTACCTTTCCCTCTGGGTGATCTCGCTGTTGTCATTAGTGAGTTTGAGCATCTCTTCAAATACTTTCTAGCTTCCTGTTTCCTCTCTATCTTCTGTCTCCACATACTCTACCCAGGAAAATTAGTCTATCTCTAAACTGATGGCTCCCAACTTTATATTTCCAGCCCTGGTCCTTTCCTGAATTCCATGCCTGCATATCGAAATACAGTAAATCCCCTACATATGAATGAGTTCCATTCCGAGAGCGTGTTCGTAAGTCCAACAAAGTTAGCCTAGGTACCTAACTAACACAGTCAGCTATACAGTACTGTACTATAATAGGTTTGTAATACTTTTCACACAAATAATACATTAAAAACAAACAAACACAAAAAATAAAGAAAACATTTTAAATGTTACAGTACAGTAGCTTGAAAAGTACACTAGTACAGTACAGTAGCTAGCATACATGGTCTGGTAGCAGTACCAGCTACATCACTGCTGCTTTTACGTTTGCTTCCAGACATCCTGGGCTTGAAATAAAGATATTGTCCTCTATAAAGTATTGTACAGTAAAGAACACAAAAGCACAACCACTTGTGGAGGATGCACACACGTGACAATATACACCAGACACGCGAACTAACATACATGATTGGACACGCGAACGCATGTTCACATCTTTGTAAGTTCACAACTTGAAGGTTCATATGTAGGTGACGTACTGTATACTCTTGCCTTTCTCATGGAACATCTCAACTCTAACATCTAATTTAGAGCTTTTCTTCCCCAGTTCCTCTTTCACCAAAATATTACATGCCTTGCCTTTTTCATACCAGTAAATGGCACCACCATCCACTCAGTTTCTCAAGACAGAAGTCTAAGAATCAGCTTTGTTACTTTTTCATCTTTCATTCCCCCACATCCAATCCATCGGAGCAAGTCTAGATGGTGCCGCTTCCAAAATATATCTTGAATCCATCCACTTCTCTTCATCTCTGCTCCAGCCCCTAGAATATACCATGTCACTGTTTGCATGGTGTATGCATTTCACAATATGTAATTATTTCAGTTCGTTTATCTATTTATTACCGGTGTCCCAAATTATAGTGTCAGTTCCAAGAGGGCAACAACCATGTCTGTCCTTGTTACCCCTGTGTCCCCAGGACCCAGCACAGTGCCTGGTGCTCATTAAATATTTACTGAATAAATGGTTTCTTTCCTTTGAACTCAACTCTCTAGGAAACTGAGCAGCCAAACACCAATCAGAATGTGAAGATACCAACCACATGTAAGAATTGCTCCTTAATCCTTCTTTAAAGCGCCATATTGCCTAGCATAGTATCTAGCACATAAAGCATGCATGATAAATCGTACTGAAATTAATGCACATATGCAGTATTCTGAATATGTTGAAAATGGCTTCTTTGTGAGTATATGGCTTTGAACATACACAGAACTTCCTCTTTCCTTGCTGGGACTGTTGCCTACATCATGACTAATGTTCATTTAAAAAGTATGAGGACTTCCCTGGTGGCGCAGTGGTTAAGAATCCACCTGCCAATGCAGGGGACACGGGTTCGAGCCGTGGTCCGGGAAGATCCCACATGCCACGGAGCAGCTAAGCCCGTGCGTCACAACTACTGAGCCTGCGCTCTAGAGCCCACGAGCCACAACTACTGGGCCCACGTGCTGCAACTACAGAAGCCCACGTGCCTAGAGCCCGTGCTCCTCAACAAGAGAAGCCACCGCAATGAGAAGCCCACGCACTGCATCGAAGAGTACCTCCAGCTCACCGCAGGTAGAGAAAGCCCACACGAAGCAATGAAGACCCAACACAGCCAAAAAAATAAAAATGAATAAAGAAAGAAAGAAAGAAAGAAAGAAAGAAAAATAAAAAGTATTAGAGTATAGCCCAAATTATGAAAGCTTCTGGAAAACCATACCCCCGAAGAGAGCTGAGTTCTGAAATGAGTGGAACATAGCCAAAGAAATGAGCAGGAGAGGTGGCTATGTCAACAAAGGGTTTGGTTGGCCACCGAGCTCAGTCCTTGTTTGGCAGATCTGCTGTGCATCTAAGCAAGAGCTAATTTCACAGACAAGAGGGAGCCATTCAGAAAGAGGCAGTCTGCTCTCTGGGTGAAGGAAGAGGAGGTAAAGCAGGGACAGTGAGAGTCGAGCTAGAACTCACCACAGTGGTCACAGAGCTACTAAAGTTAGGGCTCTCAAATATTGCTGTGCTGTAGAGTCACTTGGGGTAAACATATGAAGATGCAGATCCCCAGGCCCCATCACAGGCATGATTGATATTTTGAAGGTCCAGGAGTGGGCTTAAGAACCTGCATTTTATCAAGCACACTAAGGGATTGGACCACATTTTGAGAGAACTCATAATAGAGAGACTGACCCAAACAACAGTCTAGAAGAAAGAATAAAGATGCATTTTGTAATGGATAGGCTGGCTTTAACAATGAACAGAGACTCAGCTTTGGACAAATAGAAAAGGACAGAGAATGGTCCAGTGACAAGGATAGGTTTCCTGAAGCCAAGAACCATAGAGTCTTCTAGATCCAGGGGCAAAGGGAGTGACTACAAGGTCAGTGAAGGTCATGAAGCTTAGGTGCTTAGGTCTCTGAGGCTCTCTTCTTCTAAATCTGATCAGAAGCTGTTAGTCTGTTCATTAATTTGATAAGTACCTGATACATTGTTTTGCATGAAACAGGCACTGCACAATGCTTTGAATTACTGAATTGAGCACGGGACTTTATTAACTAAATAAAAGGTCCTTATATAGCCATTTCCTTGAGAAGATGGTAATCTACTCTGAGAGATAAAATGTGTAAATGAAACTCCAGAATATTTTCAAAATGATAGATAATGAATCCTGGTAATAGGGAACAAACTTAACATCTAAAGTTCCAAAGAGGCAGACATTAAGTTATCAGATAGGGAGCAGAGTGGGCAAGATTTCTTAGAAAACATCAATCTTGAGCTGGGTCTTAACAGAAGCAGTGGTAACTTCAGAATCTTATACAACACAAATGTAATAGAAGAGATGTAATAGGACATAAATGACAAAGAGAAGGAAGGAAAGAGAAGAGCAAAAGCAAATCATAAGACCAAGGATGAGACCTTCATTCCCATTTATGTTCAGAGATGGACACAGGTATGGGTAGGAGTACAAGAAAGATTTTTTTGGTCATATCTTTTTAATATTCTCTTTAAACCATCTTAATTCCACTTCTGAGAGCCTATGCTCCTGGAATAGTAGGCTATCCAAACTCAGTCATCCATGGGCAGTCTACCACTTGGGATTAAACAAAAAATCCCAGGGACTTAACACCAAAGTTCTGAGTGGGATTCTAGGTTATGCCACTAGCATTTCCTGGGACAAAAATTGTCCCAGTCCCCATGGGCTCTTCAGTGAGATGGCTGTTACTTGGAACCCTACTCTTTAGCAAGACAGCCTCATATTCCGCTCTTTCACATGATCCTGCAGCCATTCTTCTCTGAGTTCTTCCCACACCCCAGCCCTGCCAGCAAGGTGGTCCAGTGCATACGTAAGAATCCCTGAGTCAAGGAATAGCCAAGCCAGACAACACTGGGGAGGTAGGAGGAAATTTAGAGAAGAAGCCAAAATTATGTGTATAGTTATATCTATATGCATACACACACATAAATACATATATTCTTGCTTCTTTCATAATTAAAGCAATGAAATTTCTGGTCATGGAATTTAGCTAGGCCCTCCAAATATTGGCCAAAAGCTCTTTAAATGCTTTGGGAGGCAAATTGCATTTATAAAATAAAATGTTGACCACATTCATTCACTCCTATTTTATATTTATATGGTGAATTTTGTACTAGATATTCAAATGTGCTTCATTATGCTTTATGACTGTAATTTGCATACTGAAATAATATTTGAACTGAGGCACTTGGGAGTGATTCATAATGTTTTCAACAGTTCCTGTGCTTTAGAATGAAGGCGATATAGAGCTATACAATTGGAGGACTTTAACTGGAGTGTTTTGTCTCACTTAAACTCAACCTAAACCTTTCGTTAAAAATGATGAGTTGCTAATAATACAAAGGCCACAGCAGCCTGGTCATTATTCTGATTGGAGTGAGGTCGAGCCTCTCCAGCTATGAATTGCTGCAGTTGTGATGGGCACCTTCTTACTCTCTTGGTTTAAGGCCTGCCTATTTTCCTGTTGCCTTGGTCTCCAGGCTTCCAGCTGGAGCCTGTAAATCCTGAGCTAGAGATTCAGCCACCCTCTCTGAGCTGAAATCAAGCCTGTTGCTAGACATGGGAAATGTGGAGTGTCTGAGCTGTTCTGTAGACTCAGACGTCTTTTCTATAACGTGAGGTGCTAGAATTTGGTCAGGGGATCTTCCAGGGACAGTACTCACAGGGGGTCCATATGGCCATCCGCCTCAGCTACCAACAGTGTCCCCCTGTTTGCATGCTTGCTATCGTAGGCTTCTATGGGAGAATTATTTTGAGAAAAGACTCAGTCTCTAAAAAGAAAATAAAAGAGTTTGAAAACCAATGGACTACATGATATACGAATTTCTCTCTACCCTGGCATGTCCTGTCCTTGGTGGCAATTCTGATCTTGGTATCCTAATTCTCTAGGAGTTGGGTTTCAGCCCTATTATGGACTGAAATGTGTCTTCCCAAATTTCATATGTTGAAGCTCTAACCCCCAGTGTGACTATATTTGGAGATAGGGCCTTTAAAGAGGTAATTAATTAAGGTTAAATGAGGTCATAAGGGTGGAGCCCTAATCCAATAGGACAGGTATCCTTATAAGAAGAGGAAGAGACACCAGGAGTGTATCACAAACAGAGGAAAGGCCATGTGAGGACACAGTGAGAAGGTGGCCACCTGCAAGCCACGGAGAGAGGCCTCAGGAGGAGTCAAAACCCAGGACACCTTGATCTTGGACTTCCAGCCTCCAGAACTGTGAGAAAATAGGTTTCTCTTGTTTAAGACACTTAGTCTGTGGCACTTCGTTAAGACAGTGTTAACAGACTAATAAAAGCCCCAGTGATTCAACATTTAACTATTATTTATTGAGCACCTCCTATGTGCACTGTTTGAGCCCTGGAGATACAACAGTAAAGGAAATAGACACATATCCTTATTTTTAGGTCACCTAACAAGAGGTAGACTCAGGAGCCCAATTGCCCAGGCTCTGCTACTCACTAGCAGTGTGATCTTGGGCTAGCTACTTAACCTCTCCATACCTCAGTTTTCCACATCTACAAAGTGAGTATGGTAACAGTAATAGTTAATGTTGGAGTTGTTGTCAAGATTAAAAAATTTATTATATGCAAAGCATATATAGTAACTTGAAGGTAGTAAGTGTTAGCTATTATTATTTTTACATTGTTGTCTACACAGACAAAAAATAAACATATTACCTAATTCCAGGCAGTGATAAATGCTAGGAAGGACAATAAAACAGGTAGGAGACTGAGAGCAATGGGGTTTTTTAAGCATAATCCTGAATATTTATTAGCCTTAAGTTAACTGAATTCAAATGAATAAACTAAA
This sequence comes from Mesoplodon mirus, assembly GCF_964341445.2. Taxonomy (NCBI): domain Eukaryota; kingdom Metazoa; phylum Chordata; class Mammalia; order Artiodactyla; family Ziphiidae; genus Mesoplodon; species Mesoplodon mirus. Next base: position 134,989,842 of record NC_138981.1, on the reverse strand, counting down.
TATCATACTGAATTACTTGAGTGTGCAAGTCATGCAAAGAACATTCCAGGCAGAGGGAATATCAAGTGCAAAGGCCCTGGGGTTGGAAGATGTTTGGGATGTTATAGAAACCATGAAGAGACCAGTGTAGTAAAGCAATATGAGTGGTACAGAGAATGGATAAATTTAGGTCAGGGACATCAGGAGGAGCCAGCTAATAGAGAATTTGATTAGGTCAGAACTCCCCTAACGTCCCTGATATATATGGCCATCACCGTGGGCCCATGTTAAATAAACCAATTACCAGGGCTTTTCCTCTGGAAATTCAAATTCAATAGTCTCAACACCTACTACATGGGAGGTACCATTTGGGGCACCAAGAATACATCAACTTAAAAAAAAAACACACAGACAAAAAATTCTGTCTCAATGAGGCATATTCTAATAGGGAAGACAGAAAACAAACATCCTTAAAATCATATTGTACACTAGATATTGGTACATTCAAAGGTACAAACAAAACCAAATCTACTGGGCTTCCCTGGTGGCGCAGTGGTTGAGAGTCCACCTGCTGATGCAGGGGACACGGGTTCGTGCCCCGGTCCGGGAAGATCCCACATGCCGCAGAGCGGCTAGGCCCGTGAGCCATGGCCACTGAGCCTGCACGTCCAGAGCCTGTGCTCCGCAATGGGAGAGGCCACAACAGTGAGGGGCCCACGTACCACAAAAAAAACAAAACAAAAAACAAACAAACAAAAACCCCAAATCTACTAAGGTGAAATGGTAGTGCTGGGGCTATAGGTGGGTTGCACTTGTATATAAGATGCTCAAGTCTGGGTTGGAGATATAAATTGAGGAGTTGTCAGCATGTAGATGGTATTTAAAGCTGTGAAACTGGCTGAGATCACCAAGGCAATGAGCATAGATAGAGAAGAAGTCCCAGGACTGACTCTGGGTCACTCCAGTGTTTGAAGATTGGGGAGGTGAGGTGGAGTCAGCAAAAGAGATTGAGGACAAGCAGCCAGCCAGCGGGTGAGGAGGAAAACCAAGAGCCTGGTATCCTGACTGTTAAGTGAAGAAGGCATTTCCAGGCGGAGGGAATACTCAGCTGTGTTGACAAGGTGTTGCTAGGTCAGGCAAAATGAGAACTAAGAATTGACCTTTAGATTTAGCACAAAGAGCTTATCAGTTTAACAGGAGGAAAGACAAGCAGGTGGATGGGGTGCAAGTCTGCGGAAACTTCTGATTGTTCCATTTTCTCAGGGAAGAGGAAGCATGGTTATCAGCTGAAAGTGAAGATGGAAAGGAAGAGATGGAAGCTTGGGGAGTGAGGAGAAGGTATGAAATAGCCATCTTGGACAATGGGAGAATATAAGGACCTAACAAATAGTGTACGACTGCTGAGCAACGTTAAGGATCCACTTGAGGGTCATGGCTGTGAATCTAAAGTAAGACCAGCCAGAATCTTGGTGGGGTTTTTCCTAGTCACTTACAGTTGCACAGTAGGTTGTGGTCTTGCTAAGCAAAGTGAGAGGGGAGCAAGGCTACAGAGGATATATACACAAAGCAATTATAACGCTTGACCATGGAATTCAGGAGGAAAGACGTTATCAGGTGGGTGAGAGACAGTGAAGAGTTTGTAGGATCAATGGGTCGTAGGGTCTGCTATGGTTGAAGGGATGGGTGGAGATCACGCATTGGAGGGAATGAGTCACAAAGATAGAAAGTGGTGGAAAGAGAATAGGATGCAAGAAACTGAAGTTGTAGGGATTGCAGTTATTTGCAATGACAAGAGTGAGGGTGTGGCCATGGAACCGGGTCAGTGGAGGAGGGAAGAGGTCAAGGAACTGAGAGGCCAGGGTTTTGGAAGGACCATCCATGTCAGTATTGAAATCACCAATAATTAAAAAAAGAGTAGTATTAGACAGAGTGACAGTGGGCTAGGAGCTAAAATCATCAAAAAAGAAAAAGGAAACCAGGGTAAGTCACGCAAGGACTGGTAGAAGAAAACAACAGTGTGGTATGGGGGAGATATTGTCTTCTGGCATGAGATTTAAAACTTTTAACAAAACCTATGGGCGATTCTTATCTTCAGGATAGTTTCTGAAATACTGCCCAGGCCATGTTGAGGACTTCAGATGTTATTCTGAGTGTGATGGAAGACACTGGAGGAGTTTGAGCATGAGAGTGACATGAGCCATGATGAGTAACCCAGTTTATCCCAGCAGCTGCATTTTTGCCCCTATTCTGACTTTAATGCCTAGATGTCTCTTCACCAATCAGCAGCTGGGTTGCTCCTTAATCAAACTCATTCCCCAAATCTGGGCCTCTGGACCAAACTGCCTATCCTTTGATGTCACAAATTAATCTCCAGATCTTGTTTGTCCTTTTGGACTCATATCCCAATGTGACTGGGTCCCTAAAATACCCCAATCTCTAATCATTTTTCCATGCTCCCCTGCCCATGCAGATTACCTGGACTCAAGGTTCCAATCTGGAGAAGCCTTGCTGTGATTCAAATATACATTTGTGCTGGGCTGTGTATTATGTTAGATTAAAAAATTGTCTATGCCAAGTACAATCAGAAATGGAGATCATATAGGTTTGGTTTAGTTAAAAAGTAGAAAAGCTTTCCTTGTTAAATGGAGGAGCCATTAAATGTGTAGCAAACCAAGTCACTGCTGTGTGGGAACTAGTTATGGTGGAGGAATTGAATGGAAATGTGGCAAACTTGTCGTTTCCTTGACAGATAATTGTAGACGTCATTAACATGGTCATGCATTCATTCATAAAATAATTAGTATCTACCTTCTGTGTACAGCCATTCTTATAGGCATTAGGGATATAACAGGGAAGAACCCAGACAGAGGCACTGATCTGATGGGACTCCACAGTCTAGTAAGAGAGACTGAAAATAAACAAGTGAATACATATATAAGGTGATTTCAGAAACTGACAAGTTCCTTAAAGGTAATAAAATAGAAATCTAGTGGACTTATTCTATGCCAAGCATTGTTCTAAGTGGCTTTATCTATTTAGCCTACTTAATCCTTACAATAATCTTAAAAATTTGGCACTATTATTATCACATGTTACAGATGAGGAAACTGAGGCTCAGGAAGAATAAATAATTTACATACAGAGCAAGTTACTTAACTTGTTTGTGCTTCCATTTCTTCCCCTGTAAAATGGGAATAATAACAATAATTACAACTATGGCATAGAGTTGTTTTTATAATTTAGGGAATTCATATATGTAAATGATTCAGAACAATCCCCAGCACATACTGAGTGATAGCTATCATTCCATTTTACAGATGAAGAAACCAAGTTTCTGAAAGCTTAAGTATCGTACACATGTTCACACAGTGAACGAGTGAAAAATGGCAGCTGCTCAACAAATATTTGTTACCTGAAGGGCAGGACTGGGGTTCTTACACAGCTTCTGCTCCCTCCAAAGCCCATGTCCTTTGCAGCACCGCATCTCTGTGCATGGGCAATCAGGAGTTAACTGTGGGCTAAAAATACATTTTATTTCAGCTCTATTCTCCATGCCTAGAGATACTCAGCAAACTGTACTGCAGAATTAGGACATGTGCGGTGTTAAACTGTGGCACAAAATCACAAGGAAACAACTAGAGGAGGGAAGGGCATTCAGTAACACGAGAAAAAAGTGAGAAATAAGCAATATGTCTCTGTTTTTCTCATCAGATTACTTGCAATAGCTCATGACTGTATTACCATTTCTTCAGATTTTAGTCTAAGGAGGAAAATAATAAAGTATATGCAAGCAGTGCTTGATGAACCTAAACCAGACTTAAAGGACCTATTTAACAGTCTCAATTCCAGGAAGAAGACATTACAGGGTTTGTCCAGGTCTAATTTTCCCAATTCTGTACAATCAAGGATTCCACTAGATAAAATCTGAGCAAATATTAATCAATCTGAACTCTAAGTCACCCTAAAGGTAAGCCCTCAAACGTTGCCTACTGCCTGGCCCCGACTTCTCAGTGCTGGCTGGTGTGACACAATAGCCGTGTGTGAATTACCAATCCGCAGCACTGTTATATCCTGCAAGAGAGATTCTGGGCCTTAATTCTAGCTTGTCACATTGAACAGTCCACAGCCCAAGTATTTAGTAGTCAGAGAGATGCCTTGTTATTCAATGATTTTTAGTAGGCACATTTCTATCCTGAAAATATTCATTTCACAACCATCCAAGAACCTAGGAGTCCTCAGAAAACTAGAAAGGGTCTTTCTTTTTAAAAGCATTTCCTCCAATGAAGAAAACAGGTGTCCTTACTTCATGGTATTCTGGGAATCAGGACAGTCTTTCCCTTAAAAAATAAAATAAAGAGGAGAGACCTTCAAGATGGCTGAGGAGTAAGATGTGGAGATCACCTTCCTCCCCACAAATATGTCAGAAATACGTCTACATGTGGAACAACTCCTACAGAACACCTACTGAACGCTGGCAGAAGACCTCAGACTTCCCAAAAGATATATATTTTTTTTTCCTTTTTCTCTTTTTGTGAGTGTATATGTGTATGCTTCTTTGTGTGAGTTTGTCTGTATAGCTTTGCTTTTACCATTTCTCCTAGGGCTCTGTCTCTCCGTTTGTTTGTTTTTTTTCTTAGTATAGCTTTTAGCACTTGTTATCATTAGTGGATTTGTTTTTTGGTTTGGTCGCTCTCTTCTTTCTTTCTTTTTTCTTTTTTGATTACTTTTTAATATTTTTAAGCTTTTAATATATATATATTTTATTTTAATAACTTTATTTTATTGTTTTTTTTCTTTCTTTTTTTTTCTCCCTTTTCTTCTGAGCTGTGTGGCTGATAGGATCTTGGTGCTTCAGCCGGGTGTCAGGCCTGTGCCTCTGAAGTGGGAGAGCCAACTTCAGGACACGGGTCCACAAGAGACCTGCCAGCTCCACGTAATATCAAGCGGCAAAAATCTTCCAGAGATCTCCATCTCAACGCTAAGACCCAGCTCCACTCAACGACCAGCAAGCTACAGTACTGGACACCCTATGCCAAACAACTAGCAAGACAGGAACACCACCCCACCCATTAGCAAAGAGGCTGCCTAAAATCATAATAAGTTCACAGATGCCCCAAAACACCCCACCAGCTGCGGTCCTGCCCACCAGAAAGACAAGATCCAGCCTCATCCACGAGAACACAGGCACCAATCCCCTCCACCAGGAAGCCTACATAACCCACTGAACCAAACTTACCCACTGGGGCAGACACCAAAAACAACAGGAACTGCGAACCTGCAGCCTGAGAAAAGGACACCCCAAACACAGTAAATTAAGCAAAATGAGAAGACAGAGAAACACACAGCTGATGAAGGAGCAAGGTAAAAACCCACCAGACCAAACAAATGAATAGGAAATAGGCAGTCTATCTGAAAAAGAATTCAGAGTAATGACAGTAAAGATGATCCAAAATCTTGGAAACAGAATGGAGAAAATACAAGAAACGTTTAACAAGGACCTAGAAGCACTAAAGAGCAAACAAACAATGATGAACAACACAATAAACAAAATTAAAAATTCTCTAAGAAGGAATCAATTGCAGAATAACTGAGGCAGAAGAACGGATAAGTGACCTGGAAGATAAAATAGTGGAAATAACTACCACAGAGCAGAATAAAGAAAAAAGAATGAAAAGAATTGAGAACAGTCTCAGAGACCTCCGGGACACATTAAACACACCAACATTCGAATTATAGGTGTCCCAGAAGAAGAAGAGAAGAAGAAAGGGACTGAGAAAATATCTGAAGAGATTATAGTTGAAAACGTCCCTAATATGGGAAAGGAAATAGTCAATCAACTACAGGAAATGCAGAGAGTCCCATACAGGATAAATCCAAGGAGAAACATGCCAAGACACATATTAATCAAACTATCTAAAATTAAATACAAAGAAAAAATATTAAAAGCAGCAAGGGAAAAACAACAAATAACATACAAGGGAATACCCATAAGGTTAACAGCTGATCTTTCAGCAGAAACTCTGCAAACCTGAAGGGAGCAGCAGGACTTATTTAAAGAGATGAAAGGGAAAAACCTACAAGCAAGATTACTCTACCCAGCAAGGATCTCATTCAGATTCGTCGGAGAAATTAAAACCTTTACAAACAAGCAAAAGCTAGGAAAATTCAGCACCACCAAACCAGCTTTACAACAAATGCTAAAGGAATTTCTCTAGGCAGGAAACACAAGAGAAGGAAAAGACCCACAAAAACAAACTGAAAATAATTAAGAAAATGGTAATAGGAGCATACATATTGATAATAACCTTAAATGTAAAAGGATTAAATGCTCCAACCAAAAGACATAGACTGGCTGAATGGATACAAAAACAAGACCCGTATATATGCTGTCTACAAGAGACCCACTTCAGGCCTAGGGACACAAACAGACTGAAAGGGAGAGGATGGAAAAAGATATTCCATGCAAATGTAAATCAAAAGAATGCTGGAGTAGCAATTCTCATATCAGACAAAATAGATTTTAAGTAAAGACTATTACAAGAAACAAAGAAGGACACTACATAATGATCAAGGGATCAATCCAAGAAGAAGATATAACAATTGTAAATATTATGCACCCAACATAGGAGCACCTCAATACAGAAGGCAAATGTTAACAGCCATAAAAGGGGAAATAGACAGTAACACAATCATAGTAGGAGACTTCACTTTCACCAATGGACAGATCATCCAAAATGAAAATAAATAAGGAAACACAAGCTTTAAATGATACATTAAACAAGATGGACTTAATTGATATTTATAGGGCATTCTTTCCAAAAACAACAGAATACACTCTTTTCTCAAGTGCTCATGGAACATTCTCCAGGATAGAGCATATCTTGGGTCACAAATCAAGCCTTGGTAAATTTAAGAAAATTGAAATCATATCAAGTATCTTTTCCGACCACAGTGCTATGAGACTAGATGTCAATTACAGGAAAAAATCGGTAAAAACTACAAATACATGGAGGCTAAACAATACACTACTAAATAACCAAGAGATCACTGAGGAAATCAAAAAATACCTAGGAACAAATGACAATGAAAACACGACAACCCAAAACCTATGGGATATAGCAAAAGCAGTTCTAAGAGGGAAGTTTATAGCAATACAATCCTACTTCAAGAAACAAGAAACATCTCAAATAAACAACCTAACCTTACACCTAAAGCAATTAGAGAAAGAACAATAAAAAAAACCCAAACTTAGCAGAAGGAAAGAAATGATAAAGATCAGATCAGAAATAAATGAAAAAGAAATGAAGGAAACAATAGCAAAGATCAATAAAACTAAAAGCTGGTTCTTTGAGAAGATAAACAAAATTGATAAACCATTAGCCAGACTCATCAAGAAAAAAAGGGAGAAGACTCAAATCAATACAATTAGAAATGAAAAAGGAGAAGTAACTGACACTGCAGAAATACAAAGGATCATGAGAGATTACTACAAGGAACTATATGCCAATAAAATGGACAACCTGGAAGAAATGGACAAATTCTTAGAAATGTACAACCTTCCGACACTGAACCAGGAAGAAATAGAAAATATGAACAGACCAATCACAAGCACTGAAATTGCGAATGTCATTAAAAATCTTCCAACAAACAAAAGCCCAGGACCAGATCGCTTCACAGGAGCATTCTATCAAACATTTAGAGAAGAGCTAACACCTATCCTTCTCAAACACTTCCAAAATATAGCAGAGGGAGGAACACCCACAAACTCATTCTACGAGGCCACCATCACCCTGATACCAAAACCAGACAAAGATGTCACAAAGAAAGAAAACTACAGGCCAATATCACTGATGAACATAGATGCAACACTCCTCAACAAAATACTAGCAAACAGAATCCAGCAGCACATTAAAAGGATCACACACCATGATCAAGTGGGGTTTATACCAGGAATGCAAGGATTCTTCAATATATGCATATAAATCAATGTGATACACCATATTAACAAACTGAAGGAGAAAAACCATATGATCATCTCAATAGATGCAGAGAAAGCTTCTGACTAAATTCAACACCCATTTACGATAAAAACCCTCCAGAAAGTAGGCATAGAAGGAAATTACCTCAACAAAATAAAGGCCATATATGACAAACCCACAGCCAACATCGTTCTCAATGGTGAAAAACTGAAAACATTTCCTCTAAGATCAGGAACAAGACAAGGTTGTCTACTCTCACCACTAGTATTCAACATAGTTTTGGAAGTTTTAGCCACAGCAATCAGAGAAGAAAAGGAAATAAAAGGAATCCAAATTGGAAAAGAGGAAGTAAAACTGTCACTGTTTGCAGATGACATGATACTGTACATAGAGAATCCTAAAGATGCTACCAGAAAACTACTAGAGCTAATCCATGAATTTGGTAAAGTAGCAGGATACAAAATTAATACACAGAAATCTCTTACATTCCTATACACTAATGATGAAAAATCTGAAAGGGAAGTTAAAGAAACACTCCCATTTACCATTGCAACAAAAAGAATAAAATACCTAGGAATAAACCTACCTAAGGAGACAAAAGACCTGTATGCAGAAAACTACAAGACACGGATGAAAGAAATTAAAGATGATGCAAACAGATGGAGAGACATACCATGTTCTTAGACTGGAAGAATCAACATTGTGAAAATGACTATACTACCCAAAGCAATCTACAGATTCCATGCAATCCCTATCAATCTAACAATGGCATTTTTCACAGAACTAGAACAAAAAATTTCACAATTTGTATGGAAACACAAAAGACCCCGAATAGCCAAAGCAATCTTGAGAAAGAAAAACGGTGCTGGAGGAATCAGGCTCCCAAACTTCAGACTATACTACAAAGCTACAGTAATCAAGACAGTATGGTACTGGCACAAAAACAGAAAGATAGATCAATGGAACAGGATAGAAAGCCCAAAGATAAACCCACGCACATAAGGTCACCTTATTTTTGATAAAGGAGGTGATAATATACAGTGGAGAAAGGACAGCCTCTTCAATAAGTGGTGCTGGGAAAACTGGACAGCTACATGGAAAAGAATGAAATTAGAACACTCCCTAACACCATGCACAAAAATAAACTCAAAATGGATTAAAGACCTAAATGTAAGGCCAGACACTATAAAACTCTTAGAGGCAAACATAGGCAGAACACTCTATGACATAAATCATAGCAAGATCCTTTTTGACCCACCTCCCAGAGAAATGGAAATAAAAACAAAAACAAACTAATGGGACCTAATGAAACTTAAAAGCTTTTGCACAGCAAAGGAAACGATAAAGAAGATGAGAAGACAACGCTCAGAATGGGAGAAAATATTTGCAAGTGAAGCAACTGACAAAGGATTAATCTCCAAAATTTACAAGTAGCTCAATATCAAAAAAACAAACAACCCAATCCAAAAATGGGCAGAATACCTAAACAGACATTTCTCCACAGAAGATATACAGATTGCCAACAAACACATGAAAGGATGTTCTACATCACTAATCATTAGAGAAGTGCAAATCAAAACTACAATGAGGTATCACCTCACACCAGTCAGAATGGCCATCATCAAAAAATCTACAAACAATAAATGCTGGAGAGGGTGTGGAGAAAAGGGAACCCTCCTACACTATTGGTGGGAATGTAAATTGGTACAGCCACTATGGAGAACAGTATGGAAGTTCCTTAAAAAACTAAAAATAGAACTACCATATGACCCAGCAATCCCACTACTGGGCATATACCCTGAGAAAACCATAATTCAAAAAGAGTCATGTACCACAATGTTCATTGCAGCTCTATTTACAATAGCGAGGACATGGAAGCAACCTAAGTGTCCATCGACAAATGAATGGATAAAGAAGATGTGGCACATATATACAATGGAATAATACTCAGCCATAAAAAGAAACAAAATTGAGTTATTTTTAGTGAGGTGGGTGGACCTAGAGTCTGTCATACAGAGTGAAGTAAGTCAGAAAGAGAAAAACAAATACCATATGCTAACACATATATATGGAATATATTTTTAAAAAGTGGTTCTGAAGAACCCATGGGCAGGACAGGAATAAAGACACAGACATAGAGAATGGACTTGAGGACACGGGGAGGGGGAAGGGTAAGCTTAGATGAAGTGAGAGGGTGGTATGGACATATACACACTACCAAATGTAAAACAGATAGCTAGTGGGAAGCAGCTGCATCGCACAGGGCGATCAGCTCGGTGCTTTGTGACCACCTAGAAGGGTGGGATAAGGGAGAGTGGGAGGGAGACACAAGAGGCAGGAGATACGGGGATGCATGTATACGTATAGCTGATTCACTTTGTTATAAAGCAGAGACTAACACACCATTGTAAAGCAATTATACTCCAGTGAAGATGTTAAAAAAATAAAATAAAGACTCCCCTGCTCCTTAAACAAAACAAACTTTCCATTATCCTCCACTGACTGCATTTAGTTTGAAATATTTAATAAATCTCCCACAAACAATACTTCCTAGGATGTTTGCTGCAACTAACTGGCAAAAGAGCAGAGCAAAAAGGAAAAAAGATGGACCAGGAGTCCCCAGTGGAAACCAGCAAGTCAGTTTCCTTTGTATCTTACATTCCTGGAAAGGCTCATGCAAACGCATAAAGGTCCAGGCTCCTCTCCACATGGCTGTTAAGCAGGGATCATTTTGCCTGGTATTCATTTGTCTGCTGTCTGTATCCCTCCCCAGACAGCAGAGCTCCCTGTGGGCAAGGACCAAGGCTAACTCATCTCTGGTTCCTTGCTCCCTAGATCAGGGACCAAAAGAAAAAGGAAGAAGGAAAGGGGAACAGAGGGAGAAGAGGGGAGGTGAGAGAAATAAGGGTGGGTCCCTGCACAGCCAGCCAGATGCTGGAAGTCCCTAGATGGGGTTTCCTGCTCCAGTTTGACCTGCCTAGTTCTGTCAAGAGGCAGGGGGGATTGGACCTGAAGACCTTCATGAGCCCCCCAGCATTTTAGTTAAAGAAAGGATGGTCTTCGATAGCTCTATCCAAAGCAGGAATATTTTTGCAGGATAAGTGAATGGTTTGGTTGCATCATTCTCTCCTCCTCCTGTAACCTCACTCCTCTAACTATGTAGAGCCCCTGTGAAGACCGCTGGAGCTCCTGAGATGCAGAGAAGATGGGCACCAGAATTAGCCAGGAATTCTGAAACTCTATGAACTCTTTGGGTGGCCCCCTCCCTATTGTAAGCCTTCTGCTTTATTTTCTTTTTCCTCAATTCAATTGTAAACATTTACTTAGTGCATATTCTTGATTGAGTATATATGTTTGCATTTGAAACCCTCAGCATCATCTCAGGCAATGTGTCTCCAAACCTTAAGTATTAATAGCAGGGCACCCTTTCTGAAATTTCCATCTCACCATTGTGTAATGGTTTCATTTCTTTCTCAAGGCCAACCTCAGAATTTTCAAGGCTTTGTGACAGCAACTGAGTGTGTGAGAAGCAGTTCCTTCCAAGCGCCAAGAGAGGCATCTGCTATGAGACCCCCTCCCACTAGGCAGTTGAGAAGGCTTTCCCCCAATCCTCGAATGTATTCAGCCTTCTGTGTGGCCAGGGACTAGAGCTGCCTCAGAAATCATGTCTCAGTGTGGAGTCTTCCATATAAAGACCAGCGAGACCCTCAGTTATTAATTTAACCAAAGCGATTGTGAAAGCCAGCCATGGCCTTGGCAGGACTAGACCCGCCAAGGAGGGTAATTTGGTTGAAAGTCACATTGTGAATTCCTGCATCTTTTTTTTTCACCTATAAAAGATTTCATTAAGTAGATGTGCTGGGCTCTTTCTTTATAGTAGTTTGGTTTGTTGTTTGATAGAACATGAGTTAAAATATAAAAGACATTTAGAACATCCCGTGTTCTCAAAGAACTAGATGTAAGTTCCGCTAGGACGAACACTGTGGACACCACCCACCTCTACCTCCTGGGCAGGGCGTGGGGGGGTGGGATGGGTGTCTGGTGCACTAATTCAAGTTCATAGTTCATGGCACATGGTAACCAAATGAGTCATTCGAATAGCAAAGAAGTCAAGTAGTAGAGACCTGGAAGAAGCCTCAGGAAAAAGTCATTACTACAGTGCTTTACAAACTTATCTGGTAACTAGAGTTACCTGGCCATTTGTTAAAAATATAGCCTATCCAGTACCACTCCTGACTTTCTCATCACCAGATCTATAAGGGAGGGGATCAGAATCTCTATTTTCAACAAGTTACTCTGGTGATTCTTTTATTTTCAAGAATGCAGTGGTTCTTAGTATAGTCACAAAGTTGTGCAACCATCACCAGCAACCAATTCCAGAACCTTTTCAATTTCCCCCAAAGGAAACCTCGTACTCAATTAAGCAGTTGCTCCCCATTCCCCTTCCTCCGGTTCTGTCTCTATGAATTTGCCTCTCCTGGACATTTCATGTAAATGGAATCATATAATGTGTGTCCTCTTGCACCTGTCTTCTTTCAATTTGCATGAGGTATTCAAACTTCATCCATGTTGTCACATGTATCAGTACTCCATTTCTCTTTTTGGCTGAATAATATTCCGTTGTGTGGACATACTGTGTTTTGTTTATCCATTTGTCAGTTGATGGATATTTGGGTTGGTTCCATTTTTGGACTATTATGAATAATGCAGCTATGAGCATTCGTTGTGTGGGCCTGTTTTCAATTCTCTCGCAGTGTGTAGCGATGGCTGGCAAAGATCAGTGTCCTGGAGTTGGAGAAACAGAGACAGGATTTGGGGAAGGGCCATGACCAAGCCCACACATGGAGTCAGTGGCAGAGCTGGATCCACAGCCCAGAGCTCGTGACTTCCCAGCCAGGACATGGTCCCTTCCCCACAGCGGCCATCTCAGTCAGAAATCTGTGTGAACATTTAAAAAATATTTCTTCCCAGGGGTTTGAAGGAGTACAGAGGGTGAGCTGCCATATCTGAACAATCCATAATTGGTGAGGACTTGTCAGCCACTGGGTTGAGTAACTGCTTCTACCAAACAGTTACAACCCATTGGAAAAAAAATAGATAGCTTCTTGGGGACCCTCACTCATTTAGCATGGGTTGAAGAGTGGATATTATAACCATTGACTCATCTACCTGGAGGAAGTTAAAGTCACTTCCATCTCTCTTTCGGATACCCTGGAGTGGCACTGAGTGCCCTTTTTCTTGGAAACACTCTCCATCTGGCCTACTGCTATCGTTGTTGAACTTGAACATTTGAAGGAGAAACAGTCGGCGAACAGGCACCAATTTTCAGTGCAGCATGACTTGTTGGGGCAAATGTCCATTGGGGACTTATTTTCTAGGCACCAAATACTGACTGAAGGTATAGTTAACTATGTATGAAAATTGAGCTCCCTCAGTTAATTGAGGGCACTAAATAACGGCTGCTCCAAAGAGCAGAAAAGACTTTATGAAAATTGAACCCGTTAAAGGGAATTCTCCCAGGTTAGGAGCAATAAACTACAGCAGCCTGCAGTAATGATGACCTTTAGCAAGAACAGCTAAATTCCCTGTCGGGGAACAGGTATCAGAGGGCTACATTTGAGGTTGTGCAAAAAGAGCTGGCAAAAGGCCAATCCAGTTAGGCTAGACCAACTATTAGTCCTAAAATAAAATTGGACTGAGTTTGGTTGCTTAATCAGCATTCACAATATTAACTATGTTCCTCTTTCATTTTTTTTTTTAAGATATCTGACAATAGGGCTTCCCTGGTGGCATAGTGGTTGGGAGTCCGCCTGCCGATGCAGGGGACGCGGGTTCGTGCCCCGGTCCGGGAGGATCCCGCATGCCGCGGAGTGGCTGGGCCTGTGTGCCACGGCCGCTGGGCCTGCGTGTCCGGAGCCTGTGCTCTGCAGTGGGAGAGGCCACAACGGTGAGAGGCCCACGTACCGCAAAAAAAAAAAAAAAAAAAAAAAAGATATCTGACAATAAATATATTTTCTGTGCTGGTCAGCAGCTTCTCCTTCTGAAACCAATTAATCTGTAGATTAAGCAACATCTAGTAGAGAATAAGTACTCAACATATGCTTTGAATGAATGAACTGATGATGAGGTTTACTGGGGAAATAGACCCTGTCCTTGAAAGCTTGCAATGAGATAAATGAAATTCTAGAAAGTTTACAAAGTGACAGTAATTGAGGTCATAGTAATGGGAACCCTCCACCACCACCCTGAAAAAAGAATACAATTAGAAGTTCCAAGGATACACATGAAAACATCAGAATGCGGTCAGGGTCAGAAAGGCTTCTTAGAACACATTGGCCTTGAGCTAGACTTAAGAGAAGTAACGGTAAGTCAGAATCTTATATAAATGAACATAAAAAGGTATTCATACATTACCCAGTTAGTAATAAGGAATAAAGGGACCATGCCCAGGAGGTCAGAAAAATTCAGGTGCCCTTTTTAAAAAAATAAATTTATTTATTTGTTTGTTTGTTTTTGGCTGTGTTGGGTCTTTGCTGCTGTGCATGGGTTTTCTCTAGTTGCAGCGAGCGGGGGCTACTCTTCGTTGCGGTGTGTGGGCGTCTCATTGCGGTGGCTTCTCTTGTTGTGGAGCACGGGCTGTAGAGAGCACAGGCTTCTACTTGCAGCATGCGGGCTCAGTAGTTGTGGCTTGCAGGCTCTAGAGCGCAGGCTCAGTAGTTGTGGCGCACGGGCTTAGTTGCTCCGCAGCATGTGGGATCTTCCTGGACCAGGGCTTGAACCCGTGTCCCCTGCATTGGCAGGTGGATTCTCAACCACTGCGCCACTAGGGAAGTCCCCTGGTGCCCTCTTTAATCCCATCATCCTCTGCTGTCAGGAACTGCCTGGCTCCCTGCCCTCAGTTTGTAAACTTACCCACAGCCAAGCCAGTTTCCACTTGGGTGCTCCAACCTGCCGACACTTGTTGCCTACTACTGGCCTTAGACAGGATGCACAGCCTCTGTCTCACAACGATACTAACTCAAGTGTTGCTGCTGGCTCTGGGCCTGCTGCTCAGACCCCATGCTTCTGTGCTTAGGATTCATATCCTAGGTGTGTGAATTGGTGATTTCTGTTGATGAGTTCATCTGGGCCTGTGGATCAGCTTCCCACCATCTGCTCTGATCACCAGAAGTATCCAGCTCCATGTTCTCCAGGACTGTTTCCCCATTGGGGTGATTACTTGGGCCTCTGGAACTCACACGTTTTCCCCTGCATTTGTCTGTTCCCTGGGAAAGTTGCCACTTCATGGTGCTGAGATTCTGTCTGCATTCCAGCCCTGGGCTTCTAGACTTGACCTCCCCACCTGGACCAATAGTAACTGGCAAGACAAATCCTATACACATTCACCTCCTAGCTCCAGCTCTTTATTGCCTGGTCCTTAACACTTAGTGAACTCGGCTGGTCTCCTATCTGCTCACTTTGTGCCCTCCATCACCAACCCTGTCACTTCAGCTCTCCGAATTCCTTCATCACTTATAAGTATGATCACCTACTCACACTTCTGGAGATTCATTTATTGACTAAATATTCATTAAGCACTTACTATGTGCCAGGCACTAGGATATGGGGACAAACACAGAATATCTTGTCTGAGGCAAACGTAGATGTTAAATCATCACTCAAATCACTTTATAGGTTCTCGCATCAGCATCTCCATCCGAGGCAGTTACATAAGCTACAAGACACTGGCTTCTCACTTTGGAGCCCCCTGGGCTCACTGAGATCACAGCTGAGCAACCTGTGCAGCCAACGCCCCGCCCTCAAAAAGGCAAGACAAAGGAAATCCTTCTCATTTTAAAGCTTCTGCCAGGTGTTTGTGTAGCTAAGTGGCCACCATTAAGAGGTAAGTAGCCCGGTAATGGCTTCCATTTCTTATGCACCTACAGCCCCGCCCCCCGCCCCATGCAAAGTCCTGAAAGCACTAAAAGGGGGACTGACCCAGCTCTGCATAATAGAGTAAATGCTACCTCCACAGCCACCCTGGGTCAGCTGGGCTGATCACTGTGGAGTCAGGAAACGTTTCTCTTCCTTTAATAGGGATTTAGACAACCCTGTCTGGAGAATCTGTATGTGTCCTTTGGGGATGTGCATATGTCTGTAAGGAGGCTTGTGTCTCTTTCCAATAAGTACCCACTGGATCACCTGGAAGGTGGAGGCATGTGCCTGAGCCCTTCACTCCAGCGGGGAGCTGTCAAAGGGCCTAGGAGGGGAGAGCTGAAGCCTGTCTGGAGGTCCTGCTGAAGCCCCCAACCTACGCCCCACGATTTATTCTCAACTAGACCCGAGTTTGGGAATGTGAGCTGTGGGCAAACACTGTAGCCCCCTGGGTAGGGGTGACCCTCTCTCAAGCTGTGTGGTGACCCACAGAGGATGTCTGAAGGTCGGGGTGCTCTCTGTGGAGATGGGGGCTGTTCAGGGCTCCAGCCTGAGGACAATAAAACATTCCTAAGTACTGGAGCGAACCCATAAGTGGATTTCCTGTGAGAGCCTGTGTGTGTGTGTGTCCTGTTGAAATAAAATTTATTTTTTATAGCAAGACAAGAGAAATTTAAACATAAAATTTTGCCCTGCCCATGTGGGCCTCCTGTCTCCCCTTTAGTGTGTACTGTGGATTAACCAGATCTCCTTAGGAGACACCATTACTTCTTCGTCTTTTAAAGAGTCAGGATGACCCACAACTTGATAACTTTCCTTCTCAATCTTCAAAGGGATCATGATGACCCACTACTCACTTTGTACGTGTAGATCTGGATTGTGTCAACTGTCAACAATATCATTTGACATATAACCCTTTGTCTCAAAAACTTATATAACTGTGCTTTGACCTCTAACAGGTAGAACAGTCCTCAGAGCTTTCTGAAAGGCTGTCTTCCAGGTTATAATCCTCAGGCTGGCTCAAATAAAATTTTCTATTTCTTTCTTAAATCGATTATTGATTTTTTGGTTGACATATGCGTGGTGTAGTTGACAGGATATCAGAGACCCCCGCCAGAGGACACCTGGAGTCCACCCCGAGCCGGTGCTCAGTAAAAGCATGGGCCCATTGAACCCCACCAGCTTCTTGGCTCTCCTCAGGTGTTCTGGTAAGTTCTCCTAATACCCAGATCTCATTGTTTTTAAGTGATGATCCTTCAAATTTTATCTGAGCTGTTTTTACTTAAGACTTGGTGTCTTAAGGGGCACCAGTGCATTTCCTAGGCAAGGACCTAAGGGGATCTGGACAGGAGGCCCGGGGAAACATACGTGGCTGGGTTTTTGTTAAATTTGGCTCAGACTGAAAAAAACAACTTGATATATGGTCTGAACAAAACTTTTGCTAGTGAAATGAGAGACAGAATTATTCAGCTGCGATGAACAAGGGCCATTGCTTCTTCTGGCCACAAGCTTGTTCTCAGGTGACTGAGAACCTAGCAGAAGTGTCTGAGGATCAATCCATGTGACGTGTAGTGGTCCTACAGGGGAACCCCACTACAACCATTAAGTAAATACTGTCCTTCCGGGGACACATGATATAAAGACTGATCATCTTGTGCTCTGCGCACCCACCATGGTTTTAGACTGTTGGAGGGAGAAACTGAGACAAGTAAAAGAGTCAACATGACCCAAGGGTAACTCCCTGGGGAGCTAGGCTCAGAAGCAGCACACATCAGATCCACCACGCTGTCCTCTGAAAGTTGTTCAAATATCTCATATCTGAAGTAGACTACCAAATTGATAATGGGAAACTGTGCCTCAAAGGCCAAACAGCTCCAGGGCAGCCAGCCACCTGTGCTTATACCAGCTGGGTTTATGTGTGCCTGCAAGTGCTTACTTAATCGGGTATTAAAGAAAATTCTGCCCTGAAACGGCGAAGATGGGGCTCTTTTCTGGCATTCTAAAACTGACTTTTGTGCACACAGTTAGAGAAAGCCGGCAGAAGGTAAGTTCTCACCCTGTCAGTCTGTCTCCTGGAACCCTGCCTGCAGTGTCTACTGGAAACCAGAGTGGTAAGAGTTTTCCTCTTTTCTAAAATTAGATTAGCAGGAGAAAATATTTGTAGGGCTAGCTCCTTGGATCCTGTGAACTGGAAAGACTTCTAAATTGTGAAAATTTTAGAGAATTCACATTTTAAACTATTGTACCTATTTTAATTGGTATGTAGAAGTTCCAAAAGTCTTCAAGTCCTCTTTGAAAGATTTGTTGTAGAAGACTAATGAAAGATTAATGATATAAAAGGTACCTAGGGACTTCCCTGGTGGCCCAGTAGATAAGACTCTGCGCTCCAAATGCAGGGGGGCCGGGTTCAATCCCTGCTCAAGGAACTAAATCCCATATGCATGCCACAATTGAGTCCGCATGCCACAACAAAGATCCCGTGTGCCGCAACTAAGACCCAGGGCAGCCAAAATAAATAAATATTAAAAGGTACCTAAAACAAATGAACAAAAATGCCTTTAAGACTGAAATAACTACTGCTTCCCTCTGTCCTCCTTTATTTGCATACTCATTCTAATAATCCTCTGTCTGAATTGCTTTTCCACTCTGAAGAGACTATTAATGCTTACCTTTAGAAATGGGACCACCTGAGGATCTAGGTGATCCTCTTCAGGTCAAGGTCAAACTGAGGGCCATAGTTAAAGAATTTCTTAAACCCAGGGAGGATCCTCAAAGGTTTCTGTAAATGGATTATCAAGATGGGAGGCCACCAGTCTGACTAAACTGACCACAGCTGATATTCAGAGCCTGATAGGACTTTTGAGGAGGCCTTCTCCCCTAAGCTAAATGAGAGAAAGAAAAACATTCCAACATAGGTGAATGGGTATGTCAGTCCTTTGTATCATTTACGTAGTCACCCAATTTTTTTAGGAATTAAAACGGCTGTCCTTGTTTTACAACTCTAGTCTTACAAGACTGTAGGTGTGGCTCCAGAAACAATCCAAAACCCGCCAATCCTTTTACCACTCCCTAAACCTCCCCTATTTACATTAAGAGGCTTGCAAGTAGAAAAATTCTGGTCTTAAGGGAACAAAAGTGCTCCTAGGAGGAAATTGCATTTCTCCTCCTAAGCCTTTAAGATGCAAATGTTATACGTGGTCTTCTCCAGGAACTCTTATCTAGGCCATCTTTTTTTTTTCTTTTCAGTTGAAGTATAGTTAATTTACAATGTTGTATTAGTTTCAAGTGTACGACAAAGTGATTCAGTTTTATATATATATATATATATATATATATATATATATATATATTCTTTTTCAGATTTTTTTCCGTTATATGTTATTATAAGATATTGCATATAGTTCCCTGTGCTATACAGTAGCTTCTTGTTTGTCTATTTTATATACAGTAGTGTGTATCCCTTAATCACATACTCCTAATTTATCCCTCCCTCTCCTCACTTTCCCCTTTGGTAACCATAAGTTTGTTTTCTACGTCTGTGAGTCTACTTCTGTTTTGTAAATAAGTTCATTTGTATCATTTTTTTAGATTCCACATATAAGTGATATCATATGACATTTGTCTTTCTCTGCAAAACTCATTTTTCAAAATAGCTTCCTTAGTTCCCTCCTTTAACTTGTAAGACCATTTCTCTTAAAATTAGCTGTTGGCTCTTTTCTGGCTGTATGCAAAGTGCCATCTTTTTAAAATGCAAATTTCAGGAAGGTTTTACCCCCTCCAAAGAAAACAAGGGGGATAGGTGATTTGGAATTTGACTTGTCAAGGACAAATATGAATCTTAAGTGTCTTCTCTAAATATTAATAAAAAGGGTTTAGCCATCTAAACAGGTGACCTTGATTTGTTCCATCTGCCAGAAACCCAATTCGAGGGGACTTTCCTGGTGGTCCAGTGGCTAAGACTGTGCTCCCAATGCAGGGGGCCCAGGTTCAATCCCTGTTTGGGGAACTAGATCCTACGTGCCACAACTAAGAGTTCACATTCCACAACTAAAAGACCCTTCACAACCGCACCGAAGATCCCACATGCCGCAACTAAGACCCGGCACAGCCAAATAAATAAATTAAATAAATAAATATTGAGGAAAAAAAGAAACCCAGTTTGAAACCAACCTCTTCTGTAACTGGTGGATTTTGTATTATTGTACCTGATTCATGGCTGAAATTTCAGAATGGGAACAATGGGTTCTCTGTGGCTGTTTGTGTTTTGTATGTATCTCTATATGTGTGTTATAGATGTGTGGTATTGCCAAAATTAATTTGTAAAAGACCTCTATTTAATTGGTTAAAAGAAAATTAAGCACTTATAAATACTCAGAAAAAGAAATGAACCCAAATGAATTTCAGGATCATGTGATATAGGATTAACTTTTAATGAATGAAAACAAGTTTAAGTTTGTTGGTTTAATTAATACAGACATGTCTTTCAAGTCATCAACATTAAGTATACTTTTACTGTACCCAGGGTTACTAGAGTCAGATAAGATCTTATTACTCCTGTTATAAAATTTGTCAGCAAGAAAATAACTTGAAATGATAAAACTTTCAAGTAAATTAAATGTAAATGAGATAAAAGTTTTTAGGTGAACTCTTTAGGAATAATTATGTTTCAGGACTGTCTACTTCAAGTAGTTTCTCCAGATTTTTGGTCACTTGAAATTATTAAATTAAGTTAAATGGTGGGAATTCATTGAATATCAGATCATTTCCAAATAAGATACTGGAACATCAATTGCTTAACAAGTCTAAGTTTATCTACTTTTGTCTTTTTTTTAAAAAGATTATTTATTTATTTATTTATATATTTATGGCTGCGTCGGGTCTTCGTTGCAGCACACAGGATCTTCGTTGAGGCGTGCAGGATCTTCATTGTGGCGTGCAGGCTTCTCTCTAGTGGTGTGCAGGTTTTCTCTTCTCTAGTTGTGGCGCACAAGCTCCAGGGAACATAGGCTCTGTAGTTCTGGCACACATGTTCCAGAGCACGTGGGCTCTGTAGTTTGTGGTACGCGGGTTCTGGTTGAGGCACGTGAGCTCTGGTTGGGGCGCGTGAGCTCAGTAGTTGTGGCACACAGGCTTAGTTGCCCCACAGCATGTGGGATCTTAGTTCCCTGACCAGGAATCGAACCCGTGTCCCCTGCATTGTAAGGCAGATTCTTTACCACTGGACCACCAGGGAAGTCCTACCTACTTTTGTCTTATTAGAGAAAAACTAAAGATATTTGGGTTCATTGGCCATGTCTTATACCCCCTTGAGTAAACAAATTAGATTATAGAATGTTCATAAGTTTGCCAATCAGGAAATGCTGGTATGACAAGCAGTTCATAATTACTTGCTTCTTAGTTTTTGCTACAAACTAAGGGTTTTTTAAGGTTAAGAATTCTAGTTAAAATATATAATTAAAACTACTAAAAAGCAATAAGGAAAACATCGTTGTTTGCAAGGAGAAAAGAAGGTAAATACAATGAATGGAAATGTATTTTGCTACGGGAAAAGAAAGTAATTTTGTCCTAAAGCTGGTTATTTCTAAATAGGAAAGAAGATAAGGAACAAATTAATATGGATATATAAAGTTGTAAAAGGTTTGTGAGAAAAAAAAAGAATCTTTAGAAAGGAATTCTATGTGTGGTCAGGACTAAGATTAGAATAAATTTAATTGAGTAAATGAATCTTATTAAAGGCATAGTGGTACAAAACCTGAATTTGGTTTTATCTCTGTTAAGGGGACAAAGTTTTCTTAGAATATTAATCTGCTTTTGATAATAGACTGTAAAGTTTCTTTACCTTTTAAGTAGTCTGTTATAACTTTCTGAATTTGCTTTTGAAATCTTTTATTGTCACTTTGGTTAAGTGAATAAATATTGTTCCACAGTGACCTATGGTCCTATTTGAACAAGTGTTTTGAAATCTTTGTGATATTTTTTCACAAACTTCCCAAAGATAAATTCTAGTTGAAGTTCATTTGAACTCTAGCTAACTTTGAGGCTTTCCAAAAGGCCCCTGGAACACCTCAAGAGAATTATTTTCTCTCCTTATCAAAGAGATATATCAAACTAATTAGGTTTATTTGGTGTGTTAAAATACATGGGAAGCATTGTCAAATGAGTGGTAATAAACCTTAGGTAATATTGTATGGGTAAATGTCATTAATATAAACGTTCTAGAAATTATAAAAAATTCTAAAAGTTGAATATGTCCTGGTAAAATGTTATCAGTCATAATGCTAGTTCTTATCTTAAAATGTTGTATGCCACCACAATAACCAAGTTTTTTTGTCAACTGCATTGTAATCAGATCGTTAACCTTGCCTTTTTAAGTCTTTTGTCATTTATAGACAGTTATTGTATTATGATGCTTTTGCAAAAACTGCCTCATCTTCAAGAAGATTCACAGAAAAGACTTTTTGATAAGTACAAGTTTCTGATAACTTTCAAATCATACTGCTGAACTGGGTAAGAAATTAAAGAATTCTAATGGAAAACATGATGGCTTCATGAAACTGTTAACAGAAGATTCAGATCAAGGTTTTAGTCACATAGGACTGAGTGAACTGATGAATATGGTTATATATATATTTTTGTCTGAAATATTACTGGTATTTAATCTGTGTTTTCCAGATATAAGGAAACCCTTTCCCTCAAGTGCATTATGACTTAACAGCAATTTGGTAAACTATACATTTGTAAGTAGAATTGAAACATTTCTCTTTTCTCTCTACCTGATCCCTCCAGAAATTGGAAACTCTTAGGTTCCCAGCAGCCTTATCAGGTAAATAAGAAAGGCTGCCTCCTGGCAGGTACAGGAATCTGGAGATATTTGGAGGACCACAAGAAGAAAGGAATCCACTAAAATCTATACATATCACAGGCAGAATCTGATGGCAAACCCTTGGTGTGGCTTTCCAGGCTTTAAGAGGCCTTTCAAAAGTTTAATTTGATATTCTTCATAAAAGTTCCAGTACAGCCAACTTAAAAGAGTCTGTACTATCAATTACATTTATGTAAATAATCAGGCCAAGTTTATTGAAACTAGACTTATTTTGCAAATAAATTATTCATAATTTGATGATATTTCACAGACATTAAGGTAATTTTAGAGAGAAAAAATTATACTTCAGTGGACATTAAGTTCTGATGTTGTTGTCTTTGAGGTTTTTTGTATTTACTGCCTAAGAGTCACTTCTCAGATGGTTCCATGTTGCTATGTTACATTATTCTAAAGTTTGTTTCTGAAGCTTATCACAATAATCTGACCTTGGATGAAGATCAGATGCCCCATGACCTGCAACGAGGATATTACGCATATTGGAAAAGACATCAGGTGAAGAACTCTTTATAGCTCCTCATATCAGGTGTCCTCTCCTGAATGGAATACAACTCCTATTTCTGACACCCAACTTCAAGTACCAGACCAGCACTACCAGACCAGGACAAGAAGAAGACAGGTGATCTAAGATGCTGGACCAGGCCTGTATACCAATTTGACAATTGCTCATGCATTTGCTTATGAACCAAATGTATTTCTTCCTTGGGTTCATTCATTTACAAGTTTCAAAAATCAATCCAGGGCTTCCCTGGTGGCACAGTGGTTAAGAATCTGCCTGCCAATGCAGGGGACATGGGTTCGAGCTCTGGTCCAGGAAGATCCCACATGCCATGGAGCAACTAAGCCCGTGTGCCACGGCTACTGAGCCTGCACTTTAGAGCCCGTGAGCCACAACTACTGAAGCCCGTGTGCCTAAAGACCATGCTCCGCAACAAAAGAAGCCACCACAGTGAGAGGCCCGCGCACCACAACAAAGAGTAGCCCCCGCTCGCCACAACTGGAGAAAAGCCCCTGCGCAGCAATGAAGACCCAATGCAGCCAAAAATAAATAAATTAAATAAATAAATTTTAAAAAAATCAATCCAATTGCTGGGTTTTTGGCCAATTACCTATGTCCAGTACTCCTAGGTTACCTTGGTGGATTTCTCCTCTCTAAGGCTCTAATTCAACGGCCCTTAGAAATTTTAATTTAGAAGACTGTGCAAGCTACCCTTACTGCCAATATCAGTAAGTGGGACCCTCTTACCTAGCCAATTAATGACACCTTTTCTAAACCCAGCCATAAATACTTCTCTTCACTAGATGTTAAATACTGTTTAGTTCCTGACAGGACCCAAGGGATTAATGGAACAAGTTTACAGCCTTGGCTTTACCCAGGTTGGTTAGGAAGATGCACAGGTGGTTTCCCTTGGGCTCAAGGTCACCTATGGTAGCCTGTCAATCTGCCTTTAATGCAAGCATGCTGGGTTTTGAACAGTTTTCCAATGGTATGACCATTTGGCTATGATATTTGCTCCTTCACTTGGAATAGAAGATATCATTAATCACATAGAGGCTTTAACAAAGTTTACTCAGCGAGCTTTGAATGATAGTAGTTAAGCCAATAGCTCGCCCAACTTGGAAGTCTCCATGATGAGAAAAGTAGTCCTACAAAATTTCATGGCCCTTGATATTCTGACTGCTTCCCAAGGGGGAATTTGTTCTATAATACATACTGAATGTTGAGACTTTATACCTGATATGTATATTTTGCTGTAACTCATTTGATGACACATACGAAGAATCAAATTTCTGCTCTGAATGATCCTCCTCCCAGTTTAGGGGAAATACTAGGAAAATGGCTTGGTTTAGGAGGATCTTGGCTTAAACCTTTACTAATGACATTGTTATTCCTATTGGAAATTTTGATTACAGTTTGTGTAACTTATAAAGTGATAGTTTCTTGCCTTTCATGCTGTGTGTCACCTACTCCTAGTAAGATAATGATGTCTAAACAACTTGAAACTATTGATCACATCTATAGTTCTCTATAAATTAATGCACATGCACAATGCACATGCAAGGTAAAATTGGCATAAGTCCTACTGGACAATTTGGAATTGACTGTTAGTCCTTTCCAGACATCTCACTAGTACAACTCCCTGAAAAGAAAGAAAGAACCAGGCTATTAAGACCGAACATCAAGGGCCACAATTGACCTAGGGCAGGTAAGCAACCACCCTGGCATCAAGGGACCAAATATTTCATCACTTAATGCTTTCTATAGAAAGATTAATGATCAAAAGGGGGAAATTAATAAAATAAAATTCATTTTTTATGGCAAGAAAAGAAAAATTAAAACAAAAATTTTCTCGCTTTGACTGTGGAAACAGTCCTATGGGAATTGCAGGCTGTGGAAGAAGGTGGGAATGGGAGCAGCAAGAAGGCACGAGTAAGACAAAGAAGCAGCGGCCTCAGGAATAGACTTCGACCCACTCCTTCCTTCCCAAATATTCCCACCCAAGACGCTCTCTTCAAGAGAACTATATGCATGTGTTACTGAATATAGTGCAATCTCTGTGAGGTGCTGTGTTTGGCAGTGTGTGATACAGGCACTACTGTCTTTAATGACATATACTGAAATGGTGTTTAACACAGCCAGGTGTATGAATGAATCCCTACAGCTGTACATGTGTGAAACTCTGTTTAGCAACACCACACTACAGTATACTTCTTTAGGGACACAAAATGAAACTGTTTTTCACAGAGCTAGGTACCTGAATGATTCACTGTGGTAATATGTCTGTGACACCCTGTGTTTAATAGGGTATTACTTTTTTTACATGCACTATTTTATTTAAAGATGAGAGTGTTGAAAGTCTGTTAACAGAGCTGGGTGCACTTATTAGTGAGTATGATGATATCTCTGTGAGAGTGAGTGGTGTGTGGTATGTGTATTACTTTGTTTCATGATATATGTTGAAATGCTGTATTTAACTGCCAGAGGCATGGGACTTCCCTGGTGGTCCAGTGGGTAAAGACTCCACACTCCCAATGCAGGGGGCCCGGGTTTGATCCCTGGTCGGGGAACTAGATCCCGCATGCATGCCATAACTAAGAAGCCCGCATGCAACTATGACCCGACACAGCCAATATAAATAAATAAATAAATAAATAAATAAATAATAACTGTCAGAGGCAGATGACCTGGGAAGGGAGGAACCCTAATTTCAGGGTCACACAAAACTGCCATTGTGGTCGGGTGAAGACACATAAAGCAGACCATGTTCACATCTACCATGGAAGCTACTCAGACCTGGGGGACTCCCCTGAGGACTGGACACTAAAACTGGACCAGGAAGAATGAATAAGAAGGAGGATGTGTCTACTGGGCACTTGCTCTGTGCAGGGTATTATTTGAAGGGCTTTACATGATCAAACCCATTTAATCCTCACAGAAGCCATTAATTTTCATTGCACAAATGGAGAAACTGAGGCATAGAAAATTTAGGTAGTTCTCCTAGATTCTGCAGCTGCAGAGCCTGCCCTTGTCACCAGGATGCTATATTGTCTATTGAAATTAAATTGCACAGAGGTGGAAAAAGAGTATTTGTGGAACAACAAACAAGTCCAGAGGAGAGAGTCTGAGGTGTGTTCAAGGAACTGAAGGAAGGCTGGTGTGAGTGACAGGAGCAGAGTGCACCAGGGAAGAACCATGTGATATGAGATAAAGCTTGAGAAGACTGCAGTGCATTGGTCCCTCAAAGCCTTGTGGATCATGGCAGAAGGTTTGGATTTATCTTGGAGTAATGATGAGCAGGGGGATGGCAGGGCCATTTCTGTGAGAAGAGGTGTGATTCAAGGAATATTTTGGCTTTGAAGTAAAATGAAAGTTGGTGATTGACTGGATATTTTCCTCTAGGGAGGAGACAGAGGTTGGGGAGGGGAGTGTGAGAAGACTGTGAGAAATAAACCACTGTTGTGTGTTCAGTCCCTGAGATTTCAGGACTAATTTGTGACCATAGCACAACACAACCCATACTAACTAATGCAGATGATAATTAAAGTCACAGGAGGGTCTAGGACAGAGCTTTGAGAACTGAAGATTTGGTAGAGGAAGACTAGGCAACAAAACTTGTGCAGAATCTGCAAAAATGGTAGGAGAAGAACCAAGATCATGGGGGACCCTGAAACCAAGGGTTGTAAGGCACTAAAGCATGAGGGCATGTTCAAAAGCAATGGAAGTTCTGCTGAAAGGTTAAATAAGATGAGGGCAGAAGAGTGTCTGTTGGATCCTGCAACATTCTAGTCATTGGTGACCTTGACAAGACTGGAAGGGTTTGAAGAATGAATTGGAGGAGAGGAATCAAGTACAACATGCACAGACGATTCATTCATTTGTTATATTACAACAAATAAATGAGGCAATAGTTGGAGAAGCATGTGGGGCCTACAAGGGCTTTTATTTTTTTGAGATGGGAGACACTTGAGAATACTTAAATTCTGATAGAAAGACTCAAGAAGTAATGAATAATAGACATACTGGCCACTGGCTAAGTACTTTTCATGGATGATCTCATTGAAGGCTCACAGCAATCCAGTAAGGTGGTGCTTATTCACAGTCGATAACAGTTCACAGTTGAGCACATGATGGCACTGAGAGGTTAAGAGACTTGTCCAGGATCCCACAGCTAGTGACAGAGCCAGTGTGTGAACCCAGGCAGTAAGAGCCCTTGCATTTACTCCCTTAGAGACAAAGAGGTTAAAGATAAAGGTGATGGGTTGACCACAAGTTTCCTAAAGATCCAGAGTAGGCAGGAAGTAGTACTCTCTAGGGTACTAGTTTTTGGTATAGCATACCTCTCCATGGTAACAGCAGGTGTTGGGGAGAGGATGGGTCAGATGCTGTCAAACACATGGACTGCATGGTGAACTGTTGAGGGAGACTGTTTTCTGATGGTATCTATTTTGCCTGCAATGCAAGAGGCTAGGTCACATGCCAAGAATGAAAGGGCTAAGTGGGGCAAGGCCCTTGAGGAAGGTAGAAAAGATCTGAAACAGTAGGTACAGCGAGTGAAGGAGTCAGCTGTGTTAAGGGCCCACTTGAGGTTGGTAATGATGCATTTAAAGCGGAACCAACTTGCCTTGTTGCATGAATTCTTCCAGCAGTGAGCAGCTGTGGGATGAATAATAGCAGCTAACTTAACTGCATACTTAGCATGTGTCAGGCATTGTGCTAACCACTTCACACGTGTTACCTCATTAAATATACTCAATAACTATGAAATAGGTTCAAGTGCTGGTTTGAAGAAGTCTGCTAACTCGTATTATTTCAGGTGCAGCTAGACTTTTTCTTTCTCCCTCATATCCCTACATCATCAGCCATCAAGTGCTGTTGATTCTTTCCTCACCATTTCTTGGTCATGTATCCTCTCCCCTTCATTACCAATGGCACTCCTCTGGCCAGGCACTCTGACCTCAAGCCTGAATGACCACTGGCCTCCTAATTGGCCTTTCCCTTTCCAGCCTTGGCCTGCCTCTGCACATCTTTCACATGGCTACAAGAATAATCTTTCTTAAGGAGGATTTTGATTTGGTTCCTCCTAGGCTCAAGAAGCCATAATGTTTTCCCACTACATCTTGAATCAATTCTCAATTCTTCAGATTAAGATTTAAGACCCTTCATCAACTGGCCTCAGTATTTTTCACCAGTGTTATTCAGTACTCCACACTATTTTCTGCATAAAAGTTTCTAAAAGCAAAGATCATTCATGACTGTGAATCTTATGGGCTCCATGCTTTTATCATATTTTATGTCTGCAATATACACTTGTGTGCGGAAAATAGCCACTAATTTGAAGAATTCAGTCTAGATCTCTCTCCTGAGTTTTGGTCTTGTATATCTCAGGGTGTTTAGTCAGCTACAACTCAAAATGCCCAAATCTGACCTCATCCTCTCCTGCAACCCCTGTGCAGGCCCCAGCCCAGTACAATTATACTCTTCAACTCAGCCAATGTCACGACCATCCACTCAGTTGCTCAAATTAGAAATATGAAAGTCATCCTTGACTCCTATTTCATTATTTCTTTTTTTTTTTTTTCTTTTTGCGGTATGCGGGCCTCTCACTGTTGTGGCCTCTCCCGTTGCGGAGCACAGGCTCCGGATGCGCAGGCCCAGCGGCCATGGCTCACGGGCCCAGCCGCTCCGCGGCATATGGGATCCTCCCAGACCGGGGCACGAACCCGTATCCCCTGCATCGGCAGGCGGACTCTCAACCACTGCGCCACCAGGGAGGCCCTATTTCATTATTTCTGAAGTATTATATACATACAGTAAAGGGAAAACAATTTAGATATAAAGTTCAATGAATTTTTTTAAATAAATTTATTTATTTATTTTTGGCTGCATTGGGCCTTCGTTGCTGCACAGGGGCTTTTCTCTAGTTGTGGCGAGCGGGGGCTACTCTTCGTTGCACTGCATGGGCTTCTCATTGGGGTAGCTTATCTTGTTGCGGAGCATGGGCTCTAGGTGCACGGGCTTCAGTAGTTGTGACACGTGGGCTCAGTAGTTGTGGCTCGCAGGCTCTAGAGCTCAGGCTCAGTAGTTGTGGTGCACAGGCTTAGTTGCTCCATGGCATGTGGCATCTTCCCAGACCAGGGCTCGAACCTGTGTCCCCTGTATTGGCAGGCGGATTCTTAACCACTGCACCACCACGGAAGCCTCAAGTTCAGTGAATATTTATGTATGTATACACCCATGTGACCACCACCTATATCAAGATATGGACAATTTTTCATACCTAGAATGGTCCCCAGTGCCCCTTCCCATATGTACCAGCATCAAAGGTAACCACTATTCTGACTTCTATCACCCTTGATTAGTTTTCCCTGCTCACATAATCGGGTTCATATTGTAGGTACTCTTTTGTCTTTCACAAACATTGTATCTGTGAGAACCATTCATGTCACTGCTTGTATCAATAGTTTGTTTTTCTTATTGCTCGGTAGTGTTCCATTGTATAAGTATACCCAAGTTCATTTATCAATTCCACTCTTGATGGACATTTGGATTGTTTGTGGACAGTTGGTGCTTTTGTGAGTAACAATGACATGGACATTTTTGTACAGGTTTTTGGTAAGCATAGCCATTCACTTATCTCAAGTATACACCCAGAAGTGGAACTGTTGAGTAACAAGATAGGTATATTTAACTTTAGTAGATGCTGTCAAACAATTTTCCAAAGTGCTTGTACCAATTTACACTCCTACCAGTAGCATATGAGAGGGGTAATTGTTTCACATCCTTGTTAACGCTTGATATTGTCAGGCTTTTTAATTTTAGCCATTCTGGTGGGTGTGTAGTGTTATCTCATTGTGCTTTTAATATGCATTTGCCTAATAATTAATAATGTTTTTTATTTAAGGTTTTTTTGATCACCTTTTCATATGCTTATTGGCCATTTGAAAGTCTTCATGTAAAGTGACTATTCAAGTCTTTTATCCAAACTTTAAATTGGGTTGCCTTCTTGATGTGTAGAATTTCTTTATATATTCTAGACATGAGTTATCCAACAGATATATGTAAGTGAATATCTTCTCTTAGTCTGTTGCTTGCCTTTTCACTCTCTGAATGGCATCTTTGGATGAATAGAAGTTCTAAATATTAATGAAGTCAATATATCAATCTTTCATTTTATTTATTTTTAAAAAAATATTTATTTATTTTGGCTGTGCCAGGTCTTAGCTGCGGCACAAGGGATCTTTTAGTTGCAGCATGCATGCGGGATCTAGTTCCCCAAGCAGTGATTGAACCCAAGCCCCCTGCATTGAGAGCACAGAGTCTTACCCGCTGGACCATCAGGGAAGTCCCAGTCTTTCATTTAATTTTATTTTATTTTTATTTATTTATTTTTTTGCGGTACGCGGGCCTCTCCCTGTTGTGGCCTCTCCCGTTGTGGAGCACAGGCTCCGGACGCGCAGGCTCAGCGGCCATGGCTCACAGGCCCAGCCGCTCCGCGGCATGTGGGATCTTCCCGTACCGGGGCATGAACCCGCGTCCCCTGCATCGGCAGGTGGACCCTCAACCACTGCGCCACCAGGGAAGCCCCCCAGTCTTTCATTTTATAGTTTTCTGTGTGTGTCCTGTTTAAGATATCCTTGCCTACCTGCATCCTTATTTTGACTTTTCCCTTTCCTTCAACTCTTCAACAACTAATTAGTACCAATTCCTATAAACCATGCCTCCAAAGTATATTCCAAATATATTCAATGTTTTCCACATCCACTGCTAACACCGCAGGTCAAGTCACCATTATCTCTCATCTAAGCTACTGCACCAACTTCCTAACTAGTCTTCCTAGTCTGAGAATCCTCTCCAATCCATTTTCTACACTGAAGCCACAGTGACATTTCTGAAATGCCAATCTGACCATATCTCTTCCTTGTTGAAAACCCATGAATGCCTATCCATTTCTCTTGGAGTCTTCCATGCTATGGTTCTTTCTTACCTCTTTTGTTTCATCTAATGCCACTCTACCAACGCTATTCCCCCAGCTCTTTAATTGACCACAATGATTTTGTTAGTTCCTTGAATGTCCCATGTAGTTTCTTGCTTTTAGACCTTTGTTCATGCTGTTTTCTCTTCCTGGAATATCGTCCATCAATACTCTACCAAAACTGAACTAATCTGTACTCATCCTTGATTGATTACCATAGGATTCACCTTCTGTGAACACTCCTTGAATCACCAGGAATGGACTTGATGCCCCTTCTAAGGGCTCTCATAAAACTGAATGCATACCTCCATCACACCGCATTGTGAACAACAGTTTATGTGTCTGTCTCCTTGACTAGACAGTGAGCACTGTGAGGGCAAGGACTGTGTCGTTCTTTTTTGTATCCCTAGCTCTGACCATAGTGTCTGACAGATCAAAAATGAGAAAGAAAAGAAGGAAGGAAAGGTGGAAGGAAGGAAGGAAGGAAGGGAGGGAGAGAGGGAGGGAGGGAGGGAGGGAGGAAGGAAGGAAGACATATAGGTCCATACCTACGTGGTATTCTCCAGTTTGTAGAATGGTCCTCTGCCTTGCTAATCCTCTAATATGACTGGGCTGCTGTCACTAGCACTAGTACTACAGACCCCAGTTGTTGTCTCCAATAACTTTTTCTTAAAGCTGAGAGGAAACAAATGTGGCCTTAACCTCCAAAACTCCAGGGAACTACTAAAGGCCTTTTTAGAAAGCAATTATTGACTTAGAAAATTAAGGATGAATATGGCCAAAGATGGAGAGTGGGTTGTTGGAGAATATTTCTGAAAGTGCTGAGGATACTAGATAACTCCAGAAAGGAGCCAACTCAGGGAATAAAGAGACGAGGGCAAACACAGACGATGTTCTGTTTGGAGAAATGTCAGAACATGGTGGACAGATGGGATGTGAGGAACAAAGCATACTTAAGAGCCAAAAGTTACTCTCCAAAGAAAATTTGTTGCTTTTCCCCACCAAGTATTCTAGTTTCTTTAACTGTTAGATAGCCCATAATTTAGTTCTCATATGAGACAAAACAGTGCAGCTTTACGGCTTGCGTGTTCAGTCCCCACACTGGCCTTGTTGACAGGATGAGTGGAACAGAGAAATGTCTGCAATGACAGTGCCTCAGCAGAGCAATCTCAAAATACCAGGAGAATATCTTTAGTGACATGGGCTCTTTGCTATGAAGGTCCATAGCTGGGACTGTAAAACATAATGAAAGTGAAGATTCATTGCCAGCCTCACTCACTGTTAAGGCCGCACTCCACTCATTCATCCGATTCCACAAATATTTATTGAGTATCTACTATGAGCTGAGCACTGATTTAAGTTATGTAGATACCACATCAAACAAGATAAAGTCTTGTGTAACTTACATTTAGGTATACCAAAATAAAACCAAAAAACCCCAAGTAAACTCAAAAAGATAATTTTAGAGAAAAATAAATGCTTAGAGGAAAATAAACAGAGTGAATCAGGATGTTTTCAGCTATATCTAGTAGAAACTCCATTCCACTAAGATCAGGAACAAGACAAGGCTGCCCACTCTCACCACTCTTATTCAACCTAGTTTTGGAAGTTTTAGCCACAGCAATCAGAGAAGAAAAGGAAATAAAAGGAATCCAAAGTGGAAAAGAAGAAGTAAAGCTGTCACTGTTTGCAGATGACATGATACTATACATAGAGAATCCTAAAGATGCTACCAGAAAACTACTAGAGCTAATCAATGAATTTGGTAAAGTAGCAGGATACAAAATTAATGCACAGAAATCTCTGGCATTCCTGTACACTAATGATGAAAAATCTGAAAATGAAATCAAGAAAACACTCCCATTTACCATTGCAACAAAAAGAATAAAATATCTAGGAATAAACCTACCTAAGGAGACAAAAGACCTGTATGCAGAAAATTATAAGACACTGATGAAAGAAATTAAAGATGATACAAATAGATGGAGAGATATACCATGCTCCTGGATTGGAAGAATCAATATTGTGAAAATGACTCTACTACCCAAAGCAATCTACAGATTCAATGCAATCCCTATCAAACTACCACTGGCATTTTTCACAGAAGTAGAACAAAAAATCTCAAAATTTGTTTGGAAAAACAAAAGACCCCGAATAGCCAAAGCAATCTTGAGAACGAAAAACGGAGCTGGAGGAATCAGTCTCCCTGACTTCAGACTATACTACAAAGCTACAGTAATCAAGACAGTGTGGTACTGGCACAAAAACAGAAAGATAGATCAATGGAACAGGATAGAAAGCCCAGAGATAAACCCACGCACATATGGTCAACTTATCTTTGATAAAGGAGGCAGGAATGTACAGTGGAGAAAGGACAGCCTCTTCAATAAGTGGTGCTGGGAAAACTGGACAGGGACATGTAAAAGTATGAGATTAGATCATTCCCTAACACCATACACAAAAATAAGCTCAAAATGGATTAAAGACCTAAATGTAAGGCCAGAAACTATCAAACTCTTAGAGGAAAACATAGGCAGAACACTCTATGACATAAATCACAGCAAGATCCTTTTTGACCCACCTCCTAGAGAAATGGAAATAAAAACAAAGATAAACAAATGGGACCTAATGAAACTTCAAAGCTTTTGCACAGCAAAGGAAACCATAAACAAGACCAAAAGACAACCCTCAGAATGGGAGAAAATATTTGCAAATGAAGCAACTGACAAAGGATTAATCTCCAAAATTTAAAAACAGCTCATGCAGCTCAATAGCAAAAAAACAAACAACCCAATCCAAAAATGGGCAGAAGACTTAAATAGGCATTTCTCCAAAGAAGATATACAGACTGCAAACAAACACATGAAAGAATGCTCAACATCATTAATAATTAGAGAAATGCAAATCAAAACTACAATGCGATATCATCTCACACCAGTCAGAATGGCCATCATCAAGAAATCTAGAAACAATAAATGCTGGAGAGGGTGTGGAGAAAAGGGAACACTCTTGCACTGCTGGTGGGAATGTGAATTGGTACAGCCACTATGGAGAACAGTATGGAGGTTCCTTTAAAAACTAAAAGTAGAACTACCATATGACCCAGCAACCCCACTACTAGGCATATACCCTGAGAAAACCATAATTCAAAAAGAGTCATGTACCAAAATGTTCATTGCAGCTCTATTCACAATAGCCCGGAGCTGGAAACAACCTAAGTGTCCATCATTGGATGAATGGATAAAGAAGATGTGGCACATATATACAATGGAATATTACTCAGCGATAAAAAGAAATGAAACTGAGCTATTTGTAATGAGGTGGATAGACCTAGAGTCTGTCATACAGAGTGAAGTAAGTCAGAAAGAGAAAGACAAATACCGTATGCTAACACATAGATATGGAATTTTAAAAAAATGTCATGAAGAACCTAGGGGTAAAACGGGAATAAAGACACAGACCTACTTGAGAATGGACTTGAGGATATGGGGAGGGGGAAGGGTAAGCTGTGACAAAGCGAAAGAGAGGCATGGACATATATACACTACCAAACGTAAGGTAGATAGATAGTGGGAAGCAGCCGCAGAGCACAGGGAGATCAGCTCGGTGCTTTGTGACCGCCTGGAGGGGTGGGATGCGGAGGGTGGGAGGGAGGGAGATGCATGAGGGAAGGGATGTGGGAACAGATGTATATGTATGACTGATTCACTTTGTTATAAAGCAGAAACTAATAAAAAAAATACTATTTCAAAAAAAAAAAGAAACTCCAACTCAAAATGATTTAAAGAGTAATTTATTATCTCATGTAACAGGAAGCGCAGAGGTAAGATAGGCTCCAGGGTTGGTTCATCAGTGGCTCGACCATACCATCAAGGATCTAAGTTGTCTCCATCTCTGCTCTATCATCTTAAGATTGGCTTCATCCTCGGACTGGGAGCAAGATGCTGCCCCAATTTCAAGTATCACCAAAAGATGGGACCATGTCCAGAAGAGCAAGAGAGACATCCTTCCCCTTGGCTTTATTGTGCTACTAATGAAGTTCAATTAAGCTTCAGGGTCCTTCACAGGCATCATCTCCTTCCAAAGCTCTAGGAAGGGCCTAGCAATGTGTTCACATGGTCATAGGTTTTTGTAAAATTTTAAAGATAAGATATTTTAACCACTTTAAGTTAAGGCCTCTGTCTCCTTCCAATCTGGCATCTCTTCGGTCACACTTCCCCGTATGGCAGGTGGCATGGGAATGGCCATGGGAACTTTAGGGATCAAGCTAAGGGAGAGTTGAGTTGTCGATACATTTAGTATGGATTTACTGATATGTTTTTACATGTTCTCAGCTACTTCTGCACATACTTAATTTATCCTTAGCCATTCCAGAGTAGGAATGGCTTCTGGGAATATTCCCACTGCCCACTGCAGTGACTTACCTTGTATCATGAAATGAAGGTGCTGGACAGAAGTCCATAGTATTTTGTGTCCTACCATGCCCAGCCCCAGAAACACTGGATATTGAAGAAGAAACAAGGTTTCAAACATTCAGAGCCAGAAACTAGTCTGTGGAAAACTCGTCCAACCACCAAACATGCAAAATAATAAGGGAAAATTTGGTTTTCACTCGAAAGAAACTATCAAAATGGAAGTTCTCACTCATCAGCATGATCATTAATTATAAACATCCAATGAAAAGCCTTGGATTTCTTTTTTTTTTTTTTTTGCGGTATGCGGGCCTCTCACTGTTGTGGCCTCTCCCATTGCAGAGCACAGGCTCCGGACACGCAGGCTCAGCGGCCATGGCTCACGGGCCCAGCCGCTCCAGGGCACGTGGGATCCTCCCGGACCGGGGCACGAACCCGTGTCCCCTGCATCGGCAGGCGGACTCTCAACCACTGCGCCACCAGGGAAGCCCTGGATTTCTTGATATTCCACTTAATGAAGAGGAGTGAATGACATAAACATACTGGAAAATATTTAAATTAAAATTTCTTTCTGATTTGCCATGAAGTGATGACACTGGCAAAGAAAATATAAAACTCGATTTGCCACTACTAGGACATTCCACAAACTGGTTCATGAATGTGATCAATTCAGAGTGATCTCTGCACAAGAAAACCTGAAAAGCCTTTCTTTCATCATATATTAAAGAAACTTGATAGAGGTTTTCTCCAAATTTGACAACTCTAAAAATCTATTTGATATTACTAACATCTAGCTGTGACACCTCTTCCTTCTATTTCTCCTTCACATCACTGGTGCATTTACAGTTCTTGACACACAGCAAGTTGCCAGTATTTTTTTTTAACATGTCTATTGGAGTATAATTGCTTTACAATGGTGTGTTAGTTTCTGCTTTATAACAAAGTGAATCAGTTATACATGTACACATTTTTTAATTCGAACAACTAGCATTGTTGTAGATGTAATTAGTTAAGGTGAGGTCATACTAGATCAGGGTAGGCCCGCATTCAATATCATTGATGTCATTATGAAAAGAGAGGAAGTTGGACACACACACAGAGACACACGGGGAGAAGGTCATGTGACAATGGAGGCAGAGAGTGGAATGATGCAGTTATACGCCAAGGAATGCCAAGGGTTGCCAGGAACCACCAAAAGCTAAGAAGAAGAAAGGAAGTATTCACCCTTCAGAGGAAGCTTAGCCCTGCTGCACCCTTGATTTGGGACTTCTAGATTCCAGAACTATGAGAGAATACATTTGTGTGTAAGCCATCAAGTTTGTGACACTTTGTTACAGCAGCTACAGATAACTAATACAGTTCTTCTCGCGATTTTAAAGGAGTAGAAAGGAAACAAAGAATGACCAAGTAGTAGGGTGGTAGTGCGTTTGGAAGAGCACTGGGTTAGGCCATCAGATGACCTGGGATTGAGTCTGACTCTTGCTAATGTGTGATCTTGAACTGTGTAAAATTCAGTTTCCTCATCTGTAAAATGGAAAGATAATACTGCCTGGCCAGCTTATCTTACAAGACTCTTATTATCTGTGATCTATCGTGAGGATCAAATGAAATAACAGACGGGAGTCATTTGAAATCGGTAAAATCAATCCAAATGTGATGTGTTTAGTCTTTTATTTGATTTAAATAAATTTAAATTTGATTTAAATAAATCCAGTGAACTTGGTTTGTTAAAAATAGCATTTAAAAAACTCAAAATTGGGGAATATAGATCCACTATGGAAGAGAGGAGCCCTGGTGTTCTGATTAAGATGAAGGAAAAATATTTAATTGGTCCCAGGTGCATGCACATGTCTGCCTACTGAAATATTTCTTGTTATTGTTCTTTTGTTAACAATTCAGGATGTGAAAAATTAAGCCCATCTGTTTTTTTTTAAATATCTGAAATAATTCTTTCACTCCTTTGGCACTAGCAGAAGAGAGTGAATTACTACTACCTATAAAAGAGTTTCTTTTTCTATAAAAGATATATTTTTCCAATTTTAAGTGACACCCTCACAAAGATCATTGATTTTTAGTGAGTTTTAGTCACTTCCACCATTAAGAAAACATACAGAGGGCTTCCCTGGTGGTGCAGTGGTTGAGAATCCACCTGCCAATGCAGGGGACACAGGTTCGGGCCCTGGTCCGGGAAGATCCCACATGCCACGGAGCAACTAAGCCCGTGCGCCACAACTACTGAGCCTGCGCTCTAGAGCTCACGAACCACAACTACAGAGCCCGCGTGCCTAGAGCCCGTGCTCTGCAACAAGAGAAGCCACCACAGTGAGAAGCCCGCGCACCTCAACAAAGAGTAGTCCCCGCTCCCGCAACTAGAGAAAGCCCGTGCACAGCAATGAAGACCCAACGCAGCCAAAAATAAATAAGTAAATAAATAAAAATAAAAAAAGAAAACATATAGAAAAGATCCCATTTGTATAGGCTTTCAAGTCTAAGAATAGAACACAAAACAGAAAGTGAGTCATAATTGGCTAAAGGTGACCCTTAAATACTCCCCAAATGTAAAGTTGAATCATTTTCTTAAATGACAAAGAGGGAAGAGATCTAGCCCATTTCCATCCTCAAGCTCAGTTCCTTCACCAACCCCACTCATCACAGATGCATACAAAAGAGAGGGGAAGAAAAACTTTTAATGTGGGCACTAAAAATAGATAGCCACTGCTTCAGGACCTGCAGATGTTACCTGTTCGCTGTGATGCTGGGAGGATTCATGTTTTTGAGGACAAAGACTTCTAGGTACTTCCTATATATAGTATGTCATCTTGACAGGTAATGACAAGATATAACAAGCCAAACCACTGTATAGCTTTCATTTCCATAACTCAAGACTATTCAACATTTAATTAGTAACTGGGATAACAAACAGAAGATACCTGTTTGAATAGAATAAGCATCAAATAAATGTTTGTTGCTGTTCCTGACACCAAAACTGGAAAAGCAAAGATGTTTAGTGTATATTCCAAAAATCGTAATCTCCCTGCTTGGGTCACCTTTCATAAAACAATGATGATGATGACGAAGATGGTGATAACAATAATAGCTAACAATTGCTGAGGGCCTATTATGTTTCAGAAAGTGCACTAGAGATTTCCTGTGTACTTCACATCGACTTGAATTCAATTTAAGAAGATTAACACTCAGGACACCACTGAGGCTCTGAAATGCTATGTGATTGCCTCAGTGTCACACAGCCAGGACTCCGAACAAGGTCTGTTTGTGTCCCAAATCCACTGTGCTTTCAACCAGACAACTTCTGTGACAGTTTTCCTTTTTAAAAATTTTTGTTATAACAAGATGAAAAAAAAATTCATATTTTTGGTAGGTTTGTTTGCTCATGTTCATGCTCATGAAATGGAGTCATTTTCATTCTACAGATGAAGGAACTGAAGCTCAGAGAGATGAAATAACCAGGCCTACACCACAGACCTAAAAAGTCGTAAAGCTGGAGCTATACCTAGGTGTGTCTCCAACATTTATATTTTTACTGGCTGATCTCTTTAAAAAAAAGGAAAAAACAGTGAATTGTTCGTTCTTGCTTCTTCGTCCCTTACACACACCACACTCTCTCTCTCCCCCCCGCTCTCTCTCTCTCTCTCTCTCTCTCTCTCTCTCTCTCTCTCTATATATATATATATATATATATATATATATATATATATATATCCCTCTCTCTCCTTCCCTTACCAGAGCAGAGATTTAAGCTACAGAAACAAAAGGAAAACCATTAGCCAGGAAATGGTCAACACCCCAATCCAGGCCTGCCCTGGTTCTAGACATCACAGCATCAGGGTATACATTCCACAGGAATTAAGATCCCAGCCAAACCCTCAGAAAGGCCGTCCCCAGAAGATACATGGAGCAAAAGGTGCATCAAGGAGAGCCCTAGACCATAAGAGAAGCTAGCGGAGCTCTCTCCCCACCCTCACAGCATAGCAGCTGCCAAATGACTAAAGCCAAACAGATTCTTCCAGGAGAAAGTGTTACAAAGTAACTAGGGCGGTTCAGTTACTGGCCTTGGAAAAAAGGTTCTCAGATAGAGGGCTGGGCTGGGGGGGAAATCTCACTCTTAGGCAGGGCTTGGGGTCCATTTCCTATACTTGACTCAGAAGGCATCCTTAGGTAGTTTCAGGCCTCTGGCTTATTCAAAGAAGCCTGAAAAGCTAGTGAAGTAACAGTTTTGTCACTCCAACCTTGGGCATCTGTGGTAGCTGCCTATCTGACCTCTCAGCCGTGACTCACCACCACTGACTCCATTTTTACCTTCGTCTCTTAGGCCAACTTGGTCAACATCACACGCAGCTCCCAGTAGAAACCTTAAACATTCACTCTGTAGCTTTTACTGCCTTAACTGAAACTCAGATCTCTTTTAAAATGTCATTGTCTAGCAATACTCTTTAGTGGAGGCTGCTCATTTTCCCATAGCCCTCAGACCTTAGGGTCAAATGATAAGTTATACCTCTCCCTGCGCCCCAGTGTAACTTCCCTAAACCTTACTTAGTAGCTCCTCTGCCCTCCGAAGCCCACACCATCTGGTTGTCTACCCTCTTCTCATCTTCTGCACTGTTACTTTGAAAAGATACCGAGCATCTACTATGTGCCTGGCACTGGGCTATGTACTTCAAATACATTGTCCTGAGTAATCCTCACAATTGCTCTGTGGAGTGTTTATTTTATTTGTTTTTAATTAATTTTTATTGGAGTAGAGTTGCTTTACAATGTTGTGTTCGTTTCTGCTGTGCAGCAAAGTGAAGCACCTATACGTATGCATCTATCCCTTCTTTTTTGGATTTCCCTCGCATTTAGGTCACCACAGAGCATTGAGTAGAGTTCCCTGTGCTCTACAGTAGGTTCTCATTCGTTATCTATTTTATACATAGTAGTGTATCTCTGTCAATCCCAATCTCCCAGTTCATCCCACCCCCCCTTCCCCCCTTGGTATCCATACGTTTGTTCTCTACATCTGTGACTCTATTTCTGCTTTGCAAATAAGTTCATCTGTACCCTTTTGTCTAGATTCTGTGGAGTGTTTATTATTATCCAAATGGGGTAATGTGCGCTTCCCAAGGTTCCACAAAAAGCAAGAGGTTGCAGCAGGTAAGAACCCAGTTCTACCTGGTTCTAAAGTCCATCTTCACCACTAAGCCGTGTGGAGAAACAATGAGAGTCCTCCATGGTAATTGCAATAATGGAGGTAGAAACAGTGCAGTGTGAAGACAGAAAACAAGACACGGAGCATCCACCTGGGACAGTCAATGAAGGCTTCAGAGAGGAGCTGAGTAGCCAGAACACAAAGGGCAGTTCCCCAGGCAGAAGTGGAGGAAGGAGGGAAAGCACTCGTAGGGTGCAGTACCTGCTAAGGCATGAGTGCTCACACTGCATTATGAGAAATGTGAATGGCTGGTCCAGCTAGAGGGTTGCATCCATGTGGGTGAGTAGCAAGAGACACTACTGGAAAGGTCGGTGGACCAGGGCAGGCCTGGAGGAGACGGATACCTTGTGAGGATACCTTGCAATGGGGCATAAATGTCTCCCGAAGGCAGTGGGGATGGATCCACCTAAGGGTTTAAAGCAAAGGACGTGAGATTTGTACTTTGGAAAATTCACCGTGGCAACAGCATGGATTTTAGGGGGGCAAGCTAGGAGGCAAGGAGGCCAGTTAGATTACTGTTTGGTCTTCCAGGTGAGAGAGGATGCTGGTCTTGTGATGGAGAGGAGGGAACAGATTGAAAGATTCTCAGAGAAAATTCAGTAAAATGGATAACCACAAAAGTAATGTACCAAAGCTTTTCCATATACAAATAATAACCATTTAGATCATATAAGGGAAGAAAAAAAAGTCCTATCACATTAGCAACACACAAGTTAAAAAAACACAAAGGATAACCTTAAGTAAATCCTTGGAATTATCATTTTGAATAATCCTATGAATAAATCTATAAAGCTCTATAGAGGAGGTAGGTAAAAGAATATTTGAATTAATGGAGAAATGTTGCTTGCTTTCAGACAGGAAGGCTCAATCGTGTGAAGATATTAATTCCCCATGTACTAGTCCATACATCTAATGCCACCCCCAATTAAAATCCCACTAGGAATGTTTTTGAGGAACTTGTTTCTAAAAGGTATCTGGAAGAATAAGAATGTGAGACAATATAGTGCAGCGGTTAAGATCACGGGCTTTTGAGTCAGAAAGACCATGTTTCAGTCCTAATAAACCACCCCGCACATGCCTACCAACCAGCTCCGTGAACTATAGCAAGTTACTCAACTTCCCTGTCCCTCAGTTTCCTGTCTGTGCAATGGAGATGAGAGCACATACCTCCTAGAGTAGCTGTAAGAATTAAACAAGGTAATGCATGTAAGTAAAGTACAGTGCCTTGCACGTGTTAAGTACTAAATAAATATCGGTTATTATGACTGATGGAATGACTACATTAGGCTGAACCATACGAAACTGCCATTTCTGTAGGTCAAACGCGATCAAATGTTGGCAGTTTCATATGATTCAACCTAATAGAAGTTAATATATATGGGCTGGCCAAAAAGTTCATTCGGGCTTTGCCATCACATCTTACAGAACAACCCGAATGAACTTTTGGGCCAGCCCCAATCTATAACAAAGACCTCATATTCTTCATCTATAAAGAGTTCTACCATCTTGGGGGGAAAAAAATCCCAGTAAGGAAATTAGCAAATAATACAACTGGGCAGTACCCATTTTAAATGGCTAATAAATGTATGAAAGCTATTCCATCTTACTAACAATAAAAATATATACATTCAAGCAATTATGAGCTATTATTTTGTACTTACATCCGCGATAATTTTTGACAATATATTAAGTATATTCAAGGCTGCAGGGTTACAGGCTCTGCCACATACTACTGGCTGCCTAGTACAGCGGTTAAAAAGCATGGATTTCAAAAGTCAAAGCGCCTGGATCCCAATCCCAATTTTATCACAAAGCTATCTGTGTGAATTTGGGCCGGTAATCGTACGTTTCTTTGCCTCACTTTCTTCATGTTATAAAGTG
The DNA here is from genome assembly GCF_964341445.2 of Mesoplodon mirus. NCBI lineage: Eukaryota > Metazoa > Chordata > Mammalia > Artiodactyla > Ziphiidae > Mesoplodon > Mesoplodon mirus. The sequence continues at coordinate 134,947,117 of NC_138981.1, read as the reverse complement.
AGGATGATAACAGGCTCTATCTCATAAAGGTTGCTGTGAAGATTAAAGAAGTTAATTTATGTAGAGCACTTAGAATAGGGTCTGGTTCATAGTAAGTACCATGTAGGGTTTTTTAAAAAAATATCATTATTGTTATTATTGGTGGAATTAAGCCATTGACACAGTTCCCAAGGCGTCAAACCTGAAAGTCACTCCAGATGTGTCTTTATCACCCTCGCATCCAAATGATTAATTTATCCCTCTCAGTGTAAAAATACTGAAAAAAAAACTACATTCATGTCTTTATTTCCATCATGACTGCCATTCAGGCTCTCAAAAAAATCTCATCATCATCCCATAATTTCATAATTACATTCAATTTTTACCTGTGGCTCCCCTGCCCACTAATCCATTTTTCCATACTACTACTTAGGTTTTCTTTGAAACCCTACACAGACCACATCCATCTCCTGCTCAAAAACCTGCAATGTCTCCCTAGTGTCTACAGAATGAAGCATGGAATTCAAGATAGTCTAGATCTTCATATGCACATTCAGGCCTCTTTCCACATTCATGTGATCTTCCACATGCTGGGGTTTTTTTCAGCCCAGGATGCTGTTTCTTCCATTCTCCATCTCTTGCAATCATACCCTTCATTAAGTCACAATTCCAGAGCCACTTCCTCTATAAAACCTTCTTTAACCCCTTGATCATCAATTCCAATCCTCACCCCTTGCCAAGTCACATTTACTTTATTCTATACTCTAGGCTTCCACAGCCCATTCATTGTTCATATTTTCATGTATTACTTACTCCATCCTGTGTGAACTTATGAATAGGAACCTCCCTTTATGTGTTCATCTTTCTTCTTCTCCACACTTAAGCACAGAGCTTGCCTTCTATGAGATCAGTGCATGTTTTTGGAGTCAGACTTACTAGGGCCATTTGAAACCATAGATCCTGTTAGTCCCCACCAAGTAATAAAAAGGAGTGACTTGTCTGTTTTCTGCTTCAGAGAAGATGGAATTCCCTTACAGAAACCCAGCCAAAATCCATCTAGGTATTTCTCTAGCTGTATCTGCATCCCCAGGGCTCTGTCACAGGTGTGAATGATATGCTACACATCAGCCATAGTCTCTATCTCAGACTTTTGTGTGGAAAGCAGAGGTTGCAATAAGTGGGAAGCAGCTTTTGGTTGGCTTTGCAGGGGAGGAATTCTTTGGGGGATGTACTGGGTTCTGAGTAAGCTGAAGCCCTAAATATAGGGAAATGTTTGTAAATATGAACTTGTATTCAGGAGATTATTTACTTTCTCTATTGCCCCTACCTAAAGAGGTTATTCTCCCACAAAATTACAGCATATTCTGTTCTACCTTGGAAGTCAGCAAATGAAGGGAATGGTTGGCCATTTAGAAAAAGAAAAATCTATACAAACAACTGAATCAACTATTGGGACTGTCACATCAATCAATAAGATCTAGAAGAACGATTTAGCACCGTCGTATAAACAGAGTAAGCAAATGTAGATGTGTGATCGTGAAAAGAAGGTGGAGTTCAAGATCAAAGAGATATGAGTTTAATTTCTAACTAACTCCACGACTTCCAGCTGTATGACCTTGGATCGGTCACTTATGTTCTTGAGCCCTGGTCATTTCCTCATCTGTAAAATGGAGAAAAACAAATACCCACCTTTCAGGCTTGGAATGATGAGCAAATGAGATGGGGTATATAGAAGTGGTTTATAAAGTCTTCTACAAACCTTAGCTATCATTATTTTTGAAGCAGGAAGGCATTTAGAGATGATTTAGTGCCATATCCTCTTTTTGCCAGTGAAGAGACTTCGGCTTAAAGCAGGGCTCACACAGCTAGTAGGTGGTACATCTGGGTCTAGAACCCATTTCTCTTGTCCCCTGTGCTCTTGCAGAACTCTGGACAAAATGGATAATATGCTTTGGGGCACTGAGTCAGCCACTCCTCCTGGAGAAAACAACAGTTTTCTTAGTACACACTCTTCTTCCTTAAGATCACTTCTCTAGACTTCCCAGAGAACATATTCAATCTCCTGAGTCACTCTTGTCTTGCAGCTCAGTGAGTCAGAATCTTATCTATCCCCATCAGAAGTTCAATTTGTTGTCAGGAATAAGATGAAATGAAAAAGAGACACAGATGCACGGAGAGGCCATCACTTGCTTATCCTTGGGGCATAAAGCGATTTGAATAGAGAAGCACTAAAGAGGATCACAATCATTAATTTTGCTGCAGTGTTGGTGCCTGCTGTAGAAATAAAATGGTAGAACAAATGTAGAGAGTACAGAGTATCATCTGGGATGCACAGTGGCCAAGCACCGGCATTTGTGAGATGTATACAGAGAGTATGGGTATCTGATATGAAGATAGATGACCTAGGTTCTAGTATCCATCCTACTAAGCAATATGACCTTAGACATGTCCTTTAACCTCAAGGAACCTGTGGTCTTATCTGTAAGGTGAAGAATGACACTAGCTCTGCCAGCCTTCTAGGACTGAGTAAGGTTCACATGCGACACAGGTATGATGTGGAGATTCAATGAGATAAGAAATCAAAATCCCCCGCTCAGTGCCAGAGCCAGTTGAGCTCAATAAATACTAACAACTGCTGTTATTACTGTTGTAATTAATTTTGTCATGTTTAGCACTTGTTTCTCATAGGACTCCTTCTCCATAGTGACTAGCAATAAAAGCTTTTGTACAAAAGGAGACCACAGGTTAGTAAGAGGCAGAAAGCAAAGGCAAGGTTCAGAGGCCACAGAGCATCGTGGCAAAGAGCATGGGCTCCGGGTCACATGCTCCTACGTGCATCATCAGGCACAAGGCACTTAGCCAAGCCACACCTCAGTCTGCTCATTTATAAGCTGAGATCACAGGCCCTACTGCTTGGGGCTAAATGAGGGCTAAATGAGATAGAGGACAGAGTGCCTCAAATGCCTGGCACAGAGAAACTGTTGGGTAATTTGTTAAAGTGAGACGATATACATCGAAGCACTGTTGTAAACTCTAAAGTGATATAAACATGTAAGAAATTATTATAACAAGGACAAAATTCTATGCAAAACACCAATGCTTAGTTAATTGCTTAAGTGTTATGGGAAAATTCATTATACTGTCCAAATGTAAAACATGCTCATTTACAGCAGTTTCCCCTACAGCTGTGCCAGTGATGAGGTGGGGAATATTTGAAGGTTTCTTTTTCAACACAGCTGCTTTATGTATTATTGTCAATTTTCTCCATTCTTTTCAATTTGATCCTTTGGACTCCATCTTTTATGCTTCTAAAATAGTCAGAATAGCAGACATTTGGTGAAGGTAAGTTGCAAATGCAGAAGTGAGCACTCCAAAGTGAGTGAGAGTACACATGAGCTCCTTTACTCCAAAAGCTTGTCCCAGATAAATGCTTTGAAATCATTAGCCTTAATATATGGAATATTCCAGAAAAGAAAGTTAATTTGCCTTGAGAACTTATTTTAGGGATATATTTTTAGAAATAGCTACTGTCATAAGGAAAGAGAGCAAATAAATTTTATGATAAGGAATATTTTGGAGAAAATAGAGGGATCTAGATGACCAAAGATCTTAATAGTTGTAATATCATACTACTGAGATCTCGGTGAAATACACACACACACACGCACACACATGCACACACACAGATTGTTAAATTTGAATGATTTCAATACCTGGTTCAAGTTTATTGTAAATCTTGGAAATAAAGAATTAAAAATTAAATGCAGCCAGAAGATCACATTAGTCTAAACTCTGATCCAAACTGCAAACTCCCTCTAGAGACTCCAAGCAGATGCTATCTTCTGTGTACAGCACCTTCCAGTGACAAAGCAGCCTGTTCCAGCTCCATCTTTACAAGTGGTGCCAGCATTTCTACAGAGCAGACTAGTTGGGAAGAGGGGTTGGGAGACTTGTCTTGAAATTGCGTTTGCCAAGCAAGCTCGTTGTTTTTACCTGGACTGTGTGTTTACTGGACGTGGCTTGGGAGTGGGGCAAAGCTATGGACCTTAAAGTTGACTAAAAGTCCTGTTCCAACCACCCATCAGTACCTCCACTGCTCCCAGAAATGTCCATCTTCCCAGTTCTGCCTTTGGCAGCATGCCACACATACGTGTGACACTGCTGGTTTGTAGAGTCACAGTCAAATGCCTAATACCAGGGGTTTTGAATACGTTAAAACTAGATTATACAAATACACCATTTAGGACTTCCCTGGTGGCGCAGTGGTTAAGAATCCGCCTGCCAACGCAGGGGACACAGGGTCGAGCCCTGGTCCGGGAAGATCCCACATGCCACGGAGCAACTAAACCTAAGCACCACAACTACTGAGCCTGTGCTCTAGAGCCCACAAGTCACAACAACTGAGCCCGCGTGCCACAACTATTGAAGTCTGCACGCCTAGAGCCCATGCTCTGCAACAAGAGAAGCCACCGCAGTGAGAGGCCCATGCACCGCAACCAAGAGTAGCCCCCGCTCGCCACAGCTAGAGAAAGCCCACACGCAGCAACGAAGACCCAATGCAGCAAAAAAAAAAAAAATACACCATTCACTAAATCATCATGATTTCAATAGATCAGTTCTGCTGAGGAGATTTCAAAATGGGGGAGGGTGGATTCAAGCAGCAAGAGATGTTGTCAATCAAAGTTAATTAAGAGGGCTTCCCTGGTGGCGCAGTGGTTGAGAGTCTGCCTGCCGATGCAGGGAACACAGGTTCGTGCCCTGGTCCGGGAAGATCCCATGTGCTGCGGAGCAACTAAGCCCGTGTGCCTCAACTACTGAGCCTGCGTGCCACAACTACTGAAGCCCATGTGCCTAGAGCCCGTGCTCCGCAACAAGGGAAGCCACCAAAATGAGAAGCCCACACACTACAACAAAGAGTAGCCCCCACTTGCCGCAACTAGAGAAAGCCCACGCACAGCAACAAAGACCCAATGCAGCAAATAAATAAATAAAATAAATTTTTAAAAATATTTTTAAAAATAAAAAAAATTTAAAAAATATATATATATCACATACCATGTAATTCATTCTTTCAAAGTGTGAGCCATGGCCGCTGAGCCTGCGCGTCCAGAGCCTGTGTCACAACAGTGAGAGGCCTGCGTACTGCAAAAAAAAAAAAAAAAATTAATTAATTAAGAAATTATATATCAATCAATAATCTTCTAAAAAGTCTTTTAATGACCTCCGCTACTCTATTTAAGCATAAATAAGATAATCAACCATGTTACCTATCTGGAGATTAGATCTTTTCCAATTAACTTGACTTAATTAACTCTCTAAGGTACTGAACTTTAGATGCCTGAGACACTGTACTTTAAGATTATTACAGTTGGAGTACTCACGGAACTTATTGTTATTTTTATCATTACAATTATATTTACTCATTAGACAAATGGAATTCAGACTTTAAATTCATGTGTGTGGGGGTGTAAGGAGTTATAAGATCAAAAAATATGAGCCCAATAAGACAACTGAAATAAACCCAAATGAAACACTCTGGAGACCAGTCTTTGTTCCCTCATCAAGGATTATAGGAAAGGACGTCGGTTAGCTTCTGGGAACCACGTGGAGCTATGTCAAGTGGCCAACTTTAATCATTCTTCTTCGTATTGCCCTTGCTTCCCATCTCACAGAGACTATGCCAGTAGATGGGGATATCCTCAACTTCCTCTCCACATCCCCATCTGCCTTGGCACCCGTTCTTCCTGCCCCCCATGTGAGGGGAGGCATAGTCCTGCCTTCTGTTTAAGGCTCATCCCTTTGCCTTTGCTCTGGCTCCCATCCCCAACTCCTCCACATGCAGCCAATGTCTCTCTGTATCCTCAACCCCTCTCTCTCCCCACTGGCACCTTCTCTGCATTTAATACAAAGGTTCAGGTCTCCCCATCTTACAGTCAAGAAACAACACCCTCCATTAACCCTCCAACTCTAATGCTATCTTCCTACTTCTTGAAAGATTTCTCTGTACTCCTTGCATCCCCATTCTGCACACCCAGTCATGGCTCAGCTGCCTGGAGCCTGGCTTCTGCTCCCACCGCCTCACTGATGCTGCTCTCACAGAAGTCTTAATGACTTCTTAATCCGATGACCACATCTCAGTCCTCATCTTATTATTATTTTTTTTTTTGCGGTACGCGGGCCTCTCACTGTTGTGGCCTCTCCCGTTGGGCAGCACAGGCTCCGGACGCGCAGGCTCAGCGGCCATGGCTCACGGGCCCAGCCGCTCCGCGGCATGTGGGATCTTCCCGCACCGAGGCACGAACCCATGTCCCCTGCATCGGCAGGCAGACTCTCAACCACTGCGCCACCAGGGAAGCCCCTATTTTCTTTTTACTGAGGTGAAATTCACAAGATAAAATTAACCATTTTAAAGGGTACAGTTCAGTGGCATTTAGTGCATTCACATTTTCTAGCACCGTGAAAAGAGGCCCTGTGCCCATGCAGCAGTCACTCCTTATACCCCCTTTCCCCCAGCTCCTGGCAACCACTAATCTGCTTTCTGTCTGTATGGATTTGCCTGTTCTAGACATTGCATATAAATGGGGTCATACAATATGTGGTCTTTTGTGACTTAGCATAACATTTTTGAGGTTCATCCACGTTGTAGCATGAATCAGTACTTCATTTGTTTTGAAGACGGAACAGTATTCCATTGTACGGATATACCACCTGTTTCTTATCTATTCATCAGTTGATTGGTATTTAGGTGTCTTCTCCCTTTGGCTAGTCCTCAACTTATTTGACCTTTCAGAGGCATGTGACACTGTTCACCTCCATCATCAATCCTTTGTTCCTTTGCCTAGTGAAATGGACCACTCTTCCACTTCCTCTGACTTCTCTCCTCGTGCTCTCTCTCTTATCGGCCCCTTCAATGTCAGAGTTCTCAAGAGCCCAGCCTTGGTCCTCTTCTTTCTTCAGTCCCTGCACTCTGCTTAGATGGGCATCCCTATTCTACAGTACCAACTACCAAGGGCCCCTGTGACATTTGTCTGCTTCTAGTACAGATCAAGGTGTACTATTCCCAGGATGTAAACAAAAGTGAAACAGGAGTATTTGGGACCTCAGTATGCAAACCATGTGCAAGATAGCTGCAGAACACTTTGTGTTGACTCCCAATCTCCCACCACCCAGGAAAAGCCAGACAGTGGGAAACAGAGAAGGATCTGGAACCAAATGCCTCTCATAATACCCTCCCCTCCACTGGCCCGTTTTGTGACCTTCAAACCACATATACACAATATCAGTTCAGTGGGGGAAAGAAGTCAAAGAATATGTGTCACGTGGACAGAACAATTGGTTGACTCAGTTTTTCATTTTTCAGTCTATGGCTTTGTTGTCGGACACAGCTTCAGCGCAAAGTTTTAGCAGCGGGGGCCGGAGGTGGGGCAGGGAAGGTTGCATTTCAGCAATTCATGCTTTTGTTATTTTCTCTTTTCTCTTCCTCAAACTAACTCACCTTTGGCTAAAAGAAATATACAAGCAGCAAATATTGACTCAAGGACTATGTGATTTACATCTTAATGCAGAGTAACATGGCTCATTTGCAATTCTCTCGGGAACTACTTAACCTGGCACATTTTTGTCTTTTGCTTTCAGTTTAACTCTATTTATCCTTTGTGATTTTAACAAGTAACAAAGATCAATGCTTTAGGTTTTGTGGTAAAGAGCTGGACAGGGTTATATCAACAAGGTCTGTTTAGCTTCCTGCCCTTCCCCAGGGGCTGAAAAGGACAAAAGTCACTAGGTGGGAGTAGGTGCTTCAAGAGAAGTATTTCTGTTGGTATTAATAAAACTAACCGGAAATCATTTCATTCAACATTTAACAAGCATTTATTGAATGTCTACCATGTAGTCCCATAGCCCTCTTGGCACGCATCCCTAGTATTGCAATTAACATACTGAATAGAAATTCTGTTCACTTTTTCTATTTTTCCTCTTTACACTGTGAGCTTCTTGGGGCAAGGGCTATGTCTTGCTGATTACTGTATCTCCTGTGCCTGGCTAAGTATAAGTGCTCACTCATTCATTCAAGCAATCGATAACTAGTTACTGAGTGCCTACCATGTGCCCGGCATTGTTCTATGCACTGGGGATTCAGCAATGAATAAAACAGATAAAAATCCCTGACTCTCCTCGTGTTTACCTTCTCAGTGTGTGTTTGGGGGTGGGGACGGGAGTGGACAATAAACAAGAAAGTAAACTATGCAGTATGTTAAATGATGGCAAGGGCTATGGATAAAAATGAAACAGGGAAGGGGGTAGGAAGTGTGGTGGATAGGAAAAGTACTAGGGGCAGAAGGGACAAGTGTAAGGGTTCTTAGAGGTGAGTGAAGGAACTTAACCTTTACTGTAAATGAGACAGGAAGTCATGGGAGGGCTCTGACCAGGGGCATGAGAGGATCTGACTTATATTCTAACACAGCCGGTCTGGCTATGAAGAGAATAGAGTGTAGAGGGCAGAGTAAAGGCAGGTGGGTCATTTATGAGGCTATTTTATTAATAATAATTCAGGGCTTCCCTGGTGGCGCAGTGGTTGAGAGTCTGCCTGCCGATGCAGGGGACACGGGTTCGTGCCCCGGTCCGGGAGGATCCCACATGCCGTGGAGCGGCTGGGCCCGTGCGCCCTGGCCGCTGAGCCTGCATGTCCGGAGCCTGTGCTCCGCAACGGGAGAGGCCACAGCAGTGAGAGGCCCGTGTAGCGCAAAAAATAATAATAATAATAATAATAATAATAATAATAATAATTCAGGCAAGAGATGAGGCTGACTTGGACCAATATGGGAGCGGTAGAGGTCAGGAGAATGGTCAGGTTCTAGATATACTCTGAAAGGAACGTTGAAAGGATTTGCCAGAAGATCAGACACGGGCAAGGGAAAGAGAACTGAAGCAGGACTTGAGGTTTTTTGACTGGGAAAATGGGAGGACAGAATTGCCATTTATAGAGATGGAGGACACTCCAGAAGGAGCATATCTGGGGAGTGAAGGATTAGGAGGTCAGTAGGGGTTCTGTGATGCTGAAGACGTCTACTAGACACCAAAGGAGGGATGGTACGCCTTCAGGTGGAAGTCTGTGCCGAGTTTGGGGGAGAGGTCTGGGCTAGAGAGAGGCATTGGGGAGTGATTGGCACGTAGATGATATTCAGGGCCATGAGATTTGATGAGAGCAGCACGGGGGTGAGTGTAGATGGAGTAAAGATAAAGGATGGGGAGAAGAGGATGAACCGGCAAAGGAGCCGGAGAGGAATGGCTAGTGAGGGAAGAGAAAGCTCGGGAGAGTGTGGTGTCCTCAGTGTGTTTCAGAGAGAAGAAACCGATCAGCTGAGTCAAATGCTTCTGACGGGACAATCAAAATAAGGACTTGGAGTGGGTTTAACACAGTAAAAGGTCATAAGGGACCTGAGAAAAGCCACTTGTATGGAGGGGAACGGCTGATATAACTGGGTTCCACGGAGAATGAGAGGAGAGAATGTGACCACTCAGGAGGAGAGAAGTGAAACCCAATCCTCTACTTAAACTGGTATTTTCAAACAATAGGAGGCTTTTTTTTTTTTTTTTTTACAGTTTAGTATCTGGTTTCTACATGGAAGACTAAACTCATGCTTATAGCTACATGTGGTCTTTGCCAACTAAATTTAAGATGCAGCATTTTAGAAATTTATATATCAATGTTTCTACAGTATTGTTTGCTAATTTTTAAATAAAGTCCTGATCAGTGTGCATTTGTGATTATATATGTACTGATTCTTACCGAAGCCGACAAGATCTCTTCCGAGTGGTGCATCGAAAGGAGCGCGTACAAAGCCGGCCTGCAGACATTGAGGCCTGGGGGTATGTTTGCTCTTCCTGTTTGTGCCAATGTATCGATGTAGAGTTGCTCTGTTTTCTTCCACTGTATTTATTGCTGCATTTCTCAGCATAAACTTATCCCATTGTATTTTTTATAAATAAATTTTTTTTTGAACATTAAAAAAATGGAGACTGAGCATAGGCAACTTCTTTTGGGAGGTTTTACTGTTTTTACTGTATAGAGGGACAAAGAAACAGTGGCAACTAGAGAGGAATGTGAGGTCGAGAGTGTTTCCTTAATTGGGAGAAATTGTGACATGTGGGTGTTGATGAAAACGATCCAGTAGTGAAAAGAAAATTGATGATGCAGGAGGGAGACAGAATGATGATGACAAGTTCCTCAACTAGCAGGTGGGAAGGGAGGAGTGTAGTGAATGAATGAACAACTCGGGGAATCCCCTGGTGGTCCAGTGGTTAGGACTCGGCTCTTTCACCGCCGGGGCCCACATTTGATCCCTGGTCCGGGAACTAAGGTCCCACAAGCTGCGCAGCGTGGTCAAAAAAAGAAAAAAAAAAGAGAGAGAATAAAAAAGAATGAACAACTCCCACTGAGAGCCTCCAATGAGAACTTCTGATACCAGTTGTTTGTATCTCTAAAATGCGACTCTCTAAAATGTAAGCTCCACAAGGGCAGAAGTATTTGTGTGGTTGGTTCTTTGCTGTTTTCCCGGTGCCTAGAACAGTGCCTGGCACACGTGGTAAGAGCTTAAAGATATTTGTTGAATGACTGACCAACTTGCTTCTAATTATGTGATAATGAAAGACCTCCGTGCTTCAAGATGGGCAGAACAGTGCTATAGAGTTTTGACAATTAAATGGAATGGATTGTAACATCAAGATTTGGATCTTCAGAAACCCACTATGTATTCTCAATACATGTTTTTACTTTTATACATAATCTAAAAGAGCCAGGCAAGTGGATGTTTGGGAGACCCATAGGCAGCATCACTGACAGTCATAAATATGCCTTAAATTTATATTCAGTACCTAGAAAATTATGGTTTAGGAGACCACAGACATTGCTGGGGAACTGTTAACAACGTGTTCCGTACACATTTGTTAAATCAAAGCTGTAGCTTAAAGCTGTCGGGAGAAGGTGGATGGATGTTTCATTCTTTGAGCAAAGTGGAAAATCACCTCCTTCTACTTAAAGACAACTAATGATGGAGCGTTTTCCATTCCTAACACAGGATGTGTTATAATGGCTTTTCTCTTTAATTAATTCTAAGAGCCAGTGGCTGAAATAGGAGAGGATTATCAGCACCTGAGATCGCTCTAGGATGGTTCTGAAAACAAGCTCCTTGGAGGAGGAAGCTTCAAAACATGAAAGAGGCAAAATGTATACACAATTCAACAAATAATTTGTTCCCAAGTGATCCTTTTACATTTTCATGTCTCGGACCAGGTATGATGATACATAATGAACAATATGCAGGTCTCTGCTTTGAAGGAGCTCATGGTCTAATAGTGGAGACAGTCCAGGAAACAGGTAATTAGGAGAGCATCGGGGACGATGTCATAGTGCTGTTAAGGAGTATCTGGGAAGGACACCCAATCAGCTTGGGGAGGGAGTTCAAGGACGATTTGTTCATTTTTATGGAAAATTTCAAATAAACCCCAAAATAAAGAGAAATGTATATTAAACCTGGGTACTGATATCCCACACTCGATATTTATCAACATCTTAGGAGTCTGGGATTAACATACACACATTACTATATATAAAATATATATATATATATATATATATATACTATATACTATACTCTACTATATACTATATACTATATATAAAATAGATAACCAACAAGGACCTCCCGTATAGCACAGGGAACTCTATTCAATATTCTGTAATAACCTATAAGGGAAAAGAATCTGAAAGAGAGTAGATATAGGTACATGTATAGCTGAATCACTTTGCTGTACACCTGAAACTATCACAACATTATAAATCAACTAGATTTCAATTTAAAAAAAAGAACAGATGACAAAAAGTAAATAAAAAAAAAGTTATCAACATCTTGAAACCTTCTTTTACCCATTCCCTTCCCCTCATTTTTTCCCTGAAGTATTTCAAAGCAAATCACAGACATTATGTCATTTCACCTATAAATAAAACTGTATTATGCTTCTTTAACTATAAGGACTTTCTTCTAACATAACTGCTATCATGCTTTACCCAATTAACAATAAGGAAGACTTCTTAAGGATGGCGGCATCTGAATGCACGCCTAGAGAACACGGAGGCGTGAGCCAGGAGAAAGTGACGGGCAGAGCAGTTTGCGTCCCTGGCTGAGCGAAGGGGACTATAAGACCTTTAGAGGGACAAGAGAGAGCCTCGATTTTGTGGAAAAACACAAGTAGTTAAGTGATGGGAACACGGGGCCACCACTGTGCTCCTACAGCTCTGAGCCAAGGCCCTCATTCATACTATCTTGCTTATCTTCACAACAATGGTACTACAAGACATACATATCATTACCTACAGACAAGGGGAGGAGGCTTTAAGATGTTAAGTAAATGGCCCACCTTTGGCCCTGCAGCTAAATAAGTGGAAGGGTCCAATTGTGAAGGCAGGCCTTTCTGATTCCCCCATGCGTGGGAATATTTCAGGGTGTGGGCAGAGGTTGGTTGGGTCTAAAGCAGTAGAAATTCACAGCAAGACTCTTGCTGATAACATATGAATCTTTCGTAGATCAAGCAACATGCATTTAACTGAGTCATCGACTGTCGCCAGACAGTAGCATACCCTAATTGCAAGAAAAGCATCTAGAAGGAAAAATCAGTCTCCTGAGTGCTGACCTCGCAAAGCTACAGTGGCAAAGCCATGGTAAGCGCCGCAGACGTAAGACCCCCTTTCTTTCCCTTCTTGAGAGATTCCCGTATTTGCTGACGCAGATACACTAAGGTAAGAAAAGGCTAATCATTATGTTTTTATGAGAACTGAATTTTGCATTTAATTAACAGATTAAGTTATTCTCTGTTGCTAACAGTCTGTGTTCTCAATGAAACCAAATATTATGACAATTGCCAAGTTTATTTGATAGTTTATTGTATGAATGCTAAAAGTCTATTTTACTGAGTCTTTTTTAACCCCGTATTAGTTTCTGCCTCAAGCACAGGGTTTAGGTATCATGATGTCCCTGCCATTTTCGTTTGGCAGTTCTGTGACTCTCCTGGTATGCATTTAGTTTGGGGTTTCTCCTTTACAGAGTGACGCTCCAGAGCCCAGCAGTCTACAACTTTTGGCTGTACTGGGTGGATTTTCCCCACACTTCACTTATTATAGCAACAGAATCACAAGAAAGATGGCAGGGCATGGTGAGGCCCTTCCTCTCTCCACCATGCCCCAGCAGGACGTGGTAGCTGAGGACATGGTCTCTGGCCCCAAACAGACACGTGTTCTTATTCCAGTCCCACCACTGGCCACTTGTGGAACTATGGGAAAGCGAAAGTGAGACTGGTATGATGGTGTTTTGACCTTGCTACCTGGGCTTGACACCCAGTTCAGCTTGTGGCTCAGCTGTATGTGCCTTGTCACACTGCATAACTTCTCCATGCCTCAACTTCCTCTGCTGCAGAATAGGGCTGATAATCAGAGCATCTACTACTGCATGGAGTTGTGATGTGCTTGGAAAATGCATGTTAGCTATTATTCATGTCCCAATGTCCCGGATCAGAGGGGAGAGGGTGTTTTTGATTGCTGGAAACCTAAAAATCAACAAAAATCTGCTGTGCAAATGATGAAACAAATCAGAATTCTATTTGCTTGGCGATTGAGAGAGAGAGAGAGAGAGAGAGAGAGAGAACAGCAAGCTGTCCACAGTAGTGGCACCACCAAGGCTGCAAGGGCCAGCTTGTAGGGACACCCACCGTGACTCTGTCCAAGTGCCTCCTGAGGTGGACAGGCCCCTGGAGCTTCCAGGCCAAGCAACATTTGCACTCTTGGTTTCAGAGAAGAATCCCATACAGTCGCCCTGTCTCTCCAGGCCTGGGAAATTCCCTGAGTTGGGCTGAGGGTGGGCAATGAGGTTGGGGAGACTGGTGACTGCAGATATAATGTCTGCGGCCTTGTGAAAGGGTCCCTGAGTGCTACATTGAGAACTGGGCTACGGCAGTAGCTTTCTGGTGGTATTCGGAGCATCCTGAATATATCTGAACTTTTTATTTAAAATTAAAAGTCTGCACTGTCCAGAGACCAGAGGTCAATAGCCTCGTTAGAGCAAAATGCCACCCGAACATTAAACAGAGCCTGAAGGGAACTGACGTGTTCCAAATTTAGGGTGAGGGGTAAGGGAAGAAGAGTGGTCAGGAAAACCAAGAGAAACAGCAAAATGCTGAGAAAGGGAAGGAGCAAAGGAGGGGAGGAAATAGAAGTGTGTGCTGAAGAAGTGTGGGACAGAGCCTGGCCCCAGAAATGGATGTAAGAAGCCACACGGGGACACCAGCTGCACCTCAAGTTTAGAGCAAGAAAGATCCTACTTCATTTAGTCAAACCTGTTCTTGATGTAGGTGGGAAACGGACGCCTGCCCGCTCGTGGTCACACAGGGTGCTGCCGAGACAGCTGGGTGGGGAAGCCTGGTCACCTGCCTCCCTACCCGGGTCTCTGGAAATTGTTGCCCGGCCCCCATCCAGGGGCAAGTTTTGTTTGGAAATGAGGACTATTGCCCTCCTACAATATCTACTGCGGGTACATAGAGGTCAAGCCTTCATTGCACTTTGTGCTTTAAAAAAAGGGTTCCTGGCTAAAGGTTGGGCTCTTTGGGAGGCCAGGAGGTGGCGAAGGGCTCCACCAAAGCCCTGGAAATAATAGTCAAGGACCCTGACTGACGTGAGAGAAGTGAAGAAAGCCCTGAATCGTCTGCGACTTTATCAGAACACATTAAAAATGAAAATTGTGATTCCTTCTGAGAAAATATTGGTGCCTTCTTATTTTATTAAAGGGCAGCTTCCTCTTTTCTGATACACACACTGGTGCCATGGAGTGATGATTCGTCCCATTAATCCTCAGTGACCTGGGAGAAGAATGAGATAAAACTCCTTTCAGAGTGGCTTGGAAGCATTCCCTTGAGATGCAGATGGAGACCAGTGATTTTCAAAATTGTTCAGAATAATTTCACAATGTAGACAAAAGCAAATATACTCTGCTGCTGACTATAAATTCTCAACCATAAATACATTTTTCCAATGAGTCTACTGACCACCCATCTTGTCTCTGAATTCCCATCTTACACTAATGAACAGCCCAGACCCACACAGAACACCCCCTACATCTGGTCTGAGCCTCTGCCTCTGCAGCTTTAGTTTATCTTTATGAATTTAGTACTATCTTGCAGTAAAAACAAGATCACTATCAATTTGTTTGATGTCCCCTGCAAGCAGCTATAGGACATTATTAATTCTCTCCCAAGACCTTTCCCCTCTCACGCTAAGGGATATAAACAGAGTTATTCTAAACCATTTGCTGTGTTTTGACATTCTTTTCAGAATAATTACCCTAACGCATCCACAAGAGCAAAGGAGGACATAAAAGATAAGACTGCCAGGGTTTAAGCCAAAGATCAGTTAGAATATCCAGCACTTGTCAAAAATAATACTTAGAAAAAAGAACTCCCAGAAAATATTTTTATGCTGATTTCCACAAGACTGTAAAGGTCAGTGGGCCAGACCCCACGCTGAACAGTAGGTTTAGAATGGAGAGTTATAGACATCCAGTCATATATGAATAAAAGAATGTAATGCATCAAGTGGTGTATTTTTCTTTTGATAAAAACATAAAAAATAAAGTATCCCAAAGATAACAGGGTTGTGGCAGTGAGTTTGATACCAAAGGATGGAATTCACTAAACAACTTCATTTATAAGAAACTCAACTAAAAAAATTGTGCCAGCCTCTCCAATTTGCCTGGTACTTGGTACTGAAGGGCACAGCCAGTTAGCAGGTAGGGGGGAGCTGAAATCTGAACTTAAATAATTAGACTCTAGAGCCAGTGCTCTTAACCAGGGATGGTGTGAGAAATGGGATCAGATGAAGCTCAGGGATGGGATGTGTGGTCCCTCAGAAGATATTACCCACTCTCTCCACCAAGTTCTTGGCTTTGCCCTTTGTTAATTTCTCCTTCAAGTTTCTGAAGTCTGTCCTGCGGATATCCCATCGTTGAAGTGCAGTTCGTTGGCATCTCTTTAATAAAGAGGTTTTCAAAAATATAGTGCTTTTATAGGACACTGTTGTAGACTGAATTGTATCTCCTGAAAAGGTATGTTGAAGTCCTAACCCCCAGGATCTCTGAATGTGACCTTATTTGGAAATGGGGTCTTTGCAGATGTAATCAGGTTAAGAAGAGGTCATAGTGGAATAGTGTGGGCCCTAAATCCAATGACTGGTATCGTTATAAGAGTGGAAATGCAGGCACAGAAACACAGACACACAGAGGAAAAGGCCATGTGATGACAGAGGCAGAGATCAGAGTGATGCATCTCCAAGCCAAGGAATACCAAGGATTGCTGGCAACACCAACAGCTGGAAGAGGAAGGAAGGATCCTCCCCCTAAAGGCTTCAGAGGAGCGTGGCCCTGCCGACACCTTGATTTCAGACTTCTAGTTCTAGTACTGTGAGACAATAAATCTCTATTGTTTTAAGCCACCAAGTTTGCAGCAATTTGTTATGGCAACCCTAGGAAATTAATACAGATGCTTTGGGTTGCCTTCTGGAACAAAGTTAGTGTCCGATTGATCAAAAATTATTTTGGCTCTTCTGTTTAAGAAAAGAGTTCTAATACTAATCTATTCTGGATGGATACCCAAAATGGGTATAACCACATCATTTTTCAAAAACACTAGGGTGAAGCTTTAATTATGTTATAGTGTTTATTCATAATAAACTATCTAGAGATATCCACTGTGCAGACTGGACCTCCAAGCTAAAGTATTTGTTGTTTGCTAAATTAATTCCACCTACTCCTCTTGATTTATCATTTATACATTGCTCTGCTTCTTTAGAATCCTAGTTTCTACATTCCCCCCTTTGCTCACTTTGGAATAACATGAAAACCATTCCTGGAAAAGAGTTCTCCACATGGAGTCAATTGCAAAAATAAACTTTAGCCTTCTGAGACAGATCTTTGGTGAGAAAGAGTCCCCAACACCTATTCTCTCCTTTAAAGAGTTCATTAACACCACATACTTCTTATTGCTATTCCAATAGATTTGCATTATGTATTGCTGTTGATAAAAGTATGTACTTTATCTATTTCACACATTACAACTGAAAATTGGAAAGCAATATTTAGTATATCACTTTACAGCCAATATACCCTAGAATTTCGTGATAGTGATCTGGTTATCATGGTATCTGAAATGTATTTAAACACACACACAGACACACACACACACACACACACAGCATCTTATCTTTTATACTGTAACCAACAAGCTAGCATTATTATTCAGTATATTTTTTTCTGTTAGGAAACCAAAGAACCTGATTGACCTGGTTAAGTGGCTTGATCAGTGGCTTTACCACAGATGAAAATATTGCCCAAACTCTGCACATAAAGCATATGGTCTTATGCAAAGTGGATGTGATATACAAATTCTTAACTGATGACCTCCATCAGGCATCTATAGATTTAGCTCTACGAAGAACTACAATCAATGAAGGCTCCCAAGGTCATAGCTGATGCAGCATATCTCCTCCACCTGCTTGCTGGGGAGTTTCCCTCACCTAAACCCTCACCAATTTAGTCATTGTTCAAGGTTAGATATCTAACACAGAGGCATGAATCCAGAAGTCTCCCATTAAATAACATGTTACCAGAGAGGGGAAGGAAGATCCTGAGTCATATGTGCTCTAGCCCTCTCTTATTCACATATCAGGATGAATTTGTTTATCCTATGATATATTTCACATTTTGGAATCCAGAAAGAACTTTTCTGTGAAGGATGAAATCCAGTAATGGGGGGTGGGAGTGGAAATGATGCCCTAGCAGGTCCTGGATAATGATACCGAGGGTGAAAATAGAAAAAGAATTAATAATGAACTGGGAATTCCCTGGCGGTCCAGTGGTTAGGACTCCATGCCTTCACTGTGAGGGCCTGGGTTCAATCCCTGGTCAGGAACTAAGATCCCACAAGCTGCGTGGCACAGCCAAAAAAAAAAAAAGTTAATAGTGAACTAACACCAGCTCTGCTACTTACCCACCAGAACTCTCTACCCTCACCACAGACTTGCATGATGAGCTTTAAGCCTAATATTACAACTATAGCTCTGTATTCATAGACTGCTACGGAATATGTAAAGATCAAAAGCTTGAGCTTCTGCGGTAAGACAGATTCAGGTTTGAATCCTCTGTCTGCTATTGACTGGCTGTGTGACCCAGGGCAAGTCCCTTGACCTCTCTGAATATTCAGTTTTTCATCTGTAAAATGTGGATGATGAAATTTCCCTAATAAAGTTGTTATGAGAATTAAATGACCTAATGCTTAACACATTATCTTGTACATACTAAGCAATAAATAATTATTAGCTATTATTAATGAACCCAAACCAAGCAAATTAGCATTTGTTCCTCCTGATGGTCAGTCACTGAACAGCAGATCAAATGGTTGATGAATTGATCCAGATTCAGCCCCTGAGAAGTCTATGGTAACTTTACCCTATTTGTGGGCCAGTTATATCACCTTACTAATCAAATGGGACGTTTACTTGCCCTATTCACTACTATCAAATATAACAACTAGCAGTTAGTCAGCTACAGTATGGCAAGGTTTCAGAAAATTCAAGCAAATACATTTGGCTGATTAGACTTGAGGAGGCAGGCTGCTTAGGGGTACCCAAAGACCTTATTGTATTTGCATTTTTTGGTTTCCTGTCCACACTTGAAGAGTATCCTGCATGATTCTGAGCTAGGTTAGCTTCCAGATGATTGGGCTCCCTCCCCTTGTAGCCCTCACAGACCTAGAAACATTGTGGAGATTTTTTTTCTCATTAAGGTAAATGGACTTCCGAAACAGAAACCTCAGGAAGCTCCAGGCAAGGTCCACTGAGAAAGGTTTGGTATTCAAAGTCAAGGATATCACGATACGTGTAAGTCAAATCACTATGCTGTACACCTGAAACTTAGACAGTGCTGTGTCAATTACATTTCAATAAAACCAAAACAAAAAAAAACCCCTCAAATCGAGGCTATCAATAGTGAGGAAGAAACTTTGTGTACACATCCAGAAAAAGGCAACCAGCTTGGGGAAAGGTCTCAAGGGCAGCGACAGTGGGCTTCAAGTATTTGAAGAGTTCTCGAGTGGAAGATGGAGTAGACCAGCTCTGATTTATTCCAGCGGGACCAGTAGGTAGAAGGGCTGGTGAGACAGATTTGATAAAACTGGATTGTGCCAATATGTGTGAGCTCCCCAATGATGAAGGTGTATGAACAGAGGATTGATGACCAATTCTTAGGGAAGCTGGGGAAAGAATTTGTTCCTTTGGAAAATATGGGTATAGACAACAGTTAAGTGTCCTTCTAAGATGATATTACCCAATGACTCTATAATAAGCTAGAGAATCCATATTTATTATTTTTTTTATTTCAGGAGGCTTCCATTAGGTTTTAAGTCACCTTATGGATAATTCCATGCCAAAAATATGATGAACTAATCAAAGGAATAACTGCAACATATTTTATATCCATTAAGTCACAGTTATTCATTCCAGTCTAAATTACTTTTTTTTTTTTTTTGTGGTACACGGGCCTCTCACTGTTGTGGCCTCTCCCATTGCAGAGCACAGGCTCCGGACACGCAGGCTCAGCGGCCATGGCTCACAGGCCCAGCCGCTCTGCGGCATGTGGGATCTTCCCGGACTGGGGCACGAACCCGAGTCCCCCGCATCGGGAGGCGGACTCTCAACCACTGCGCCACCAGGGAAGCCCTAAATTACTTTTTAAAAGAAGTAAATAGTCTATAACTAGTACTAGGATTATACAAAGAGTATATGCTATTTGCAGATATGTGCAGTAGGAGGAAGAAAAATGTCTTAATAAAATTACAGCTCATAAGTTTCAACATTAAAAACCCTGATTCAATTTTATAATCCATCCTTATGCAGTCACTGAAGATTTGTAAGCCTTTGCCTAATGAGGATCTACGGTATAATGGTCATAGTACTCTGAGGATGGAGGGGCAATGTACCTCGAAAAACATTTGAAAATCCATTTAATTATATCAGGCCCCATGACAAGCATTTATTAATGCACACATCAAAAACCAGAGGTGTGATTTGGGATCAGATATCATCGGCTGAATAGCAGAAACAAAGCTAAGTAAAATTCTGCTTCTCTTTTCCAATTAACAGGATTGCCTCAGTTTAATTCAGGTTTTGCTTTTCTTAAGGAATAAACCAATGGCATAGTACTACTTTGGCCAAATCAGTTGCCTAATTTCTCATACTGAGTCCTTATAATTTCACGAAGCTGGTAGACATGCCACACATATTTTTGTGGACACCCATTGCAGACAATAGAGACTCTGCTGTTAATCCAAGCAAAGAGGGTGGGTCCGACAGCATGCTAGGCTTCCCACACGCTGCTGTTTGCACCTTAGGTGTGATAAACTGAATACTAATTAGGTCTTAACACTTGTAATTAGATGGTTTATTCATGCTGTTGTAACGTATTTTCCCTCCCCAGATTTGGTTTCACAGTTGTCACTTACCAGATCATTGCCTGAGTTTTGGTGGCAATATTGATAACTTCTTACAGGCTCCACCATCAGTCAATGCTTATTTGTTGAATGAACAAACTCTTCAGAGTCTAACCACTTCTGGTTTAGTGCAGTAGCCTCCTAAACTAGCCTTGCTTCTTCCATTCTTGATCACTTACAGTCCATTCTCAACAGAGCTGCCAGAGGGCTTCTCTTAAAATCAAAGTCAGATCATGGCCCTCCTCTCCTCCAGGAGCTCACGTTTCACTCGGGATAAAAGCCAAAGTCTTGACACAAGAGGGAAGAGATGTGGGGATATATGTATACGTATAGCTGATTCACTTTGTTATAAAGCAGAAACTAACACACCATTATAAAGCAATTATACTCCAATAAAGATGTTTAAAAAGAAAAGCCAAAGTCTTACATGAGGCCGGAACTAGAAGGTCCTGTGCAGCCCTACCCTCCCATTCTCTCTGTGACTGCCCCTCACGCTCCTCTCTTTCATTCGTCCTATCCCGCTCACCGAGCCTCCTTGGTATCCTCAAGGCTAGAATGCTGATGCCTCAGAGGTTTTGCACTGGTAAGCTTTTGCACTACCGGGCATGATCTTCTCCCAGATATTGGCATGACTAACTCCCTCATGTGTTTCAAGTCTGTTCTCAAATATCACCTTGACTACCCTACCTGAAATTGTAACACTGTTACCCTACTCTTTTTTATACTTAGGTATAAATCCAATTAAAAATGCACAGAATCTATATTTTGAAAACTAAACAATGATGATGAAAGAAATCAAAAAAACCTAAATAAAGGGAGAGACACACTATGTTCATGAATTGGAAGACTCTACATAGTAAAGATGTCAATGGTCCCCAAATTCATATACAGGTTTAACGCAATTCATATCAAAATCCAAGCATGCTCATTTTGTAGATACAGAAAAGAGGATTTTAAAATATATATGGAAAGGTAAAGGAACTTGAATAGTCAAAGCAATTCTGAAAAAGAAGAATAAAGTGGAGGAATCATTCCACCTGATTTTAAGACTTACTGTATAGCTACAGTACTCAAGACACCATGGTAATGGCAGACGGATAAACACATAGACCAATGGAACAGAATAGAGAACCCAGAGATAGACCCCCACAAGTATGACCAACTGACTTTTAACAAAGGAACACAAGCATTCAATGGAAGAAGGATAGTCTTTTCAACAAATGGTGCTGGAGCAACTGGACATCCATAGGCAAAAACCAAACAAACAAAAAAACAAAAACACCCCACATAACTCTCAATCTAAATCTCATATCTTATGTAAGCTTAGCTCAAAATGGATAATAAATTTAAATGTATAACGTAAGAACACAAAACTTTTCATAGATAACTTAGGAGAAAATCTGCGTGACATGGGGTTAGGAGACGAGTTCTCAAACATGGCAAAAATGATAAACTGGACTTGGTCAAAATGAAAAACTTTTGCTCTGTCAAAAACACTGTCAGTAAAATAAAAAGACAAACCACAGATTGGGAGAAAATATCTGTAGACCACATATTAAACAAATGACTTGAATCCAGAATATGTAAACAACTCTCAAAACTCTACAGTAGGAAAACAACTATCCAACTAAAAAGTAGGCAAAATGCTTGGACTGAAACTTTACCAAAGAGGATATAAGCAAATAAACACATGAAAAGATGTGCATCAGCCATTAGGCAGATACAAATTAAAACCTTGGTGAGAATCATTACACACCTATTTAGAATTGCTAAAATTAAAAAAAAAAGACAACAATTGATGTGGAAGGGATGTGGAGTAACAATTCTCATTCATTGCTGTTGGGAAAGTAAAATGTTACAGTCACTCTGCAAGACGGTTTGTTAGTTTTTTATAAATTTAAAAATACACTTGCCATACAACCAACAATGTCACTCTTACATATTTACTCAAGTGAACTGAAAACTTTCATATACGCCAAAACCTGTATGTGGATTTTTTTTCCTTTTTCTTTGATGCTATTTTTTTTAACATCTTTATTGGAGAGTATGTGGATGTTTATAGCAACTTTATTCATAATTGACAAAAGCTGGAAGTAAAAAAAAAGATATCACTCGATAGGTGAATGTATAAACAAACTGTGGTCTATCCATCCAATGCAATATTATTCAGTGACAAAAATGAATCAGCTATTAATCCACACAACATGGATGAATCATAAATGTACTTTGCAAAGTGAAAAAAAGTCAGATAGATTACATGTTGTATGATTCCATTTATATGATATTCTAGAAAAGGCAAAAATTTAGATATGGAAAACATATCAGTGATTGTCAAGGGATGGGGTAGGAGGAGTGACTGAGTACAGATGGAGCTGTACAAGGGAATTTTTAGGGCGATGGGATGTTCTCTATGGTACAATGGTGGTGGATACATGAGTGCATCTTTCAAAATCCATAGAACTGTATA
This sequence comes from Mesoplodon mirus, assembly GCF_964341445.2. Lineage (NCBI taxonomy): Eukaryota > Metazoa > Chordata > Mammalia > Artiodactyla > Ziphiidae > Mesoplodon > Mesoplodon mirus. The sequence goes on along the minus strand of NC_138981.1, from coordinate 134,924,094 downwards.
CCACAAAGAGTGTATGCCAATTAAAAATATCAAAAAGGATTTCAGGAGAAACTAGGGTGGAAAGTAGATCATCGCAGATGAATCTAACTATATTACACATGTATAACATAACCTTGCTGAAAGGAGTGGGGGGAAAAGTAGCTGACCTAAGCAACTTGGGAAAACAACATTTTGAACAGATGCTGTAAGGCTAAAGACAAACAAAACTGTATATAAACTATGTACTCCAGTCAATAAATTTGTTTCTCACAGGGATACAGGTTAGCAATTCTGAAACTACACTAGGATGGAACAAATAAGTAAATGGGTGGTGGATGGATGATGAGAGTCAGGTTTCTCACAGTCAGAGAAAGAACTTACAAATAAGCAACGTGGGAAGTTAGAGGAATAAACCTTAAGGTGCTAGACTGGAGTCAGAGACACCAGTGTGAACTCATTTATATATGTATAAATGTATATATATACACACGTATATACATACAGATGGATACAGAAGTAAGTACATATATGGGTTAATATACACACATATACATATATATGAATATTAATAAATATGTATATCTCCTATCCTAACTCCATCTAATGAGGGGGCCTGGAAGCAGTGGAACTCCAACAGCAATGAGCACACCCCAACCCACATTATAGTTTATAAATATCAAATCAAAAGAGCCAGTGCTTCCTGGGGAAATGACAGTTCTAGGGCTAGGGCAGGGAAAATGCGAGAAAAAGGGTGAGGACATGTCAAAAGGACATAGGAGCCAACTTGAAAGTGTTCTCAATTGCCAAAGTGAGAATAATGTGAGCAACAAAGTAAATAACTATATAATAATAGTATTGGGGTATAGCCCAAATAATGAACTAATTAGCCATGGGTCCACACTGATCTAAATAAATGATTGAATGAATGAATGAATGAATGAATGAATAAATAAATAAATAAATAAGGAAGAAGGGAGAGATCTTCCTTATAGGAGAATTATCAATAATAAATGTAGAAGGAATGAGGGAAATAGAAAATCATCATTAGAACACAACAGCAATAACTGCTGCAGGTTAGATCCACTGATGAATGCTAAAATTAGTGGGCAAAATTTTAAGCAGAAACAGAATAGTTACATAGCTTTCCCAGAGTATCTCCTCCCAAAATATTTATTAATTACTGTAATGGCCTTAACATATAGCCACAAATTTTTTGATACTCCTGCATCCAGAAGGTGGAGCTTAAGCCCTCTCTTCTTGAGTGTGAGCTGGCTGAATGACTGGCTTCTAAGGGAAACACAGTAATTTTACAAAGGAGGAATCTGGCAGATACCACCTGCAACAAGTGATCAAGTTTAATATGATGAGGAATAAGTCACGTTGACATCATGTACCCCCTAATATGATGTGATGAGAAATCTATAACAGCAGTCTCATTATGAGAAAACATAAGGCAAACTCACACTGAAAGACATTCTACCAAATAACTGACTAGCATTCTTCAAAACTGTCAAGATCACATAAAATGTGGAAAGACTGAGGAACTGTCCAGATTATAGGAGAATAAGAAGACATGACCAACTAAGTGCAATGTGGTGTCCTGGATTGGATCCTGAAACAGAAAAAGAACATTAGTGGGAAAATTGGTGAAGTCCAAACAAAAGTCAATAGTCAAGAGTATCACACTGCTGTTAATGTCTTAACTTTGATAAATGTATCATGGTTTGTGAGATGTTAACATTAGGAGAAGCTGGGGGAAGGATACATGAAAAATTTCTGCACTATTTTTGCAACTCTTTTATTAGTCCCAAATTATTTCAAAATAAAATGTTTTTCAAAAGCATATTGAAAATTCCAAGTGCTGGCAAGGATGCAGAACAATTGGATCACACTGGTGGGAATTTAAAATGTTACAGCCGGGCTTCCCTGGTGGCACAGTGGTTGAGAGTCTGCCTGCTGATGCAGGGGACATGGGTTTGTGCCCCGGTCCGGGAAGATCCCACATGCCGCGGAGCGGCTGGGCCCGTGAGCCATGGCCGCTGAGCCTGTGCGTGCGGAGACTGTGCTCCGCAATGGGAGAGGCCACGACAGTGAGAGGCCTGTGTACCGCAAAAAAAATAATAATAAAAAAAATTGAAAAAAATAAAATGTTACAGCCACTCTAGAAATCAGTTTGACAGTTTCTCATGAAATTAAACATACATAAGACATACAACCCAGTAATTAAACAGCTAATTGTATTATTCATGGGCATTTAGCTCAGAGAAATGAAAATGTATACCAAATAAAAACTTGTATATGAATGTTTAGAGTCACTCTATTAATAACAGCCCAAAATTGAAACAAAACCCAGATGTCTTTCAATGAGCAAATACTTTTTAAAAACTGTGATACATCCATAAAATGGAACACCACTCAGCAATGCAAAAGAATCAACTATCGATATACACAACAATTTAGATGGATCTGGAGGGATTTATGCTGAATGAAAAAAGCCAGTCTCCAAAGGTTATGCCATGTATTATTTTTATGATATTTTAATGACAGTCTTGAAAAGACAAAACTAAAACTAATAATGGAGAAGGGATCAGTGATTGCCAGGGATTAGAGGTAGGGTGATAGAACAATTCCGTATTTTGATTGTGGTGGTAGTTATATGAATTTATAAATGGTATAAAATTGATAGAACTATACACCCAAAGAATCAATTTTACTGTATGCTAATTCTAAAAATAAAAAATAAAAGCCATACACCAAAGATGATTGTACTTTATACATTATTATATCCATGTTTGTTGTAACTCAATGGAAAATGAAGAAATTCCAAAAGAATGTAAAAATTGTGCCATATTTTCATGTCTACGTTTTAAAGTTAAGTGATGAAAAAATATAGAAGCCATACATATGGGGCTGTGTTAGTTGTATTTTTCCTATTAATTTTTAAAAAACATTTATTTATTTATTTATTTATTTATTTATTTATTTATTTAGGCTGCACCGTGTCTTCTTCATTGTGGCACGCGGGATCTTCCGTTGCAGCACGCAGACTTCTTAGCTGTGGCACGCGTGAGGGATCTAGTTCCCCGACCAGGGATCGAATCTGGGCCCCCTGCATTGGGAGCGAAGTCTTACCCACTGGACCACCAGAGAAATCCCTCCTGTTGATTTCTACTTACTGCCTTGAGCTGATTGCAATACTTTGAAATATGTTTAGACTTGCTTTGGGCCCAAGGTGTTGTCAAAGTGTTTAAATGTTCCACATGTGCATGAAAAGAATATACCTTCTATAGTTGTGGATATTAATATTTCATATGTAATCTATTAGGTCAAATTTGTTTAAGGTGTTCAAATATTTCTCTATTTTTCTTTAAACTAAGATAGGAGTGTACAACTTGTTGTGATAAAAGAATCACCTGTAGGAAATTTTTAGGCTGAAGATGAAGGTAGTTTCTTCCAGAAGGATTTGTGTATATTTCTGCCAAGTGCTTGGAGGCGTTACCAGTCCAAGACCACCTTCGATCAAGTTCAGAGCTTGATATTTCTTGGACAACCCAGGCAATGCAAATTCAGGCTACAATTCTATGTGAGGACAGGCCCATGGCCATAATCCTCATGTACAAGTTTTTTTTCTTTTACTTCCACTGCTCTTGTTAACCCTGGAGAAGAGTACCTTTGGTTCCCACTTTCCATCAGAGTACAATCCTTTGGGGTCCAAATTTAACATGGGGGAGAGTCTTTCATTAGTCTCCCCACTCTCCGACCCTGGATTATGGCCCTTCTGTCTACTTTGACTCTTGACACCTTCCTGTCCCCTTACCCTGTGCTTAGACTACCTAGATTTTTTACCTCCTGACCCTTCTCTGGTGCCCCATGCCTGACCTCTGTTTGAAAATCCCAGCTCTTCTGTCACCCGAGGGGCAGCCTCACTCATTGAGTCACTGAGGTAAAAGGATATACAAATATGAAACTAATATGATTATCTGCCTCAAGTGAGGTGATCAAGGCATCAATGACTGGGCTTATATACTAGTCTCCTGGGGCCGCCATAACAAAGTACCACAGACTGGGTGGCTTAAACAACAGAAATTTATTATTTCCTCACAGTTCTGGAGGCTGGAAGTCCCAGATCACAGTGTCAGCAGGGTTGATTTCTTCTGAGGCCTCTCTCCTTGGCTTGTAGATGGCCATCTTCTCCCTGTGTCTTCACGTGATCTTCCCTGTGTGTGTGTCTGTGTCCTAATCTCTTATTATAAGGACACCAGCCATATTGGACTGGGGCCCATCCCAATGACCTCATTTTAACTCAATCACCTCTTAAAGACCCTGTCTCCAAATACAGCTATATTCTGAAGAACTGGGGATTAGGATTTCAACACGTGAATTTAAGGGGAACACAATTCAGGCATACCCACTTATATCAAAACCAAGGAATTCTGTGACCTGCCCATGTTACCACACCAATCTCACCAACACAAATGAGTTTGCCTCTGTACCACCTAGGTTTTGGCAGTAAGCAACTTCACCTTGCACAAGCATGATGTGCCGTCTGCTTCCCAAGGCAAGTCTTGTCTGTTATGAGAGAATTGGCAAGCTTCAGTGCAAAAGTTTGAGTTCCAGATATTAAATATTAATTTGTTCTTTGAAATGCTTACCAAAGTTATCAGTATGTTCATTAGAAGCCTCATAATTATATTTAATATTCAGTAATGAAATCAACAGGGTAGGATTCTACCCTCAGTTCTTTGGTGCTGAAAGTAGAACCTCTTATTTTGTTCTCCTTGTCATTATTTCTCTTTTCCTCCAAGTAGTTCAGTGAACCATACAAGACTGTAAATATTAAATCCTGTGACGTGCTTAATTGACAATATATGGAAAAAATGTTTGTGCCAGTAGCTATAAATGACATCATACACTCTGGAGGAAAGGTGTTTCAGTGGGAAATAATGTAGCAATAATAAAACGCACCAGTTACATTGAAGACTGGAAGGCATTTGGCAGAGAGAGAAAAGAATTGTTTCGCAGCACGGAAGTTTTGATGGAGAAATTGACTTTAAGTAGGCTTAACATAGACAGTGCGTGTGTCAGCACTAACAATCGGCAGTTCTGTATTTTTATCTAACATTATTCATGGCTTCAAAATAAATATTTTCTGTTTCATCTTGTATCATAGAAAATAAGTAGTATAACTTCCCAGGCTCCCCAAGGAAATACTGGCTAACACTTATTGAGCACACCTCTGCCAAGTAGTGCCTGCAATGGCTCTTTTCACCTGCAACCCAATCCTAGGAGGCAGGTACCATTCTTTTCCCCAGTTTATCAGTGAGAAAACTGAGGATGCAGTTTGGGTGATTCTCCCACGGTCATACAACTAGGAAAATAGAGGAGCTGGGGCTTGAAACCCACTCTGATTCCAAATCCCATGTATTTAACCACTGTATTTAACCTCTTGTTGACCCCACATTTCCTCAAGTGTATAATGCATAAGATACAAATGAACACCTTGGCGATACTGAGGAAATACTATTCCTGGAAATATTAGCAAAAAAGAAAGCTCTGTGCAAATAGGCATAGATGTCGAGAAGCTAATTAGGGGGAAAGGGAACTCTCACTGCCTGCCATGTGCAGGCACTAAGAGCTTTTGTTGTTTGAGTTCTTCATAGACTGGCAGAGCTGGAAGAAAATGCTTTATTGTTTGGTGACTTCGATGGCCTAATTCACCAAGTATTAGTTAAAAGGTACTACACAGTGGTTGGGTCTAAAAATTATTAGTAAAGGAAAGGTTCAGCAAAGTTACCTTACAATCAATACCACTTGCTTGTTCTCTTAAAACACTGAAGAGTAGTTTCAACTATTTAAATATCACCTTAAGTAATAACAAGTGGACCAAAGAGAAATGAACAAGATACTGCTTACAGCCTAATTTTCAAACTATTTCATGGGAACACAGAGGTGTAGAGGACCTTTTCCTTTATTTCTTCTGAAGGAAAGAGGCCCAATAATTGGCTGTGAATTGAAGATTTGCAAAAAATAAATCATATGTAAGGAAATTCTTGCCTCAGGTTCCCTTGCCAATATCAGGGTGTGTCAAGGAAAATAGCTGCAATGCACAGGAGTGTATTGAAGTAGACATTTCGGATTCCAAATATGGGAAAACTCACTGGGCAGGACAGTCAGGAGACATGGGTTCTAATGCAGGGACTATTTACACCTGAGGGACTTCACCCAACCATTTCTCAGGCCTCAGTTTCCTTATTGGAAACATGAAACATTGGACAAAATCATCCCTCCAGGCCATTCCAGCTCAAGAGCGCTGGTCCTCTGGGCCCCTCTCTGCAACCTCTTTCTAGGGGCTGAGCTTTCTGGGACTAGTTGGAGAGCTTCTTCCCTGTGCCCAGATGTGAGAGAAATGCAAAAGGAAGTGCTATCGTTTGGAGACTGGCACTGAGGAGAGCTCCTTGTCAGGAAGGAGTGTATTATTTGACTGTTTAATGGTGTCACAAACACATGCTTTGACAAAGCAAGAGCTCTCTCTCACCCAATGAAAACAATCCCTATTGCTGAGAGAGATGGCACATTATCAACATCAGCAGCTTATTCTGGTATCAGCACTAGCCACTCAAGCTGAGCTCAACCGTCTCTCCTTGCAATTCCCTATCTCGTCTGATTTTCACTTTCTGGTTTGCTATCCTCCCATTGTTCTTTTGCACAGCGTGGGAGCTGCTTCTTATTCTGTTTGTTGCCATAGGAATCAAGTTTCATACAGATATGCAAGTGCCACCGACTCACCTGCTGCTCCTCCAAAGGCACCAGGCTTAGGATATGATCTCTGGGGAAATTATGGCTTGGGGCTCCAGGCGGCCACTCCCCAGTGTAAGGAAAGTAAGCACCTAAGATTTGCATGGTAATTCCACTTTTCAACATGCAGGCCATCTGTGTTTTCTCCATCCTCCTGGAAACATATATTCCAGAGAGTGATTCTCATTTTAATTTGCAAACAGGGTAACTAAGGCACAAAGGCTTTACATAACTTGACCCAAATCCCACAGAAAGTTAATGGTACTACTGGGGTTCGAGCCCAAACTCTTCGGTTCAGTTCTCTTTCCTTCCATTAGATCACTGTCTCTGATTCTAGAGTGCTTAATTCTGAGACCAGAACAACTTGTTGCTGCAGGCAATTAGGGAAGTGTCATAGCCTAGCTCAGGGGTCAGCAAACTACAGCCAAAGCTGGCCCACCACCATCTCTTTAAATAAAGTTTTATTGGAACATAATGATGCTTATCAGTTTATGTATTGTCTCTGGCTGTTTTTGCTCTGTGACAGCAGAGTTGAGTAGCTGTGACAGAGACCATGTGGTCTGTGAGTCTGAAAATACTTACTATCTGGCCCTCTACAGGAAAGCTTGCTCTCCCCTGGCCTAGTGCGTAAAGAGTTGGACTCAGGGGGCTTCCTTGGTGGCGCAGTGGTTGGGAATCCGCCTGCCAATGCAGGGGACACGGGTTCGAGCCCTGGTCCGGGAAGATCCCACATGCCGCGGAGCGACTAAGCCTGTGCGCCACAACTACTGAGCCTGCGCTCTAGAGCCCACGAGCCACAACTACTGAAGCCTGCACGCCACAACTACTGAAGCCCACACGCCTAGAGCCCGTGCTCCACAACAAGAGAAGCCACCGCACTGAGAAGCCCGCGCACGGCAACAAAGAGTAGCCCCCGCTCGCCACAACTAGAGAAAGCCTGCACTCAGCAAAAAAAGATCCAATGCAGCCAAAAATAAATAAATTTATAAAAAAAAGAGTTGGACTCAGAATTCACACATACCACGATTAAAATTCTAATCCTGCTACTTTGAAGTTGTGTCACCTCAGAAGTTACTTAACCTTCATAAGCCTCAGTTTCCCTATATGTAAAATGGATTATAATAACTGTGTCTGCCACTTAGGGTTGTTGTTTATCCCTTAATAAAATTAAACGAGATAATGTATGCTTATGCTTAGAATAGTATCTGGCATAAATTATCACTCAATGGCAATTATTGTTACTTCTGAGGAAAATCAGGCCCCCCTGCCAGCGGTTTCTCTTGGCTAGCTGAGGTGCATTCAACTGGCTGCCAAGAAGCACAAGATTTTCATAGGTTTGGTACAAAACCCTAAAAGCCAGGGCCTGCCTGCCCCTCCTTGCCATTCCTACCCCTCGCTGCCCCCATACCCCCCAGCAATGCCTGCTCTAACTGAACCCACTTCTGATTCAGCTTCTGAGCTTGATTATTGCTACTCAGGCCTCTCCTCTGTTAGTTAAGGACATTTGACTGCTGCTTCTGCTTGGACACTGTTGCTATGCTTGGGATTTCCACCCCCAATGGATCTGAGCTTTCAAGCAAAGTGTAGCCTGCAACAGTTAAGTAGAATAGGAGGGAGGTGAGAGCGGTACATTTTAGTGTAGGAATGGGGCCCAAGCCACAGATTTATTGTACAGGTGTGTCCCTTCTGTGCATATTTCTGGACTTTTGAGTCATCGTAGTGCTACAGGGTGACTGATTTCTTATGTTTTGAGCTTGTCCATCAGAAATAGGTCATTCCAATGTCTCAGGCAGCTCAGAGACTCCATGGGATGAGTCGTGAGCGAGTGTGATCACTGCTCTCCTTGAGGTGGCCCCCAAGGGGTGGGGTTTACTTTACACTTCCTGGACCTCTCTACTAGCCACGGTAAGCCTATCACTCATGACACGATCTAGGCCAGGAAACAGCTCCATCTCCTCATCGTTGTCTTTGTTTAGGATTTCCCCATTGGGAGCTAGACATTTTAAAATATTTCACCATATCAAACTCAATTAATTATTTGAATAACTTTCTTTACTAACTGCAACTGAAATCATAATTAAAGTTTCCCTTTTAAATGAATGAATTATAAAAGGATCAGAGAACTCCCAATCAGTTTCTTGTCAGTGTGAGATGGTCTCAAGTTTCTCATCTGTAAAATGGAAGTGATGATAGTCTCTCAGGGTTGATGTGAAAATTCAGTGAGGTCGAACAGTGGCTGGCATCCGGTGAGAGCTCAGGACGGGTTAGCTAGGATGGTTGTGAAGATGAGGCTAAATTACCAGTCCAAAGTTCGAATTGATGGACTTGACGAAACCTCACCCCAAGGTCAAAGCACTTGTGGCTTTGGCTGCCTGCACAGTCCTAGGGGGATTATACATAAATTCTCTGTCAGGCTGGGAGCATTTTTGTTTGTTTTGCTTTGAGAAGAGCCATCCCCCCATTTCTACCCTCCAGGTGTCTAGGGACCTGATCCAGACCCTTCTCAAGCCAATATTTTCAGGCTCTACAACTTGAGGTTAAAAAAACAAGTAGTATTTTTGTTCCCCATGACACAAAGACGGCCCCCTTCAATTTGTCCTCAGGCACCTCCTATCAGTTTCAGGGTATGTACAAGGAGTTCCAGGAAGGAAGTTGGTCTTTCGTTTTAGCATCCCGGGACTTAATGAGTACATTCAGGATGATCTATTTATATCCTTTAAGGGGGGAGGATGGCAAGTAGGGTAATTAGGGGCATAAGCTTTGAGTCATGCAAATCCGGCTTCTGCCCCTGGTCCTTTCACTCTCTGAGCCTGTTTCCTCACCTAAAATATGTAGGTCTTGATAGGCCCCACCTCGTATGCTGGAGGGGAAGAGGAAATGAGACAGAGCACATAGTACAACAGCTAGAGCAGCCCTAGTACAGGGGACACGGGTAGGAGGGACAGACAGGGTGTCAGGAGGCATCTCTTGTTTCCTTCCTCTTTGTCTGCATACCCGGATCATTTCCCCTCTCAGCCTTTGTCTTCTCAGGCTGACAAGTCCAGACCTCACACTGTGCCTAGTCAAGAGACAACCGATGGGATGGTGTCTTGGTTAACCTCCAGCCCATTTCTTCAGGGAAAAAGCAGGTATCCTAGGAACAGATGAAAGCAAGCTAACTACAACCGAACACCGTTCTTGTGTGTGATCAAACTCACGCAGTTCTTGGGGCATCAGTTAAGATGATGCCGTTTCATGATCCTGTAGCCCTCTTTAAGGGTACTAGAGGGTAACATCTATCACTTCGATCATCAGGTATCCCCACATAAGCTTCTCGGAGTCTTTGCAAGCTGGCTTCATGTAGGTCCTGGTCCAGCTTCATACTGGATGCACATGATGCTCAAATCACTCTGGAGAAGCTGAAGCCAAGGGTAGAAAACTCACAGCCTGTAAGGCCTCGGGGAGTGTCACATTTTCTAATAAGTTTCCCCTTGAAGCTTTCTTCAAGGAGCAGGTGAGCACAACACCTGGGCCAAGCCAGCCCAAACAGCCTATTCTCTACCAGGTGGGCATGGCCCCCTTCCTGTTGGACCCCCTCCATTGCTTCAACATTCTGCTTGCACACTAGTCCGCTAGGGCTTCGTAACAAAGTCCCACAGACTGGGTGGCTTAAACGACGGAAATGTACTGTCTCCAAGCTCTGGAAGCTGGAGGTCTGAGATCAAAGTTTGGCAGGGTTGGTTTCTTCTGAGGCCTCTCTGCTTGGCTTGTATACTTCTCCCTGTGTCTTCACGTGGCCTTCCCTCTGTGTTTGTGTCCTAATAGCCTCTTCTTCTAAAGACACCAATCAGATTAGGCCCACCCTAATGATGTCGTTTTAACTTAATTACCTCTTTAAAGACCCTGTATCCAGATACAGTCACATTCTGAGGTACTTGGCCTTAGGACTTCCACATATAAATTTGAGGGGGCACGATTCAGTGCATGACAGCTTGTGTGCCCACACACAGTGAGCCCAGGGCCCCAGCCCCCCCCCCCCCCCCCCCCCCCCGTCTAAGTGCGGATCCTCCCATGGCACTGCCTGCCCTTGGAAATACTAGTTTCTTTTTCCTCCTCTCCCCCTCTCCCCCCTGACAAATGGAGACCTTGTTCTTTTGTTCCTGAAGCTTCCGTTATGAGACTCCCTCACTCTCCCAGCTGCAAAAGATACACAACCAAATGGCTCTGGGGTCACCCAGTCATGACCTCCTTCTGAACTTTTCACTGTGAAGAACAGGCCCTCTCCGCCTTGCTTAAGGATCTTGCAGACTTGAGCCCCGCTTAAAGTCTCCTGGTATTTAGTTAAAAAGTGCATGCCCATTGGGCACAGTGACTGCCAAGGGATATTTGAACTTTTCCACCACAGCCCAGCGTTTGAAAAAAATCCAATCTCCTTGTCAGAGCACGTTTCCAATTAGGCTTCTCAGTTTGGGATTTGGGAAATGTGGTCACTTGCAGGTAGGAGCCTACCTCTTTAGAGGCATATGCATAATTATGTGTAATAATGTACCTCCCGAAGATGCATAATGAATGATAATTAAGATATTTACATTATGCACATGTGCTTTCAGCCCCAGGACTCCAATTCCAAATGCCAATTGTCCCTTAACATAAAATGAGATTCATGACAAATCTTCCTAGAACTTCATCTCAAATGTTTTCTTTCAGCCCTAGGAAGTACAAAGAGAGAGACTGGAATCAGAGCGCTGGTATATCACCCATCCGGAATTTTCCAGGCAGTCCAAGTTTCAAAGTAGGTGTCCCAGTTTGGGGTTTGAAAAAATACAATCTTCACAATTTCAAAAATAATTCAACAGTGAGATTTGGTTAATTCACTTTTTAAATAGTCAATCCACATTTTTGAAGAACCCACTGGGTACACCATATGATGACGATCACTGCCTTTAAAAAAAAAAAAAAAAGATTTATTTATTATTTATTTTTGGCTGCATCGGGTCTTAGTTGTGGCATGCAGGTTTTCTCTTCTCTAGCTGTGGCGCGTGGGTTCCAGAGTGTTTGGGCTCTGTAGTTTGCAGCACGTGGGCTCTAGTTGAGGAGGCATGCGGGCTCAGTAGTTGTAGCGGCGTGGGCTTAGTTGCCCCCCGCCCCCGGCATGTGGGATCTTAGTTCCCTGACCAGGGATCAAACCCACGACCACTGCCTTGGAAGGCGGATTCTTTGCCACTGGACCACCAGAGAGCTGCTGATCACTGCCTTTTTCAATTTCCTTTCAACTGTTTTCCCCTTGCCCTTTCCTTCTCACTCATCTCCAAAAAGGAAAATCTCAGGTCACCTTTGGCTACTTAGGTGTATAATAACGGGTATGTGAAGGTCTGTCATTATCTTTCCTATTTCCTGTATGATTCAACATATTTAAGGACCTGTAACCATGCATCACTCTAATAACCTTATTGTCACTTCTTTAGATGATGGGAGAGAAATGCCTAATATTCACTTCAGAAGTGCAAAGAACATTCTAGAATATATAACTTACAATGCAATTAAATAGATCTGGGGAGTTCCTATTCTATGTGTTTGATGATGTCTGAGGCAGGGAGACATGGTTGTGGAATAGGAGTAAAGAGGCATTTCTTTATCTTTTCCCTCCAACGTTAGAAAAATTTCAAGTCTATAGCAAACTTGAAAGACTTTTACAATGAACAGTATTCAAGTGTTTTGGAACGAAAAAAACAGCAATCTCCTTCTGGTTTTCCCTAGTACACTATGACCAGCCGAGCTTGGGCAGAGGCATTTTGTTCTCTGTCCTTCTGAACAGTATGTACCTAACTGGGACAGCCATTTGTAATCTGAACTAATTGTATCTACTTCCTCAGCATATGAATGTTAGTACAGTATAGTTCTTAAAATGTCCAAAGTTCTTTGCTGTTTAAGGACCACTGGTCACTCCCTTGCCCTGCCCCATGACTGCCCCCACTGTCTGCCCCAATTCCACCCCATCCACTTGTGTATCCATCCTCTCCTTCCAACTCTACGTCAGTCATTTGGGAATGTGAAAATCTAGACTACAGGGAATGTTTAGTTGCTACCTACCAAAGACAGTTTAATGAAGCTGGAAGAATATTTTTCAAGCAAACGTCACAGAGAACATAAGCAGTCTGAGGTAAACTTGTTAGACAGAGAAATATCTGTCTTCCCTTTTATTTGGCTCCTGATTTCTGTCAAGCTTGAATAAATCATAACACAAGGTTATTTCAGTTCTTCCTGCCACAAATGCAAGGCAGATTACGAAAATTACAAAATATGGGTGGTAAATGTACTTGGGTGAGACCAGAGTCCGTATCAATTGGTGCTCACACAAATGAGTCAGAACTCTGGAGGATATAGAGGCTACTCCCCAAAATACTCATTTTAAAGGGTTTATTCATTTTTTAACAAGTCCCAGCTCTGCATCTGAGGAAAATATGTGTGTGTATTAATTATAACATTTATAATACAGAAGGTAATCATAGCTTGCAAATTCTAGACTCTTTAATTCAAAGACTTCAAGGAACTTTATAAACATCAATTACTTCTTTCAACTCCCCTGTGAAACAGATACGTCCCAGTATATCCATTTATATTTATTAACAAGTACTCTACAAACTCCCTTTTATTTTGGTTTTAAAATTTATCTTGGATATAAAGTATCTAGCGTGTATATATGATAGTACTTTGCATATATATAACACCTTTTTTCTAAGAGCTCAGCGTACTTAAGAGTTATCTTCACAAAAGCCTTTGAGGTCGATAAGAGGAAGCACTATTGCTCTGGATTTCTAGATGGGAAAACAGAACTTAGTGAAAGACCAAGATCTACTTTCTTATTCCAGAGAGCAGATTGGGCAAAAACCAATTTCTGGCCAGGAACTCAGTTTAAGAACCACATTCTCTGTAAGCAAAACTCTGAACCTGAAGAATAGTCATTACTTTTCTGATTGTAGCCAGACCTTACCTGGGAAAAATCTAATTTTCTCATTCTAAAAAATAGTGCTTAAAAAGAAATAAATTCCTATGCAACTACTGGACGAAATACCAAGATGAATTGTATATGGTTTTTTCTCTCCAGGAGCTTCTCAAATATCCCCCGAAAGAAGGAAACCCTGTTGATTGGATATAATTTATGTCATTACGTGAAGGTGAAGGTGAAGGTGATGTGGCCCAGGTCCCCCACGGGCTTCCTCCAGAGCCCTGTCACTTCAAGTAAAGAAAATCAGCCAAACACGACTCTTCTTCAGGCCCTACATTACAAAGCACTAGACGAGTCACAGTTTCCTTGTTTCAGTTTCCACAGCATCTTAAAAGGAAGTAACAATCTCCCAGGGCAATTTGTGAAGATAGATTCACAATTATCGAACACTTTGAAGATTATAAGTGTTGTAGAGTATCATGTACACTTAGTCACAAATTCTGCAAGAACTAAATCCCTACATATTTCTTATCCTTTATACATTGAATCCCTTTAGGGTGATTTGAAATGAAATGTTTATTTGCCTCTCATCCAATTCTAGTCATAGTGGGTATTCCTCATTAAGATCCAAGATAATATGTAAATATTTCCATTAAGTATTTCTTTATCTATATGCTAAATTTAAAAATCTTTTGTTGTATTGAGTCAGAACCATAAAACCGAATGACACTTTAGAGATCAATTCCAACCCTTCTCATTTTACAAATGAGGAAATTGAGGCCCGGAGAGGCGAAAGGATTTGTCAAGGGTCAAATAGTAGGACAATAGCAGTTTTGTTGATTCTTTCTAAGTTCCATGCTTTTTCCAAAACACTACTTAACCATGTTCCTTGAAGGACAATAAAATACAATTTTATCAGAAGGTGCAAATTTTTGATGTTTTGCATATACACTGACACACATACACATGCCCTAAATTCATTCCTCCCCTTCTTCTATTCTCGATCCTATGCCTTCATAGGCCTTGCTTCCTTTTTCACAAAATTAGAGGCCAGCAGTGAGAATGTTCTCACGCTCCATCCAACACATCTGAGTAAACACCTATTCTTACCTGTCATACCTCCACGCTTTCCTGCCCATGGGTAGCAATCCCTCTGGGCTCATCCCCGGAACACCTTGCCCCATCACTGATATGTTCCCTCAAGCCTATAAAAATATTCAAGTCTCACTCATCTAATACTTTTGAAAAAACATTCTTTAATCCTAATCCGCACCCCACCTCCCATTCCAGCTTCAACCTTGAATATTCAGCTACCTGCTGGTCCACATGTAAATGTCCCATGGACACCACACATTCAACTCATCCAAGATTTAACTCATCTTCTCCATACTCAAACTTTCTTGGTCCCCAATCTGCCCTTCCCAGTAAGCGACACTGCAGAGCTACTCAAGTTAGAAACGTAGAATCATCCTTGATTCCTTCCTCCCCCTTAAGCTCCTCATCCAAGCATTCAGCTTTAATGAGATCATGCCCTTCTATTTTCCAGGTGGCATACGGCACTTGCTACTTAGGCATCACTTGGGAGCTTGTTTTTGTGTGTTTTTTTTTTTGTTTTTTAACATCTTTATTGTTTGAAATGCAAATCACAGGCCCCATCCAAGATCTGTTGAACCAGAATCCACATTTTAAAGTGTGGCTCTTAGACAATGAAGTTTTGGAAGCATTGCTTTAGGCAGTGTTTGTGAAATACACAACCGCCTCCATCTTTGACCAGGTTTCCATCAGGTCCTCTGATTCCCCACGCTCCCTTCCCTCACAAGTCTCCTACCAGGTGCTGTTCTGGTGGCCTGGAACCCTCTTCCCCCTGCTTTGCCTAGATAATTCATATTCGCCTTTTTGACCTCAACTCAAATATCATCTGTTCCTTGATCTCCTAGCCCAGAGGTCAACAGATTTTCTTATAAAGGGACAGAGAGTAAATACTGTCAGGTTTGCAGGCTGTGTAGTCCCTGCTGCAACAGTTTAACTCTGCCACTGTAGGGCAAAAGTAGTCTTAGATGATACAAACAAATGGGACTGGCTGAATTCCAATAAAATTTTATTGGCAAAAACAGGTCCCAGGCTGAAGAATGGCCTTCAACTCAAAGCTTGCAGCCCCCTGTTCTAGACTGGGACAAGAACCCCTGGAATATGATCTTGCAGCACTGTGTACCTTTTCTTCAGAGCACTGATCACAGTTTGTGGTTATACATTCATTAGAGTAACTTTGGAGTCATCAGCATATTCAAACTATTTTAAGCCATCAGGCCTGATGAGATCACCCAGGAGGTGGACATAACTAGAAAAGAGGAGAGGGCCAAGGACTAATCCCAAGGGTGCGCCAATGTTTAGGGGTCAGGAAGAGGAGGAGGAACCAGCAACAAAGACTGAGAAGTTAGTGGCCGGTGAGTTAAGACTAAAACCCAAAGAGTGTGGTGTCCCGAAAGCCAAGCAAAAAAGGAGACAGCGACCAAAGGTGCCAAATGCTGTTGCTGGATGAAGACTGAGCCATGATCATTGTATTTGACACCAAGGGAGTCATTGGTAGTCCTGACAAGAGTAGTTTTGGGGGAAGAAAGCCTGACTGTAGTGGGTTCAAAGGAGAATGAGAAGGATCAAAGTAGGCTCTTTAATAAGTACAGACAACTCTCTGCATAAGTTTCTCTGTAAAGGGGAGCAGAGCCACGGGGCAGTAGTTGCAGGATGATACAGGGTCAGGGAGTGTTTTTAATGATGAGAGGTATTATAGCATGTTCCCATGCTATGGGAAAGATCCAGTAGTGTGAGAAAAATTTATGAGACAGGAGAGCAAGGAAACAACAGTAGGAGAGAAGCCCCTGAGTAGGCAAGGGGCATGGGATCTAGGGCACCATTGGAAGGGCTGGCCTGGGCAAAAGCACAACTGCTTAACCCACTGTGACAGTTCATTTTATGTGGAACTTGGCTGGGCCGTGGTATCCAGATATTTGGTCAAACATTATTCTGGATATTTCTGTGAGGGTGTTTTGAGTGAGATTAACATTTCAGTCAGTAGACTGTGAGTAAAGCAGATTAGGTTCCATAATGTGGATGAGCCGCATCCAATCAGTTGAATGCCTTAAGAAAAAGACTGACCTTTTTTTTTTTTTTTTTTTTTAAGCTATCAGTTGTTTCCATCCCCATTTAGATACGCTGTCCTGGAGGTTCAGCTAAACTCAAAAGATTCCAAACCGAACTCATTATAGTATCCAAAACTTCCTGTTTCCCCTATTTCTGTTCATACAACCATTTTTCATTTGGCTACCCAAATCTAAAGTCTGGCAAGTCTAAAGTCACTCTTGGCTTCTGGTCTCTTGCTTCTCACAAGTGATCAGTCAAGTTTAGTGGGTAGTGTCCCCTCAGGGTCCACACATCATAGTATTCTCCTCTTTTATGGGCAGGACTAATAACGACTGACCTCTCCCTCTCTCTCTCTGTGTATATATATTATATGCTGTCTGAAGGCAGTCCAATCGCAACATCAATTCCTTCCTGGGTCTCTAGCTCGCCAGCCTGGCCTGCACATTTCGGACTTGTGAGCCCCCTAATCATGTGAGCCAATTACTTAAAATAAATCTCTGTCCCAATATCTCTCTCTCCCTCTCCCTCTCCCTCCCTCTCTCTCTTTATATATATATATATTATGTATATATATATATATACATAATATATATAATATGTATATTATATATAACATATATACACACATATATAGTATATAAATGTATATGATATATATTTATACACATATATACACACAAATATACACATATATAATAAAATAAATATTAAAAATATATTTACAGGGCTTCCCTGGTGGCTCAGTGGTTAAGAATCTGCCTGCCAATGCAGGGGACATGGGTTTGATCCCTGGTCCGGGAAGATCCCACATGCCGTGGAGCAACTAAGCCCATACGCCACAACTACTGAGCCCATGTGCCACAACTACTGAAGCCCGCGCACCTAGAGCCCATGCTCTGCAACAAGAGAAGGCACCACAATGGGAAGCCCACGCACCACAACAAAGAGTAGCCCCTGCTCGCCGCAACTAGAGAAAGCCCATGCGCAGCAACAAAGACCCAATGCAGCCAAAAATAAATAAAAGTTAAAAATATATATATATATATTTACATATAAATATATATAATCATATATATAATACACACACACACACACACACACACACACACACATTGGTTCTGCTTCTCTGGAGAACTCTGACTAACCCATCCATATAACAGGAGAGATGGTGGCTACCTGCTTCAGGTGCAGTTAGTTGCAGGGACGTGGTTGCAGAAGCTTACAAAAGTCTTCTTTGGATTGCTTTCAGTGAAGTAAAAAGTAGAGTCATCGGCTGAGAGTGAGAATGGGGCAAGAGGTGTTGAATGACTATGGAAAGAGAACGTGGGAAACTTGTCACCTGGGAAAGTGGAGGTGAATGAAGCAAGAGAGTGTCATTGGATCAGCTGAACCTCTTGTATCCACTTAGCACTGTCCACCCAGACCCTCACTGGTGTGTATGTCTCTTGACACCTTCTAGACTGTAAACTTCTCTGCTGGAGTACCATGTCTGCTGCATCTCCCATGCCTAGTTCTGTGCTTTATCCTAGTAGGTGCTCAGTACTAAGTTTTGAACAAATAGAGGAGGGGCAGTGAAGAGTGTTAGTAGCCCCTGAAGCCCACCCACTATAGACCCAGTTCTCTCTCCATACCAGGGGGAGGGGGTAAAAGTGACCATTACTTGGGCCTCTTCTCTTGACTAGCCCTTTGTAGCCTGAGCTTCTCAGTCCTTCCTCTAAGCCAGTGGTTCTCAAAGTGGTTCCCCTGACCAGCAGCAAGGACATCACCTGAGAACTTGTTAGAAATGCAAATTCTTGAGTACAACCCTAGGCCTTATGGAATGAGGAGCTCTGGGAGTGGGGCTCAGCAAGCTTTCCTGGGGATCCTGACTCATGCTCAGGTTGAGGAAGCACTGGTCCACGGTCAGTGTGACTCTGGTTTGCTCTCACGGGGTGAGGTCTGACACAATAAATCTCTGCATCAGGAGCTCCTTGAAAGCTGGGCCATTGGAATGACCAGCTGAAGGAAGGAAAGGCTTCAGTCATGGATATAGGGGCCCTAGAAGAGGCCACCAGTCAGTTTTGTTTAACACTCTCTTCAACAATCTCTGTCCCCACAAATGTTTCACTGGCCTGCAGGAGACACACTAATTATAGTCATTTACAGAAACCACTTAATATCGTGACGCAATTACCACACAAATCATTAGACAACTCTTATTTTAACTTTGTTGTCAGTTTCGATTATGATACTAATTTTTTCTTGTGTGCTCAATTTTCATAGTTTATTATTCATATAACAGTGCTATCTGCTCCCAATGCAAAAGAACTGGACACCCGATGAAAATATTGACCCGATCAGCTTGAACACATGAAGACAGCAATTACTAGTTCCCTAGGCTCACATACAACTAGGTTTCAGTTTAAGCAAACTCAATACACAAAAGCCTTATAAAATCAGTGGAAAGATTCACACCAAAAAGACATTTCACTTCACAAAAACTTTTTCTGTAATAGTGACCATATTACATCAACTCAAAGCTTCATTATATATGTATCTGTTTGTAATTTACTCAACGTGTATAATTTTCTCAATGATTTTCGGGAGCACAGCTATGACATAAACGGGGGCATACTGGAAGCAGGCTCCAGCTCTTGGTGGGAATGAACTGGGAAGCTCGAGAGCACCATTTGGATTCCAGATTATTCTGAGGCAGTCCTGTCACAGATCCAGTCTTTTCCTGGAGATTTCCCACTGATGCCAAGGACAGCTTCTTTTATGAGAGCTAGAAACCCTGGCAAGGTGTGAATGACAGCACATTAAGTCATGCCTTGTAGCTGGTTCTTGGGGGTGCTGAAGCCAAAGTGCCATCCACACAACTAGGTGAGACTCAATAGCAGTTCGGTGAGGGAAGAAACACTGAAACATTCTGTGTTCAATTCCAAAATGTTACTTTAAAGAAATATTTATATTGTTAATGAAGACAGGGGCTATATAAATCTTGTGTGCTGAATTATCATGTAATGAAGCCATTGCTCAGAATTCTGATTAACCCACCAGGTCAGTCAATTCCTCCTGCCCGATTTATAATGATAAATAGCCCGTGAAGTGCTCCATCTGGCAATGGCCTTCCTCATTTACAGTGTCTTACACAATCCAAGGGGAAACCCCTCGTCTTGAGTGTGAACTCAACACTCAGTTACATGGTCGGCCCCAGTCCTCCTGTCCGTGCCTCTCTGCCCAAGCGGTCTTCTTCCTGCGTGCCAGTTCAGGACTCAAGCGCTAAGCAGACCCGCTAGACCTCACTTCCAAAGAGGCCTCTTCTGGGAAGTCTTCTTGGATTAATCCCCTCAGAATCCCCCCCTTGAGCTCTCCCTTCTCAGCTCTCATATACTGAGATTGGACTGCATCATTCTGCACTTAGCACACTGCTTCGTCAAGTAAAAACAGAGAGAGATGGAAAAGAGACTGGGACATAGGAAGGAACCCAAATCACTGTCATTGCCAGAAGCTCAAAGCTTAGTGAACAGTTCTTCCACCTCAGTGGTTCTTAACCTTCAGGGATCAAGGACCCTCTCTAAGACTCTAAGACTGATGAAAGTGGGAGCTCCTCTCCTTAGAAATACGTTCATATGCACACACGTGCAAAATGTTGCCTCTGATTTCAGAGAGTTTATGAACCTCACATGTGCATCCATAGGGCCCAGGTCAAAAGTCACCAAGAATCACCCTTCATCGTGAAATCCAATCACACCATCTGTGATTCATGTGACACTGACATGAGAATCGTTTTATTAAAACATCTGACATATTGTTGGTTGATTGCCTAGGTTCTGCCTGCACCTTTGCCTGCCCCCACTCCCTTCAGGGGGGCTCACTCACTCCCTAGGCTCCCACTGCCCTCTCTATCGGTGACTAACCATTCTCTGCCCACTTTGTGAAACCTACCAAAGGTACAAAGGCTCTAATGCAGAAACACGCACTTAAGTGCATAACTCCTCAATGGGGCCCCTGATCCTCAGCACACTCACAGGCCAGCAGAAGTCCATCCACAGACCCAAGATGAAGAAGCTCTGGCTTAGAGAGAACCACATCTCCTTGTACTAAGTGGATTCAGGCATTTCATATTTTAACTTGGGGTATAATTCTAGTCCAGTGATTCAAAGAAACAAACTTTGAACTTTCAAACAGCTATATAATCCAGGCTCCAATCTTCCTGGCTTCTTATGTCATTACAGAAATCCTGATCAAGCTCCCAATGCCGAAAATGCAAGTGACTCACACACAGCTTTGCAGAGCCGAGTCTGGTGCCCCAGGCCCTGCCACAGCTCTCTCGGGTACTGTGAGTGAACAGTCCGGCAGGCCTTGGCCCACTGTGCTCAGCTGGGGACTAAATCAACTTGTTTCATTACCCTATTAAACCCAAGTCTGTAATTTTGATGCTATTTACAAGATAATAAGATCCAGCAAAGCCTAGTCATGAAGAAGATCTATTGCCTGTAATGAATCCTAATTTTGCAAGCAGTTCCATCTCATAGCAATAGCTAAACATATTTGCCTTTACCTTGTTTGTCTGTAAATTTGATGCATTTCTACTCTTAACAGTAAATATTCATAATCTAAGCTAAATGGGTTTCAGAAATGCAGCCCCTTCATGTGTGAAGTAGGATGCTAAAATTGAAAGAATATGAACTTCAGAGTCAAGAGGAAAAGTGCGTAAGTCACTGCACTGCCATGACCTAGCTGTGTCTTGCATTAAATCATTGAAGCTTTCTGAGCCTCAGTTTAATGATCTGTACAATGGGGTTAATAAGGCCCTCTTTCAAGATTGTTTTGAGGATTCAAATGAAATGATAGCTTCTGAAAGGACTTTATAGATCTGAAGTGCTATAAATCTGTAATGACTGCTTCCTGTTTAGTATATAAATGATTTTTGAAAGAACAAATGACAAAGGTGGATGGAAAAGATTAATGATCTTGAGCACAACTCTATACAAGTATTAGAGGGAACCCATGCAGATTCTTTCCTTATTATTGGTATTAACCTTCAAGGATAAAAACATGGCATTTCATAGATTTTGTAGAGACTAGGTAACGTCCACTTCTGCCATCCCCATACTATCTTTAAAGTCAATATGGATTAGACAAAGAGAAAAAGCCACAGGCTAAGAGGTGGGGCTTTAACTTGTAATCTCAGCTGTGGTAGTGATGTGCCAGGTCACTTAACTGCTTCTTGGTTCTGTTTCCTCATCTGCCAGTGGAGCTAATACCACCTGCTCAATTTATCCAATGGGTTTAAATTGACTTTAGAAATCAGAGGGTGGACTTCCCTGGTGGCGCAGTGGTTGAGAGTCCGCCTGCCGATGCAGGGGACATGGGTTCGAGCCCTGGTACAAGAAGATCCCACATGCCATGGAGCAACTAAGCCCCTGCGCCACAACTGCTGAAGCCCATGAGCCACAACTACTGAGCCCGTGAGCCACAACTACTGAAGCCTGCCTGCCTAGAGCCCGTGCTCCGCAACAAGAGAAGCCACCGCAGTGAGAAGCCTGCACATCGCAACAAAGAGTAGCCCCCGCTCGCCGCAACTAGAGAAAGCCCGCGCACAGCAACGAAGACCCAACACAGCCAAAAATAAATAAATAGATAAATAAATTTTTAAAAAAATCAGAGGGAAAAGAAAAAATCTGGAGAATGGCAGCAGGGTGGAGGGAGGAGAATGTAAAGAACGTGGAGCAAGAAGAAGGAAGTAACAAGAAAGCAGCTAATGCTGGCAGCGTCTCTCGTTTGCCCTCCACAAGAGCTGCAGGCAGAGAGGAAGACAGAAAAAGAGAAGATCTGAAAGCCTTGGCACAGCGGCAAAGGGGGGAGGCGGCGAGTGGGGATGGTCCTCCAAGGGAAGATTTGGTGTGCGGATCTGCTTCAAAAGCTGCACCGAGATCCTGTGCTGGGGACCCTGATTACTAATCCAATTGGCAGGAACCCTAGGGACATATTTGTCGTAATTAAATTCCCAGAAAGTAAAGGCGTTTGACATAAGCTTCAGATCAGCAGAAACACTGGATTTATTTTGGAGAGTGCACTAGGAGAAAAGGCAGCAGGATGGCTTAAGAAGGATTCTGTGTGCGAGGGTCAGGTAACGTCTTTGTTTTCTTGAGGAGTCAAATCATAGATGCAGGAGAGGTTTCAACCTGAAGAAGAAAAGGCTGTGACATAGGAAGAGAGTTCAGATTCGGGTTTGCAGTCTGGACTGTCGAATCTAATGCGGGGGAGGGGGGAGAGTTATACTCAGGTCAGTTCAAGGGCATTTTTGCCTTGAGCACTTCCCGTGCCCCAGGCCTTGGACCAGACGTCAGTGATGCAACTTTTCAGCTATTTGACAAACATTCACTGTGCATCCACTCGATGCCAAGGGTACGGTCTGGATCCTCGTCCCTGCGTGACCCACGCCCAGCACCGTGCTCTTCCGGGCACCAGGCTCAACACCTCCCACTGCGGCCACGGACATGTCACACGTGTAGAAAAGAAGGAAGAAGCTGGATTTCAGCTTGCAGTCAAGCAAAGAATAAAAACAGAGAAAGAAGCTAGGGAGAAAGAGGAGAGGTACGGACGGGCGGGGAAGGCTCAACTTTGCTTCCTTTGGAAGAGGGAGTTTGTCAGATTCCGTACAGGAGGCAGCAGGGCAGAGGGGCGGCAGGTCGGGGCCTCCAAGAAACCAGTGGGGAGCAAGTCAAAGGAGACAGGAGACGAGCCAATGGAGACAGAAAGGCAGAAGGAAGAGTAGCAGGTAAGGGGAGGCGGTAGAGGAGGAAAGAAAGATGAGGGAGCTCAAAAGAAACCTGGAAGGACTAATTAAAATAATACCAAGGCGGGGCAGTAAGCGCATCTCAGAACAGGTAAAACAAATAATATAAGAACACAGGAAGCTCAAGACAGAGCCTGTGGGGCTCTGAGAGCAAAGAAACAGGATATAATTTTAGCGTAAGAAACAGGCCTGAATACAAAGAAGGCCATGTATTATGCATGAAAGGACAAGGCTTCCAGGCTCTTCGCAGGGGTCAAGAGGGGGAGGGAGTCATACAGGAGAGGAAGTTTGCCTGGTTCACATCATGTAGAATATCTGAGGCCTGGGCTGGACATGTATGTAGAGAGAGGGGTGAAAAACTTCTCCTCCACCTCCAGATGTGTTTACAGTGCATAACAGTCTTTATTGCTATAATGAAATGGTTCTTGACTGGGAGCTACTGGCATCTAGTGAGTAGAGTCCGTGGATGCTGCTCAATATCTTACAATGCCCAGGACAAGCTGCACAACAAAGGTTTGTCCAACCAAAAGCGGCAGTGGCCAAGGACAAGAAACCTTGGTAAGCGCTCTCATCTCCATCTGAAGTCCCTATTCCCATGGACGGAGGTGGTGAGGGGTATCTTAAAATCTCCTAATTAATGGAAACTCAGTTCTCTGTCCATCAAAAAGAGTCTCTTCTGGGTTAACTTAGTAGCTTTGGGTAAATGCTTAGTGTTCCAGGGTTTCACAGCCCACCCCTATTTCAGTCTCCCCAGGATGCGATGGAGGTTGATATGGGGGTCCCTGTGTGGCTCCTTACTGGCCTCTACAGTAATGTCCCCAGATACCGCCACCCCATCACTGAGCACCTTCCTGACATCCAGCGATGAGGTCCAAGGCTTGCAAAATGTAGAGTCGGTTCTCTCAGGCCAGTCCAGGCCCAACGCCCTGTTCCACCTTGCTGACTTGGCCCTGCCTCAGCCTATGACTACCCTTCAGGTCTTCTGAGTCTCAGCACATCCTCCACTCCGCCCCTGGATTAAGTTGTCCACCTGCAGCCTCTGCCGTGGGGCCACCTTTCCCCTCACCACAGTGGCCGCCTGGCAGGCCCGTTGGCTCTCAACATTCAGTGACCTTCCATGTCCTCCACTGGGAGTGTGTGGAAACGTCTGGATCCCTCTGTGCCAGGTAGGTGCTGGAGGAGAAGTGGCCTTCCCTCTTGCATGGATTTCTCCTCTATTATGATTGCTCCTTGCTGATGAGGAGCTCTCTGAACGGTGGGCTCCCAGAGCCCTAGAGAGCAAAGATGGCTTCAATCCAGTCTGTTGTCAGTTCCTCCTTAAACCTTGTCGGAACACTTTGGTCAAACCTCCCCCCCAACCCCCAAGCCCAGGCTGCACTCTTTTTAATATGGAGTGGGAGGGAGAGGTGGAACACTGGTACCTGGCTTCTTAGTCATACTTCTGTCTTTGATTGTTCCCTTGGCCACCTCGCAGTGTGCTCCACTTTGGTTCCTTTGCTTGCATCACAGATCATATTCTGGGTTTTCCCAATTGATGCCTTAGAGTAAAGCTCTAGAGTCCCAGTTAACCAGGCTTACCCCTTCCTTCCTTTCCTCCCTCTTCCCCTCCCTCCATCCCTCCCTTCCTTCCTTCCTTCACAGCTTTATTGAGATATGATTCACTTACTATAAAATTCACCCTTTTAAGGTATACAATTCAGTGCTTTTTAGTATATTCACAGAGTTATACAACCATCACCACTATCTGATTTTAGAACAATTTCATAAGCCCCAAAGAAATCCCACATCCATTAGCAGTCCTTATTACCCTCTCCCTACAACCCTTGGCAACCATTATTCTACTTTCTGTCTTTATGGATTTTCCTACTCTGGACATTTCATGTAAATGGAATCACACAGTACATGGCCTTTAGTGACTGGCTTCTTTCACTTAGCACAATGCTTTCAAGGATCATCCCTGTCGTAGCCTATACCGAATTCCATTCTTTTTTATGGCTGAATAATATTCCACTACGGACAGATCACATATTGCCAATCCATTCATCAGTTGATAGGCACGTGGATTGTTTCCACATTTTGGCTGGTATAAATAATGCTTCTATGAACATTCATATCCAGGCTTTTGTTTGGACATAGGTTTTCCTTTCTCTTGGGTATATATCAAGGAGTTGAACTGCTGGGTCACAGAAAACTCTAATTTTTGAGGATCTGTAACACTGTTTTTCAAAGTAGCTGCAACATTTTACACTCCCACCAGCAATGCAGTTGTAGCCCTGCATCCACATCAGCACTTGGATGATCAGTTTTTTACTATAGCCATCCAAGTGAACATAACAGTTTTTCCTTTTGATATATAAAAGGAATTTTGGAAATTTAGAGATTCCTGACTCCAAAGGCCACTGGCTCCGTGAAGACTTAAACACATCTAACTTGATGATTAAAGCCTAGTAATGACTGTTTTTAAAAAGTATTGCCCTTCCTTGATGCACTGAACTCCACTGATTTAATGGCAGAGGGTGATGGAGGATGTGACAGGGCATTATGATTTAAGAAGAATGAAAGATATATTGCTTGGGTACCTGACACACATACACACAGTTATGAGAGTGGAGAAGATCAACATTGGGAATGGATATGACCATATGACCCCTAAAATATATGGGAAAGAGAAAATGTATCTCAGGTTATTTGATTGAGGGGTGATGGTGTGAGGTAATATCAATTGTATCAATGAAAAAAGGACGACAGTGTTGAAAGCAGCAAAAACATGCCGAAGATTTAGATTGGCATAGAAGAATCGGGAACGAGGGCTACTTACCAGTATCCTCTGGGAAAAAAGTTACAAAAAATAAGTAGGTTAGCAGAATTGCTAGGAACTAAGTGCTAGAATAGGAGCTGTGTAATCAAAAGGGAAAGGTACTGACTTTTCTGATTATACTCTGGTAGTAACTGAAATGAATTTATCAAAAGACAGAACACCTGACACGGATATAGGGAGGATGTGTATATTCCTATTAGAACAGAGCAAGATTTAAATTATGGTGACAGAAAAGATCAAGGAACGTGAAGCCTCTCTGCTTTCTAAGATGCTAGGGAGTGGTAGGACCTGCTATGAGAAGACAAAGTTGTCAAGGTCTCAAGATATGTGCCTTCAAGAGCAAGTCCCAGGGATGAATCTATGAAACTCTAGCGTGGGGGAACTGGCCCATCTCCAGAGAGCTGCAGCCCGGTGTGGTGAAAAGAGAAAAGGCTTTTTGACTCGAGCACAGGTTTCCACCCTGGCTTTATAAACTGAGGCAAGGAGTTCACCCTCCCGGGGCCCCAGAATGCTCATCTGTAAAGTGAGGTTAATAATAATATTTATCTCAAAGGTTAATTGGTTGGTTAATTGTTGGGTGACTAAGTGATACGGCATCTGTAAAGTATCTGGCACATGGTAGGCACTCGTTATATGATAGCTCTTGGTATTACTATTGGGTATAACAACGGCTTTTAAAAGAGAGATGAGGGATGTTAGAAACCGGATACCACTGGCATTACTGAATGTGAACTACATGAAATTAGCAGCAAACTTATACCCAAGACAGGCAAGGCTATCAGTGGGACTTATCCAGAGATAACTGGTAGACTTGGACTGGAGACATGGCAGAAAATGTCCATAGAGGGAAATTAGAAAGGATATTTATTATGGGTGAATGAAGGAAAATCCATTCGATCCTCAACAAATCTTGGCTTTCTCTTCAAGCTGTGGTGAGGTGACCACCCTGTTTAAAGTGACCCCCAGCGCTCCTTACCGCCCATTTCCACTTGCGTCACTCCCCACAGCACTTTGCACTATCTCATAGTCTAATGTCAGCTTCACAAGGGCAGGGTTTTTACCTCTATTGTTCACTGCTCCAGACTCAGTGCCCAGAACCATACCTGGCACATAGTGGGCACTTAAAATATTTCAAGAGAGACTAAATGATTTATTCAATGAATAAATAAATGATTTAGTCAGTGTCAATGAACTTACATGTCCAGGATCAACCAACAGAAAAGTTAGAATAAAGGGGGTGGGAAGAGAAATGAATGTGAAGTGAGGAGTGAAGCAGAGCCTCCCACAGAGCCCCTTCCCCTATGTGCTGCCTGTGGACCCGCTGATACGGCCTATAGACCAGTGGAGATAAAAGAAAAAAGAACATTTGAACAGTTGCATGAGACCAAACCATGAAGTCTGGTCCAGGTCCAAGGTCACTCTTTGGTTTAATCTCAAAGGATGCATGGCCGGACTTGGCTGTTCAGGTCACCCTTGCGTCTCTCAGAGGCCTGCCTCAAGTTCTGCAGTGTTGGAAGCTCACTTCCAAGAAAGCAAGATATCTAACAGGGCAGAGATGTTGGGAACTTTTGGTTTGCTGTCTTTAACACCCTTAGTGTCATAGACTGAACGTTTGTGTCCCCTTAAAATTCACACGTTGAAGCCTTAACCCGCAGTGTGATGGTATTTAGAGATGGGGTCTTTGGGAGGTGATTAGGGTTAGATGAGGTCATGAGGGTGGCACCCTCATGATGCGATTAGTGCCAGACACCAGAGAGCTCGCTCTCCCTCTCTCTGTGCAGTCAAAGGAAAGGCCATGTGCGCACACAAGAAGGTGGCCATCTGCAAGTCAGAAAGCGAGTCCTCGCTAGAACCCAACCTTGCTGGCACCCTGATTTCAGACTTCCAGCCTCCAGAACTGTGAGAAAATATCTTTCTGTCATTTAAGCCACCCAGTCTGTGGTATTTTGTTATGGCAGCCTGAACTGACTAAGACATTTTGTATTCAGTACCGAGGGGCAACTTACACTATACACAGTGCATATCTGGGCCCAATGTCTGTTTTTTTTAAAACTTGAAATGCTGGCTTTGCTGAATCTTGTGCTTTTTTGCACTTGTACTACGAGTTTTCCATTTTGGTCCATGTTGGTGCCTTCTTTGGCCAACCACACCAATCAAAGCTGACCAAGCTGATGTGTTACATCATTTGGGCAAGAGCAGCAGAAGAAAGGCAACGTGGGTTCAAAATATCTAGAATAGGCTTAAAAAGAAGGAGCCCAAGTTGGTGAAACATAGCATAGGGTTATAAACATGGGACTCAAATGGAAATGTGTCAAGGAATAACAGGCACAAGTAGAAGGGCTCATCAGAATCCTTCACAATTATCAGTACAGAGCTACTTGAGAGCTTCATGTTTTAGCACTGCAAGGTTAAGAAGGCAGAAGAAAGGAACTGGGGATTAGCGTCTACCCACCAGTCCATCTAGTGACATAGGCTCAGAATGTGCCACACAAGAAAGCCTTTAAGCCAAGATTCTGTGAGAAGAAAATGAAGAAACAAGTTAATGGCCATACAAAGAGTTTATACGATCCTATTCAAACAGAGTAAAGGGATGAGAATTAAGAACAAAGAATTATAGGATGAAAAAATGATGAGCACCTGAATGGCTGACTCATATTCTGGAAATCATCTAGTGGATGAAGTAGGAAAACAGTGAGTACTGGAGAGTACTGACTTAATAAGGAATTACTGAATACTATCTACAGGCCTATTACTAAATTTACATATGGAAAATACTGAAGTGTAAATACGTTTAATATGCAGATATGTTTTATAATAATAAAGGATAAAAATTATAAGGATGAAATAATATATACAAAACTGAGGATGTTTCCAAAGATTCACAAATGCAAGGTTGTGGGAAAGTTATACTAGTAATATCTCAATTATGTGGTGAATTTATTGAATAAATGAATAAATGTTCATGAGGTTATTCTATCGATATATAAGTGAGGGCTCCAAGTAAAGAAAGGACGAGAAGTATCTTAAATTTTAAAATGTTAAAACTTAAAAAAAATCCTTTCCACAATATATTCTATTATCTTCTACCTTGATATAGTACCCTGAATTAAAGACTATTTTCCTGATGAGTCAGTTAGCATCGATTATTGTTCAGTGCCCACAGAGAGCAGGGAGGTGTGCACAGCTGCCTGCCTTTACACCAAATGACTCCATATCACTGCACTATTCTAGTGTGTTTTTCTTGGTTTAATAGAACAAATGCCCATCTAAGATTAGAAAGAGTTGGGTTTCAGTCCTGACCCTATCACCTATTTCACCTACTATAGTGCAACTTGGGGCAAATCATTTAACTTCTTAGAACTACAGTGTACTCATCTGTAAAATGGGGAAGACAAATATCTGTCCAATCTATCTCCTAAGATTGTATGAGGAACAACAACAAAAAATCATGAAAATACTTTATGTTTACAAAACAACATTTTTGTCACTAGTACCGTTGTTCCCTCATGGTCATCTCTATTGCAGGGTGCTCAAAGTGTGGGCTGGGGATCATTTGCATCTGGGTGGGACCATGTGGAAATTCAGATTCCAGCCCCAGCGTAGGCTTGCTGAACTGAATTATGGTGGTGGGACCAGAAGTCTGTGTTTTTAATAAAGACCCAAGTCATGCTGATGAGCATAAGGGTTTGGGAGTGCTGATCTGTTGTCTATTGAGTCTGAACTGCCACTTCTTCTCTGTATTTCTGTAGCTCTACCATCTCTGCTACCTTCTCTCCATTATTCTTTCCTTTATTCTTTCTTGTCATCTTTCCTGACCATTTATTTGGCTTTACTCCTGTGGAGTTTCTACAGTCATCATCAGTGAATGAGAAAGCTCTTGTCTCCTACTGAAGAAACAGGAGGCAGAGAAATAGTAAGACATTAATAGTCATCTGAGATGGGAAGGATTTTTAGTTGGCAATTTAGTAATTCAGTCTTGTCATCTAAATTTCAGGCTGTGAAACATGAAACACACAACCCTATTAGAGAAACTCTTTTTATGGAGTTATTTATTTATTACATATTCTATTCCTTGGGAAAGGACAAGTATTAAATTCTTACAGACTCCTGGTATGGCCTTATCCAAGGCTTCCTATGTGCCAGGCACTGTTCTAGGAATTTTGGATATAGTTGTAGAAATAGAACAGAAGAATTTCATATCTTCATGAGGCTCAAAGTCTGGTAGGGGAGTCAGATCATTAATAAGTAAAAAACTTAAGAGAATTTCAAATGGTAATAAGTGTTAAAGACAATAGAACTGAGTGATGAGAGGGACATGGGCAGCAGAGAAGAAAAGGAGGGCTGCTTTAGACATCTGGGCCAGAGGACCTGGCCCCTCAGATTGAGTTCATATGCAGAAACCAGCTCCAAATCAAACTGTTAGACAGAATGTACAAAGTACAGAGAAATTGTTAATCAGCAATTAAAAAATAATGAAGATAATTAAAAAAAATAACACTGTGTTCAACAGAAACAGCATAATGTGGGGAGAGTACAATACATGGGCCTGGGAATCCAAGCCAGTTCTATTCTGAAGTGTGTCACTGCCATGGGCAGTAGAGAATCAACACACAATGCCCTCCTTAAACCTAATGGCCATGACAAGATCAATATAAGGGAAAATCTGCATTTCCCACAGAATCCAGGGGAGGGAAGAGACCATGCAAGTGACAAAGTCTTTGCTTGATTCCTGCACCAGTATCCTAGAATCCTACTTGCTGCCTAGTGATACTATGGATGAAGTATCCCTCTTCCCACTTTATCAGGAATTTTACACCATTGACTATCTCCTCCTTTCCTTTATTTTCAACTTTCCCTGGTGTGCTGGCTCTCTCATTCACTTATTTTTTTCTTAATTTAACTGTAGTTGATTTACAATATTATATTATTTTCAGGTGTGAAGCATAGAGATTCAGTGTTTTTTACAGATTACATTCTTTTAAAAGTTATTACAAGATAATGGCTATAATTCCTTGTGCTATACAATATATCCTTGCAGTTTATCTATTTTATACACAGTAGTTTGTATCTCTTAATCTCATACAGCTAATTTGCCCCTTCCGTGTCCCCACTGGTAACCACTAGTTTGTTTTCTATATCTGTGGGTCTGTTTCTTTTTTGTTGTAGTCACTAATTTGTTTTATTTTTTAGACTCCATATATAACTGATGTCATACAGTATTTGTCTTTTTCTGTCTTATTTCACTTAATATGATATTCTCTAGGTCCATTCACATTGTTGTAAATTGAAGAATTTTGTTCTTTTTTATGGCTAATTAATATTCCATTATATATATATATATATACACACACACACACCCTTAATATTCCATTTTATATACACACACATGCATATCTGTTGATGGGCACTTGGATTGCTTTCATATCTTGGCTATTGTAAATAGTGCTGCTATGAACATTGGGGTGCATGTATCATTTCATATAGCGTTTTTGTTTTTTCCAGATATATACTCAGGAGTGGAATTGCTGGATCATGATAAAAACTCTCATCAAAGTGGTTACAGAAGGAACATATCTCAACATAATAAAGGCCATTTATGACAAACCCACAGCTAACATCATACTCAATGGTGAAAACCTGAAAGCATTTCCCCTAAATTCAAAAACAAGACAAAGATGTCCACTCTCATTGCTTCTATTTAACATAGTATTGGAAGTCCTAGCCACAGCAATCATAAAAGTTAAAGAAATAAAAGGCATCCAAATTGGAAGGAAAGAAATAAAACTCTCACTATCTGCAGATGACATGATACTTTATATAGAAAACCCTGAAGTCTCTACCCCAAAACTAGAACTAATAAACGATTTCAGCAAAGTTTCAGTATACAAGATTAATATACAGAAATCTGTCATATTTCTATACACTAATAATGTAATGTCAGAAAGAGAAAGTCTTTTTTTAAATCCCATATAAACTCACATCAAAAAATAAAATAAAATACCCAGGGATAAACTTTACCAAGGAGGTGAAAGACCTATACTCTGAAAACTATAAAACACTGATGAAGGAAACTGAACATGACACAATGAAATGGAAAGATATCCCATGCTCTTGGATTGGAAGAATTAATATTGTTAAAATGGCCATACTACCCAAAGCAATCTACAGATGTAATGCAATCCCTATCAAAATACCCATGACATTTTTCACAGAACTAGAACAAATAATCCTAAAATTCATATGGAGCCACAAAACACCCCGGATAGCCAAAACAATCTTGAAAAAGAAGAACAAAGTTGGAGGTATCACCCTACCTGTCTTCAGACTATACTACAAACCTACAGTAATCAAAACAACATGCTACTGGCATAAAAACAGACACATAGAACAATGGCTCTTTCATTTATTTAAATGTACTCCAGTCTCTCCCATTATAATGAACTCTGCCAGGACCCTGCATGCTTCTTCTGTATCACTGGAATTCTCAGCTTGAGAAAAAAGAGATACAGAAGTAAGATGAATAGAGTTAACTGAAAATATTGTAGCTGAATGTAAGGATGCAAAGTTCTTATTCTCCAAACTCAAGAGGGCAAAAGACTGCCTTTCCCTTCATCATAATTCAAGCAATGAACATGAACCACTGGTAATAGTTTTCATCTACTGATCCCAATGAAAACAGTGTCCAAGTTAGGAGGTGGAGCAGGATATATTACTATTTTCCTTGGTTTCCTCTGTATTTTCCCCGAGTCAGTGATGCTAAAAGTGCAGCCTTCCTAAGTAAGTCTCCAAGTTCCCGTGTGTGAAAGAGATCTTGATATAATGCTGAACTCCCACACAGAACATGGAGGTAAATAACTTAGTAATTATCACAAAGTTCTTTGTTTCCCCCAGCTGTATTGAGATATAATGACATACTGTATAAGTTTAAAGTGTACAATGTGATGAGATATATGTGTGTATATATATATATATATATATATATATATATATATATATATATATATATTGTGAAATGACTACCACAATAAGGTTAGTTAAGAAATCCATCACCTCATAGTTAACTTTTTTTGTGTGTGGGGGCGGTGATAACTTTTAAGATCTATTCCCTTAGCAACTTTCAAGTATACATTTCAGCATTGTTAACTATAAACAATGTACCTTAGATTCCCCAGAACTTGTTTATCTTATAACTGGAAGTTTGTACCCTTTGACCATCTACACCCATTTCCCCCACTCCCCATCCCTGGTAACTACCAATCTACACTGTCTCTACGAGTTTGGTTTTTTTTAGATTTCACATGTAAGTGAGATCACACAGTCTTTGTCTTTCTCTGTCTAATTTCACTTAGCATAACGTCCTCAGGGTCCATCCACGTTGTCAAAAAGGGCTGGATTTCCTTCCTTTTTATGGCTGAATAGCATTCCCTTGTGTTTATATAACACATTCTTTTTTATAACTTTATTGAGGTATAATTTGGAATAACTGACAAATATAATTGTATATATTTAAAGTCTAGAACATGATTTCATATACATATATATTGTGGAATGATGACTAAGATCAAGATAATTAGCACATCCAAGAGTTCACATAGTTAATTCTTTCTGTGTGTGTGTGATGGGAATGCTTAAGACTACTCTCAGCCACTTTCAAGTATACACCATGTTATTAACTATAGCCACATGTTGCACATTAGATCTGTAGAACTTATTTTTCTTATAAATGAAAATTTATACCCTTTGACCTACATCACCCCATTTCCCCCTCCTCCCAGCCCCTGGCAATCATCATTCTATTCTGTTTCTATGAAACTGACTTTTTTAAAGATTACACATAAAAGTGATATCATACACTATTTATCTCTCTCTTTCTGGCTTATTTCACTTAGCATAACACTCTCTAATTTTCTTCCATATTGTTGCAAATGGCAGAAGCAGGATTTCCTTCTTTTTATGGCTGAATATATTATATATGTGTGTATATATATATACATATATATATACATATATATATACATATATATATATATATATATATATATATAATCTCTTTATCCATTCATCTGTTGATGGACACTTAGGTTGTTTCCATGTCTTGGCTACTGTAAACAATGCTGCAACAAACACGGTAGTATAGATATCTCTTCTAGATATCTTTTAGATAGTGACTTCACTTCCTTCAGATAAATACCCAAAAGTGGGATTGCTGAGTCATATGGTAGTCCTATTTTTAATTTTTTGAGGAAACTCCATACTGTCTTCCATAGTGGCTGCACCGATTTACAATCCCATCAGCAGTCCAGGAGGGTTCCCTTTCCTCCATACGGTCACCAGCACTTACAATCTCTTTTTGGTGATTGCCATTTCTAACAGATGTGAGGCAATAACTCATTGTGGTTTTCATGTGCATTTCCCTGATGATTAGTTATGATGAACACCTTTTCATGTACCTGTTGGCCATTTGTATGTCTTCTTTGGAAAATTGTCTATTCAGGTCCTCTGGCCATTTTTCAATCAAATTATTATATTTTTTCCATTAAGTTGTATGAGTTCCTTGTATATTTTGAATACTAACCCTTATAAGATATATGATTTGCAAATATTTTCTCCCATTCCATATGTTGCCTTTCATTTTGTGGATCATTTCTTTTGCTGTGCAGGTTTTTAGTTTGATGTAGCCGCACTTGATAATTTTTGGTTTTATTGTCATATCCAAATAATCATTGCCAAGACCAAGGTCAAGGAGCTTTTCCCCTATGTTTTCTTCTAGGAGTTTTACGGTTTCAAGTCTTACATTTAAGTCTTTAATCCATTTTATGTTAATTTTTTTGAGTGGCATAAGACTGAGTTTCAATTTCATTCTTTGGCATGTGGATATCCAGTTTTCCCAACATCATTTATTGAACAGATTATCTTTTCCCCACTGAATATTGTTGACTCCCCTGTCAAATATTAGTTGACTGTATATGTGTGGGTTTATTTCTGGACTTTCAATTCTGTTCCATTAGTCTATGTGTCTGTTTTTTCTCACAAAGTTCTTTGTACTCAAAGTGTTCAAGAAAACAGTCTCATATAGATGTCAAATGATTTGGGGTATGGGGCAACAACCCATGTTTTAAAGACTACATGTGCCCCAGCTCATTCATGTTTTCTATTTTCTATTATACTCAAGTCCAATCATTGATCTTCTATTCATTTATTCTTGGACTAATTTTTGAGATTTGTATTAATAGTTGCTTAATTGGCTCTGTTCAGAGGTTATTTTCCTACCTTGGGCACCAGTTGAGAAGGTGAAAGATGTACTGAAAGAAGGGAAACAACTGAGAGAGAGAGAGAGAGAGAGAGAGGGAGAAAGAGAAAGAAAAAGATTGATTGATTAGTGACCATAGGACACAACAGACTGTGTTTTGGGGGTAGTAATTAGGATACTGGAGTTCACAACAGGAGAATGATGTGAAAAACCTGGAACTTTACTGTGTCTTAGATAAAGGCAGGGGTACTAAAGGTGAAGAATCACCCCATACCCCAAGGAATCAATTGTTCTCTCATTTATTCAAGGACATTTTGAAAACTCCCAAAGTACATGGTATCCAAAATGTAACCACAATACTAAAAGGAACATAGGGCTTCCCTGGTGGTGCAGTGGTTGAGAGTCCGCCTGCCGATGCAGGGGACACGGGTTCGTGCCCCGGTCCGGGAAGATCCCACATGCCGTGGAGCGGCTGGGCCCGTGAGCCATGGCCGCTGAGCCTGCGCGTCCGGAGCCTGTGCTCCGCAGCAGGAGAGGCCACAACAGTGAGAGGTCCACGTACCAAAAAAAAAAAAAAAAAAAAAAAAAGGAACAAAAATATTGTGACAAGATTAGGCTAAGTATTAAACTGTATCCATTTTACTCAAATAAAAGGCCTGTAAAAAACTATAATTTGCTCGCTAGCCTTTATATTAAGCTCAACATCCCCTCCTAAAATTTAAAGTCTCCTTTGTTTTTTTTTTCAAAGCAAATATTTCGTATATTGCCAGGAATATAACCTCCTGTAAGGAACATAATCTACTCTAATATGTGTATACATTTTCCCTCTGTGGGCCCCAAACCTTAATTTATTAATATATCAAGTCATTAAGAACATGACTGTTTGGCTTAAACAATTAAGAAAATACAGGAGGGAACAATTTTGCATTGATAGAGAATGGACTATAAAATTCAATAAGTCATTTCCATTTCCACATCAATGATACATTTACAAGTGACATTACTAACATTTGTAGTAATACATAAACTATGACTAAATTAATTATGAATAGTTAAACCTTTATTTATAGTTGTTGTCAACTCCACATTTCTTAGGAAAATCCTTAATCACCCACATTCCAAATTGTCAACCCATCTGATTTCTGCACAGAAAGCCATTGTTCACTGGTGAAAATGTGAAAGAGAAAATGCCAAGCAATCAAATCAGAACACCTTCCTCCTCAAAGCAAACAAATCCTTTACCTTCCACACCCACAAATCAGCTTCCCATTGGATGCTAAAGCTATTAGATACTCTTTCAAATCCCAAAGAAATGCTGCAAATTGGACCAGGACGAAGACTTTTCTTCTGTGTCCCCAGGGCCCAGCACAGGGCCTGGCACAGAGCAGACACTGTGTAATTGGCTGTTGGATGATGCCAGATGATGTCACCGTCTCTCCCCAACATCCATACGATGACTACCTCTGCATCAGAAACTACACAAAACAGAAACACGTTCTGCCAAGTTAGTAAAACATTGTCCATAGGTCCAGTACCTTGGAATGCAAAACCGTAGCAAGTTCTGGGAACCACTACCCAAGGATGTTGTTCAACTCTTTCATTGTTTTTGTCTCTCAACGTAAGGCACAGGACACCCCCTATGTCAGAATCACCTGATCCAGTCACTTAATTATACTGAAACATAGATAGCCACAAAGACAGAGACTGTATCACAAAACTTAGGTTGCATCCTATAGGACCTATAGTTCACCACTGTCTATATATCCTTCTTTGAATAATACCTCCTCTGTGCTAGAAGCTAGTTTCAAAGATGAAGCAAATGAGGTTCCTGCTCTTGAAGGGCAACTCCTAACCCTATTTCTAATTATTACCCTAACCTTGACTCACAGAGATATGCAAGCCCATAAGTTGCAATGAGATTAAAAAACAGCAAGTAGAATAATATATGGGATGTGGGTGACATTATAAATAGGGTGACTAGGGGGGACCTCACTGAGATGGTGAGACATGAGCAAATAGTTGAAAGAGCTGGGGGAGGTAGGCATGATGACACTAGGTGAAGGGTGTTAAGTGCTCCAGCTAAGTAAGGCAAAGGCCCTGATGTAGAGGCATGCCTGGTGGGTTCCAGGGACGGCTAGATGGGCAGTGTGCATTGAGTGGCAAGACTAGTGAAGGGGGAGTAATAGGAGGGTAGGTCTGCCAGGTAAGAGGGTGGCTGGATCATATTAGGCCTCAGCAGCCACCACGGTGACTTGTACTCTGAGTGAATTGGGGGACCATGGGAGGAATAAAGTATAGAGGGGGAGAGGGCAGAAGAGTAGGAGGTTATTACACAATGTAGGTGAGAGATGATGGTGGTTCAGACCAGGCTGGTAGAAGTGGAAGGTGGAGAAATGGTTAGACCGAAGTTTATGTTTTGAAGGTACAGCCAAATAGGACTTGCTGATGGCCTGGATGTGGGATGTGAGAGTTGAGGTGACCAAGGAGACTCCAGGGATTTTGGCCCACTGAGGGCAGGGGCTGGGGAAGATCAGGGTTATAGTTTGGGACCTGATAAATTTGAAATGTCTCCTAGCAATCCCAGTGGAGATGCCTAGTAGGTAGGCAGTTGGATAGATGAATCTGGAGATCTAGAAGAGTCCACACTGGAGGGGCCATCGGTACATAGATGGCATTTAAAGCCATGAAATCATGAAGGACTAAATGTAGACAGAGAAGACGTTCAGCTCCAATCATTTCTCCCACACACTTTATGAAGGGAAGGTAGCCACATTCCTATTTCAAATGTATGGACAGAGCTAGCAATAAGGTAGGGATCCAAGTAAAAAAAAACACTTAGTTTATGGTAAAGAAAGCTGGTCTATTGTGTCCAAGAGCAAATCCTTTCAACCCTCTGGGTCTCAGTTTATTTATCTGTAAAAATGGGCCTAGTAACACATGGCCCGCCTATGTCACACACTGCTGGAAGGCTTAGACGAGATCATGGATGGTAAAAGGTTTGATAAAGTGAAAAGCACTGCACAAAAGTACAGAATATCCTTACTTATGATGCCCAGGCTACACAGCAAGCACCCACCTTGGCCCATGGGGCTCTGCCGTCGGGCCACTTGAGACAGCACACCCTCCTCCAAAGGCTGGTCTCAGTGTCTCTGCAAGGTCGCAGGAGACCTGTGTTCTAACCAAGGGGCTTGGTGTGTGCCCAAGGATTCTTGCAGAGTCGGGGAGCACCAGGTCTTTGTTCTCGCCTGCCACTTCCTCCCTTCCTATTATCTGCAGACTGCACTCAAGATAAGGCAGAGTGGAAAACTGACCACCAAACCAGAAGACCTCCACTGGAGCAAACAAGGGCCAGCACAAGTAGAAATGAGGGAAGTGCCATTTCCCTCATTTACCAATGAGGACAGTGTGGCTCAGAGAGCTGAAGTGACATGCTTGTGGTCACAAGGCAGTTAAGTGACAAAGCCTTAAGGTTTGCTTGCCATCTTATAGATAAAGAAAGGGCTTGCAGTTTTTGCCCAGAGGGAACACCTTATGCCCTTGAATTTGGGCAAGAGCTGGCCATGTATCTCTGAGCATTCGCCGGAAAAATGCACGCTAATTCTCAGGATGCTTTTTCACTGGCAATAAATAGTAAGGATTTTCAGTCTTAGAAAAAATAGGTGTACACAGTCCAGAGTTTCATTCTTCATTTTGGGTTGTTGGGCGGGGAGCAGATTGGGGCGGGGTGAAGGGGAGCATGGCTGCTCAACCCACAGAGTGAAGCTTCGAGATGGGACGTTGCCTATCTCCCAACCAGAGACCAACAGAAATAACTGCCTTCAGGGCTGAGATGTCATACCGAGATTTCAGATGAAAGCACAGGTCAGGAAGTGGCTTCTGAAGCAATAGAAAGACTATAAAGACAGCTTGCAGCCTTTCCTGTGTATGTGTGTGTGTGTGTGTGCATGCACGCACACACACGTGCACAAGTGTGCACACATGCTCGGGAGAGCAGGGAAGGATTGAAATAAGTGGGTCTATTAGTAGATTTATTCTCCCTAGAAGTAAAAGATCTTTCCCCTGTTTAAGTTACCACAGCTTTTCCCAATTGGATGTGATCTTAAACATTACAGCAGCAACTTTTTCTTCTGACTACTAAGTTAAATTTCCAAGATGCAGTGGGTGCACTGTAGAGTTCTTAAAAAGTTGCAGCAAATTTCATGAGCATATGATCCGGTGTGGATACTATTCTAATAGCAGGTGTGAAAAGCAGTATAAACTTTGCTTTGCTTTTGTCTTCTTTAAATGTCATTTCAGAGAGGTGAGACACCCTACACAGCCAAGAAGATGAGATGGCCTCCAGCATAAACCAATCAGCAACGTCTAGAGGGGGGACTGGCCTGTTACTTTTAATATAAGTAGGTGATGAAATTACCTGAATCAGAGGAAGGAAACACACAAATGTGTTTGTCCTGAAAGGCCTGGAAAAGCTGATCAGTCAGCTAAGGACAGAATCTTTCTCTTCTTTGACAGGGGAAGCACCTGATGAAACTGGATCTAATTCCCAGTCTAGGACCTTGCACTCATAATACTATTTTGCAGCACGCTAAGTTAAAAGCTAGTCACAAAGTCATGGAGTAGTAGACATTTTTTTCAAGTATTAAAGACAGATGATAAAGATAAATTGCAGAGTTGAGAGTGGTTTGAATCTGTCTTCAACTGCAATCCCTATGATTAGGGGAAGAAGGGTAGCATTGGAGAACTGGAGACCTAAGCTTGACTCCTGATTCTGCCCTTTCTTTGCTGTGTGACCTTGAACAAGTGGCTTAACCTTTCTGAACTTTAGTTTACGTCTCCGAAAGGGGCAGTGGCCTACTTGATAAGGTTGTGGTGAGGATTCCATGAGACCACACCATGTGAAGCCATAATCCATGTGCCTGGAACACAGTAGGTCCGCAGTTAGCGGTAGCTGTTATTAACATCCTTACTGTTGATTCTTTAGACAGAGTTCATCCCAGTAACCCTGTCAGTTTTTAAATGCTTAACTTATGTCATGAAATATTGCAACGCAAATATTTCCAACCTCCTGACTGGTGTCTCTACTCCATTCCTACCAGACAAGACAAGCTCTCCCTCCCATTATTCTTAATACAGAGGCCAGAGTGATCTTGTAGAAAGTTGCCTGTTCAAAATCCTGCCATGGTTCTCATATCAGGAAAATGAAAGTCCAAATCCTCACAAGGCTCTCTAAGGTCCTTCCCCAGCCTGACCCCCGACCCATGACTTCGGCTACTCTCCTCCCTCTCACTTCCACAATCTCTTCCAGGCTATTCTCCAAATAGGCTAGCAGACTCCTGCCCCAGGGCCTTTGCATTTGCTGCTCCTTCTGCCTAGAATACTCTTTGCCCAAACAGCCACTTGCTGTGCTCTCTTAGCTCCCTGAGGGTTCTGCTTAAACACCACATTAGCTGTGTGGCCTTCCCTACCATCTACAGGAAAGAGCATCTCCTGCCCCAGCCTTCTCTCCCCTCCTGCCTGGATTTACTTATCTCCATTGTGATTTCTCATCCAACACACTATCCAGTGTTCTTGCTTATCTGTTTCTTGCCTTCACTGACAACAGAATGTAAACTCCCTAAAGATAGGCACTTCTGTCTCTGTTCATTATCTGGAACAATGCCTGGCCCATAGTAGGGACATAATATGTATTTGTCGAATCAATGATGAGGAAAAGAACCAAAGAAGTTACCTACATTACCTTTCAGAAAAGTAAAAAGGTAATAATTAACAATGTGAAACTATCATTGCAGAAATGAATCTGATAAGTACTGAAAGCAGTTGACTGACAAAGCAGGGATAACTTGGTGAGTGTTAATGTATTGCTGATTCAAACGGCATGTCTGAAAATGAAGACAAGCTACAGGATCAGCTAAATTGAATCCTGTGAGACCCATATCTAGGCGCAGAAACCCTGACAGCCAATGTTCTAAACTCAATGAGAAGAGAGTTGGGAAATTCAGCTAGAGGTTCTTAAAGAGTCTACTCAGCGTGAAGACCTAGGTCTCCAATAGAGCCTCAGCATCACCTGGTACCCCTTAGAAGTGCAGAATCTCAGGCCCCTCCCCAGACCTGAAGACCCAAAGATCTGTATTTTAACAGGCCGCCCAGGTGATATATCTGCACACGGAAGGTGGAAAAGGCCTGCAGTAGAGGGCAGTGTCACTTAGGATCAGAATCACCGTTCCTCTAACATACTCGCCGTGAGACTTTGGACAAGTCATGCACACCACCTGAACCTCAGTTTCAACATCCGTAAAATGGGGATAATAAAAGCACCCAAGTCATAGGCAAACAAAAATAATAAAAATAACTACAACAACAAAGATGACAATGGCTAACATGCATTGTGTATGTGCCAAGCAATGTTCTCAGCACTTTTAGAAGTAGTTTATTTATTTAACCCTCACCATTAACCTGTGAGGCCTGTGCCATTATTACTCCCATTTTATAGATGAAGAAAGGGAGGCTCAGATAGGCTAAGTGACTGAGCTGAGGCCACTCTGCTATGAAAGGACAAGGCCGAGATTTGCTTAACTAAGGTAATGCAGGTAATGCAGGAACACACTTGACCCAGTACCCAGCTTACAGGAAGTGATCACCAATGGTGGCTGCCATTAAGGTCTTTTTGCTCTTGTTTAGATCAACGACACAATCTCTTCCATTTGCTTGTTCTTGCTTTCCCACCTTTTATGGGGATGGAAAGCCATCTAAGACAATCTGAGACAAGTGAAAGAAAGCAAGTATAAAACTCTTTGCATTGGATGCTCCCCTTTTTGTAATATCAATAAACTATATTTCTATATGTGTATACGCAGAGAACAAGGTCTACAGGAAAGAGACACTAAATGGTTAACAGAGATAGCTACCTTAAATGGTGTGGGATTATAGGGGACATGTCTTATGTTGTATGTTACTACAGTCTTCATGATATTTTTAAAGACCAAACACGTGTGTAAACAGAGAATCAATACAGCTATTTAAAATAGTATGCATGTGTTTTGAAAACTGTAAATCCTTCTGTAAGGGCTATTATTATAATTATTATTACAGACTTTGAAGAAAACCAGTGTCCT
The DNA here is from genome assembly GCF_964341445.2 of Mesoplodon mirus. Taxonomy (NCBI): domain Eukaryota; kingdom Metazoa; phylum Chordata; class Mammalia; order Artiodactyla; family Ziphiidae; genus Mesoplodon; species Mesoplodon mirus. The sequence goes on along the minus strand of NC_138981.1, from coordinate 134,881,293 downwards.
GTGGATATAATCCATTTCAGGCTCACTTGATGCTAAGCTTTGTGAGGACAGGAACTACATGTCACTTCCCTGTACCCTTGTATCCTCAACACACACACAGAGTACAAAGTAGGTAGCCCAGAAATGTGCACACAGTGTGGACTACTGGTGCATAAAGGATCTCTAGATTAGCACCGAGCAGTGGGATTTATTTTCAGAAACAGCATGAAGGTCCTGGCTTCATACACAAAGGCCAGGTAATAAGCCCCATGTCATTGGGTGTTTATTAGAAATGTCAAATTGTATTACAAAGGTGCTTGCTGTTGGCCAAATTATATTTGTGTCATATCTTATTTACAAATAACCTTTCAGCAAGTTGACATGAAAAAATATATATGATCTAGATCTAGGTTGTTTAGGATAGAAATATAGAAGAGAGAGAAATGTGTCATTTATTTCTAAGCCAAGTGTGCTTATTCACTTTCACCAACCCACCTGGGATGACAGACCCTCCCCCAGGCCCCTCAGTGGCTCGTTTTGAAAACTGACCCATAATTTGAAGTCCTCCAACCCAGGGGGAACCTTTCATTTCCACTTTCTGCATCTTTTCCTCAGGCAAGAGGACATATTCAGAGCAGCAATACCATGCACCAAGCATGCTTCCATAGGAGATACCTGGATGGTTTTCCCAACACATCATGCATTAGGCTCAGTAGATAGAGCACTTGACTTGGAGTCAAGAGACCAAAATTTTAGTTCTGTCTCTGAAGCTTGGCTGTGTCAGGCTGAGCAAGTTATAGCCTCGCATTAGCTTATAACATCATAACCATTCGCTAGCTGCGTGTCCTTAGGGATGTAGGATCCTGGAAAAATTATCTAGCTTTCCTGTGCCTCAGTTTTCCCATCTATAAAATGGGGTAACAGTAGCCCTTTCCTCATAGGGCTGTTGTGCAGCTTGAATGTGCTTTCTGGCACTCAGCGAGTTCTCCCAGAATGCTAGCCACTACTATCATATGCTTTATTTTCTGTAGGGCCTTTCAGTTCACAGAGAGTTCGGGTAAATCATGATCTCACTTATTCTCACATTCCTCTGGGAGGTAGTGGTGGCACTAGTATCACCACCTCCTTACATAAAGGAGACCAATGCTGAGAATGGTTCATGGACCGACCTGAGGCTACATGGCAAACCTACAGGCCCAGAGCCTAAAACCTGAGCTTCTTCCTAATATCTTCTCTGCTCTGGGGATTCAATCCAGAGATATTGCCTGGGTCCTTGCCCTTCATTGGCGATAGGGAATCGGGCCCAGTCCTGGTCCTAGAGGAGATCACAGCTAGGTCATAGGTCGAGAACGCTGTGGTGCTGTAGATTCAACTAATTACCACACGGTGAGATAAGTAATGTCAGAAGGTGTGCTCGAGAGCCCAGGGGAAGCCTGAATGGGGAGCAGAATGGGCAGAGCCCATCTCAAAGGCCTCACCCATATAGGCCAGTGGTAGATGCTGTGAAATGGAAATGTTTATAGAATTTAATGTATCTTTTCAGAAATATCTCTAGAGAGAAGAAAAAAGATAAAAAGACAATTTAGCTTCTGGAAAATATTCCTTGCTCCTCCATATGTGGGCTGTACTACGTTCCCATCACCCTATTCCTCTGAAGAAAGAAAATCACATTGGTGGGTTTATAACACAGGTCCTAAATGCACTAGAAGGTCACAAGGCAAAGGCTGAATAAGTGCTAAAAGACAGCTGTCCTAGGAGTTTCCAAAAGTAGGAGACTCGATGTTATGGAGGAAAGAAAGGGCACTGTGAGCCTGGAGACCTCAGCTTCAGTTCTGGCTCTGCCACCAGCTCATCACACAACCACACGTGGTTTATTTCCCTCTGCTGGGCATCAGTGGCTCTATTGGTTGGTCTCAAAAGGCTTTTCCAGCATTAATGTTATAGGATATGATGATATTCAAGAATATCTCAAATATCTGCTATTTAATAATGGATGTCTTACTGGGAAACAGCATTGCTGGCTTGCATCTTGAGGATATCCTTGGGAATATAAAAGAATTAGAACAGGAATCACTAGGCAATAGGATATTTCTCATATTCTGTTTATAGGGATCTTCACCCTTCGGCTTCCCATTTGTATCTCAGATTAAATTAAGGATATTAGGGGGCTTCCCTGGTGGTGCAGTGGTTGAGAGTCCGCCTGCCGATGCAGGGGACATGGGTTCGTGCCCCGGTCCAGGAAGATCCCACATGCCGCGGAGCAGCTGGGCCCGTGAGCCATGGCCGCTGAGCCTGCGCATCCGGAGCCTGTGCTCCGCAGCAGGAGAGGCCACAACAGTGAGAGGACCACGTAACGCAAAGAAATAATGATAATAATTAATTAATTAATTAATTAAGGATATTAGTTCTTTTTGTCCCAAAACAATGCCACACACAATAAATAAAGCTTCATCTTTGCGAGTGGCTGTGGAGAAACACCTACAGCGTAAAACTCACACTGTGCTGTGTATACAGCTCAACTGAGTATACAGTTGTGTAAGCATTCACATAGAGGCACCAATCCCTCCTCTTCTTTTCTCTGTCCCCTCCTCCCTTCCATCTTCCCCACTCCCCCACTTCATGCCCATCACCATTTAAGAAGTGATCTGGCCTTCTAGTGAGATGTCACCAACACTCTCAAGCAACATATGTTACGATTAATAAAATAATAATGAGCCAAATCCATGACCTCCCAGCTCAGGGGTTGGCTTATCAGACACTTTTCCACCTCTTTCCATGAACCCCGCTCACCTCCCTTTGTGGCTGCTCTCAGAGAATCACTCAGCTGCACTCTGACCTACACAATCCCAAAGAAGCATGTCTTGTGAGTAGAATTCCGGCTCCACAGCTTCCCATGGCCACCAGGCCATATCCCTCCAATACAGTGGTTCTCAGGTGAGCTTCTCTCCCCATCCTGGGACTAAGGCCCAGCTGGGTGGGCAGGAGGGTAGATGTGTGAAGAACAACTATCCATGTATTTTGCTTGCTTCTCTTTTCCTCTCCTCAGCCTCTGGAGGTTTCCCAGCATGGTCCGAATACCTGGGCCAACAATGACACAGCCATTTTCCATACTCTTCCCATCAGAAGAGGGGGTCTTAGAACTCCCTACCGCAAGCAACTCCCTTTTCCTGGTTTCCTCTCTCTGTTCACCTTTCATTCTTCTTTGGATCGTTCTTCGTTTTCATTTCCCTATGGTTTTGACAGTCTGAACTTTTCAAGACAGTCTTGTTTCCAATTTTTCTCTGAGTGCCCAATTCCTGTCACCATCATCAGTACCAGAGTTCACACTTGTTGAGCACTTTCATGAACTTGCGTATTGCCCCCCAAACCCCTGTGAGGAAAGGTACTATTAGTAGCCCTGTTCTACAGATGAATCAACTGAGACAGAGTTTACAGAGAGTTTACATATTTTGCCCAAGGTTACATAGCTAATAAGTGACAGAATGAGGATTCAGAACCATATCTGTCTACACGCTAAGGCCCAGGCATTTAACCACTATACTATATGGCCTCAATTACTGTCAAACCACGTGGCCTAGAAAATATGGGCCTCAATATCCTGGTTTAGATTTATCAGTGGGCTGTGTGGGCATTCTCAGTCATACTGGAGAAGTTTGCTGAACGAAGTCCAAAATGCCTAGGAGTAACTTTAATTAGAACCATGTGAGACCAATAAAAAGAGAACTATAAAACTTCACTGACAAAATATAAAAAAGACTTGAATAAGTAAGGAGACATACCACTTTCCTGAATTGGAAGGCTGAATGTGGTAAAGAGAAATCAATTTGCTCTTAAATTATTTACAATTTTAGTTGAATTCCAATCAAAACACCAACAGGATTCTTTGGGGACTTGATTACAAAATAATCCAAAGATTTTGTAGGAAAAACAAATGGAAGAAAATTGCTCAGAAAACTTTTGAAAAAGAAGAGTAATGAAGAGGAATTAGCCCTATCAGATATTAAAATTTTTATTTATAGTCTACTGCATTAAAAATACATGTTATAAATCTACAATTATTAAAGCACTAGGATACCGGAACAATTTTAGATATACAAATCAATGAAATTATATATAGCCCCATGCCGATCCAACTATGTATATGAAACTAATATATGATAAAGAAGGCATTTCAAATAAAAGGGAAGAAAAAGGTTAGTAATAAATGGTATTAGGACAAGTGGTTTACTATCTAGGGAAAAATACATAAAATTATTAGTATATACCATAAAGTAATTTCTAGAAAAATTATTGAGTTAAATGTTCAAAAATTCAAACCATAAAACTAGAAGAAAACAGAAATAAATATTTATCAAGTCACTAATAGGAATAGGAATTTCTAAATTTAGAAATAATGGAAGAAATAATTTAGAACATTAATAAATTTGACTTTACACATATTAAAACTTCTCTAAAAAACCAAACCATTCAGTCATCCATAATCAAACTTAAAAGGCAGTTTAAAACTGATAAAAAATATTCATAATAAATAAAACAAAGAATTACTATTTTTAACATAAAATTCACTCACTCATAAAAACTCTATAAGGAAAATACTAATACTCAAATAACTGGACAAAATACTGAACAAATATTCATTGGATACAGACTATATTTCAAGACATGTGCTAGACACTAGAGAATGTAAAGTTTATAAGAACTAATTTTCCTCTTGAAGTGCTTGAAATCTACAGGGAGACAAACATTAAAAAAGGTGGCACAAGCAAATATCATAGTTGCTATGATAGAAGCCTGAATGAAGTAGAAGTATACAAAAGAAAGGTAGTGGTCAATTTTACCAGGTTTGGGGGAATCAAGTTCCATGGAAGAAGTAACTCTTGGCCTAGTTTTGAAAGATGAGTAGAGGTTCCACAGTTGTACAAGAGATGCTGTATAAGGATATTTCAGAAAGAGAGAACAACTTTAAGTAGACCCAGAGACACGATGTGTGATGTTGAATGGGGGTGAGACTTCTGGCTGGAGCCATTGAAGCTATACTTACAGGCCAAAACATGGCAGACCTTTCTGTTTGTTTTCTAGGCAATGGAGACTCCAAGAGTTTTAAGTAGGCAAAACTGTGAACAAATACGCATTTTAGAAAAAACAATTCTGGCTTTGGGAGAAAGGATACAGTGGAGGGCAGCAAGATCGGAGATCCTGAGGCCAATATGGAGGTTGTGAAAGCAACTCAGGTTAGAAATGGTAAGAACCTGGTTTAAGACAATAGCACTGGGGAAGGAGAAGGACGTAATTCAAAAGGTGTTGAGGACAATCCCTAAAAGAAATCCAAGTGGCTAATATGGAAAACATGTAAAACTATCAGTAATCAAAGAAATACAAATTAAAAATTTTAAAGATACCACTTTTCAAGCTATCACATAAATCAAAATGTTTTAAACCTGACGGTATGCCATACTAACAATGTTGAGGTTAAATCTACTTTTCTTTTTTTCCTTTTTTCTTTTATTTATTTTTGGCTGTGTTGGGTCTTCGTCGCTGTGCACAGGTTTTCTCTAGTTGCAGCGAGTGGGGGCCACTCTTTATTGTGGTGAGTGGGCTTCTCATTGCAATGGCTATCTATCTATCTATTTACTTATTTATTTATTTATGGCTGCATTGGGTCCTGGTTGCTGCAGGCGGGTTTTCTTTAGCTGTGGTGAGCAGGGGCTACTCTTTGTTGTGGTGCGTGGGCTTCTCATTGCGGTGGCTTCTCTTGTTGCAGAGCACAGGCTCTAGGTGCCTGGGCTTCAGTAGTTGTAACACGTGGGATCAGTAGTTGTGGCTCGCAGGCTCTAGAGCGCAGGCTCAGTTGTTGGGGCGCACAGGCTTAGTTGCTCCGCGGCATGTGGGATCTTCCTGGACCAGGGCTCAAACCCGTGTCCCCTGCATTGGCAGGTGGATTCTTAACCACTGCACCACCATGGAAGTCCTGCGGTGGCTTCTCTTGTTGCGGAGCATGAGCTTTAGGCGCGCAAGCCTCAGTGGCTGTGGCATGTGGGCTCAGTGGTTGTGGTTCGTGGCTCCAAAGCACAGGCTCAGTAGTTGTGGTGCATGGGCTTAGTTGCTCCGCAGCATGTGGGATCCTCCCGGACCAGGGCTCGAACCCATGTCCTCTGCATTGGCAGGCGGATTCTTAGCCACTGCACCACCAGGGAAGCCCTAACCCTACTTTTATACATTGTTTCAATAACCACCTAAGTGTCAATAAATATGAAAATTGTTATGTTAACTGTGCTATTGATATAAACACTGGACAGAATATTATGCAACTATTACAAGGACACTTCTGAAAACCTTGTAATGACATGGGTAAATGCTCACAACATAAGCATCTACAATTATGCATTCAGTCAACAAACACTTATTGATCATTTACTATGCACCAGGCACTGGACTGAGGCTGAAAATTATATAAATGGTTCCAATCTTCATGAAGTTTAGTCTCTAGTGGGTGAACAACAAAATAAATAATTTATTTAAGCAAACAATAAACAATGGTGAGGAGTGCTAAGGAGGAAGAGACCATGGTACCATGATTGAGAATAAAAGGTAAGGTGGGGTAAACATACTGAGATAAAGCAGCCAGCAAAGATATCTCTGAGATGGCATTTTAACAGAGATTTACAGATGAAAAGGAGACACCCATGTAAAGACCAGTTGAAAGGGTGGTCAAGGCAAAGGAAAAATACAACACAAAAGCACTGAGAAGAAAAAACACAGAGTGAGTTTGATTAGTTGAAAGAAGATCATTTGGACTTGTGAGTAGTAAAAGAGTGACAGGAATGGTAGGAGGCGAGAGTGGAGAGGTGAGCAGAGGCTTGAGCAGGCAGGGTTTTGTAGCCCAAGGCAGGGAATATTAGTTCACTTCTAAGTGCAATGGGAAGATATTTCTGTTTTTATTTTTTGATAGGGAATATATCTATATGGTTCAAAAATCCAAACAATATAAAAAAGGTTTACTGTGATGAGTCTTGCTCTTACCTCTGTACCAGGCCACTGGATAGTTTTCCTTACTCATCCACAAGTTTGTAACTATTTTCATTAGTTTCTTATGAATCCTTTCAGAGTTCTGATGCAGATACAAATATGTATTGTTGATTTGCCTCTGGGTCATATGCTAAAAGTTACATACCATATATACTACTCTAGACATTGATTTTTTTTCACTTGATAATATATCCTAGAGCTCTTTCCATTTCATTGCATGGCTGCCTTCTTTATTAATTTTTATAGTTGTATAGTATTCCATCATATAGTTGTACCGAAATGCAGTTAACCAGTCAACAGTTAGCTATTTAAGGATTTTTATCACATAATATGATTTATCTTTTAGAAAGATGATTATGAATGCTGTGTAGGGAATCAGTTGGAGTGGACAAAAGTTAGAGATATTGTCAAGCCCAAGGGGTAGCAATGGAGACAGAAAGGAGTCAGTCAATTCAAGATATAATGTAGGGTAAAATAGGCGGGAGTTGGTGATGGATTGGATGTGAGACATGAGGGAAACAGAGGCATGAAGGATGACTCCTTAGTTTTTGGATGAGTCACTGGTGGAGAGTGGCACCATTTGCTGAGATGGACAAGACTGAGGAGGCAAGTGCAGGAAGGGGAAGTCAAGAGCTCTCTGCAACTGCAGACCTGTTGGGTTTGAGATGCCTAGGAAATATTCAGGTCAAGATGTCAAGTAGGCAGCTGGATTTGTGAGCCTGGATCTTAAAGAAGAAGCTTTTGCTAGAGATAGAAATGTGGAAAATATCTGCATGTCAATCATATTTAAAGTCATGGCAATGGGTAAAATCACCGAAAACATGAATGCAAAGTAAGAAGAGAAGAAGGAGAAGACACTAGCTCTGCAGAATCCCAACATTTGACGGTCAGATAAAGGAAGCTATGTTGACAAAGGACACTAAGAACAAGTGGGAAGTAAATCAGAGGAAAACTAGGAGAAGTCAAGGGAAGTGAGTGTTTCAAGGAGGAAGTGGTTGACTCTGTGGTTGATGCTGATAGGTCAAAACAAATAAGAACAAAGAACGGTAATTAAAAGAAAAATTAGAGCACGAAATTGGAACCACCCTTAATTATACATATTTGTGTGTTTATAAACTATATGGACACACACATATACATATATACATGAAGGCAAATCTATACCCACATGTACACATATGCATATATATTTCTCCTTTTTTCTCATTTTTCTATATTTTCCCCATTTTCTATAATGAATATTTATTACTTTTATAAAGGAAAACTACACAAAAAATAAGAGATTTCTTAGCTGATCTTGATGTGGCCCTGACGTGGGAATAGATAGTATGTGTAGACTAAGGATCTAATAGTAGTATGACTAAGAATCTTCTAGAAGACTGAAAATCACTTCTGTTTGGGAAATGAAACTTGTACCTTCAGAAACTTGTCCCTGTGGCTCCCAGACTTGTCTTTGTGTTCCTCCTGGACAATGGCCCAAGGCAACTCACCTGAGACCTCATCTAATGTCAACAGCCCTGGAGGCTCATCCTGATGGTGACAATTCCTGAGGCCACTGCCCCTGCACACGTGGACACAGCACAGATACTAAAATTAGCTCGGGAGTGGGCTCCACTATGATGTCAAAACCTCTTTCTCAAAGTTCCATTTCCATTGGGCTCTATTGCCACGGCACTTAGGTCACCTCCTGGGGTCCCTGACCCAGAAGAGTGACAGAAACACCCCATGGGAAGATCTATGTCCCCGGCTCGGTGGACACAGCTGCTTTCAGCACTGACTGCTCTCCTCCATGTCAACAGGGATGTGGCCCTGTACAAACCATGGGCCTCTCCTCCCGAGTCTCCCCATCTTCCAAATGGTGCTCATTCTGGCATCAACTTCCTAGGGAAGGCATTAGGCGGATAGGCCTAAAAGCACCTACAATACGTATCAAATCTGTAGGCTGGTATCACAGGGAGGGCTGGTATCACATGGTGCACAGGTGGACACTGAACCAAGGAAGGATTTCCTCAGGGCCTGGCTCAGGTCACCTGTGGTTCTCAGGCCAGGGTCTCTGTCAGTTCCTGACTCAGGGCCTAAATTAGGGACAGTGTCAGTGCCTGAGTTGGGAGCAGTGTCAGCACCTGAGTTAGGAGTCGTCTCAGGGCCTTATTTAGGGACACTGTCAGTGCCTGAGTTAGGAGTAGTGTCAGGGCTTTAGTTACAGATAGTGTTATTTCCTGTGCTGGGAGTAGTGTCAGGGCCTTAGTTACAGATAGTGTTATTTCCTGTGTTGGGAGTACTGTCAGGGCCTTAGTTAGGGACAGTGTCATTGCTTTTGTTAGGAGTAGTGTCAGGGCCTTAGTTAGGGACAGTGTCATTGCTTTAGTTAAGATTAGTGTCAAGGCCTTAGTTAGGGATAGTGTCAGTGCCCGAGTTAAGAGGACTGTCAGGGCCTTAGTTAGGGACAGTGTCAGTGCCTGAATTAGGGGTACAGTCAGGGCCTTAGTTAGGGAGAGTGTCAGTGCCTGAGTTGGGAGTAGTGTCAGGGCCTTTGTTAGGATCTGTGACAGATCTTAAGTTAAGACAAGTGTCGATGCCTTAGTTAGGGATGGTGTCAGGGGCTGAGGTGAGGGTAGTGAAAAGGCCTTAGTTAGGGACAGTGTCAGGGCTTGAGTTAGGAGTAGTTTTAGGGCCTGAGTTAGGAGTAGTCTGAGGGCCTTAGTTAGGGACACTGTCTGTGCCTGACTTAGGGATAGACTCAGGGCCTTATTTAGGGACACTGCCAGTGCCTGAGTTAGGAGTAACATCAGGGCTTCAGATAGGCTTCTCCAACAGGTGCATGCTATGTGGATGGAGTGGGTGAGGGCAGGAGAGGACAGGGGTAATGTGGGTGAGGGAACCTGGCCCTTCTTCGAGCTCTTAAGCCTTCTATTTCTTCCCTGGCTCTAACTGGATCAAGAGTCACACTGCTGTGGTTCTTATCTTGAAATTAAAGCAAACTAGGACCAATTCTCTTCAATGCAAGCAAGATAAGCTTCGAGAGTTCAATTTGAGCTGCTGCCTATTAGAAGCTTCCTCTAAAATTCGCATCACACTAATCCCCTTGTCCACTGTGGCCCTCAGTAACCTGGTGAAACATCGAGTCCCGAGGATGTCATTCTGAAGGCAACAGTTCTGATCTACTCACAAATTTTAATCTTGCCCCTTTCAGACACCATGGCCGTCGCTGCCTTGACCAATCCAAAAAAATATTCCCCTGAGCACATATGGAACCCCCACTGCTAGGCATCTCTCCAGATGGCCGTGATGCTGCATTTGCCTAGCATCCTGTCAAGGTGGAGCATTTCTAAGCAAGCCCCTGCTTTAATTTCCCAGAGCAGCATTGCCAAACTCGATCCATGCCTAGTCTTTTTTGGCAAGACAAACGATCCTACAGACCTCCACCCAAAGCTAAGCCAACACCCCAAACAGCTATAAGACTCAACAGGGGGACAAGTGCCGCCAGGAAGCGGGTGCGGTGGCCTGGCTCCTGCCGCCCACCTCCCACATCCCCCTCTCACTGTCCTACAAAGTATTTCACTCATTTCAGTACCTGTGGTCGGCTGAATAATGCCTCCCAGCCGAGCTGTCCCTAATCCCTGGAACCAGTGAATGTGTTACCTTATAAGTCAAATAAGGGCACTACTGTTCATCATGGATTTCTTGGCAGTAATTTTGATTTTTTTAAAAATATTGCATTAAAATGTTGTTTACCATCAAGGGAAACAACTCAATGATCAATAGTGAGTTCTGAAGCTTCCTTCAATTGTGTGCCCTAGGCAAGCACCTCACGTGCCTAAGCCTCGTCCTAACCTTGCAGCGACGGATAGAACTAATCACACTATTCTTTAATTTAGTCATTTCTAGATCTGTCTACTCCCTAGACTGTGATCCCCTTAAAAGTTTAGACCACCGCAGATTCACCTCTGTATGCTTAGCATATAGCAAAGGGTCCAGAATGGAGGAGGTGCCCAGTAAATTTTAGATGAATGCATGAGAACAAGTGAGAGGTATTATCTGAGTTTTCATCTACTCAATATTCTGTAATAACCTATATGGGAAAAGAATCTAAAAAAGAATGGATATATGTATATGTATAACTGATTGACTTTGTTGTACACCTGAAACTAACACAACATTGTAAGTCAACTATACTCCAATAAAAAATTAAAAAAATATATAAGTGAGCTATCTTGCTGAAAAGTAAAGAATACATAACACACACGTACATGCATGTATGATTATACACACACACACAAATACACATACACATTATATATAAAAATATACTTCTGGAACCATCAATAAAACCATAGAGGAAACTATAGACCAGCTAGCACTGGCCATGGAGCAGCAGTTGTCTACAGGGTTTCCTCAGAGTATTGCAACCGTAGAGAAGGTGCCCAGGGTTGTAGGCCCTGAAATCCCTGCCTCATATTCTAGCCAACCTGAGTGAATCAGAACCTTCCACTAGGATCCTCTTGTCTAGCTGTGCAGATCACAGATCAACCCTCCTTGGGTGAGGATGGAACTAACCTAAGTTTGGAGGGTACTCCCTGGGCCACATAGATCATATGTTGGGGAGGGGCATGGCAAGCCCACAAGGGCCAGGCCCAGATGGAAAGGCAATTATGGATCTTGAGGATGAAGCTGGACTCAGGTTTTGATGTGCTAGGCTTATCCAAAGGCAGTTTTAGGGGTCCAGATTGGTTACCAGGGTTCCAGATGCCCAAGCCAGCAGGAGAATAGAAGGCGGGCTTGCATCTGACTAAACTGGCAGGAGGTATGAGTCAAGATGGGCACAGGTTGCCCAGACTGAAAATTTCCCATGCTAGCTATGCTAGGTTGAATAATGCCCCCTCGCCCGCCGCAAGGTATCCACTTCCTAATCAATTCCTGTAACCTGTGCATATTACCTTATATGGTGAAAAAGGACTCTGTAGGTTCGATTAAATTAAGAATTTTGAGATGGAGAAATTACACTGGATTATCTAGGTGAGCCCTAAACACAATCACATGTAGCCTTATAAAAAGAGGCAGAGGCAAGAAGAGGAGAAGGCAACATGTCCACAGGAGCAGAAATTAGAGTGATGTGGCCACAATCCAAGGACTGCCAGCAGCCACCAGAAGCTGGAAGAGGCAAGGAATGAATTCTCCCCTAGAGCCTCCGGAGTGGGTGGGGTCCTGCTGGCACCTTGATTTCAGCCCAGTGATACTTACTTAAAACTTCTGGCTTCCAGAACTGTGAGAGAATACATTTCCGTTAATCGAAGCCACCAAATTTGTGTTAATTTGTTACAGCGGTTACAGTAAACTAATACTAGCTTATCAGTTGTGGGATGGGGACTGGGCTGTACTCCAAACTTCAGTCAGAAGATCTGAGTTCAAATCCTTGTTCTGTTAATTGGGCTAGTCACTTACCTCCCCAGCCTTGCTTTCTCAATCTGTAAATTTCAAATAATCATGTCTAACTTACAGGGATTTTTGGATCATTAACAACGAAAGCTAATGTTTGCTGGGGCTTAGTCCATGCCAGGGACAGCACCAGACACTTGGCATGCATTCCCTCCTTTACTCCTCACAACCATCCTTGCAGGTAGGTATTGTGATCCCCTTTCAACAAGCAAAGAAATAGGGCTCAGCCAGATTCTGTGATTCTCCCAGGGGTACCCAGCTATGAGACAGACAACAGTCACGCCCAGGGCCAGTTGACCCCAGAGCCTGCTGAGTGGCATTAAATGAACGTATGAGAGGTTAAAGGACTTTGCAAACTGTAAAGCACGGTAAAACATAGGATTGTTTAAATGAGTATTTGGAGTGTTCGTTTCATTTCTAAATGTGGACACAGGAACATAGAAATGAGCACCTTTAAGAACTGGCCTCCTTCGAACTGGAATTAATGTAAAGGAAAATGGTTGACCCTCATCTTTACCTTCTGAACTCTCCTACGTGATCCATCGCAAGGGAAACAGCAGAGAAGAAGGTCATGCTTCCACAGACACAAACTTGAGCTATCTCAATTAGGGGGTCAGTTTTATTTTGTACTTTCAGGCCACACACACTTCAGTGAACACTTTCCCCAATCTAATGCTGATTTTGATTTCTTTACATTGGCTTTAGCTCTTTTTTCTATTTCATAATTATCTAGTCTGTAATTTTCTAGGCTTGTCTAAAATCCCTGCTATGGTATGTTCATTCACAGGAATCCAATATCTCTAGGAGCCAGTAACACCTGTACTATGTTGTATTTATATAAACATAATTTCTTCATTTCTCTTGTCCCTTCCTAGACTACCTGCAATGCACTCCAGGACAGGAGATAGGTAGTTTGTTGAATTCACAAATACCCTTAATTAAATTAGAAGATAACTTCAAGGTAGTTCAAAGGCTGGAGTTGGACACTAAGTCCTAACTTGTAAATTCTAAATCTTTGCTGCTTTGACACCATTTTCTAATAACTGCAGGACAGGCCAGAACTGAACAGCATCTACCGTTGGCTTAATGAAGTTTAGGGAAATAGGCTCATTGATACGGCTTCGGAAGGAACTTCCATTTTCTACATCACAAGACATGATTCTTACCATCTTTCAGCAATAACATGAAAATCTTTTAGATTCTACCAAGGTACCAAGTCACAGAGTGTGTGGAAATCCATAGGTTCCTCTAATGGCTTATAAAATGCAATTGCCATCTTCACCGTTCTCAGTATGGGACTGCAAACAGCATCTGCCTAACTGTGACTGGCAGCTGGGCACTGGCTTTCCCTCTGTTTGGGGTTTTAAGTAAATGGTCATTAAGAAAAGAAAGAAGAGGCAGAAAGTTGAATCGAAGGCTCCCTAATAGGTTGCATTCTTTCTGCCTAGAGTGACATTTACGGCATACGTTTGCCACCTCATTGTTTTCTGTATGACTTAGAGCAAAAAAAGAGTCAAATTAGTGTAAATCTTTAGTGATTCAAAGAATTGAACAGACTTGCTTAAAATGTCAATCCAACCAGGCCGTTATTATTGGGAACAAATGATAATAGTGACACAGCCAGATTTTACATTTATATCATACTCAAGCTCTTTTGAAAACACTTTTGTATTTCTTTCTCACTGAAAGTGATAAAAGGCAAAAGAGCAATCCCGAGGATATTTCTTGCCCTTGTTTCAAATTCTAAGAAAACATTTTGACAGGATCTGCCCCTGCACTTGTGTGCCTCATCTCGCTCACCTCCCCCAAATCCCAGCCCTGTCAGATCCTGTCTTTATTTAACTTTGTAGTACTTTGGTTCATCGTGGAATTTTTACATTCATTTTGATTTTTAAAATTTACTGCACTTAGATGGTAATCATCTTGATTATTGAGGGTTTTTTTTTTTTGCACTTCTTTAATTTTGTGCCCAGGGTGGAGTGCCTCACTCACCTCATCCTAGCCTTGGCCTTGATTCTGAGTGGTGTATGGCAAGTAGCATGAACTGAATAAGTATTTATAAGGCGATCCAACACATAGGCAAGGACATCACACCTGAGCTCTGCAGTCCCCGATAACATGGGCAAATTCACTGAAGGAGTGGAAAGTGGGGGTCAGAAAGTGAGCCACAGAGGCCCATAAGCACCCTCAGCAGCACGCAAATGTCATCTTTCCAGTAGCTAGGAGTGACTGCTGCAGTTAAGTGTAAAGTTTGCCCTGTGTTCTCTGGGTCCTTGCATGTGGAACTGGGGTGGTCTGGTAGCAGTCAGTGGAGAAGAGGCTGCAAAATGAAGAGAAGGAGTGATTAGCAGGGTCATTCCTGCTATAGGTGGTCTGCTTTCTTGAGTCATACAACACACTTCTCTTGATCTGTTCAGATCTTTGTTTATTGGGTACAGCCAAAGCTCCACAACTGAGCAAATGTCCACAGAATTTCGCTGGTTATGGTTGGACAGGAACCATCAATGTCTTTTAAGATAGCCACTCTCCTAGTCTATAAAAGCTGTCTATTTCGGGCTTCCCTGGTGGCGCAGTGGTTGAGAGTCTGCCTGCCAATGCAGGGGACGCGGGTTCGTGCACCAGTCCGGGAAGATCCCATGTGCTGCGGAGCGGCTGGGCCCGTGAGCCATGGCCGCTGAGCCTGTGCGTCCGGAGCCTGTGCTCTACAACGGGAGAGGCCACAACAGTGAGAGGCCTGCGTAGAAGATGTCTATTTGGAGAAAAGGAGTCACTGACTGAAATGCAAACTCAGACAATGCACGACCAAAAGTACTAACACAACCACCCCCTTTGGTAGAATTTTATTGACTATTAATTCAACTTATGAGAGAAATATGGGGCACAGAGTATCAGACACCCCACTGAGAAAAATTTCATAAAATTTGAAAAGCAATTTTCATAGATGTTTCATAGATGAAGGAAAAAGATGGTAAAATACTAAGAAACCTAGATAATCACCAATTAAAGTTTACAACTAACAATGCTTTTCACACACACCAAGCTCATGCTCTAATTTTTATTTTGATTGCCTACAAAGATTACAGTTAAGTTGGCCAGTGTTCTTTCCTATGATGGAGGACAACGGCAAAGAGGTGGGGAAGGAGTGGGATGTAATGGAAAGCGCACAGAAGTGAAGTAAAATAGACTTGGATTCCAGGCCCAGATGGGCCACTGACAGTAAATAAACTCTGTCCTGCAGGACAGAGAAGTAAACACATGTGCTCAGGCAGCCATCTGGAACCAGGAGTCCTGAGACAATTTTCCAACTTTAACTGTGGTATTTTCCCGACTTTCCAGCTTATTTAATAATATGTTTACTGTATCAAACCACTATCAGTGATATACTCTTTAAGATTCTGTCCTTAACCTCTAGCTATGGATACCACCACATGCTTACCTTTGCTTCCTTTAGCTGGGGAATGAACATGGATGCCAGGGCTGGGGAGACAAGTACTGGTCTGTGCGCTACATAGGGTATTTCATTTAAGATCCTTAGCAGCTTTATGAGGTGAATAATATCCCCATTTTAAGGATGAAGAAGCAGAGTCTCAGAGAACATAGGAACTAACCTGATGCCATATTGGGAAGCAGCACAGTGTATTGGTTAAGACCAAAGTCCCTGGTGTCAGCCAAAATATATATGGAAGACTTAAGGGAGGTGGGAGACACTTTCTTTGGCAAAGCCCCTGAGAGGCTCTGAATTCAGAGTCAGCAGATGCTAGGAGCAAAAGTGGGCTGTGGGGCAGCAATCAGGGTGGCCACCTTAGAGGACTGTCAATGGGTAACAGAGCCAGTTGTCCTCTGCTCCCCCTCATGTATACTAAGTAGTTAACTGTAATACTTGTTCCTAGCTCGACTGCCAGGAATTGTTTCCTAATCAGACTAGAATATCCATCTGGAGAGGACCAATAGTACAGCTGCTGCAGGTAAGTAAAGAGGCAGGGTACAGAGAAGCTGCCAATTGACAGGTCCAGCCCAGTTCCACAGAATCTACGTTCAGCACTGCCAGTCCAGAGAGTAACCTGTTGGAGAACTGGACACACAGAGCTATAAAAGAAACGCATGCCAGCTACTGTTCTAACCAATGTACTTCTTCATTCATAAATATAAATGGTCCATCACAGATAACCAGCTGTTTGAGGAAATCCAACAGCATGAAAGAGAAGGACCAACATGGATAAACAAGACAAATGACCCCAGAGGAAATATCAATAGATTATGCCAGGAACAGAAGTCAAGAATGAGCTCCTATGAGAAAGGCAGCAATGACAGTAAGAAAGTTTTTGGAAATAAGAAAAAAGACTACAGAGTGTTTTAAGTAGAAGGGCTAAATAATAAAAATTTTACAGCTTAAGACAACACGATGGAAAATATGAGCAAAAAGGTAAGAAATACTGAACATAGATTCAGAAGGTTCAACATTTATCTAATAGGAGTTCTAAAATGAAAGAAACATTAGAGGGCAGGCTATAATAGAGGGCCCTCAAAATGCTAAACAGGATTTAAAATATGACCCACATCTACTCATGTTGAAATTTTAGATTATGAAGGATAAATAGAAAATCACTTGGCTTCCAGAACGCCTCATTCACAGTGGATTCCCTCGTAGGTCACTAGCCATTCCTTCCTAGTCTCATCTGCTGATTCCCCATCTCCACAAACTCTAAAACAGTGAAGTGACCCAGGATTTAGTTCCTGTCCCTCTTCCCTTTTCTGTCTATTCTGAATTTCTAGGTAGGATCATCCATGAATTTATCATGAATTTAAGTACAATTTATAGGCTGAGGCCTATCTTTATATCTCCAGCCTGGATTTCCCTCCTGAATCCAGATTTATATATCCAAGTTCTTACCTGATATCTCAAAATTGATATCCAAAACTGGGCTTCTGACACCCTATTCACCTCACCCTTGAGAAAACATCCTCCTGTAATTTTCCTCACACATATAGAATTAGTACCTCCATGTTCTCGATTTGTCAGCTAAAAATCCTACAATTCATCTTTTACTCCACTCTTTCTCCCATACCTCATATCCAGAAACTAGTGTTGCCTCTATCTCAAAATATATCCTGTCACTACCTCTACTGCCACCACCCCAATCCAAGCTATCATCATCTCTTTCCTGGATTATCGAAGCAGCCTCCTCACCAGTCTCCCTGCTTCTGCTCTTGCCCACGTTTAGTCTATTCCCAATCCAGCAGCCAAGGGGAGCCTTTGCTCAAAACCCTACAGTGGTTTCATATCTCATTCAGAGTTAAAATCAAAGTCTTCATTCCAACCTATATGGTCCTCCATGACATATCTGTGACCTCATCTCCTACTAACTCTTTCATTCACTCCACTCTGGTCAAACTAGCCTCCTCCCTGTTTCTGAAACCCACCAGGCAGGCACACATATCCCAGAATGACAGCATATAAATGAACAGGAAGTTGAAGAGATGCTCAAAAATATATTCAAGAATTTAAAAAATTCTATCCCACAAAGTGTATGTGTAATAACTTTAACATTCTTACTGATGAAACAAAGGTAAATTGTCTCTTCTTTCAGAAAAGAAAAGGGGTGAGAGGGAGAAGGAAGAAAGGGAGGGAAGGAGGGAGGAAGAGAGAAAGAGAGAGAGACGGGGGCATAAAAAAAAAACCTATGGCTTAAAAAAAGCTGTACAAAACAAAGAGCTATGATCCAAATATGAAGCAAAACAAAAGGTAGCCCTTTCTGAATGAGCAACAGAGTGTAAGAAATGATAATCCATTTGATCTTGATGCTTCTCAATGACCTAGGATGACATACATGTCCTTCTCTATGAAGTATATTCTTTAAGAAATTTACTGAGCACCTATGATATGCTGGACAGTGTCCTACATGCTCAGGGAATATACGACTGTGAACAGAAACAGAAAAAAAAATTTTCTACCCTCATGGAGTTAACGTTCAAACAGTGGAAGAGAGATCACAAAAAAATAAACAAGAAAATTTCACTTTTAAGCATTCTGAAGAAAATAAAATTGGGTAAGTGGTGGGACGGTATATACTATGTAAGAATGGGTGGTCAGGAAGGAGGAGATATTTGACCTGATACTTGAATGACAGAAAACAGCCAACCATGGAAAGATCTGGAAGCAGAGTAGTGCAGGCAGATAAAACAGCACATTGTAAGGTGTAAAGACAGGAACCATCGTGGTACGGGACAGAAACAGCATAAGGCCACAGGGGCTGGAAGACAGCGAGTGAGGGGCATTAGTGATGGGAAATGTGATCGGAGAGGTTTGTTGGGGCCAGAATTCTGCAAAGTTTGCAAGGGGGGCGGTTTAAGCAAGGGAAGGAAATGATCTTATATCTTCTTTAAGATCACTGTAGAGGGACTGCAGGGAAGAGAACAAGAATAGAAACAGGGAGACCAATTAGGTGACTGTTGCTGGAGTGTGATACGAGAGACGACAGTGTGTCGAATGAGGGTGTTGTATTAGAAGGATTGAGAATTCACCAATTCAGGTTATATTTTAGAGGAGGAGTCAATAGATTTATATGAGTGGAGTAGGGGGCGAAAGGTAGGAATCTGAGATGATTCGGATCCCAAAGTTTGGGATTTGATGGGTAGTGATGCCATTTACTGGCAAGAGATGGACAGATGGTTTTGCCGGCTGGAAATGAAGAGTTGTTTTGGACAGGTTAAGTTTCAGATGGCAGGTGGACATACAGAGGTATCAGGTAGGTAGTTAGATATGAGCCTGTACTTCAGGGGAGAGGTTGGGCATGAGGATTTATATTTGGGAGTCATTAAATGGCATTTAAAATCACAAGTCCAATGACACTACTTACATACGTGTATCTATTATTATGAATGTTTACTGGTTTTCAATTTTTAGAATCAAGCTATAGAGAAGCACAGAAAATATATTAGATTGAACCACAGGAACTTGCTGATATTTGGCTATTTTGATATACAAAAATGACAATTTCATATGGTTCCACTCAGTAGTTACAGAATAGATTGTAAATGTTATAAACCTTGACAACATAAAAGTAATGACATAGGAGATGACAGTCAGGAGGCAGAGGGGGAAAAGGAGCAGTGGAGGTAAGTGTGTACGTGCTAGCTTTCTCTGCTTACAAGGTAGGGAGCAAATACCTAGTGTCAACATTTGATGAAACAAGAAATAGAACTGGATATACATTGTTCAAAGTTTGCAAATGAAAACACTGGAGGAAATTTTTTAAATAGTATAATCAGCAAAAGCCAAGAAGAGGGACTTCCCTGGCGGTTCAGTGGTTAGGACTCGGTGCTTCCACTGCAGGGGGTGCAGGTTTGATCCCTGGCCGGGGAACTAAGATCCTGCGTGCCTCATGGCGTGGCCAAAAAAAAAAACAAAAAACAAAAAAAAACTGTCTGCAATATACCTGATAGAAAAATAGATAATTAAAAGAAAAAGAAGTTGAAGGAAGGAGAGATGTAGAAAACAGTGTCGTTGGCTAAATTCCTCATCTGTCATACCAGTAGAAAATACAGCCAATATGTAATATCAAAGATTGACAAATCAAGAAAGAGTGCTGTATGATTTAGCATTTTGGTGGTATCTTCCAGAATCTTTAATAAAACAGTTAAAAGTAGCTTCTCTAGGAAATGGAACTGGAGGAGGGTGAGAGTTGGGGAAACTTTACTTTTTATTTTATAAGATTTATTAGAATTTTTGTTATGTGTATTATTTGACAACAACGATGATGATGATGATGATGATGAAGACAACGATAACAGCTTCCAGTGGCTATTTTCACCTTCCTTTCACCAAACAGTGGATCTCTGGCTGTGGCCTCTTTGACTGGCTACACTAATAATCAACCAATCCCACACAGCAGTTTCTTATTTTGTCCATTCAGGTGCAGAAAATCACCAAATGTGATTTCTAATATGGATGCTATTATTTAAAGATCTGGATCCAAGGTCAGGATGTCTCTTGCACCAAGAACAATAGATAAAAATCTGAAGTTCCCTATGAGACGTATCGGTCCCCACCTCAAAACAGATGGTTGCAGTGTTGGAAGAGCTGTAGTAAAAGGTGAAATTGGTTAAAACCCAAAGGAAGTTTGTCCTCATGATTTCTAAACATACTTATTACAAGTCTGAATGTTGCCAACCCTTTAAACCAAATTTAACGGAAGACTTAGTTCAGTTTCCCAATATTGGTTTCGTGACACCTCAGAGTGACTCCAATTACCTTTAAGCAATGCGAAATTCTATTCTCCCACCCTAACAATAATGCATGTGCATTGTAATCTGCAACTTCACAAAAGACACGCCATTCACTACTTTGATTCAGAGGAAAGGAGCTGGCATGGAAGGGTACTGAATACTGCATCTCAACAACAGAAGGATTGGGGAATCCCCAGTTCACAATCTGGATTGGATTTATATGAACAAATCAGTGTCCTGACCATCCAGGAAACCATTTATTTGTGCTACCAGTTGCTCTCTACTATTAAGATTCTCACTGGACTTACCTTCATTTATTTTGTTCAGGAGCTACTTTACTAAATTATATAAGTTCCCAAATATATAGATGGCTTTCCTTTCATACTGAACCTTTCTACCCTTGGCTGTAGACTAAACAGAAGCGTCCGTCCAGAGGCTCTTTGAGAGGTGTTCAGTTTTTTATATACTCTATCTCACAGAAGGAAATGAAAACTGGACTTCCTCCTTTCTCTGGAGAGTGAATGAGGATCACCCATCCCTCTTGCCAACAATGGTATCTGCCTTGATGCCTCCTGTCTATCCTTAAACAAGAGAGAAAAATCCCACGGTAAAGTGCGAAGTCTGGTTACAATCAACATCTCACCCTAAGGGTAACTCTTTCTAAGGAGAATCAGTCTCTGAAGGATCAGAGAGAAATTAGCAACTTCCAGCTCTCCCTCCTGGGTTTGCAGGACCAACCTCTCAGTAGTAATATTAGCAGCTCACTTGTTGTCTGGATGAGACAATTTCTCTATTACCCTAGTGTCTGGATGTTTTCAGGTGAAGCAAAATCACAGTGAAGGAAGCAGTAGTTAATTTGCCTGGTTCCAAGACGGTACCACTGTTTCCCCCAACTCCTTATTTTTTCAATCCTGCAATATTCTGAAACTCATTTTAATAGAGTTCCAAGGCTGTCAATTCCAGCTCCCAGAATGCTATAGGATAGGAAAGATTGGATAGAAACCAAAGGAACCCGATTTGCTCCCCCTGTTCCTTCTTGGTTTCACGTGAAGGTCTGGTTGGTACATTAGTGCTTCCAGTTCTACAGGGAACAATTCTGATAACTCATCTCTGTGGTTTTCAAAAGCAAGTCTTAAATCTGCACACTGTGATAACCAAATCCATCCACAGCACCCGAGTCGGGGGTAACCCATCTGAGGTCTTAATCACTAAAACAAGGCTCCTCTGGGTCAGTCAGGTTTTAGACCCAATGAACCTGAGGTGGGAACAGGCTTTTAACCGATGCCTCCTCTTAGAAAGGGAACCAGGCCAGTGAGTGAGCTGTGAGGGCCAGGCCCCCGGTGAGACTCTATGAGCTCTGAAGACACAGTGTCACTGTGTAAATGGCTTTTAAAATACGTGCTTGGAAAAGCACCAAAATGTTTTAGTCACTTGATTATAGTAAGACTAAGCCATTTTATAGCCTTAATAGAGGAAGGAAGCAGCCAAGACACAAGCAAAAATCCACTCAGGACCTAGAAGCAAGCAGAAAGCAAACAGCACTGTTAGATGCTGAGAGTGGACTCTCACAGGACGCCAACCATTAGACCCTAGTCTTTTACAACCAAGAGCATTTCACCCAGTGTTTCGAGCCCTGGACTATTTTCTCCAAGTCTATTCCCCCAATTAAATGCTTATGCCACTCACCATTTTGCCTGTTAAAGAGAGTTCTTCAGTATCCACACTAGGGATGGCCAACCAACTGTCAAGAGCTTTAGAGAGATGTGTAGATACAAAAGTACATTTTACAGTGTACCCTCAGGGCTGAGAATCGGAGAAGGGATAGAAGAGAATCATACAACTCGATTGCGTTCCTTCCAAAGACAGAATTTTAGTACACTGTATGTTCTCTAACTACAACTTTCAACAAGGACAAACTATCTTTGGAGTAAAATAACATTCTGGGTGTTTTGCTAGCCCAGGGTTTAGTAACATACAATTGCAGCAGTCAGTAGCAAGAAAAATCAATCTCCTGAAATTTGAAAAAACACACACACACACACACACTGCAATGGAGCCCTCTCCATTATAGGAGCTCAAACATTTCAATCTAGGTTAAATCCAATTAGAAATAATCATAGTGGATCATATTAAACTAATTCTCGGACAGGAAAGATTATAATTTTAAATGGCTCCATAAAGCACTAATGAAAAAAATCTTTATTTCAATTAAGTAGGCCTATAACCAATACCTAAAGGTCAGTGGAAAACTGCCAAGGTGGCTATTTCTCTCCTCTGCCTGAACCCCGGTTGAGCCATAAGAGCCCGGGGTTCTGAAGCAAGATCCGTCTGTGATGGGATTGAGCTCGAAGCCATCTATCATGCCAGATTGAGTGATCACAGAGCTTAGTAATGACAGGAGTGATTACCTCTCAGGATGGATGTAATGCGACATTTCAGGACTTAGGTGCATAACTTCTTTTCTATTATTACATCTGCCATTTGTACTTGATGTATTCTAGCCAATGGTTCTGTAATTTCCCAAGCAACTTCAGCTTCTGTAAGAAGCCTTTCTAACGACTGTGCCTAACCTCTTCCTTTCCTCCATGGAATTGAGAGCTACCATGCACTAGTCTAAAGCTGTTTTGCCTTTTACTCCTAAAGCAGCTATTTAAGGGGACAGAAATTAATGCATCTTTCCCCCATTATTTCTAAAAGTTGCCAGCTTGAGAGGCTGAAGAGCTAAGCCACCTTTTCACCATCCAGCAGGTGGCTGTTAACATCTTAGCTCTAGCCAAACTTAGAAGACCTGGCTTCTAACTGCTACCCCAGCCTTGTTGGTTGTATGACCTGGGCATAGTCATTTCACTACTCCGAGACTTAGTTTGATCATGTATGAAATTGGTGTTTTCTATTCACACCTGCTATTTTAGGGCTCCTCTAAGATGCTGCAGAGTTGGAGTGACAGCTGGTGGATACAGCTCTCTTCCCCATTTTTCCCGAAGCATCTCTGTTTTCATCCATACATATAATGGGCTTTCACACAAGATCTTGTTTTACAAAGAATTCTGCTGCTAAAACTTTTAAACCACTGGCCTTTAAGGTCTAACAACTCATGATTCAATGAATCTGTAATTTTGATTCCAATAAAAGAATCAAACAAGATAAATCTGCCGGAGAAAATATCAACTTACAAATGAGGAGAGGTCTCCATATTCTGCAGGGGAAACTTAATATCTGGACAATAACAGTCTGTTTTTTCCTCCACTTACTATGATTAAGTGATTTTTAATTGATTCAAGTACACAATAAAGATATTTTTCACTGAAAAAGCTGAAGCTGTCTGCCTCAGCAACATCTTCAACCCTTCATCAATCAGTCCACTATTCTCATCTCTTGTTCACATTCTCCTTTTTCTGAAGAGGCCAGATGGATGCTCTATTTCGTAATGGGCCAATCCCTTTTTTCTCTGTCTGGTTTACAAGCCAGAAAAGGTAGATGTTTGAGGGTAACAGAGACAATTGTCATCCATATTGGTGCTGAGAAAGAGCCTGAATGAGAAAGCTTCCATTTGACCAAGAGATTCCCTATGGGTCATTTAACTGCTTGGAGATTCCCTCCATTAAATCTGAGGGCAAATGGAAGTAAGTTCACCTTTAAAAAATCTACTCTGATACTATCTTATGTTCGAAATGAAACAGGGGTATTCACAAAGGCTCTGTTATTTTATTCATCTTTCTGAATTCACACACAGATATTCAGAGGTGTACCTGTGCTTCCTACTTTGGCATATTATTCCTTTAAATTACCTAATACATAATAGCTCCTGTACAAAAAAAAATTGATTAAGGGGTTTCATTTTCAGCATAACTGTTAAATCAGCAGCTCATCCAATGATCTGATGCAGAATGTAACAAGTTCCTGATAGAGTTGTGTTCCCTTTGAGAACAAGTGTTTTTTCATCACCCTCTCAGTCACCTAATTTGACTGAAATCTAAGATCTTAATGCATCAGTCTTGTTAATTCTCTTGCCAGTATGTAGGAAATTGAAGCAATAAACCACAACTTGTTTGTAGTGGTGTTAACATTATTAAGTACTCAGCTAGCTGACGAGAGCCCCATTTTTCCATTAAACTTCAATAGCAGCTTCATGCATATTTAGGTCTTTGGCACTTTTCTTATTTTCCCCCTGATGACTTGTTTAAAAAATTGACCTCAAATTCACTACACTCCACTTCACTTTTTATGTAATCAAAGTTATGACACATTGCTTTAGCAAATGGCTATTGTCTTTTTATTACTATTTTTTAAACACTATTCAACTGCTAATTCTCCATAAGGACATACATAGCATTTTTTCCTCATTATGGAATTGGACCTTGAAATTGCGGTACTGCATTTCAAAAGACAGTATATCAGTGGTTAGGTACTCAAAATATCCTGTGTGATTTTTATTATTGTTATTGTTATTATTATTTTTATTACTGAGTTTCTGTGGGAGTCACTTCCACTTTCATCTAATTAGATTAGTCTGCTTCACAGTTAAAAAGCTTCAACCTTGGAAGGCACATTGGCCTTTGTGCCTACCATCACGTCTGTGGAAAATGCTATGGCCTTGGCATCGAGCCACACCTATAACTGATGCCTCAGACATAAGCACTATGTGATGTGAGAACAGACAAACAAGTTACTTGTAACCTCCATGACTAGTTTATTGGAGGTTAGTTGAAAATTTCTGGACTCACGTCCGACACTATGTCTTTTGCGTTTTTAAACCCAAACGCAAAATGCTCATAATCTTTCTCCCAAAATTAGCTTCCTCACTAGGCTCCACATATCTGCCAACACCTCTTTTCTGTTACCCTCTCAAAACTTTGGGATAAGCCTTGTTTCCTCCATTTCCCTTGCCCACTAACCTATCCAGTCATAAAGTACTATCCATTTCCTCTTTGCAATAATTTCCTTATTCTATTTCCAATAATCCCACTGAAGTCCAGGTCTTCATTACTTTACTCAAAGGCAGCCAAAGTGGTTTTCCTGGCTCTAGTCTGTCACTCAATACATGCTATTAACAACAGCCAGGCTTGTCTTCCTAAGACACAATTTTGTATACAGGCAGTTGCTCAGCAAGTACTTATTGAGTACATACTATGTGCTAAGTACTACACTGGGCTCTGAGCTGACAGTGATAAGCAAGGGAGGCACGGTTTCTTGATTCGCTGAGCTTGTATAATAGCAGGGAAGCTAGTCATTCATATTCATCCCCTCTCAAAAAACTTCAATGGCCCCCACTGGCTAATACACTGAATAAAGTATAAGAACTCTAACTGTAACATTCAAGGCTCTCCACAGTGTGGCCCTAAACTACCTCCTCAACTTTATTTCCTACTATTACCCTACAAGAGTCCTGTATACTAGCTCTATTCATTATTCCTTAAACATGAAAATCCTCCTTCTCGCCAACTTGATCTTAAGCAACTTGAGGTCATATACCCCTTGGATACTGAGGACCTCACGTGGAATTCTCCTTATTATAGAAACTGAGCCAATGGTTGTCATTGATAAGAATGCATTTTACATTCTAGTCTATCATTCTGAGATGTCCCTACTATGTGCTCCCCTGGCAACATGGAGCCATCTTTGTCTTTGTATTTACCATACTGTGCTGTAATTATCTGTAGGCTCCACTAGAGTATTATTAGCTTATAGAAAACAAAGCCCCTTCTCCCCCTTTCTGTTTACCCAGAAGCAACTACAGTGCCTGGCACATAATAGGTTCTCATTAAATTAATGGATGACTGAAGGAATGAATGAGCATAGAAGCAACCTTCCCACGGTGAATTTCACTCTCTCTGGAAATGATGGACAATCAATCAGGTAGCTAAAGGTATATATTTACATTAAAAATGGAAATAAAATCAGAATGGCTTCATCAGTCACTTGGTTGGTGCTAAGATACCATGTAGCTGGTCAAAGGTAAGTTTCTATTTTTCTTGAAAATATACATTATTTATATATATAGTCACACTTACATTCACATCTGTACCTGCATACATACACATTTATGCCTGAAAGGACTTATTAATTGCCCAACTAATTGCTGCCCCAAATAATGGTCTTTTTGAGAAGAACATGGAAGCTATGCTTTTAAAATAAAGGAATATGAACAAAAACCATAAGCTTTACAGAGTCCCAAAGGGAGTTCCAAGGTTTGAGCCAGATGCTATTACCAGCCACTATATATCATTCAAATACAGCTTTTAAGGAGGAAACCATAACCCATAGGGATCAAGTGGAGGAATTTGCAATTCATCATCTGTATTTTGGAGTCGAGAACTCCAGTCTGTCCAACCCCATTAAATGCTCCCTCTATCATAAACATGCAGGCATCCCAGCTAGTTAGAAACATGCACAGCATCTGAGTTTAAAATGGATAGTTGAACTACATACTTCTTGAGCATTACATAATTGTGTTTTCTAAGTATTTAGCAGTTTCTGAGAGTTATCAGACAAAAGATTTTCCTACTTATTCTAGGGGTCCAAACATTATCTTAAGAATTTCATAAAATGAAGAAAAACAGCACCTACCTACCTACCTACTTCTTTCCTAGGCATCATAATTTACTTCCATTAATACCTCCCCAGAAGTCAAATTATCATCTATATTATATCATTTAACCCTTCTATGAACTTCTTTTTAGAACAAGTTACCTGCTTCTGTATTGTTTGTTTTTATAGGATGAGTGTGCATTAATTTTGTAAGCATAAAAACAATGAAGTCATTTTCAATTTGAAAAAAAAGTTAAATAAATGATCAAAATTTCATGTAGTATTTTAATTGAGCTATTAGCAGAATTCATTATGGTGCTAAATTCATTAAGAAATAAGGAAAACAGACATGGAAAGGATAAGAAAAAAATAAGAACATGGAGAAGAAAAATGAGTTGTAGCTGTGTATGTTCTGTCCAAAGACAATAACCAACATAAAATACTATAACTTACAGGGAAGAACTAGCAATATAGTTACAGAAAATGGGAGCCCTATCCAGGTTATGGCTAATGCAGCAAATACATGTCAGTGTTTTTAATATATGCTAAAACAATTCCCAGAATTCAGCATTTATATTGTGTTTAAATGTCTTCCAGGAAGACAGAGACATGAGTGAGGTCACCCGAAAATCCCTCCCCCAGATCACCTTTAATACAGCTATGAAACCGTCAGGAAAAAAATGAGGCTTCTCTGCAACCAAAGTGAAAATGAAAAACAAGTATATTCCATATTCATTTAGAAATTTATACAGTTTTCCATACCAGGTTCCTGAGATGCAACTGAACAAAAAAGTGTAACAGTCAAGATGAAAGAATGAATCAGAAGGAGTGAATAGACTTGACACCACAGAAATCTGAATTACCGAAGTAAAGAAATGAATGGAAGGATGTACTCTGTAGAGATTAGAGAAAAAAATAACCATTGTGGAAGGTAGGTTACACAGTCTACCTACCAGTACCAGGTGTCTCTGAGGTAGTAAATGGAGTAAGTGGGTTAGAAACGATAATCAAAGTTTAATAGAAGAAAACTTTCTCATTTAGAAAAATTACTGAGATTGGATATTGGAGAATCTCACCATGTTACACGTTACAGACAAAATTACCAAACAGAGATAAATATATACCCAGATATGTCCTAGAAAATTGTTATTGAAAAGATTCCTGTTAGCATTCAAGTAACAAACAAAAACTCAAATCAAACTATCCAGGCTTTGCTCTTCTCAACAAAAAATACCAAAAGACAAAGGAGTAATATCTACAGGGTTTTGAGGGATAGTACTGGTGACCTAAGAATTTAGCCCCAGCAAAGCTGTCTTAAACATATAAAGGTAACAGAATGATAGCCTGAGATTTGCAAGGCCTTAGATAATGCACCAGCCCAATAAAGAGGTGGCCCAGATTACTAAGAATGAAAATAAGGAGATGGGGCAAGAGATGATACCAGAAATGTGATGCTGACTTTATCTTTTGGGTAATGGGAGGCTTTGAAGGATCTTAAATGGTAGAGAACAAAATAGTGGGCAGGGAGACCAGTCATAATAATCCAGAGGAGGCAGAGTACAGGACAGAAACAAGGATACTGAAGTGGTAATTTCTTTTTTTGTTGTTGTTTTGTAAAAATTCATTCAGATACATGTGCAATGAATCAGGTGGGGAATCAGGATAGAAAAGATTTGGCAAGAAAAAGTAAGTATTAGATGAAGTGGTTTTCTTATGAGGACCACAACTGTCTGAAGGCAGTGTCATGAGGCTATTCAGAAAAGTGGGAAGTCAGAGGCCAGGCCTTGTTCTCTACTCTGTCTTTAGGACCTATCAAAGTGTCTGACACAAAACAGGCACTTAATAAATACTTATGGAATAAATGGATGAAGAGAAGGGCTCCAAAATGGTTTGACCAATTGCAACATCACTGGAATAAGTGTGTTTTTATCAAGGAGACTAGTCTGAAGGATAATACTCATTTAGAGTTAGAAAAATTCTGGTGCATTTGTTTAGGAAAAGGAGAGGAGAGGGGAGGGGAGGGGAGGAGAGGAGAGGAGATGGAAGGAAAGGAAATAAAAACAGCGCTTTCATTTTGTAGTAAAAATTTGGAGTTGATAATTTGACAGCAAATATACCAAGTGTCAAATATTAGCCACAGTAGGAAAAAAAAGATCAAATTAATTTGTTGTGTTTAATTAATTCACTGTGTTTGAGAATATATGCCTAGTCCAAAAGCTAACCATTGTTTAATTAGGTCCTCCTGCCTTATGAAATGTCATAAACCAAAGAAAAATGGGATGAACCTGCCTATATTATGAATGCTTGACTTGTGATTATCAAACTTACCTCGGAAATGAAGCAGCTTTCATTGACTAGGAGGCTGTCCTCAGCACATACTCTCACTTGTACAGGAAGGAAATTTGTTATGTTGCTACTTAATAACTGTCCTCCTTAATTCTGTCTTTAGCCAGGATGCAAATTCTTCTAAAACTTCTTAAATGTTCAAATTATATATAACTTATATAACAAACATATATAATATATAACATATATAACAAACACCAAATTTCATTGTATGATAGTCCCATTTGTTTTACAAAGATTTATTGAGAGCTCCCATATATACCACCCCTGCTGAGGAACACACATTATGGTGGGCTATTTCGCAGATGGAAAGGCCCTACTGGGTCAGGCAAATCATTCATCCAGTCTGGTATGTGGGGCTTCCTGTAGTAATTTCTTAAAACAGATGATATTTCTTTGAAAATCTGTACTAGGTTCAGCCTTTGATTTCAGCTGTGGGGTACATCAGAAAATGTTCTTTCAAAAAAACTTGGCAGAACTGACAAAGAATAATCAAGTCTAAATTATGAAAGCCCAGCAAAGAAGGTCTCGGCTCAGCTCTTTATCAAAGAACAGCGTTTACTGTGAAGTAATGAGATAACTAGGGACTCCTTTTGCTCCTCGGCAACTTGAATCCCGTGAGAGCTCAGAAGGCCAACATGTTTTCCATAGCATAGGGTGGATATTGTCCCACAGGGTGAGTTCATATAGGTATGCACTGCTCAACCTGTACAACTGACTTCTCCCTATTTTGTATCTTCTCATACCCAGTGCCACACATTTTATAGAAAGGCACAGTCTGCACTGTCATCTTCAAGTCCTTTTCTATAATTCCCTTCTCCCATTACAAATTAGGTTTGGATTTTGTAAAGGGACTTCCCCCTGCTAGAATTTAGTGCCTGGTGCATAGTACCTGCATAGGTCATTATTATATTATAGGCACAGAGTGAATTCAAAAGAGCAATATGACATTGTCCCTTCTTTAGAAGAGGTAAGAAACTAGATTCAAAGGTCCCAGAAACATCTAATTCAGGGGCATTGACCTTGATCTTAAAGCCAAAACATTTTAGGTCTTCTTTTAGGCTCTGCCCCTGAACATGAAAACTAAATGTAGAAGGAAAAAACTGCAGAAAACTATCCTGGGAACACTGAGAATAAACACTGGGATTAAATATTTCCCACAGATAATTAGCAAGTTGCAAAATCAAGTGTGGTATGCATGCGAGACTTCAGAAGAAGGGGGGGAGGGGAAATGCAAGCGTGCATTTTCATTATGTAGATGTGGAAGAGGAATTGCTACCAGCATTGAAAAAGTTAAAAAGATTCTGGGCAAATTAATGAAGTGAAAATGAAATTAGTTAATGAAGTAAGCACCACAAAATTAATGAAGCAGGGACTGGTAGAGCTCATTTTCAAAGAGTAACTCTGTACATGCAAATTTGAAGCCTGGCCTCCGTATATTTTGAGAACCTGGCTACTATTACCCAAGCCAGAACTGGAAAATATATTGCCAGCAACACTTCCTTTCAAATAATATAAATAAGCAACATATCTTCAGATCTCCATGGCTTTATTTTCATCCTACTGGAAAGATTGGCATCGGATCGAATGAGACCAAAAGATTAAAGAATAATAAAAGAGGGAACAGATGAGAGAAATACTGATTGAGACAATGACAGTGCCACTTTAAGGGGCTTGCTTACTGGCTCACCCACCTGGGAGCGCCTAAACACAGGTGGCCTTCCAGGAAGGAAGAACTTGGAGAGAAACTAAACGTGTGGCTTGGCCAACAGCGCAGCCTCAGATTCTCAACTCCATTGCCATTTCCTGGCTCCATACACTCTTCCAGGGAGGTGCTGCCGGTAGGCCCTCTTCCCTACTTTGACCCCGTTCTAGGGTGATCCTCAGGCACCCCGCGAGCCCCTGCCTCCCCACTGGGGAGCAGACACACACATGACGTGTACCCAAACCTGCCACTCACTGAGTGCTTTCTAACGTAGCCATGTGTATTATTAATACATATACTGTCCCATTTGCCTCATGACCTTTCTCACCATAAGTCTATCAGGCCAAATTTCTTCTAATTCCATTTTATGAACGAGGAAACGGAGGCCCAGTGAGATGGGATACATTGTCCATGGATATACACATATCTATAAACAGCTCTGTATGTAACCATCTGTATATATATTAAGCTAAACATGAGTTCTTATTGATGTCTCCAACTTCAATTCAGTACTATGTGGATCATTCTAGCTTCCTCCCTTTGCTCATCTAAACTCCTCTCACTCCAACAGTGAGAATCCTGGTGCCCATCATCTGCCATCCATTCACTTAGTTGGTCTGCTGCAGTATACATGTATACTCGTATCAGAATTGTTAATCCATGCCTCTGTGGGAAACAACTTATTAACTAGAATTTAATGCTTATGTGCATATTCTTAAAACCTCCACTCATTTCCAAAGTTACTCATATCAGTACCTTTCCCTCCACCCCCTTCAGTGAGGTGGCTTCATATACTTGTAAATGCAGTTAGATTCTCCTGTGATGGTCTGCATTCCAGCCTGGGATTCTCCCACTTGCAAAAAGATTTTTTAAAATTTGGGTACATTAGGCTTACTCTTTGGGCCGTAAAGTTCTGTGGGTCTCGACAAATGCATAGAGTCAAATACACCACTATAATATTGTACACAGTAGTTCCACCACCATCAAGAATATCCTCTGTGCTTCATCTATTAACCCTCATCACTGCCCAAACCCCTGGAAACCCCTGATCTGTTTCCTGTTTTTGTAGTTTTGCCTTTCCCAGAATATCACATAAATGGATTCATGGCTTTTCTAACTGGTTTCTTTCACTTAGCAATATTCATTTAAGATTCATTCAGGTTGTTGAGTGTATCAATAGTTAATTCCTTTTTATCGCTGAAGAGTATATCATTGTCTGGATGTACCACAGTTTGTTTATCCATTCACCTACTGAAAAACATCTTGGTCACTTCCAGTTTTTGGTGGTTATGAATGAAACAACAGTCAAGAGCTGTGGATATAAGTTTTCAATTCACTTGAATAAGTATCTAGGAGTGTGATTGCTAGGTCATATGTTCAACCTTATAATAGACTGCCAAACTGTCTTCCATAATGGCTTCACCATTTTGCATTTCCACCAACAATGAATGAGAGTTCCTGTTGCTCCGCATCCCCATAGCATTTCGTGTTGTCACAGTGTTTCGGATTTTAGCCATTCTAATAGGTGTGTACTAGTATCTCCTTGTTTTAATCTGCATGTGCTTATTGGCCACCTGTATATCTATTTTGTTGAGGTGTCTGCTCAGATATTTTGCCCTTTTAAAAATTGCTTGGTGTCTTTTCTTGCTGTTGGGTTTCTTTACATGTTCTTGGCACAAGTCTTTTTTCAGATATGTGACTTGAAAATATTTTCTCTTAGTCTTGGCTTGTCTTTCCATTCCTTAACAGTGTCTTTTACAGAGCAACTTGAAAAAAATTTTACAAAGCCTCTGTTTTTCACCAGTTTTCTATATCTCTTCATTTTAACTGTCTGTCACCATTGAATTCCAGAGTCCTCCATCTCTCACGCACTCAGGGCCTCAGATGGTGCCAATGACAACAATGAAAAATGCCTTTGGTCAAAGGATTTCCCTGCCTTGCAGCACTCCCATCTCCATGGATAGTGCCCAGGGACCACATCACATTGGCCTCCTTATTGTTCCTCAAACAGGCCAGGAAAGCTTCTGTCTCAGGGCCTTTGCACTTATTGTTCTTTCTTCTTGGGACTTTCTTCCACAGATACCCTCTTGGGTCATGTCCTTACTTCCTATTCATGTTTCTCAAATGTTACCTTCTCATTGAGGCCTACTTTCCAGAAATCTGGAGACCATTACTGCCCTAGCAGCAGCCAATCAGGAACCATTTCAGAGTATATCCAGCACTCATTCTTGTGTACCCGGAAGTGATAAGCAACTCAGGACCTGTAGGGAAATGGTGGGCCTGTGTTGACACTATGTCCTGTTCTCCCATCTCAGGAGGAAATATTAGAAGGTGGTTGCCCAGTGAGCTATTTCTCAAATGTGTCCAGACACTAACTCACTTCAGTGACTAAGAAGCAGTACTACACAGCACGTCTCAGGCTGTTGCAATGTCACGCGAGCCTCTGCCACCGCAGGCTCTCCCCACTTTCCAATTATAACTACCGTACCCTTCCCTCCCCTGGGCCTGAGTGAGCCAGAGCCCCATAATCAGCCACTGCTTTAACCCCGACCTGTCTGAATGAAGAACAGATGCCCTCAGGTGACCTACACGCAAAGGCTGGGCCAAAACCAAAGCTGAACCCCAGGAGCTGTGAGAACACAGAAGAGAAAGGGAAACCTCTCTCAGCAGCCTCAGGAGCAGTGGATTAAATCCCCACAATCAATTTCATGTACCCTGCATCTGTGGAATACCTGAATAGACAATGAATCATCCCAAATTGAGGAGGTAGACTTTGGGAGCAATTGTAGACTTGGGGTTTGCTGTCTGGGACTGATTTGTTTCTTATTTTTACGTTTATTTTAGTATAGTTTTTAGCACTTGTTATCATTGTTGGATTGTTTATTGGCTTGGCTGCCCGCTTCTTTTTTATTTTAATAAATTTTTTACTTTAATAATTTTTATTTATTATTATTAAAAATTTTTTTTCTTTTTTTCTCCCTTTTCTTCTGAGCCATGTGGCTGACAGGGTCCTGGTGCTCCAGCCTGGTGTCAGACGTGAGCCTCCGAGGTGGGAGAGCTGAGCTCAGGACACTGGACCACCAGAGACCTCCTGGCCCAACACAATATCAATCAGAGAGAGCTCTCCCAGAGATCTCCATCTCAACGCTAAGACCCAGCTCCGCCCAAGAGCCAGCAACCTCCATTGCTGGACACCCCATGCCAAACAACTAGCAAAACAGGAACACTACCCCACTCATTAGCAGAGAGGCTGCCTAAAATCATACCAAGTTCACAGATGCCCCAAAACACACCACCGGACACAGCCCTACTCACCAGGAAGGAACACAGGCACCACTCCCCTCCACCAGGAAGCCTACACAAGCCACTGAACCAACCTCACCCACTGGGGGCAGACACCAAAAACAACAGGAACAACAAACGTGCAGCCTGCGAAAAGGAGACCCCAAACACAGTAAGTCAAACGAAATGAGAAGACAGAGAAATAGGCAGCAGATGAACGAGCAAGGTAAAAATACAGCAGACCAAACAAATGAAGAGGAAATAAGCAGTCTACCTGAAAAACAGTTCAGCATAATGATAGCAAATATGATCCAAAATCTTGGAAATAGAATGGAGAAAACACAAGAAACGTTTAACAAGGACCTGGAAGAACTAAAGAGCAAACAAACAATGATAAACAACACAATAAATGAAATTAAAAATTCTCCAGAAGGAATCAATAGCAGAACAACTGAGGCAGGAGAATGGATAAGTGACCTGGAAGATACAATAGTGTAAATAACTACTGGAGAGCAGAATAAAGAAAAAAGAATGAAAAGAATTGAGGACAGTCTCAGAGACCTCTGGGACAACATTAAATGCACCAACATTCGAATTATAGGGGTCCCAGAAGAAGAAGAGAAAAAGAAAGGGCCTGAGCAAATATTTGAAGAGATTATAGTTGAAAACTTCCCTAACGAACATGGCAAAGGAAATAGTCAATCAAGTGCAGGCAGTGCAGAGTCCCATACAGGATAAATCCAAGGGGATACACGCCAAGACACGTATGAATCAAACTATCAAAAATTAAATACAGGACTTCCTTGGTGGCGCAGTGGTTGAGAGTCCGCCTGCCGATGCAGGGGACACGGGTTCGTGCCCCAGTCCGGGAAGATCCCACATGCCATGGAGCGGCTGGACCCGTGAGCCGTGGCCACTGAGCCTGCGCGTCCGGAGCCTGTGCTCCGCAACAGGAGAGGCCACAACAGTGAGAGGCCCACGAACTGCAAAAAAAAAAAAAAAAAAAAAAAAAAAAAAATTAAATACAGAGAAAAAATATTAAAAGCATCAAGGGAAAAGCAACAAATAACATACAAGGGAATCCCCCCATAAGGTAAACAGCTGATCTTTCAGCAGAACTCTGCAAGCCAGAAGGGAGTGGCAAGACATATTGAAAGTGATGAAAGGGAAAAACCTACAACCAAGTTTACTCTACCCAACAAGGATCTCATTCAGGTTGGACGGAGAAATTAAAACCTTTACAGACAAGCAAAAGCTAAGAGAATTCAGCACGACCAAACCAGCTTTACAACAAATGCTAAAGGAACTTCTCTAGGCAAGAAACACAACAGAAGGAAAAGACCTACAAAAACAAACACAAAACAATTAAGAAAATGGGAATAGAAACATACATACCGATAATTACCTTAAATGTAAATGGATTAAATGCTCCCACCAAAAGACACAGACTGGCTGAATGGATACAAAACCAAGGCCCATATATATGCTGTCTACAAGAGACCCACTTCAGACCTAAGGACACAAACACACTGAAAGGGAGGGGATTGAAAAAGATATACCATACTAATGGAAAATCAAAAGAAAGCTGGAGGAGCAATTCTCATATCAGACAAAATAGACTTTAAAATAAAGACTATTACAAGAGACAAAGAAGGACACTACATAATGATCAAGGGATCAATCCAAGAAGATATAACAATTGTAAATATTTATGCACCCAACATAGAAGCACCTCAATACATAAGGCAGACACTAACAGCCATAAAAGGAGAAATTGACAGTAACACAATCATAGTAACACCCCACTTTCACCAATGGACAGATCATCCAAAATGAAAATAAATAAGGAAACACAAGCTTTAAATGATAAATGAAACAAGATGGACTTAATTGATATTTATAGGACATTCCATCCAAAAACAACAGAATACACTCTCTTCTCAAGTGCTCATGGAACATTCTCCAGGATAGATCATATCCTGCATCACAAATCAAGTCTTGGTAAATTTAAGGAAATTGAAATGGTATCAAGTAACTTTTCTGACCACAACGCTATGACACTAAATATCAGTTACAGGAAAAAATCTGTGAAAAATACAAACATATGGAGGCTAAACAATACATTACTAAATAACCAAGAGAACACTGAAGAAATCAAAGAGGAACTCAAAAAACACCTAGAAACAAATGACAATGAGAACACGATGACCCAAAACCTATGGGATGCAGCAAAAACAGTTCTAAGAGGGAAGTTTATAGCAATACAATCCTACCTCAGGAAATAAGAAAAATCTCAAATAAACAACCTAACCTTACACCTGAAGCAATTAGAGAAAGAAGAACAAAAAAACCCCAAAGTTAGCAGAAAGAAACAAATCATATAGATCAGATCAGAAATAAATGAAAAAGAAATGAAGGAAACAATAGCTAAGATCAATAAAACTAAAAGCTGGTTCTTCGAGAAGATAAACAAAATTGATAAACCATTAGCCAGACTCATCAAGAAAAAAAGGGAGGGGGATTGGTTCAAGATGGCAGAGTAGAAGGACGTGCTCTCACTCCCTCTTGCGAGAGCACCGGAATCACAACTAACTGCTGAACAATCATTGACAGGAAGACACTGGAACTCACCAAAAAAGATACCCCATATCCAAAGACAAAGGAGAAGCCACAATGAGACGGTAGGAGGGGTGCAATCACAATAAAATCAAATCCAATAGCTGCTGGGTGGGTGACTCACAAACTGGAGAACACTTATACCACAGAAGTCCACCACTGGAGTGAAGGTTCTCAGCCCCACATCAGGCTTCCCAACCTGGGAGTCCGGCAACGGGAGGAGGAATTCCTAGAGAATCAGACTTTGAAGGCTAGCAGGATTTGATTGCAGGACTTCGACAGGACTGGGGAAAACAGAGACTCCACCCTTGGAGGGCACACACAAAGTAATGTGTGCATCAGGACCCAGGGGAAGGAGCAGTGACCCCATAGGAGACAGAACCAAACCTCCCTGCTAGTGTTGGAGGGTCTCCTGCAGAGGCGGGGGGAGGCGTGGCTGTGGCTCACTGTGGGGACAAGGACACTGGCAGCAGAAGTTCTGGGAAGTACTCCTTGGCATGAGCCCTCCCAGAGTCCCCCCTTAGCCCCACCAAAAAGCCAGGTAGGCTCCAGTGTTGGGTCACCTCAGGCCAAACAACCAACAGGGAGGGAACTCAGCCCCACCCATCAGCAGACAATCGGATTAAAGTTTTACTGAGCTCTGCCCATTAGAGCAACACCCAGCTCTACCCACCACAAGTCCCTCCAATCAGGAAACTTGCATAAGCCTCTCAGATAGCCTCATCCACCAGAGGGCAGACAGCAGAAGCAAGAAGAATTACAATCCTGCAGCCTGTGGAACAAAAACCACATTCACAGAAAGATAGACAAGATGAAAAGGCAGAGGGCTATGTACCAGATGAAGGAACAAGATAAAACCCCAGAAAAACAACTAAATGAAGTGGAGATAGGCAACCTTCCAGAAAAAGAATTCAGAATAATGATAGTGAAGATGATCCAGGACCTCGGAAAAAGAATGGAGGCAAAGATTGAGAAGATGCAAGAAATGTTTAACAAAGACCTAGAAGAATTAAAGAACAAACAGAGATGAACAATACAATAACTGAGGGCTTCCCTGGTGGCGCGGTGGTTGAGAGTCTGCCTGCCGATGCAGGGGACACGGGTTCGTGCCCCGGTCTGGGAGGATCCCACATGCCGCGGAGCGGCTGGGCCCGTGAGCCATGGCCATTAAGCCTGCGCATCTGGAGCCTGTGCTCCGCAAGGGGACAGGCCACAGTGGTGAGAGGCCCGCATACCGCAAAAAAAAAAAAAAAAAAAAAAACAATACAATGACTGAAATGAAAAATACACTAGAAGGAATCAATAGCAGAATAACTGAGGCAGAAGAATGGATAAGTGACCTGGAAGACAGAATGGTGGAATTCACTGCCGTGGAACAGAATAAAGAAAAAAGAATGAAAAGAAATGAAGACAGCCTAAGAAACTTCTGGGACAACATTAAACGCAACAACATTCACATTATAGGGGTCCCAGAAGGAGAAGAGAGAGAGAAAAGACCTGAGAAAATATTTGAAGAGATTATAGTCGAAAACTTCCCTAACACGGGAAAGGAAATTGCCACCCAAGTCCAGGAAGAGCAGAGAGTCCCAGGCAGGATAAACCCAAGGAGAAACATGCTGAGAAACATAGTAATCAAACAGACAAAAATTAAAGGCAAAGAAAAATTATTGAAGGCAACAAGGGTAAAGTGACAAATAACGTACAAGGGAACTCCCATAAGGTTAACAGCTGATTTCTCAGCAGAAACTCTGCAAGCCAGAAGGGAGTGGCATGACATATTGAAAGTGATGAAAGGGAAGAATCTACAACCAAGATTACTCTACCTGGCAAGGATCTCATTCAGATTCAATGGAGAAATCAAAAGCTTTACAGACAAGCAAAAGCTAAGAGAATTCAGCACCACAAAACCAGCTCTACAACAAATGCTAAAGGAACTTCTCTAGTGGGAAACACAAGAGAAGAAAAGGACCTACAAAAACAAACCCAAAACAATTAAGAAAATGGTAATAGGAACATACATATCAATAGTTACCTTCAATGTGAATGGATTAAATGCTCCAACCAAAAGACACAGGCTCGCTGAATGGACCCAAAAACAAGACCCATATATATGCTGTCTACAAGAGACCCACTTCAGACCTAGGGACACATACAGACTGAAAGTGAGGGGATGGAAAAAGATATTCCATGCAAATGGAAATCAAAAGAAAGCTAGGGTAGCAATACTCATATCAGGTAAAATAGACTTTAAAATAAAGACTGTTACAAGAGACAAGGAAGGACACTACAGAATGATCAAGGGATCAATCCAAGAAGAAGATATAACAATTATAAACATATATGCACCCAACATAGGAGCACCTCAATACATAAGGCAACTGCTAACAGCTATGAAAGAGGAAATCAACAGTAACACATTAATAGTGGGGGACTTTAACACCTCATTTACACCAATGGACAGATCGTCCAAACAGAAAATTAATAAGGAAACACAAGTATTAAATGACACAATAGACCAAATAGATTTAATTGATATTTATAGGACATTCCATCCAAAAACAGCAGATTACACTTTCTTCTCAACTGTGCACAGAACATTCTCCAGGATAGATCACATCTTGGATCACAAATCAAGCCTCAGTAAATTTAAGAAAATTGAAATCATATCAAGCATCTTTTCTGACCACAACGGTATGAGATTAGAAATCAGTTACAGGGGAAAAAAATGTAAAAAACACAACCACATGGAGGCTAAACAATACATAACTAAATAACCAAGAGATCACTGAAGAAATCAAAGAGGAAATCAAAACTTACCTAGAGACAAATGATAATGAAAACACAACGATACAAAACCTATGGGATGCAGCAAAAGCAGTTCTAAGAGGGAAGTTTATAGCAAGACAAGCCTACCTCAAGAAACAAGAAAAATCTCAAATAAACAATCTAACCTCACATCTAAGGGAACTAGAGAAAGAAAAACAAACAAAACCCAAAGTTAGCAGAAGGAAAGAAATCATAAAGATCAGGGCAGAAATAAATGAAATAGAAACAAAGAAAACAATAGCAAAGATCAATAAAACTAAAAGCTGGTTCTTTGAGAAGATAAAGAAAATTGATAAACCATTAGCCAGACTCATCAAGAAAAAGAGGGAGAGGACTCAAATCAATAAAATTAGAAATGAAAAAGAGAAGTTACAACAAACACCACAGAAATGCAAAGTATCCTAAGAGACTACTGCAAGCAAATCTATGCCAATAAAATGAACAACCTGGAAGAAGTGGACAATTTCTTAGAAAGGTGTAAGCTTCCCAGACTGAACCAGGAAGAAATAGAAAATATGAACAGACCAATCACAAGCACTGAAATGGAAACTGTGATTAAAAATCTTCCAACAAACAAAAGTCCAGGACCAGATGGCTTCACAGGTGAATTCTATCAAACATTTAGAGAAGAGGAAACTCCCATCCTTCTCAAGCTCTTCCAAAAATTTGCAGAGGAAGGAACACTCCCAAACTCATTCTATGAGGCCACCATCACCCTGATACCAAAACCAGACAAAGATACTACAAAAAAAGAAAATTACAGACCAATATCACTCATGAATATAGATGCAAAAATCCTCAACAAAATACTAGCAAACAGAATCCAACAACACATTAAAAGGATCATACACCATGATCAAGTGGGATTTATCCGAGGGATGCAAGGATTCTTCAATATACGCAAATCAAACAGTGTGATATACCATATTAACAAATTGAAGAATAAAAACCATATGATCATCTCAATAGATGCAGAAAAAGCTTTTGACAAAATTCAACACCCATTTATGATAAAAACTCTCCAGAAAGTGGGCATAGAGGGAACCTACCTCAACATAATAAAGGCCACATACGACAAACCCACAGCAAACATCATTCTCAATGGTGAAAAGCTGAAAGCATTTCCTCTAAGATCAGGAACAAGAAAAGGATGTCCACTCTCACCACTATTATTCAACATAGTTTTGGAAGTCCCAGCCATGGCAATCAGAGAAGAAAAAGAAATAAAAGGAATCCAAATTGGAAAAGAAAAAGTAAAACTGTCACTGTTTGCAGATCACATGATACTATACATAGACAATCCTAAAGATGCCAGCAGAAAACTACTACAGTTTATCAATGAATTTGGTAAAGTTGCAGGATACAAAATTAATGCACAGAAATCTCTTGCATTCCTATACACTAATGATGAAAAATCTGAAAGAGAAATTAAGGAAACACTACCATTTACCATTGCAAGGAAGAGAATAAAATACCTAGGAATAACCGTATCTAGGGGGACAAGAGACCTGTGTGCAGAAAACTATAAGACGCTGATGAAAGAAATTAAAGATGATACAAGCAGATGGAGAGATATAGCATGTTCTTGGGTTGGAAGAATCAATATTGTGAAAATGACTATACTACCCAAAGCAATCTACAGATTCAATGCAATCCCTATCAAATTACCAATGGCATTTTTTAGAGAACTAGAACAAAAAAATCTTAAAATTTGTATGGATACACAAAAGACCCCGAATAGCCAAAGCAGTATTGAGGGAAAAAAACAGAGCTGGAGGAATCAGACTCCCTGACTTCAGACTGTACTACAAAGCTATTGACAAAGGATTAATCTCCAAAATATAGAAACAGCTCATCAGCTCAATATCAAAACAAAACAAAACAAAAAAAGGTCATGAAGAACCTAGGGGTAAGACGGGAATAAAGACACAGACCTACTAGAGAATGGACTTGAGGATATGGGGAGGGGGAAGGGTAAGCTGGGACAAAGTGAGAGGGTGGCATGGACATATATACACTACCAAACGTAAAATAGATAGTTAGTAGGAAGCAGCCGCATAGCACAGGGAGATCAGCTCCGTGCTTTGTGACCACCTAGAGGGGGTGGGATAGGGAGGGTGGGAGGGAGGCGCAAGAGGCAGGGGATATGGAGATATATGTGTATATATAGCTGATTCACTTTGTTATACAGCAGAAACTAACACACCACTGTAAAGCAATTATACTCCAATAAAGATGTTAAAAAAAAAGCAGTACTGATTTTCTCAAAGATGTTCTTCGATAAAGTTGTAAGCATTTGCCTTTTTTACCATGAACTCCATACAGCGGTTTTCATTTTGAATAGGGAAACGTGAGGCCAATGGATATTTCTATTTTCTAAAATTATTTCCCACGAGCAAAAGTGTGCTCACCACTGGAGGAAGGCATGTGCTTCCCAAGTCCAGGATAGAGTTGATCAGGGTCAGTGATTACGGTTGGAAATGTGATTGGTTCTCCCAGGCACCTGGCAAGGAAAGCAAATAAAAAGCCAGATGCAAGTCACAGCTCCCTACGCCTAGCACACAAGAGTTTTCCCAGGCCCACCCACGCACTTACCTCTCAACCCATGGCCTCCGACCCCTTCTCCCCAGCTCTCTTCTTCCCTGTCTCCACAGTATCTCCTCAACCTTTCTCTTCTTATAATGAACGGTTTATTCCCTTCTTTGGCATTCTGACCTCAGCCACATCCACCTCCCTCAGGATGCCCCCCTTCTTGATTTTCCTGGCCCCAGATGTTCTGGGCAAGACACGCTTCCCCCACAAACCTCAGCCTTGCAGCGTCCCCACAGCTGCAGCCAGGCCACGCTCTCTCCTCCCTGCCAGGACACACGCACACTCTAAAAGAGGATTTCTTATTCACAGCAATAAGGCATTTGGCTTAGGGATATACAAGACTGGGGCTAAGAGGAAACAGTGAGGAGAGATTTTGTGGCAAAGAGATCAGAACAGTTTGCTTTAGCAAGGATTTAGACTTTTGTTTCCCTGACCCTCCAAATCCTCATAGCTATCCAGCAGTTTCCAGTTTGGTGCACACTTTCTCTTTCATGAAGGACATTTATTTCTCTAGTGAAGAATGGCAGAATACTAACTATGGTAATCCCTAAAATTAACAGCCAAAAGGCCAGGGATTCTTGCAAATATGTTGACTGGGAAGCTAAGATTCAAGCTGCTCTCAGAATAAGTGATGTCATTTGTCAGTCTCCTCATATCAAGAATGAGATCTTCAAACGGTTACGGTCCTGGGCGTCTTAATTGCTTTGACAATGTCATCTGAAAGGTGATAAAAGATGAAAAACATAAAGGATCATAATTAAGGTTATAAGAAATTTGCGGCTGTAAGTTCACATCATAGGCTGCCTGAGCTTGATGGTATTCTGTGCTTTCATTCCTCTGAAAATGAACACACCCCTGCCATCAATATCATGTCTTTCTGTAAGGGTCACCACGATAATAACCACCAGTAAAGGAATAAGGCAAAAGAAAATCATATTCCTGAGAGACACAGTTATACTCAAACAAATGGGACAAATATATTTATAGAAACCTAAAAGGGAATTCAAGGGCAACAACAAGAAT
This sequence comes from Mesoplodon mirus, assembly GCF_964341445.2. Taxonomy (NCBI): domain Eukaryota; kingdom Metazoa; phylum Chordata; class Mammalia; order Artiodactyla; family Ziphiidae; genus Mesoplodon; species Mesoplodon mirus. Next base: position 134,837,708 of record NC_138981.1, on the reverse strand, counting down.
AATCTTGTTTGCTGAGCAGCAAAGAGCTGAGTGCTAGAAATCAGGGTTCCTAAACTTCTCATAGTCAAGGCTTAGTGGCTTTAGGAGATATGAAATTAGTTTCCCTTACTGAAAAACTGTGCAGTCAGAAAACAACCTACATATCCCAGTTTGGAGTCGGCTTCTTCAAATGGTCCTCAAGGAAATCCCCAGTTTATGGGACAGCCTTTGGGAAGTACACAAGTCTCCAGTGATGCTGCAGCGCTGCTGTGGCCACAGCCCACTTATGTGGAGCCTGCCAGGTGGCCCAGCCTGCCTCAGCATCTCTCAGGACAGCAGTGGCCATCATGTGAACTGGAACTTCTACATGTGGGGTGAGGGATTGCTTTGGCCAAAAAAGCCGGGACATGATTTACTTTTGGAGAGGCCAATGGTACGTGAGTCAAGCAACCAATGACAAGCTCCCAACACAGTGATTTGGGGAAAGACAAAATCGGGAGGTGTAAGGAACATCCTTGGGAGAGGTGTCCTGGTATTTTTAATGTTTACCCAAAGATGATATTATCTTTAAGCTGCTCTCTGAAAGTCACCCCAGATAGAAAGAATCAACTGTTCACTTTATCTCCCTTGGAAGAATAAAGGACTCTGTTGACACAGCTCATCTTAAAACCTGTGGTTTATGGGCCTGGATATACCTAAACCAGTCCCTCCAGCAAAGGGGTAAGGGATCACTGTGAATGGAGAAACAAACTATTCCCCAAAGTAAATTCGAGTTCTTTCACCTAATATTTCAGGTTTTACTGTGTTAGGAAATATAAAATGGGGTGATGGGCCATTAAGCCAAAATAAATGCTGGCGTGCTGAGACAATGAAGAAGCAACCACTAAAGAGTCACCAAACAAAACAGCTGCACATGGGTGGCCAAAGCATAAGGCAGAGAACAGTAGCAAAGAGTTAGACATTCCCCCATCTTCTCTGGATAGGTGATCTTAAGAATCAACAATGCAAGGTTTATAATGGGAACAAAGGAAAACAACTATAGATATAGTTCACAAATTATTTCCTCCTCTGAAATCTCCACTAATGTCTCTTGCTGCCAAGCTCCCTGTTCCCTCTTCTCACTGCTCCTCTGGTATCGCTATTGGAATAACATAAGCCAATCCAAGGCCTGGCTTCAGGATGAAATACAGGTTGCTAGGTAACTGCCTCCACTGCCCAACACAACGTTGGAAAAGACGAACTTTTATACAGTAGTTATCCATCCAGGGACAGGAGATGAGAAGCTTCCTCACCCCAACGTGAGAATCATGCTCAAATACAGTGGAGGATCAAAGCTGGCTTGGCGGGACTTCCCTGGCGGGACTTCCCTGGCAGGACTTCCCTGGTGGTCCAGTGGCTAGAACTTGGCCCTTCCACTGCAGGGGGCCTGGGTTCGATCCCTGGTCAGGGAACTAAGATCCCGCAAGATGGGCGCAGCCAAAAATAAAACCAGAAAACAAAACAAAACAACAAAGGGCTTCCCTGGTGGTGCAGTGGTTGAGAGTCCGCCTGCCGATGCAGGGGACACGGGTTCGTGCCCCGGTCCAGGAAGATCCCACATGCCGCGGAGCAGCTGGGCCCGTGAGCCGTGGCCGCTGAGCCTGCGCGTCCGGAGCCTGTGCTCTACAACAGGAGAGGCTACAAAAGTGAGAGGCCCGCGTACCGCAGAAAAAGAAAAAGGAAAAAAAAAGAAAAAAAAAAAGCTGGCTTGGTGTTGGCTTACTTTACATTGAATTTGGTTATAATGGAGTCCAAGACACAGGCCAGGTGCTTCTGTTGTCCTGGAATGTCAAGATGGGGTCATACTGACTGCTTCTCAGACTAAGTGCACCACTGACTAGGCTCGGGGATTCTGTCACAGAGAGATTTCCACTGGAATGGCAGTTTTATTCTGGAATTGGAGTGTGAAACCTGCACCTTGAATTACAAACAGTGATGGCAGGCACAAACCTTTTTTTCAGGGTAAGAGAACTGGGTTACCCTGTCTCTGGGTTACCTTTGAAAGCACAGGACAAAGGAGTTTTCTTGAACCCCTAAAGCCCTCTGTCTTAGTCCATGCGGGCTGCTGTAACAAAGTACCACAGACTGAGTGGCTTCTGAATAACAAATGTATTTCACACAGTTCTGGAGGCTGAGTTCAAGATCAGGGTGCCACCGTGGCCGGGTTCTGGAAAGGATGTTCTTTCATGTTGCAGACTGCCAGCTTCACAGTGCATCTTCACAAGGTGGAAAAATGCAACAGAGCTCTCTGGCCTCTCCTTTTTTTTTTCTTTTTGGCCACACCATGAGGCATGCGGGATCCTAGTTCCCCAACCAGGCAGTGAACCCATGCTCCCTGCATTGGGAGCACGGAGCCTTAACCACTGGACTGCCAGGGAAGTCCCTGGCCTCTTCTTCTAAGAATCCTAATTCCATTAATGAGGGCACCACCTTCATGACCCTGTCATCTCCCAACGGCCCCACCTCCAAATACCATCCTCTTGGGGATTAGGATTTTGATGTGTGAATTTGGGCAGGAGGGACACAAACATTCAGCCCGCTGCATCCCTCCCCCAATCTCTTTCCCAGACTAACCTTCTGAAAACAACCCACTATCTAAGCAAAACTATGGCCAGGATGCCAGGTCTCAGACCTCAAGTTTCAAAGGGACCACCAGCATAGCAGGTCACCCTTATATCCTTTCCCCAGCATTCCCTTCATGGCATTGCTCACAAGCAATAAAGCAAATAACCAACTGCCCTCTGGGCAGTAGCCATGCCCACTCAGTGCCTTTCAAGACACCTCAGCCCATCAACACCACTTCATCGGATCCATCCTCCCCCAGGCCCTCTCCTGCTCTACCTCTGCAATATCCACTCCAATCCTCCCCCACAGCCTCTTCCAGACACCACCTGGTATCCTTGTTCCCACCCACCCCCCACCTCCAACTCATGCGATGGATCGCCACAAACTCTTCTCACTCAGCATGAAGGTAAATTCCACATACAAATCTCTTTGGCAAGTTTAAGCACAATCATCTTAAATTGGTGCCAGCAGCAGTCTTATCTCTCTTATATTTCAAGATGGAGGCATATGGGGAGCTGCCTTTGCTAAGAACTCTCAGAAGTAAGGCATTAAACTTGGTGTTCTTGAGGGACCTAATGTGCCAACTGCATGTGTGCTGAAGTCTGACCATGAACTTGTCAAATCACTACCTTGGAGAACTTTCAGGCACCTTTTGACACAAATGAGACTCCTGAGTTTTCAATAAAGAAGAAGAAAGGGGGGGAAGGAGAAAAGATAGATTGGACACACAAATCCTCCTGGGAATGAAATTCTTGACACTTGATTTAATTCTCCTTCTCAGGGTATGGTGAGGACACCCCAAACACCTCTCATGGAATCCCATGGCTCCACAGCCAGATTTCATGGATATTGCTAAAGAAAAAAGAATATTGATTTAATTTTCAGAGAAAAATAAATGGGGTGGGGAGAGGGGGAGGAGAGAAAGAGACAGAGGGGGAGAGAGAGAGAGAGAGAGAGAGAGAGATGGGTTTTTCCAGGTCCCACTTTAACCTTTTACCATACTAATTTTCTAAAGGTCAAGCTGTGGAACCATGGCCATGGGAGCTGCCTATTACATTGACTCCTAGAATTAGTTTAGCCAAACAAAACATTTTAAATCTTATTATTCATCCTCCTGAATGCACCTTAAAGATATTAGGTGCATCTCCTTTCAGGAATTAGAAATAAAAAGTGATTAGTGAAGCACTCATCCATAGTTCCCATTAAAAGCATGCATTTTATCTTCTGATATACTTTTTTTTTATCACACGGCCAAGAGACCAGATAATAGTAGAAGCTTATACAAATGCTGGCATCAGAAGACAGATGATCACAAGCCAAGACTTGTGAAATCTACATTGAAATGTCTCTTGCATCCGGTACCTCTAGTCACGTCCTTATTAATTGCACAGCACTGAAGCAATGACTTCCTAACTAGGCAAGGACCGCCCACTTCTGGCCCCAGTGCATATACCTTGCATAATAATCTTCCAGAAGCACAACTCTCAAGACGTTATGCTTCTGCTCATAAATCTGCTATGATTCCTCATTTCCCACTGACTTTTGTACAAGCTCCTCACTGTGACTTTTAAACCCTCCACAATTAGGCTTCAACCGGCTTTCCCATCCTTATCTTCACTACCACCTTACACTGGCCTCGTATGTCAGCCAAATACATTCCTAGCTTTTCCCCAAGTATGTCCAATGCTTTCTGCCTGCCATGACCTTACTCATTATTCCCTCTGTCAAGGATACCAGACCTCTCAATCTCTGCCTGATAAAATCTGACCCATCCTTCAAGGTCTTTCTCAAGTATCATCACCTCCCTGAAGCATTTTCCCTAATTCTAACAGACAACTCGCTCTGAATTTCTACAGTGGCACTTACTGCTTACCGACGCATTTCTCTACCTCCTTCACCACCCAGCCCAGCGGTACACTTGTAGATATTTAACACCAGACTCTGAAAAAAAGCCCTTATTTACAGTGTTTGCCAGTTTCCATGGTGTAAATATTCCCATCAGGGTCAATTTCAAGCTATCAATCTGATGTCATTCACTGAACACAGAGTTGTGAAGAGAAAGTTGTTCTGTAGTAAACAATTATATAGTATTTCAACCATACAGATACAATAGAGGTAAACAGTCTCAAGAGCATAGACAATAATAAAATAGAGTAAAACAATTAGAAATGAATGAATTAACTTGGTTTTTAATAAAATTTATTATAGACTTACACAATTTAATTCTCAATAATGGTTGTGTTTAACAACCTGCTCTCAAAATTCCTAAAAATATAATGATGAGCTCTTATGAGCTGGCTCAAACTAGTTCCAGCACACCTCTGCTACTTCTTTCCACATAACTATATAAGCTCTTGGCAGAAAGATGCCATGTCTTTAGTCATCTCTGTGCACCCAGCTCAGTACCCTGTACAAGGCAGGTTAAATAAAATGTTAGAATACTGAAAGTCATATACATGGAACCTAACCCCGATATGGACAGCTGAATCCATATCCTTGAGGGAAGATCTAAAACGAGCTATCCATAAAGACCAAGAACGCTTAGGTCCTGTTTTTGGCAGAATGGAGGAAAGGGGCTGCATTGCTGGGCAGAGACTCACAGTAAATTCAGTGCCAGAACAGAGTGCAACTTGGTCTTGGAGGCCTGGTTTTATCGCCGCAGGAATTCTTTGAGTTATTTTTGTTTCATTTATTGGAATGTCCCCAGGTCTAAATCAAGGAACAGGGAAAGCAATGGATGAGGTAAGACTGTATAAGGAAACTTCCACTTGCTGTTTCAAAGGTACCAATTCCGGCAGTAGGGGTGGGTCAAAGGGACAGAGGATGGTGTTGTAGCAGATCACTGCTCCCATGCAATCAGAAACTGTTTGGACTCCAACATTCCCACCTCTCCCTACAGCAGTAAAATGAGGCTGCAAAATAAAGAAACATCACCTTTCTTTGGAAGCTTTATAAACAGAACCTGATAAAATTAAGGTTACTTTCATACAGTAGGAACAGTCATTTCCTACTCATGTGTATTTTTCTCCTCCAGTAAGGAGGACAGGCTAAACATCCAGATTGAGATTCCAAGTATTTGAATCTTTACCCAAGTTGGGCTGGGATTCAAATATCAGAGAGTTCAGCTTTGTTGTTTTGTATTTTAATGCAACGAACTTGCTACTTTCCCCTATAGGATAGTAAGAGGATTATTGGAAAAATGTAAATGCATTAACCTCCTTATATAAAACACTTTAGGGATGATTAAAAGCCACGAGGAATGTCTAAGTCTAGAGACAGTACAGACTACATGAGAGGTAGAGTCTAGGGTTCTTATTTATAAAACCTCGTGCAGATAATTCAGATGCCTAGAAAGATCTTCATAGCCCACGGGCATAAGGCTTTACGTGGGAACGGGTATGTAAACTCACTGTTCTAGGGGATGGACAAGAACGATGACTAGGAAGCAAGGAAGGACTGCCAGGCCCCAGGTGAAGCCAGGGGTGGGGGGTGCTAACTGGACCACAGGTCAAGTGGAGATCAAATAAGCAGGAATGGGTTCACATATCCAAGCTGTCCCAAACATATACTTAAAAGTTTTCCAATAATGGAAGCAATTATAATTTTTTAAATTTAATTTAATTTAAATAAAAAAATAGTTTCTCGGGTGCACTAGCCAGCCACATTTCAAACCAGATCAAGTACTTCCAATGAAAACTTAGCATCAAATTGAGATATGCTATAAGTATAAAATACACTCTGAATTTTGAGCATTTTTGCATAAAAGAAAGAAAGTAAAATCCCTCATAATGCTTTTGTAAATTGATTACAGGTGGAAATGATAATATTTTGGATATACTTGGTTCAATGTTATTAAAGTTTTCATTTTTTTTAAAGCAGGAATACCGGACTTCCCTGGTGGCACAGTGTTAAGAATCCACCTGCCAATGCAGGGGATACGGGTTCGAGACCTGGTCCAGGAAGTTCCCACATGCCGCGGAGCAAGTAAGCCTGTGCACCACAACTGCTGAGCCTGCGCTCTAGAGCCTGCAAGCCACAACTACTGAGCCCGCGAGCCACAGCTACTGAGCCCGTGTGCCACAACTACTGAAGCCCGCACGCCCAGAGCCCATGCTCCGCAACAAGAGAAGCCACCGCTCACCACAGCTAGAGAAAGCCCACACGCAGCAACAAAGACCCAACGCAGCCAAAAATAAATTTAAAATAATCATGATAATAATAAAATAAAATAATTAAGAAAATAAAAAAAAGCAGGAATAGAGAGGCAAGGATGTGAGAAAGCCAGATGGAAGAGTGGAGTGGCCAGAGAATGAAACTGGAAACTCTGTAAGGGGCCAGAGAGCTGTGAGACCAGCTTGGCATGCAGGCTGTTGGCATGAAGACTGAAGCCAGCCAGGACATGGCCGGCCTTAGAATGGAGAGCAAGCCCTGGAGGAGGAGCTGTGAGGACGTGACCAAGCACCACAGATGACTGCAGGGAGTGGGCAGCTCAGCACCAAAGGGATGGCATCCTCCACAAAGGATAGGTCACAAGTGGCACAAGAGACTGTACTGGCTCCCAGACATCTATGTGCGAACTAATCCCTGGAGTTTGCGAATGCTGCTTTATTTGTAAAAAGGGATACCACTGATATGATTAAATTACAGATTTTGAGATGAGGAGATTATCCTGGAATATCTGGGCAGGCCCTAAATGCCATCGCAAGTGTCCTAATAAGAGAGAGGAAGAGGGAGACACCCCCAGACACACAAGAGGAGAAGCCAACGTGCTCACAGAGGCAGAAACTGGAGTGATGGGGCCATAAGCCAAGGACTGCCGGCAGCCACCAGAAGCTGGAAGAGGCCAGGAATGGATTCTCCCCTACAGCCTCCACAGGGAGTGCAGACCTGCCGACATCTTGACCTCAGCCCAGTGAGACTTACTTCACACTTCTGGCCTCCAAAACTGTGAGAGAATACATTTCTCTTGTTCTAAGCCCCGAAGTCAGTGGCACTTGGTTAGAGCAGCCAGAGGCAGCAAGTGCCCATGGGTAGCTGAAGAAATGACTCCTAACCCAGTGGAGAATGGACAGCTTTCACTGGAGCCAGGTTTCAGGTGAGGCAGGAGGGGTCGGAGAATGTTCCATGAAGAGGTGATTTCCATAAGGAAAGCAGTTAAGCTCAGGACAAAGCCACTAACAGGCCCAGCAAAAAAATGCCAGGAAGGAAGGTCAGGTGGCCATGGGAGGAGAAGTGGGAGAAGGAAATACGGCAGGGATGTGGTGACAAGAGGGCACAGAGCAGCGGGCTGGAGAGGCCTGCAGGTTGGGCGCTGGCAGGGATGGCAAGGCTGCAGGGGGAGCAGCTGGCCCTGGGTTCTCACCTGGCACTCTGGCTACCCCTCTGCCTCGCTGGGGAAAGTCTGTCCTAGGCCTCTCTCCTAGCTCTGGTGCTTGCCAGAAATCCTTGGCATTCCATGGTTTATAGATGTGTCACCCCAATTTCTTCCTCCATCTCCACGTGGCCTTCTTTTCTGTGTCTCTGCATCCTCTCCCCTTCTTACAAGAACGCCAGCCACTGGATGCAGGGCCCACACAAAAGCCAGGATGATTTCATCTCGAGATCCTTAGCTAGCTACGTCTGCAAAGACCCTATTTCCAAATAAGGTCACATTCTGAGGTTCTGGCTGGACATGAGTTTTGGGGGGACACTATGCAATGAACTACAAATAGCACTTATATAGCACTTACATTATGTCAAGTATGTTTCTAAGCATTTTATTTGTATTAAATCATTTTATCCTCACAACTTTCCTATGAGGTAGATACTATTATGATTATCCCCATTTTACAGATGAGGAAACTGAGGTAGAGTGAGGTTAAGTAACTTGCCTGCGGTCACACACAGAGAAAATATGAGCACTGAATTCAAACCCAGACAGTCTGGCTCCAAAGGTCATGTTCTAAACCAATGCAACAATCTGCTATGAATAACTATCAAAAGCAAACTTGGAATCTAAAAAGTGATACAAATGAACTTATTTACAAAACAGAAACAGATTCACAGACTTAGAAAACAAACTTATGGTTACCAAAGGGGAAAGGGGGGGGGATAAATTAAGAGGCTGGGATTAACAGATACACACTACTATATATAAAATAGATAATCAACAAGGACCTACTGCATAGCACATGAAACTCTACCCAATACTCTGTAATAACCTGTATGGGAAAAGAATCTGAAAAAGAATCGATACATGCATATGTATAACTAAGTCACTTTGCTATACACCTGAAAGTAACACAACACTGTAAATCAACTATAATCCAACATAAAATAAAAAAAATTTTAAAAAGTAAACTTGGTTTCTATTTCTCATGCCTTAACACTTCTTAGCAGAAAACCTGACTCAGCCATTGCTACTTACACTCATATTTCTGATCAGGCAGAACCTAATCCTTAAACTATTAGTTTATTTGCTGGAGTACAAACAGAAACGTGCATCGTGAATTTGCTAATTGTTCTTCCTTATTGCAGATGCCAACTATGTGATCACGGGCAGGTCAATCATTCTCTGTGGATCAGCCTGCCAATTAATGTTTACTGAGCACCTACTATGTACCAGGCAATGGATTAGGTACTGAGGATATAGTGAAGCACAAGGTAGGCCCCTGACCTGCTAGAGTTTAAATGCTAACGAGAGAAACAAAGTAACCAAGGAATCACCCAGGTACTTTAATAATTATGCAAAGAACTGGGAATGAACATGTAGTATGGGCTTTCTGGAAGCAGACAGAAGGAAAGCCTAGACCCACCTGACAGCAATGAGGCTGCTGCTCAGGATCACAAAGGCGGCAGCCCTCCCTCCAAAGGGCACTCTCAGTTGCCTCATCTACAAAGCCGGAGCCAATCACGGTGATCACAAACAGTTGTTAGGAAGATTCATTAAACTAGCAGAGATGAAAACACCTAGCAGGGTGCCAGACACAGAGAAGGTACTCATGAAATATTACCTGGGGCTTCCCTGGTGGCTCAGTGGTTGTGAGTCCGCCTGCTGATGCAGGGGACACGGGTTCATGCCCCGGTCCGGGAAAATCCCACATGCCGCGGAGCGGCTGGGCCCGTGAGCCATGGTTGCTGAGCCTGTTCATCCGGAGCCTGTGCTCCACAATGGGGGAGGCTACAACAGTGAGAGGCCCGCGTACCTCAAAAAAAAAAAAAAAAAAAAGAAAGAACTATTACCTGAATCTCAACTCATTGAGAATCTCTCTTGAACCCCCACTTAAGAAAATACGATAACCTTAAATCCTCAACTGTCTTCTTCTTGAGGGCTTGGTGAAGCTCACTTTTAGGACCGAATGCACTAAAATTGCCAAACAGGTGATGTGAATTGTCATTTTTCCATGTTATCAGACAAGGTCGTCTTAATGAAACAAAGAAACCTGCACATACCTGATTTTCAACAGCACTTGGCCTTGAGTCATTCACAAGCATAATGTTTTCAAAAGACCTCACTACATGTGACATCAGTCGTATTAAAATCATTGATGCCTCTCAACAATGATTGTGTAATCACTGTAATTACTGTATTAAGGGCAGACAATCTCAAGATAGAAAAAGTGAGCCTACTCCACAATAGATTTTTCGGGGGGCGGTAGCATACTAAATTTAAATTACACCATAGGCACTTTTTAGCATAACATGTACTGTATATTTTTGCATTTCAATAAACCCATTTTCCCCCTACACATAACACTTGGTAATTCAGAGAAATGTATCTTAGCAGCTCCCAGCTGCTGCTTCCTCAAATTGGCTCATGGGTTTCTCTTTTCTTTTCTTTTTCTTTCTTTCTTTTTGAGTTAAGTGAAAACTACGAGTTCTCTGGGAGCAAGAATAAACCTGACTGTCTTTGAGAAAAAGGAATTCCTTTTGTTTCCCTCCCCTTCTCTCAAAATCATATCACATGCAATGGAACTGTCAGCTGAATTTATCTGTAATAAAGTGACCACGGGAGGAAATCAAGAGAATAATTTCAGTGAAAACTGTCATATGTAGTTATCATTATACCATACCAACGAGAGATCTTTCTACACATCCTATTTTTCCCCAGAGCAAGAAAAAAAGGCTCATTACAAATACAAGCTCTGCTGCCAGACAGATGTGTGTTCAAATCCTGGCTTTATGACCTACAAGCTCCATGGCAAGGTGATGCTGCGTGACTTCCAAGGCTAAGTCATAAAGGCCTGTGCATTGGAGCATTCACATTTGGAGCCTTAAGCCTCCATGTAAGAGCGTCTGCGCTGTGAGGAAGCCCAGGCCATGTGGGGAGGCAAGGTGAAAGTGCTCTGGTGGCAGTCCTGATCTGAGCCATCCCCGTCCAGCCACCAGAGAGGGAAGTAACGGCATCATAGATCCTCCAGACCCGTCCATACCCCAGCTCAATGCCACTGAGGGACATTAACTGATGCCATAAGGAACAAAAGAATCACCTTAATTCTTGGCCCACAGAATCTGTGAGCTTAATAAAATGGTTGTTATTTTAAGCCACTAAGTTTTGGGGTCAGTTGTTATGCAGTAATGGTAACAGAAACAAGAAGCAACCTGCGTACACATCATCTCACTGGGCCAACAAGCCTTTGCAAAGACGCTTGGCTACAATTCAACAGCACGGGAATAGTAACAGGAACCGTAGTGACAGCAGGCCAGTATAGAGGACTTAATCCGTGCTATGCAGTGCTTTTAGTGATTTACGTCTACAAACTCATTTAATCCACACAACAGGCCTGTGAAGTAGGCAGTATAATTATTCCCACTTCACCATGAGGAAATTGAGACACAGAGAGGTTAAGTGACTTGCCCAACCTCCCACAGCAAGTAAGTGAGAGAGCGGGATTTGGATGCATGTAGTCTGGTGCCAGAGTCCCTGCTTTTAGTCATCCTGCTATGCAGTCACTCGTGTCAATTATGTACATCAAGCATGTATGAGAAACCTCGCCAAGGTGCCTGGACTTCCTGAAAACACTGATTCACTGGAAGGAAAGGTTTTACAGTGGCTACAGGGCTGGCCTCCTGGTCCTGCTCACCAAGTCCATCTGGCTCAATCATGGGCTCTCCTGCCTCTGGGGCATTCTTCATGCTTAGAGGGGGCTTCCTCAAGTTCCTGCAATTCATAAAGACCATTTTCCTTTGAAAGACTCCAACTCTGTCTTGGCACTCAGTGACAACACTGATAACGTTGAAACTAGGCTTTATTGGTGCCATCCTAGGTGCTGCAGAGAGGCTAAAATGGTCATATCTAAAACCTACTCAGCACTGGGTGCCAGGTAAGTCTTATGCTCAGCCTTTCACATGTCGTATTTCTTTTAATCCTCACAGAAACAGTGGCCCATGACGTAGCAATGTTGTTTTCACTACAATTCTACAGAAAGGCAACCAAGGCTCATGGAGATTAACTGACTTGCCCAAGGTCACATGGTAATTAAGTGGGACAGCCAGGATTTGAACTCACATACAGGTAACTCTAAAGCCAGTATGCTCAACTAGATCAGTGACACTCAATGCATTGCCTTTCTGATGAAAAAGAGACGTATAACCTAGTGGTTCAAAGCCAGCACAGGCTCCCGCTCCAGCATCCTGGGTTGAATCCCAGTTCCATGTCTTTTGCTCTCAACTGTTCACTTCCCTCACCTGTAAAATAAGGATAATGAAAATACTGCCTCTTCCACTCCTCGGTCTATACCCAAGAGAAATAAAAACCTTTACTTACACAAAAACTTGGACAGGAATGTTTATGGCAGCATTACTGACAATGGCCAAAAACTGGAAACAACCCAAATGTCCTTCAGTAGGTGGACGGATAAACAAATTGAGGTCTAGCCATATAATGGAATATTATTCAGCCATACAAAGGAATGAAGTATGGTACATGCTACAACGTGGGTGAACCTCAAACACATTATCCCAAGTGAAAGAAGCCAGGTACAAAAGGTAACGTATTATATGACTGCAGTTACATGAAATGTCCAGAGTAGGGAAATCTATGGAGAAAGAAAATAGATTAGTGTTTTCTAGGGCCTGAGGGGAGGGGGAATAAGGAGTGACTGCTAAGGAGTATGGGTTTCTTTCGGGGCTGATGAGTTGTTCTAAAATTGCTTGTGGTGATTGTTGCACAGATCTGTAAATATACTAAAAACCAGTGAATGGTATACTTTAATGGATGAATCAGATGGTATATGAATTATACCTCAATAAATCTGTTTTAAAAAAAATACTGCCACACCACATAAGGCTGTTGTTTGGCATAAGTGAATTAAGTGCCCAGAACTGTGTCTGGCACATGTTCAGCTCTGAATACAAGTTAGCTATTTTTATGCATTAAAAGGTTAGAAAGAATGTACCAGAACAGACTTAGGATATTGGTTCTTGTTTGAGCACCACAAGATATCACATTTAATTTTCACTCCCGATTTTACTGCATTTTCCTGAAAGTCGTTCAGTCTCCTTCATCCTCTCACCTGAAACACACAGCTAGAAGTGCCAAACTGCACAGGAGAAATAAGAGGAAAACAAAAGCAAAATAAAACCAATATTTTGGTGGGAAATACCAACTGTGGTGGGAAAATACCTCATCCTGTTTGTGTTTCAGGAATTGATTAATCATCAGGGAGATGCTCTGCCCGTGTCTTGCCCATGCTGCCCCTCCTCTACGCCCTGCCCTCCCTCTCTCTCTCCTCCAAAAAGTTTAGTTACTTCCTCAACCAAATAAATACTTATTTGAAAACTGCAAAGCGGAAGTCTACATATAGGATAGTAGCAACCTACTGCAGCAGCTTTCCTAGTGCCTGGTCCAAGGTGAAGCATTGAAGAATCCTCCAGAAGCAGCTGCTGATTGGCTGAGGGACGGCTGTAGCTGTGGGATAAAGAAGAATAGCTTTGTGCTGCTCCTCTCTGCACACCACTGAGCTTCTACCCTAATCCTAGCAGCAAAAGCCAACAGGAAATGTAGAAGCACTCCAAGGAGCTGGGGAATGAAACTGCACTTCCAACCTTCCCAAATTTCTTTTTTTTTTTAAATTTATTTATTTTTCGCTGCATTGGGTCTTCGCGCGGGCTTTCTCCAGTTGTGGCGAGCGGGGGATACTCTTCGCTGCAGTGCGCGGGCTTCTTATTGCAGTGGCTTCTCTTGCTGCAGAGCACGGGCTCTAGGCGCGTGGGCTCAGTAGTTGTGGCACGCAGGCTTCAGTATTTGTGGCTCGTGGGCTCCAGAGCACAGGCTCAGTAGTTGTGGTGCACGGGCTTAGTTGTGCCGCGGCATGTGGGATCTTCCCAGACCAGGGCTCGAACCCGTGTCCCCTGCATTGGCAGGCAGATTCTTAACCACTGTGCCACCAGAGAAGTCCCCCAAATTTCTTATTTTTCTTTTTTGTATTGGAGTGTAGTTGATTTACGATGTTGTGTTAGTTTCTGCTGTACAACACAGTGAATCAGTTATACGGATACATATATCCACTCTTTTTTAGATTCTTTTCCCATATAGGTTATTACAGAGTATTGAGTAGAGTTCCCTGTGCTATACAGTAGGCCCTTATTAGTTATCTATTTTATATGTAGTAGTGTGTCTATGTCAACCCCACCCAATTTATCCCTTCCACCCTTTGCCCCCTGGTAACTGTAAGACTTTTTTCTACATCTGTAACTCTATTTCTGTTTTGTAAATTTAGATTCCACATATAAGCAATATCATATGATATTTGTCCTCCAAGTTTCTCATTTAACTTTAATTATGGAAATTAGATTGTGTTGCTTGCAGCTGTTCGCAAGTTAGGTTTCCTTGTCCTTAACCTTGTATCTTAGTAGGAGCTTTCTTCAACACCAGCACATCACAGAGGGCAGGGGTTAGACAATTTCTGTTCCTTGGATTTTGTACGTGGAGAGGCTAATTTAGAGAATGGCTCTGTTCCAAAATTCCATTGGTCAGTCAGTCCCTTACATGGTGAGCTTACCAGTCCAGCTCAAAAATGGTTAATTGATCCACAGGTAGCTTAAGTATGGATATTTCCAATAGCAGGGTCATGATTCTTCACCTAAAATTCTTGGAGCCTAATGTTTCAGAAATCAGAATTATTTGGATTTCAGAAATGGAACTCAATGTATATACTGTATATGATGTAATGCCCCCATTGGGGTAACATCCTATAATCAAGACAACGAAAAACATTTCTGAGGTGAAGCAGATGAATTCTCAGGTGAAATAGGATAAATAGATTGTAAATAGACTCGTAGTCAGTTCAGATCAACTTGTGCCACGAAACCCATTTGCTGGAAACTTGCAAAACATATTCAGTTTCCCATCTGTATTGGATATCAGAATTGCGGATAAGGGACTGTGTATACCTTCATGTACACGTTACCACTTGTGTACTCCTGGGCAATTTCCTCACCTGATTGAGCCTCATTTTCCTCATCTGTAAAATGAGATAATAAAAGAGCCAATGCACAGAAAACTTTGAGCAGTGCCTGACACGTGGTAAGAGCTCAAGAAATGTTATCTCATCTAAGTATCTATTGACAATTAACCATTCATCTAATGGTTAAAGAAGTTGTGGCATATATATATATATATATATATATATGTATATATGTGTGTGTGTCTGTCTATATATATACATAGAGAGAGACAGACACACACACACACACAATGGAATATTATTCAGCCATAAAAATGAGGAAATCCTGCCATTTGCAACAACATGGATGGAACTCTGAGGGCATTATGCTAAGTGAAATAAGCCAGACAGACAAAGACGGATACTATATGCTCTCACTTATATGTGGGATCTTAAAAAACAACAACTCATAGAAAGAGATCAGATTTGTGGTTATGGTGGGGGGGGAGGAGTGGGGGAATTGGATGAAGGTGGTCAAAATGTACAAACTTCCAGTTATAAAATAGATAAGTACCAGGGACGTAACGCATAACATGCTGACTATGGTTAACACTGCTGTATGCTTTATATGAAAGTTAAGAGAGTCGATCCTAAGAGTTCTCATTACAAGGAGAAAAAAAATTTTCCCATTTCTTTTCATTCTATCGATATGAAATGATGGATGTTAACTAAGCTTACTGTGGTAATCATTTCACAATGTATGTAGTAAGTCAAAACCTTTATGCTGTACACCTGAAACTCACACAGTGCTGTGTAAGAGTTATACCTCAATCAAACTGAAAAAATAAAAAAAGAAAGAAATGCTAAGTCCATGGTTGCTGCTGTTGAGTTCATCATTAGCATCACTTCTGCCCTCCACAACAGTAGGAACTGGAAGGGACCTAGATACGAGGATTTTTTAATTTTCCATATCTGCACAAAAAAGTCATGTCATTAGGTTCATCACTTTTCAGATGTTCTCAATCAGCAACCAAAGAACAGCTGCCACGTTGAGATGGGAGGGGCAGGTACTATTAAGTATTACCCACCATTCATTTATATGTGTGAGGTGCCTGGGAGTCAAGGGTTTATATCTCATGCTGTTGCTATAGCAAGAGGTACCCTTTGTTGAGCCCCAAAATGTGCCCAGCACTGCACTGGATACTTAACAGGTGTTATCATGGAGATCATGGCCACAGCCCTATAAGGGCAGTATTACTGCCATGACTTAGAGGGGTTAAGCAGTGTGCATGAGATCATGGGGCAACAAAGAGATGGCAGCCCCAGGGTTCACTCCAGTTCCCTCTGACCTCTGGCCCTGTCTCTTTCCTCTACACTACTTCTGGGCAGAGGTCTGAGATTTGACCACTTGGTCAACACAAAATGAGGGTGCATCTAACAGGGATAAATAGAATCACCACCCATGGTGCTCAGAACATACACCTCACAAGGAAGAACAATTACCTACACCGATTCTCCTGGTTTTCAGAAATATTAAACATAGTGGGGTGTGTGTGGTCTTTAGGGCTGGGGGTAGGGAAGCTGATTATTCTTACAAAGTTTCATTATGGTTTAATTATTTTTTTCATGAGATAAGCCCAGAAGGCCTTTGTTTCAAATATTATTTCTAATTATTCATGGCTTATGAATGCAATCACAAATAAGGGTGAGAAGGTAGGTTTATTATTTAATCAACTGCATAAAAATGATGTACTATTCAAAGTTAAAAGGAAAGAAAGTCATCTTATAATTAAAGCCCTAGTCAGATAATGAGGTCTCTTTGCCTATATGTATATTCCAAGTTGCTAAAACTTTTGAAGAATAAAGTAACTATGAGAGTCACAGCCTGACATGGTTACAGCAGACGCTGGGGTCCACTCGGGGGTTTTCATGAGCCCCGCCCCTCAGGAGGGAGCTTAGAGGTCACACAAGTCCAAAGCTTGTGCTTTGCAATGAACTGTTCTGAAACCCAGCCAGCGGACCATACTTTGAGTGATGAGGAGTTTACCTCATGGGGTAGCTCGTTCCTCTGTGGGACGGCCCAATGGGTCAGAAAACATCAACTTGTGCATGTACATGGCATGATTTCTAGACCGTTTGTCACCCCTCCATACACCCACTTCTAGAAGCTCTCTATAATGCAGTGTTTCTCATACTTGGCCACATAATAAAAATCACTCAGCTCTTTTACAAATCATGATGCCCGGGTCAAACTCCATACCAGTTGGAGATGGGCCCTAGGCATCAGTATTTTAAATCTTTCTAGGCGATTTAAATGGGTAGTCAAATTTAAGAACCAGGGCTCTAAACCCTCGCTACACAAGAATGGTCTACAGGGACTTCCCTGGTGGCACAGTGGTTAAGAATCCACCAGCCAATGCAAGGGACACAGGTTTGAGCCCTCATCCGGGAAGATCCCACATGCTGCAGAGCAACTAAGGCCATGTGCCACAACTACTGAGCCCACGTGCCACAACTACTGAAGCCCATGCACCTAGAGCCTGTGCTCTGCAACAAGAGAAGCCACCGCAATGAGAAGCCCGTGCACTGCAACGAAGAGTAGCCCCTGTTCACCGCCACTAGAGAAAGCCTGTGCACAGCAACAAAGACCCAATGCAGCCAAAAATAAAATAAATTTATTTTAAAAAGAAAAAAAAGAATGGTCTACAGACCAGCAGCACCAACATGACCTGGGAACTCAAGAATGTAGGATCTCAGGCCCTGCCCCAGTCTTACAGAACAAGAATCAGCATCTTGCAAGATGGGGAGACTTCTGTACACATCACAGTGTGAAAAGCCAAGCTGTAAGGTACATTCTATCTTGGTCTTATTTAAATGCATTGTTTTCTTAGATCTTAAGCCTAGTTATCTCATCCTCAAATAAGGCAAGGTCTCTTCTGACTCAAGGTTTGCCACAAAATGTTGGGACTTCCTCTAGCCCACTCCCTATCCATTTCAGGGTTGACTAAATCTTTTCAGCCCTAGAGCTAGACCCTGGTCATCCAACTTTGCTGGGTCTAGCAAGGCTTATCTAGTGCACTGTTTCCTAAACTGAAGTCCACTGTCATATTCTTAGGGTTCTGTAGTTCCATAATAATGTCTTAAAGTGGGAGTTTTAATTTCAATCAGAATATCTAAAAATTATATCAGCTATAAGCATTTTAGAAGCTATCTGGATGACCACCTATAGCTTGGCACTGCCTTCTGGTTTCAGCTCCCATGCTGGCTTTTGTGTTTACAATCACACCTTGTACCAATTAAAAATATTTTAAGTGTCTCAGGCTAAAGATAAAATAACAGAGACCAGCCTAGGATGCAGAGCTGGGTTTTAAAATCCAGATCTGTGACTCTACAGCCTATGGGTTTTTTGTTTGTTTGTTTGTTTGTTTTTTGGAAGCCTGTACTCTTAAAGCACAGTGTCACCCCAGACACCATGCTGAATGACCTACCAGCCACCTTTCTACCTTCTCCACATTCTCCCCTGAGATCAAGCCTGGACATCAGAATGGGGCATGCTTCAACCATGTTGCCTTTGCTCCATCAAAGTCACTCTCAGTGAGCTCATAATGTCATGAGAAAGAACTATGTGACACTCAGCCTTGTTTTTGCTGTGCCCACCATGGAGAACCACAGGAGAAACTTAAAATTCCTCACCATGAAATACTTTATTTCCCTTGAAGAGGTTAGTAGTGTTTTTCATTAGAACCATGATTTCTGTAACTAGATGATTCTGAAACTGAGATCAGATGACAAAATCTCCAGGTTCCTGAAGTTTTATAAGAATTTTTTAGTTGTGTATTTTCATTAGTTATTATAATCTAAAAGAATCACTTTCATCTGGTGGCCACCTCATAGCTAAATGCTAGAATATATGCTCAGAACTCACACCTGCATTTTTGTACAAGTGCTTTGGTACCAAGTGAAGCCCAAATGCCATGATGGAAGACCAAGGGAAAAGAGGGTAATTCAAAGAGGGGCAGGAGCTGAGAGGATGGAGACGCCATGGGGCCTCGGTCCTACATGTTCAGCAAGCACCCAAGAACCTGTGGCAGAGGAGGTACTACACTCTCACATCGCAAAAAGATGTACCTGCCAAGTTGTTAAATTAATGGTACTTTAAATATGTAAAGATAAATTTCTCTTTAAATGATATTTTTTCTATTTTAATGTTGTATTTAGGGATATTAAATTTACTGTTTCCTCAAAGGAATCAATAATTACCCCAAATCTAGTTCTCTGTTAAAAAGTAATAATAAATGATTGGGACCCAAATGATGGTCTGCTATGCTGGGAAGGAAGGAGGGAAGGAAGGAAGGAAGGCAGGAAGGAAGAGGGGAGGGAGGGAGGGAGGGAGGAAGGAGGGAAAGAAGGCAGGAAGGGGGGAAGAAGGGAAGGAAATGAAAGGAAGCAAGGAAGGAATTGGAATATAAGACTAGTAAAGTATACTACTACTAAATTCAACAATAAATATTGAACTTTAGCAAAAATCATCTACCACATCGTAATTGAGATCATCAGCCCTTGATACACTTTCTTTCTTAAAATTCCTATAAAGACACTCAAGAAAGGATGGAACACTAGGCTGTTGGCAGGTCTACTGCCAAAATCCTGGGGGAATTCCTACCAAGTACAACTGCAAAGTCATTGACACTGGACTGGACAATACATTCCATGGCCCAGACTGTGCTACACAACTGGATACAGAATTCACCTTCCTGCTGTCCCCGCTGGTTCAGCTATGCTAGGTTTCCCTAACGAGAAAACTGGTCATTGTCCCTCTACTCCATGGGGGAAATTTCTATATAGCCGAAATGCTGTTTTCCCCTCAGTCCATTCATCAGCTCCTCTTTATTTGGTTACTGAATGCAATTCCCAGGAAATACCTGGACAGGAGGTGTGTGTTCATGGGTCAGGTGACAAATGCAAGCGGTGCCTTGCATCCTGGGAAGATTAGGCTCCACTAGCACATTGCTCTAGGCCAGTATTTTTCAAATTGTGGGCTGGGACCCATTAGTGTGATGTGGAATTCATTTGGTTGTCATGTCCTCTTTAAAAAAAAATAAAATTAGAAAAGAAGATATCAGAATACATCTCACATAGTAAAAGAAAGTACTGTTACATAGAACTTGTGTTTGGGAGATTATGTGTGTATGTTTTGTGTTCTAGGTGACAACGTAAAAGTGTCTTTCACATGAGCCCTGCTTTTGTCAACTAACATATTATCACTTAGCCTAGCACTGTTTTATCTGGAAATTTGGTGAACATATCTGTGTTCTATACTGAGAGTATGGTATGGTGATTGGTATGGACTCTGGAACCCGGCCACCATCTTGCTAGCCTTGTGACCTGGGAACTTTATTTTGCCTTTCAGTGCTTCTGCTGCCTCACCGGTTAAGTGATGGTAACAATAGTGCTTACTCACAAAGCTGTTGTAAGAATTTAATGCGTGGATACACGTAAAGCAATTGGAACTGTGCTTGGCTTGCACTAGGTTCTATTTAAGTATTAGCTATTAGTAACATAACCATGATTATTTAACCTAAGTCAAAGGAAAGCATCACGTATGATGGTGCGGCCAAGTGCAGAGCTCCAGGGAACGCCACTTAAAGATCTCCCTCCACTTCTACACTGACCCAGTAATCATCACTTTGGTTGTAGTGGCTCCACTAGCCAGAAACTTACTGAACTGTACTTCCATCCATATTCATTTCTCCATCTTCAAGATGCCATAAGAGACCCTAGCCTCCCATTCCACTCACAGTAAACTTCAAGGCCCTCACCATGACTGAACACCATTACGTGCACCCTACTTCCCATTCTCTGGCATCACTGTCCTCCTCTCCCTTCACTCTCCTCCTGGCTCATTCAGCTCCAGGCATGCTGGCTTCCTTGCCAGTTTTGAAACACCCACCTTTGGGACTTCCCTGGTGGCACAGTGGTTAAGAATACGCCTGCCAATGCAGGGGACACGGGTTTGAGCCCTGGTCCGGGAAGATCCCACATGCCGTGGAGCAACTAAGCCCATGCACCACAACTACTGAGCCCACGTGCCACAACTACTGAAGCCCGTGTGCCACAACTACTGAAGCCCGCACGCCTAGAGCTCATGCTCCACAACAAAAGAAGCCACCACAATGAGGAGCCCACGCAGCGCAACAAAGAGTAGCCCCCGCTTGCCGCAACTAGAGAAAGCCCACGCGCAGCATTGAAGACCCAATGCAGCCAAAAAATAAAATTAATTAATTAATTAATTTAAAAAAAAAGAAACACCTACCTTTATACTTCAAGACCTCTGCACTTGCTGTTCCCTCTGCCCTGGATGCTCTACCCAGGCAAACACAAGGCTTGTTCTCTCCCTTCCTTCAGATCTCAGCTCACAGTCACCTTAATAGAGGGGCCTGAGAAGACCTAAATAGACATTTCTTCAAAGAAGACATACAGAAGGCCAAGAGGCACATGAAAAGATGTTCAACATTGCTAATTAGTAGAGAAATGCAAATCAAAACTACAATGAGATATCACCTCACAGCAGTCGGAATGGCCATCATCAAAAAGTCTACAAACAATAAATGCTGGAGAGGGTGTGGAGAAAAGGGAACCCTCTTGCACTGTTGGTGGGAATGTAAATTGATACAGCCACTATGGAGAACAGTATGGAGGTTCCTTAAAAAACTAAAAATAGGGGCTTCCCTGGTGGCGCAGTGGTTGAGAGTCCGCCTGCTGATGCAGGGGACACGGGTTCATGCCCCGGTCCGGGAAGATCCCACATGCTGCGGAGCGGCTGGGCCCGTAAGCCATGGCCGCTGGGCCAGCGCGTCCGGAGCCTGTGCTCCGCAATGGGAGAGGCCACAACAGTGAGAGTCCCGCATACTGCAAAAAAATAAATAAATAACCTAAAAATAGAACTACCATATGATCCTGCAATCCCATTCCTGGGCATATATCTGTAGAAAAACGTGGTCCAAAAATATACATGCACCCCAATATTCATTGCAGCTCTGTTTACAGTCGCCAAGACAAGGAAGCAACCTACATTTCCATCAACAGAGAAATGGATAAAGAAGTTGTGGTACATATACACAATGGGATATTACTCAGCCATTAAAAAGAATGAAATAATACCATTTGCAGCAATATGGATGGACCTAGAGATTCTCATACTGAGTGAAGTAAGTCAGACAGAGAAAGAGAAATATCGTATGATATCACTTATATGTTCAATCTAAAAATAAACAATACAAATGAACTTATTTACAAAACAGAAACGGACTCACAGACTCAGAGAACGACTTATGGTTACTGGGGGGAAGAGTGGGGGGGACGGATAGTTAGGGAATTTGGGATTACCAAAAAAAATTGTATATCACTATATTGTACACCTGTAACATATAAAATATTGTATGTCAACTCTACATCAATTAAAAAAATAGATTGACTATAAAAAAAATAGAGGGGCCTGCCCCAGTCATCCTATATTAAATAATATCCCCTGCTCCATCCCCAGGCCCCTGTGGTCCCTGTAGCCCCCAGCACTTAACATCAGCAGACATAAGATTCAGTTGTTCAGTTGATTGTTTTCTCTCTTTCCCGCTGGAATGTCAGCTCCAAGAAACATGGATTTTGCACTGCTTTGTCCACTGCTGTACCCCTAGCACCTAGAACAGTACGTGGCACAGAGCGGCAGATAGTAATCATTTAATAAATATTTGCTGAATGAAGAAATATCAAACACTGTGCAGAAAACCTGATGTTTTACATCTATAGCATTCCCCTGACCTAAGACTCTAGTAATAGCCTTTTAAACTCTTTTTAAATAGACGTTTAAGACATTAAGTTTAGTTTAGCATGACTTGCTGTCAGTGCCCATAGAATTTTATACATAATAAAACAATTCTTTGTCTTTTTGTGCAACAAAGTACATGAAGCCCTATTAAACACGACTCTGCTGCATTTGAAGATTTCGCTGCAGCCTTTGGCTCTGTCACCAGAAATCAACTCCAGCCCTGCAGCCTTGCCCCATCATTGATGGGCATCTCTTACTTCTGCTTCAGCAGGTTCTCACTGGCACCCTTGATAAAATAAAGGCAGGAATTTCCAGTTCTTTGACCAAGGGGTGAAGCAAGGGCATATCTTAGTTCCGCTTCTATTCAACATTCACCTTAATGACCTACTTAATCTTGAAATCAGATTACAGGGTATTTGATTACCTCCATACAATTTCTAAATCGCTGTTGTATGTAAGCAATAAACTTTAAAGTTTTAGGCCTGAGTTTATTATTCAGTTTATTTACTGCAGTGGCTGTTCCTGGTGACTTTTCTCCTGCCTATTTCTATTTTCTTAAAAAGTGAGGTAGTCCCGGGTCCTGGGCTGTCCTGCCAATGTAGCACTGGAGAGTGTTGCAACTTGTTGCTTGGACATGGGATCCTAGAAATACCCCGAATGGATACTGCTAATGATCCTTGTTTACAATTTTAATCTGTAAATCAAAAAGATACAGACTAATCAGTCGTGAAACTTTTTCGTTTTTAATAAATATTTTATAAAATAGACAGCATACATTTATTCTATAAGATCCAGGATAACCATCTAATGCCAAATTGTCAAAAGCTCTCTTGCTCGGTGTTTTTCCTGACTCAGCTCTATCTAGAACCTCTATCCCTGTGTTTGCCAATATTTTGTAACAGCTTGTAACCTTTATAATCCTCAAATTTTTCCCTAATTTTTATGTAATTTTCTGTCCTCTTATAAGTTGCCTCAAGTCCTCTGTAAAATGAGGAGTGGTATAAATATATCTAAAAACATTCACTTAGCCTCAATATACATGTGTGTGTGTGTGTGTGTGTGTGTGTGTGTATGTATCTCTAGATGGTATGACTAACTTAAAGAATCATCATTAAATATTAATTATCCAAAAAGAAAATTGATGTTTGGGAGAGGGCAAACCAGCAATTTGATGGGCTCTATATTATCAGTCAATTGATTGGTACTGGGTACTTAAATAGCTAGGTATTTATTTTAACTAAGCACTTTCTGGAAATGACATACTAAGACATTAAAGGCCACAGTCACTAAAGCTGTAGGAGCCAGAGAGAAACTCTCTTGCACCAAAGGGGGCCACTTAATCGATCTTCCTCTAAAACTCTTCCACAGTGTAATTTAGTGACCCAAATTCTATCTGAACAAAGGAATGGGATTGGGACAATAAACAGAGTGCAAACCTGGAAACATTACAAAAAAGTCTCTGAAAAACACCTGTATTTACCAATACCAACACCTCTCATTACCTCGGAGGCACTAATTCAGTCATTCTGGATTTGCATCAGACTCTGTATTCATGGGACCATAATAAAATACTTAAAGAAACTGCCATTTTCCCTCAAGAACTAGGTCTCAAATTTATGTTGGCTTCAGCTTCACAATGGGAAGCACAAATTTTATAAATAATTTGTGTTGTGTCAATTCTATTCTATTTTCTTTGATTTACAGGGTCAAAGTAGGCACTAGCCTACTTGAATCAATTTATTGAATCTCTACAGTGCACAACACAGTAACCCAGGCAGTGGGGATACAAAGTGAATACAACACGGTCCCTGTCCTCAAAGAGATCACAACCAGTTGGGGTGGAAAGAGGTGAGGAAACAAACACATAAGCTATTTTAATTAGTCTTCAATGTGATCATTACTAAAAGAAAGGTTGAGCAGAGAAGGATGAAAAGGCACTCGGGGAGAGGGAACAGCAGGAACAAACTCAGAGGTATGTGAGCCCATGGAGTAGAGTGCGAAAAGGAAATGGTAAGGGATGGGACACAAAAGTTGGCTGGGACCAGATCTCCAAGGACCATCAGTGCCTTGCAAAGGAGTGGGGACTTTACCACAGAGGTCATGAGGAGTCACTGAAGAGCTTAAATGGCAATTTGCTAAGATTGTATCAGAAGGTAACAGAATATACGTGTCTGGAGGCAGGGAGGCTGTTAAGAGAAGTTTACAAGACTCAGAGATCCTCAACCCTGGCCACATATTAGAAAGTAGGGAGTTTTCAAAAACGAGCCTATTTGCTAACCCATCTCAGAGCATTTGAAACTAGTATCTGGAGGTGATCTCAGTCAATACGATGGTTACAAAGTTCCCCCAGACGGTTCTAATAAACAGCCAGAGATGTGATCTCCAGGGACTCCACCAACAAGGGAGGAGAGGTGCCTATATTAAAGCAGTGATAACGGTGACAGAGGAAAAAAAAGAAGAAAGAAGGGAGGAGACAGGCTACAGAGACATTTCTAATGTGGAATTTAAAAGGCTCTGGCTGAATGGATGGGAGAGTTGAGAGGAGTTAGATGTTTATTGAATGGTGGTGTCTTTCACTGCCAATGGAGAACCGAGAAAAAGAAAGAGGTTTTGAGGAGAACGTTGACGAGTTGGGGCTCAAGCATATGGAATGTGAGGTCCTCATAGGACATGTAAGGGGGTGTCCATTGGACAACTGCACATATAGAAATGGAGTTGAGGTGAGAAGTGGAAGCAAAGAGAATCTATACGAAGAGATCTTTGATCAGATACTCCGTTTGATGACCTTGTTCTTTTAGAGGTATAATTCTTCTAGATTCAGATTCAGATGGAACACGCATTGACTCAGTACTTATTATGTGCCCAGAACTATTACCACGCCATGTACCATTTCCCAGGTGGTTGTGGAATAATGAAAAGGAATCACTTGGGAAAACTTACCTTTCAGAGACGAAGCTTCATAGTATTGATACAAATCTTAACGTTGGCTGTTCAGATGCCCAGGCCACATGCCAGGCCGATGAAGTCAGAATCGCAGGTAGTGGGACCCAGGCAACAATATTTTCTAAAGCTCCCCAGGGGGTTCAGATGAGCAGTCAAGGTGGAGGACCACTGCTTTATAGAACTCTATTTCCAAAGCCCACTAACTTCCATGATTGAAGACAGTGCCGGCCAGAATCTCCTAGCCTGGAAACTGGCACATGGGGATGAAGCCCCTGGTTGTGCACAAAATGATCTGTTTCTGGAAATAACCCAAAAGTTTGGGGGATAATTTTAACCACTCACTATATTTTGCAGGCATATATTTCAAGTGCCTATTTGTATCGAGTTCTTCACTTACCAAAGCATAAGCTATTGTAGACCCTAGTTAAAACAGCGGAGGGTACTGATTCCTTTTCTGAAAACAATGTTAAAATGTGGCCAGCTCTTACGCTCAGAGATTCACTGTAACTTAATTCTGTTTTGATCTTTATAATTTCTTTTTAAAAATCACATTGTATCTACCCTTTGCTCTATGAGTCTTGCAATGGCCTTTGGCCAAAAGCAATAAAATTCGGACCTGAAGATATATAATAAGGAATGCTCTGTTGTTCTTTCCCCAGCACCCTAATAAAAACCATAACACTGTGAGCAAAACTTTTTATACTCTTTTTATGACACCAAATCAGTGGCATTTCCCCAGGTTGATGGCAATGGTTTTTAAAACCTGGAAAAACAAGCAGTGACACAATTTCCCTCTCTGTGCATTTCCCCTTAGAACTGGACTGTGCCTAGGTCCTGCTGAAGGAAGGTATCCCTGAGCCCCTCTGTAATAAGTCTTCCCCAAGGCATTCACCCAATCCATAGCCAGTAAGCCAGGAATGCGGGATCCCAAGGGCATGTAACACAAGCTACAATTAATATCGGCTAAGCCTTCTTGTAAGAGGGTTAGAGCTGAAATGGCCTTTGGAGATCAATCTAACCCTGTCCTTATACACATGTCCAAATGAGGTCCAGAGAGGGGGGGCAAGGCCTTGCCCAAAGTTACACAGGATTAGAACCCAGTCCTCCTGAGGCCTCACCCCTCTTCTTTCTATTTGACTCTAGGTGAATCCCAGACATCCAGAAAGATAGTGGGGCTTAGCTCGAGAAAGGAATTCATCCTCAAAATCTGAAATCTCTTCTGTCCCAATGATGATGATCAAGATGATGATGGCCACTGCTAAATAGGTAGCAGAGAGTCCTGGGAAGGACATCAAGCTTCTAGTCATAATTCTACTACTCTCCCTTTAAAGCGACAGTCACCTCAACTCCATTGGACAAAACTCAGGTCTCAACCTGCGAACTGACCTACTTCCCAAGTGGCCGAAAGCTGATGCTCAGGCCCACTCTGCTAGTCTCATGACCTAATGACCTGGAGACACCAGCAGAGCTGAAGGAGCTGGGGACTCTGCCACACACGAGTGGTGTGCACTTGGTGAGTCACCACCTCTTAGCGCTTCAGCTTCCCCATCTGGAAAATGCGGAGAATAATAGCACTTGCTACAAAGGACTGGAGGACCCTACTAGAGCAGTGGTTCTCCACTGGGGACAAATTTGCTCCCCCCACTAGGGGGCAATGTCTGGAGACATTTTTGGTTGTCATACTGGGCAGGGGGTGTTACAGGCATCTAGTGGATGGAGGTCAAGGATGCCACTCAATAGCCTACAAGGCACATGACACCTCCTCACAACAAAGTGTCATCCAGCCCCAGACGTCAACAGGGCCGAAGCTAAGAAGCCCTTCACTTGGCAGCTATGTGCACAGCACTGAGCTCAGCTACTGAACATGTAAGTGTTCAGTAAAGGATAGTCCCTTTCCCTTGGTGCCGACAGACAAGCTCTTGGTGTTTGGAGGACTTGCTTACAGAAACCAAACTCCCGGTTTGGTCTGCAGAAATTCTGTTTCTCGACCTGCACAGGCGAATGTTCAACTGAGTTTCCCAAACAAGGATTGTAGACTGCACTGATCAAATATATGTCCTAAAAAGCCATTTTGCCCCAAACAGAACACAATTTCTGCACAAATAAGCACCTCTACTAGTTTGCAACTGCGCAATTTCCTTGCTTTGTCACCCAATTTCTCTGTAAGACACATGGCCACGGCTGAAAACCCGGCTCTGAAAAAAAACAGGACCCGGAAACTGGTAGGAGATCAGCTGGGGAAATCCTTCTCCAGATAAAACACACCTGAAGACAGACTCCATCGAGTTTCTCCATGGGAAGTTTTGACTCCACGGCCTCGGATTAAACACTGTGGTATTTGAAGCTAGAACTTCTGCTCGACTTGCCTTGAGCCACTGCTATCAATTTTTTATTCATGTCTTCAAGAGGTAGGGGTGTGTGTGTGTGTGTGTGTGTGTGTGCATGTGTTTGCCAAAAGCACCACAGGTCTTAACACATTTAGTATGAAGCCTATTGTTTAGGACTGGCTCGTCTTCGCTTTCCACAAGAGCAGGGAATTTTTCCAGGCATGTGAAAGGCAGGCAGCTTGGAGCCATTATAATGCTTGTTCCCGGCATGATCTCCTTCATTAAATAATCTTTTAATGCAACATTAATAGTAATTACAAGATTACAGTTCAAAATATTTGATAACAGCCCACTGTGGAGCTGAAATGTTACTGTTCTTTTCTCTAAAGAAGTCAGTGGGAAGCAGGCCTCCTGCACAGTGCCACCAATACAGTACCCAGATGCAGAGTGATGCAAAGCCTTTGCTATTAATCCTGAACAAACAGATTGCTTCAGCTCTAGGAAGAATAATATATGAATGGGGCAATAGCCGAACCAGTGTAGCTGTTTTAAGAACAGACACACACACACACACACACACACACAGAGACACATAGATATAAGGAATTCTCCTTTCCCTACCTTCATGCCTACCCTCCCTAACTTAAACCTTTTCGTGTAAAAAATAAATCAATCCATCGCACTTAAAATGTATTAAAGGAAGCTCTTTCTTACCATCACACTGTCTCAACAGGACCATTTTCTCTTTCAAGGCACTATTTTTGAGGAAATTAACAGAACTCAGGGTGTATCTACTGTGCCCCAGTGGTGTGTGCAAATGTGAGAAAAATCACATTTAGCAGTTGATTATTTAACTTTGCTGAAAACGAACTGGAAGGGAGAAGAACCTCACAACACGACCTGATGCTTGATTTATCCTCCCCTTGCTCTGTTGTACTAAAGGCCCTGGGCTGCACCCATGGCTTTGCCACCCCATGTTGTTGCCAGCGGCTGGTGTAGCCACTGCCAAACCTCACCCTCCACAATGGAATCCTTCTACCTCATCTTCATGTCCATTTCTGGAAGGACAACAATACAACCTTTTGTTTCCTTCTAGGCAGTGCTTGCCCAGAGACATTTTCTTAGCCCAGGGCTCACTGGAGGGCTGAATCATCACTTGAGGAGTCTGTAGATGAATCTCTCCTCAGGTATCAGAGGGATGGGGACTCAGTGATCTTGTCCACACTAAGCGAGGTGTCAGGGAGGCACAGAATGTGGTACCCAACAAGGGTGCGACCCTGCTGAAAAGTGACAGGGAGGTTGTTATTCAGGAATGATTGGCTCTGGCAGAACTGGGAAGGAAAACCAAACACTGTGCCAACCTTCATTTTGCCAGAATCTAACAAAACTCCATCAGCGCCTATATTTTTGGAGAAATCCAAGTCTGCTGAGGGACGCCCAAGTGAACAGTCTCTTGAACTCTACCCGTGATCTATTCTGGTTTCCCTGTCAGAGGGCAAAGCCTTCATTTCACACTGTCAACACGAGCCACATGACTGCTGAAGGATGCCTGAACTCTGTCACTGGGTACTGTTTCCCAGATGCATTGCCATCAACAAATCTGAACTCCATCCAAGTGTAATTAATCAACTGGGCCATTTTAATGCTCTCTCCATATCTTAAGGTTTCTTACAAATGAAGATACAATTTCCCAAATGGGGGCACATTATACTGAGCAGTCCAAACCTCACAAACAAAAGCCATCGATACTGGGCTTTATTCATTTTATTGAACTGTGTTCAAAGAAACAGGATGTTTATGGGGCTCTTTAATCTATTTCATTCTCCTTGATGTTCACAGGTTGATCTCTATTTAACATCAGGTTATAGTAAAGAGGTACCCTAGACATGAACACTCTGAATCCAAGAAGGATGGCAACCCCCTAAATGACTCGGGATATAAATTCCAAGATAATGTTAATATTGTGTTTGAAGTGTGTGTGTGTGTGTATTACTAATTTACCCCCACTAGACTCAGATGTACAAAAAAGTGCCATATTTCTCTGGAGTCTATAAAAACTTCCCCATGATTCTAACCACCCCACATTCTTGGATATTCCAACAAATTTCCTGCAGTTGAGTAAACTCAGTCTGATCCAGTCTCCTCTGATGTTAATGGTCTCTTTTTAACTCAGTCTCTCTTGGGTCTTCTAGATTCTCTCCTCCTCTCCTTCTCTTAAAGACGGTGTGTAAGGGGGCTGAGGATTATGTGATACTAACGCATATTTGTTTTCTATACTGTGTAACAAAATGCCACAACCTCAGTGGCTTAAAACAACACATATCCATTATTTCACTGTTTCTGTGGGTCAGAGGTCTGGGTACAGCTTAACTGGGTCTTTTGCTCAGGATCTCACAAGACTGCAATTAAGGTGTTCCTTAAGGCTACAACTAAGGTTTCTCCTCTTCTGGAGGCTCGACTGGGGAAGGCTCCACTTCCAAGATCATTCAGGCTGTTGTCAGAATTTACTTATTTGGGGCAGTACAATTGATGACAGCTTGCTTCTTCCAAGTCAGCAACAGAGAATAAGAGACTAGAGACAGTCTGCAAGATGAAGTCTTATGTAATATAGCATTATCATAGCAGTGGCATCACTTCATCTTTGACATTATCATGGGAGCAGCATCCCCATTCTATCAAGTTGGATAGAAGCAAATCACAGGTCCTCCCACCCACACTCAAGTGGAGGGTATTATACAAGGTTGTGAACACCAGCAGCTGGGGATCATGGGGGACCATCTTAGAGCCTTTCTGCCATACTCATGATAGCAGTAGCAAAGAAAGAGTCTGGGGGTCCATACAGTGTCCCCTAGATCCTAGCTGGTAACTATAGCAGAGCACTCTGCTCTGCTCCTTGGACTGGTGACATCCACTAAGGTAGAGTGAGTTTCATCTGACATTTTAGGCCAACCAGCTCACAGCCAGCAGCAGAGTCCATCGTTGTTCTCCTTCAGACTTGAGTCCTCATTCACAGAGTCAATTTTGTTCTAGCTCCAGGCATTCTCAACCTGTCCTCACTCCCTCACTCGGGTATAGGAAACTTGCAGCTTCCGCAGTCAGTCCATGGGGATCCTTGTCCAGCTGCCTTCCTTTGCTAGTGCTGCACTGTTACTGCGACAAGAGGTCTGAGGCCTCTCAAAACTATGACAAGAATACCTTGTCCCTCTGCCTCCTGATGTTTTCAGGCTCCTTCATACCAATCTGGAAAGATCTAAGTAACCTCCTTACTCTAACCTGCACCCCCAAAGAGAGGGAAAACAAAGACCCCAGCATCTGAATTCCTTCCTCTCCTTCCCTCTCCTTCTTTCCCCTACCCACCAGGATCAGACTGAACAGAGTTTCTACTTCTTTTCTCATATCCTGAGTTCTATTTTAAGAATATAGTAAACATCCATGATCTAGTCAGCTGTGACCAGTTTGTCATATGTTAAATGAGAGCTAAAGGGATTTAGGAAATCATTTTCTCTCTCAACAGAGCGGGGCTTTCAAAACAATGGTCTTTCTATGGTCTCAAAATAATCAATTTTGAGACTTAAAGCTGATCAACAACCTCTTTGTTTTGGGCAGGTTTTGCCCTCTCCTTCCTTGGGGCAATAAACCTCATGACTGACAGTCTTGGAAGTACAAATTTGAAAGAGGAATGATTTAAGGGAAAAATAAAAACGTACTCACAGAAATACACACACACACACACACACACACACACACACACACACAGGCCAGAAGGTTAAATTACTTGGTAGAGTAATCCCTTCAAAATCGATTTCAAAATGAACTGGTAGAACCCCATTTTGTTGAAATGCTCTAGAACAGAGCTCATCCAATTAGTGGTTACAGTGCCCTGTTTTGATCCCTTCAGTCTTCACGGTGGTTGGGGGAGACCTGGGCCAGCCAGAGCCCCTAGGCCTGTCTTTTCCAATCATGTACAGCCTCTTCTGGTTACCCAAGGAGAACGAACAGACATTATTACAGTCTAGTTGTTCCATGGCATGAAAAAGTATAGGAAGCACTGTTCTAGGATGCCATTGTTAGGACCGAACTGTAAAATAGCAGAATATTAAATCTGGTAAAGTCCATGTGTTCTTTTACAATTATTTGTGAGAACAGTCTTTAATCATATATAACCTGCTTCAGGTTTGATTTGCAGCTGTTAGTAGTAAGCTGCACTCTGCCATGCGCACTTAGTCTTGGTTTTCTTAGTTGATTAGTGGCAGTACCAGCGTGTGGAAATGATTTTTCCTTTATACAAAGCCAAGTGGACCATATGATAACATCACCCAAGCCGCCGGCCTCATCACTAGTGGGTTCTTACCAAACACATTAATTTGTCCCAATAAGAAGACTTGAAGATCCAGGCTGGCGAGAATGGTCTGAAAATGGCGCCATTGGGGTTACGGCTGGCACTACTAGTGTCTTGTTGCCTCCCATGGGACCTTTTGCTCTATGTTTTCTGTCTCCTTTCTCCTGTGCCCCTGACTACTTCCAGCCTTACTATGGGGCTGCTGAGTCCCTTGGTCTAGCCAAGCAGGTCTATGGGGAAGTAATACCGTTATCTCAGCAGCTGCAATGAACACATCAGTTGTGCTAGGAGAATGACTCTTGGTTGTGATGATAGAGCCTTATGAGTCTAGTCTTTGACATAATGCAGTACACACTGGAAACACTCCCATGTGTGCATTTTTAGTCTGGATCCGGGATGTTCAGCAAAGAGCAGCATTTAAGGGGAAATCCAATTACAGACTCTGTGTTACAATCATGCACACACATATGTGCATGCACACACACACACATATGAGAGGATTTAGGGCAGAAATATGAACTAGTTGCGCTCATTTTAAAGCAAGTTATACCAAAAAGTATACAAATGGCCTGGAGCATGGGAAGTCCCATAACTTGACTCATTTCTGATATCCATACCCCCTTCCCCATATTCATCAGGGCACGGCGCTTAATGCTACCTAGAAATCACTTCATGATCTCACACCCCCAAAATATAATGAAAAACAAGATATGGTTTTCATGAAAGGAGAAAAAATCCAAATCAGAGATTTCATGAAAGGAGAAAAAATCCAAATCAGAGAAATCCAGCTGCCCAGATCCCAGGGAGCTTATACTGAGTCATTCCTACAGGAAGCAGTAGACAGAAATTTTTTTAAATGATAATTTATTTTGTATATACATACCATTGAGGATGAGGGATTCTTTCTGCATGAAAACCTAGCAAGTGGCACCTCATTAAACAGGACCTAGACTTAATCTAACTTAGAATACATAAAAAGAAAGGATTCATATGAAGCTCTCCAGCCTGGGGGCTTAATCTCAGAGCTTCAGAATATAATGAATGAATTAAGTAGGGCAAGTGATTAACAACAAAGAAGTGATCGCTTATTATTTTTTAAGCTGAAATATTATTGAATTTAGAGTAACATATTCATTGTTTACAGACAGAGTCAGGCTGTGATTTTTTTGACAGAAAAAAAGGAGAGAGAGAGGATCGTGGATGGAAGCTGACTCTAAAAAGATAACATGAGTAATTTCCAATCTTTTAGAGTACAGCACCTTATCTTGTTGTTATTTTATTTGATGCCCTACTTATCTCCTCTCTCAAAAAATGTCGTGTGGTTATTTAAGAAACACAGCCATTGAAAATGAGTTCTGTGGTATGAAAAATGGTAAAAAACAAAAAAGTCACAACCTTCCACAAGTTAATTGGAGACACTTGGGGATATCAGGCAATGAAAGATGGAAGTGTCTCTGCTAATACTGAGATAGAGCCATGACACTGAGAAAAACAGTTAAGTGAGACATCTTAAAAAGTAACAATAAAAACAGCAACCCAATGAAGGTTATCTTGGTGACCATATGAGGCCAATCATCTCAACAGGAGACAAAGATCAGTCATTTTATACATCAAACTTTAGTTGTTTGCACATCAAATAACTAGTTCGCTTATTTTTTCACCATTCTTACTGGTCATATTTATAACAAAAAGCACATATCTGATATTCAAAACTTGCTTGTTCTCATTTGGAGCCCCAGTAATTGGGTGCTTGATACATTTTTGTTGACTACATGTTTGGGTAGATAGAGGAACGGGTAAGTGAATGAAGGAAGGAATATGACTTCTACAGGCATAATCTCCAAGTGGTTGTTTCAGTCTGTCTTAAATTTTCCCATTAAAGTGCCCCAGCTGCAGAAGGGCCTAAGTGTATTTTCCTGTGATTACACCAAGCAACAAGCATGAACTGTTTTGAAGTACCTACTTTGACTTAAATTTCCACACAAATATTCTTTCATCTATAAAAATATTTATGCCTCGTATATGGATGCATTCAGAATGCCTATGTATAAGTGTTATTCTTTCTACAGACTTAAGTTCTAAAACTTTCCATTTCTATTTTCCTCACATATGAGTCACATAGATGTTAATGTTGTAAACTGTCTCAAACCCGTTGCAGAATGAAGTGTTTTAAATGTAAGTGTTTAAATAAATGCTTTAAAAATAATTACTGATTAAATGAACATTTTCTCTCTGTCAGTGAAAGCCAGGAATGGACTATGTACATAGATTGTACCATCAAGTGTGGAACAAGAAAATGTCTGACAGATAATCCTATTCATTGACTTGATGTGCACAAATTCAGGGCAGTCCCTTACACTGAGGTGACTAACGGTACCAGGCAATACTCCTGATCAATATCTCCCTCCTAGAATTCTGAATAAGAAGTCAAACTGTTCAAGAGGAGAGGTGCCCAAAACTCCAGGAGGAGAGAAAGAAACACTCCTAGTTGTGTTGCAGCCTCCACAGGTAGTGGGGGGCTTTGCATATTTTGGCAGAATTGTTCTGTAACCAGGCTATTATCTAGTCACCCCAAACTCAGATTATCCTCCCAGCGAGCCTGTCTCGTCTGCTGAGTTAGATTACAAATTCTTCCAGAGAAGTGTTCCTGCTTTCTGATATCTCCCCAGTGCACCTAATCCTGTGTTCTGACTCAGTCTTGACTCAGTGAGTCCTATTGTTTATTGCAAAAAAGATGCAGGAAGCAATTTGAAGAGCTGCATCCCTGAGGGAGGTGGAAGAAGCACTAATCTATTCTGCTGTACTGTCTATTCCGGGTAATTCAAGTCAGCAAATATTTACTACGTACGCACCATGTGCCAAGCTGTTCTAGGCACTATAGAGCTCCTTCTCAAGCTTTAATGTGCATAAGAATCGCCCATAGATTCTCTAAAGGCACATTCTGATTCAGTACTTCTGGGGTGGGATCCGGGATTTTACATCCCTAATAAGCGCCCAGGTGACACAGTCAATGCTGCTGGGCCTTGGACCACACTGAGTAGCAAGGCCATAGGATACAAAAAGATAAATACAAACATTCCTTACCTTCAAGGCATGTATATTGTAACAAATTCAAAAAACCAAAACATAGAACAGAAGCAATATTGTAACAAATTCAATAAAGACTTTTAAAATGGTCCACATCAAAAAAAAAGAAAGAAATGTGGAAAACAGCCATGGGATTCAGATATTTGGGGGTCATGAATAATCCTCAAGATAGCATTTTAGCAACAAGATGAAGCTGAACCAGTAGTGAGGAAGTATAAGCAGCGAGGGTTGACCACTCCCTGTGAGTTTGTTACTTCTTGGGGATGCCTTTTCTGACCCCCAGAATAGATCACATCTCTCTATTATATCATTTCCTGGTACCCTGTATATCTCCTCTGCTTAACTGCTCACCACGAGCTCCATGAGAGTGAGGGTCATGTTTCACCTTTTCTTCCTGTTGTATCATAACCCCTAGAAGATTACCTGGTATACAGTAGGTATTCATTAAATATTTGCTTCTGAAGTTAATATATCAATACATCTGACCATTCTTAAGTCATGAAATGAGCTGTAGTAGAAAGATTCTAGACCTCAGAGTTGGACAAACCTGAGTTCCAATTCTGGAAGGGACCTTAACTGTCTTATTTGACAACATCTAAAACGCAGTGTAGTTCCTAGTACATAACAAATTTATAATAATATTTACTGATTAATTAGTTAAATAAATGGGAGATAACAGTAGTTTGAGAGGTAACAGGGCTGCGGGAAGATTATCTTGGGAGGGAGGAGACCCAAGGGTATTTGAATACAGAAGGGAAGAAAGGTTGAAGGTGAAATAGACTGCGAGAGACATAATAAAACCAGGTTTCAGAGGAGGTAGGCAGAGACAAGGTCAAGAATGGGAGAAGAGGTGTTAACTTGCGAGAAAAAAGGCACTATAATTTGAGAGTTGCAAATTAAGAGAAAGGTAGACTTCTGCTCTTGCAATATTGTGAATAAGATATTCTAAATAGCCTTCCTACTTCAAAACTCCTAAATGCTGGACGAATTATAACAATATGTTTTTAAATGCGCTGCTGAGCTCACAGGAAAGTAAGGGAAACCCAAGGGGGTGGAGTAGGGGGAGGACAAGGGGAGGGGGAAGGGGGGAGGTAGGGGATGAAGAGAGGCAGGGGAGGGCAGGAGGAGGGGGAGGTAGAAGAAGGAGCAATCTGAAACCAGAGCAGAGTGGTAAGAAAAGGGCAAGAGGGCTCAGGGTGACAATAAGCCAGCAACCTAGAGTCTTGGGAGCTGGAAATGAACTTGAATCCTTGGACTTAGGCAAATGGAGAAAATGCACCTGAGGTCCTTACTTAAATCTGGCCCTCCTGAAGGTGGTACATCATCAGTGAAAGACAGTCCCGAAACAAAACCTGGTAGCCATCAGAGCAAGCCCACAAGGAAACCATTCCTCACCACAGTAGCAGATGAACAGAAATCAATAGTAACAATAATAGTAATAGCAGTAACAGTAATAGTCTCTACCACACCCCTACCTCAAGAATTTGTTTCTAGAGATCTCCTTTAGAAGGAATTGAGATTTGAATGTATTCAACTATCATGACTGGAAAGCACCAAGCCTAGAAGATATTTCAGTATAGTAGCACCTCGGTTAACCAGCAAAAGCGCATAAGTCATCTATGAATAAAGCGTCCTCAACCCAGACCTACAGGAGTCGCACAGACTAACAAGTACAGTCAAATAGTAACACAATAATAATAACCAAACACACAAAAGAACAAGTTACCACGAACAAGACTCAGAAGAAACAAGAAAGAACAAAGTTAAACCTTTAAGGATTATAGGTATTACTGATAAGAGAGAACATACAATATGAATCTTCAAAAAAAAGATAGAAGCAAAAGAATGAACAGAAAATAAGACTATCAAAGAGCACAATGATCTGAGAATTAAAAACAGAACTAAAAATAGATACAGCCACTGATACTGTCTCAATGCGTGGTTTAAACTACAGATTAAATATAGCTGAAGACAGAAATGGTGCACTAAAATATTGATTGGAAAAATTACCTAGACTGGAGCACAGAGAAAATATGAAATTGAAGCTAAGAGATCTGGAATGCAGTGTGTAAAGATTTGGCATAAGTTTACTCAGAGGGAAAAACTAGAGAGAATGCAGGGGAGGCAATATTTGAAAAAATAATGGCAGAGAATTTTCCGTAACTAAAAACCTTAATCCATAGATTCTAGAAGCACAACGACTCCTAAGTGGGAAAAATCAGAAATCTATGCCCAGACAATCACAGGACAAGGAGAAACCCTTTCAAGAAGCCAGAGAAATACCAACAATGGAAGCTGGAGGAGAGTGTAATAAAAACTTCAACATGCTAAAATAATGCCATACCCAGAAAACTATATTACAAGAATGAAGGGGAAATAAAGACATTTAAAAATAAGCCAAAACAGAATTTACCACCAGCAGAGCCTCACTAAAGGAAATTCTACAACATATACTTCGAGCAGAAAGGACAGTGATCACAGATGGAAGGTCTGAGCTGCAAGAAGTATTAAAAAAAGAAATAGTAAATGTGTGGGCAAATGTAATGAGCACTGATTGTATTAAACTAGTCATGACATCCAGTGGGCTTAAAAAACAAGATAGAAATAAAATATTTGATGGTAGTATAAGCTGGGAGGAGGATGAATGGAGTAAAAATGTTTGAAGTTCTTTGCGTTCCCCAGGGGAAAGGTAAAATTATTCATTGTCATTAGGCTTTAATAAGTAAGTTAGATATGCATATGATAACCTAAAATAATAGAAGTAAAATATATAATTAAAATAATAAACATAGGATGTATAACTTCTAAACAAGTAGATGTGGGGGGATGGAAGTACTCTGAAAGGTAGCAATTAATGCAAGGAAAATTAAATAGAACAGGCAAGACTAATTGAAAGTATAAAAACAATAGGTTTTTTTAAAACTCAAGTATGTCATTAATTGCATTAAATGTAAATGAACTAAATGTTTCAGTTAAAAGATAAAGATTATTGTCTGAATTTTTAAAAAACTATCGGCTAGTTACAAGAGATGTCTAAAACATAGGGTGACAGAGAGGGAAAAGCTACATTGTGTTGCTGTGACCTCAAAGAAAGCTGGAATCACTCATTAATATCAGATAAAATCAACTTTAAGGCAAAAAGTGTTACTAAAGATAAAGACAGTCACTTCAAACAAGCCAGCAGAAAAGCAGGCAAAAGACATTAACAGGCATTTCACCAAATAATAAACATGAACAGCCAGTAAACATGGAAAACTCCCACCCTCTTTAGCAATAAGGAAAACGCAAATTAGAACCACAAATGAGGTATAGTTTTACAGCAGCAGATTTGCAAAACTTTTAAAGTCTGACAATACTAAGATCTGGTGAGGATGTGGAGCTGAGAGAAGTTTGTGTGATGCTGGTGGATATATTAATCGATGTTGCTTTTTTTAACAATTTTTAAAATTTTTCTTGAAAAGTTGCCTAAAACTCAGCAGTTTCTCTCCTAGGTATATACCTAAATAAACTTTTGCAGATGAATATGAAGAGATATGTTTAAGAGTGTTCACTAGCAGCCAGAAAAACAGATAACAGTCCAAATGGCCATCAAAGGAAGAATGGATAAACAAGCATGTTACATTTATTTTATGAAACACTATGTCAATGAGAATGGATGAACCGGAACTACATGCATCAACATGGATGAATTGCACAAACATAATGTTGAGTGAGAAAAGCAACTTGCAGAAGGAAAAACAGGCCGTATGACACCATGCATATAATGCTCAAAAGCACTGACAAGTATTCACACATATGTGATAAAATTATAATGGGAAGCAATAGAAATGATAAAAAGAACACTCAGAGTAGTGTAGTGTTGGCCACAGTGGGGACAGAGGGGACAAAGTGAGGGTGGGGTGGCATACAGGAAGCTTCAGTAGTGTTTGTAATGTTTGTTTCTTAAGCTTCAGGGTGGGTACATGGGTGTTCATCACAATTTTCTTTATACCCAACATAAAACTTATTATATCTGTATATATACACACATATACATACATACATTCATTTGTGTATTAAATATAGCACATAAAAGAGAAAGGGTAATGACGCAGAAAAGGAGGATGGTCAGCTGTGCATGGTGAGGGGCGTCACGCTGGGATTAGAGGCTGGGGGAGAAAGACGAGCACGTAGGACAGCCACTGCGGGTGTGGTGAATGTGGTGGGAAATCAACACCAGCTCTCCAAAATAAGGCTGAGGAAGGGCCCAGTGGGCCCTCTTAGGCTCTATGCTGACAAAATAAAATCATTCCTTTGCCACCTCTTCTTTTCCTTGACTCTACACCCTAAAAATAATAACCCTAATACTAATAACTACCATTTGTTGAGTGCCAACCATGTGCCAGGTACCTTATATATGTATTATTATCTTTATTTTACAGATGAGAAAACTGAGGACCAGAGAGTTTCAATGGTTGGTCCAAGGTCATATAGCTGGTAGTAGCAGCTAGTAGCCTTAATAAAAGCATTCATAATTAATAAAGCTGGGATTCAAACCCAGGTCTCTGTGACTCCAAAGCCTGGTGTGCTTACCATTCTGCTCTCTTTCTCTTCCTCCGCCACCATCCACATCCCTTCAGGCTGTTTCTATGCTAATTCTGATTTCTGCTTATGGTAGTGCTACCAAGGGAAAAATGGAAAGAGAAGAAAAACTTGCCATGGCAAGATAGCAACCACAAAAATCAGGAATATATTCCCAAATCTGTAGCTTCTTTTCCATGAAAGCTATGATATTATTAACTTTTCATGAATTTATCTGTAATCTGGGTGCACAGACATTTGGAGGAGAGGAAAGTGGCTGACGTAACCTTTAAAATTCCACCCCATAATTAAAGGACAGGCTCCTTCTTACTACCACGGTCTCTATTATACAGCAATAAAGGCCTCCCACCCCAGCCCTGCCTCTGCTCCTAAATCTCCAAAATGTTTATTTCAAGCTTTCTGTCTTTCTATATGGCATAGATAGCTGTATTTCCCTCATGCCTCATGTACCTAACCTGCAATGTAGTCTGAAACACACAAAGGTGTAATAACACTATCCTGGACTCAAGCCATGCACTGCAGCCCAGACCTGAACAAGAACACTGGATAATGAATGACTCATTATGGTCTGTCTCATTCTTGGTTGAAAATAATCCTTCAATAACGAAATAACAGATAACACATAAGACACAGGCTTAACTGGAATCACAGTCTCTAGTTCCAGCAGATAAATTCTTCGGATGTTGCTGATAATCTGAGACTGAGTTGGTTGGTTGTTTCCTAAATGTTATCTTTAATAAGCTAACGTCATGTGTCTCCTAGTATTCACATAATTTAGAATAAAGTTTGGGACTGCGGAAGACAGACATCAGGGGAAGACGTGGGAAACACTGATTGTTTTGCTGGTCGAGGACAAATTTTGCCCCTGATTTTCTGTATTCCCAGTCCAGAGTCGGAATGAATAAAGAAACAGAAAAAGAAAGCCTTAATTGACAATATAATGCCCACAAGCATCAACAGATGTGATCCCTTGTAATGAAGCATGTGGGTCTAATTTGGCATCACTAACCACTTGGAGGATCTCCTTGCTGAGTTCTTGCAGGCTATCCTTCTAAACCTATGTTTGGCTGGCACCTGTGCCCTGTTGAAACTGGCATACCACCCTATGGGTGGGCACGGTGCCACCCTAACAGATGGCCATGAAGAGTCATCATGCCAGAGAACTACTATTGTTTCTAGCAAGTTTAACTTAACAGCAATTGGAATCTCACTGAAGAATGGCAAAATGGTGGTCTACCTTTCTGTGGAAGATA
Organism: Mesoplodon mirus; assembly: GCF_964341445.2. Lineage (NCBI taxonomy): Eukaryota > Metazoa > Chordata > Mammalia > Artiodactyla > Ziphiidae > Mesoplodon > Mesoplodon mirus. Next base: position 134,796,408 of record NC_138981.1, on the reverse strand, counting down.
AACCATGACATGTCTACAACTGGTATTTCGGAGGCATTTCCCATACTAAATTAAGACCTACAGGGGAAGAAGTGGAATGCAACAATGGCATACCTGTCCCAAGGTGCTAGCAAAAAAAGGGAGCAACACATTTCAAGGTTCCACAATAAATTCAACATTCTAATTGCTTAGAGCCAATAAATAATTCAAACCCAGTACCATTAAAAGTAATATTTTTAAGACATTATCACTAGAATCAACGTTCTGCTTGGTCACCTACCTAGTTCTGCTCCTACTGATAAAACACACTTGTTCTCTTAACAATGTCTGTGTGATTTGGGAACATTTGTTTTTTTTCTGAGAGAGAAGATTTAATTTTAAAACTCACGTATTTATAAATAATAATTGGAAATATTAGATGTGAAGCCCAATAAATGTTTGAGTTTTGTCAAAAATTGTCAGGATGGATAGCAGAATCAACCTGAAAAGATTATAAACAAATGCCCCAAACTGGGGAAGGAAACCCTGAAGATAGGAGGGAATGTGGGCAGATTAGTCACAGCTGAAGGAAAAGGCTATAGTTACGGTGCAAAAATATGGAAATCAAAACATATTGTGTAGGTCATATATTCAGATTTCCTTCCAAATTCATCTCCTTTTCTCAAATAATGAACTCAATGAGTAACCCCAATCAACACTAAAGTTTTGTGTAGGGCTATTTAGATCCATCAGAAGGGAAAAGAAAAGGGAGCTTATCTTTCATGAGCACCTACTATACGTCAAGCACTATGGTATATACTTTAGAGGCAGTCCTCATTTCACACAATTCTGATATGCACAAATTTCAGTCACTTCAGTTTAGTTAAGGAACAGTCCCCCAAAACACACGTTCAAATTTCAGTTGTCACAGTATAGGAATTGTGAATAATTGCATAAAGTACAAGCTTCACCGTTAGCTCTTCACCCCATAAATCACCACAGAAATAACAGATGTGCATCATGACTACTGATCAATTACATCACTTCTTTAAAAGTCTCTGATTGGTCACTGAGTGTCTGTTATTCAGTTCAAGTACACACAGCAAAGTGTGTCATGGTTGTGTTGCCTCCTTGTGGGTCATTGATAAACCACGTGACATTTTACAAAAATGGATAATTGAAAGAGGGAATCAGCCAACAAAGATGAAAGTGAAGCAAAGAAACAAAATGTGGTAACACTGGAAGTAAAAACTGAATCAAACATAAATGGAGTTATAGAAGAAATTGTTTACCACGGGACTGTTGACACTGCTGCAACTCAAGAGACCCTAGATATGCAGTCAGAGGACCCCAGTAAAGGTGAGTTAATCAGCAAATATGAAAACAATAGCTGTGAGAAAAAGATGATGAAGTCCTAGAGGAAGTGACAATGGCAAAATTTTTCACATCGAAGAGACTCTTGGAGATATTTCACCATATAGAAAGTACAAAGGTTAAAATATTGAAAACTGACACAAACTTGAAAAAAGAGTATGACCACTCACCAAGGCATAGAAAAGATGGTTACTCCATATTGTAAGTTACACAACAAGAAAGCAAATACTGTTCAAACTACTCTCGATACCTTTTTTTTTCTCTCTTTCTTTTTTTTTTTGCGGTATGCGGGCCTCTCACTGTTGTCGCCTCTCCCGTTGCGGAGCACAGGCTCCAGATGCGCAGGCCCAGCAGCCATGGCTCACGGGCCCAGCCGCTCCGCGGCATGTGGGATCTTCCCGGGCCAGGGCACGAACCCATGTCCCCTGCATAGGCAGGCGGACTCTCAACCACTGTGCCACCAGAGAAGCCCTGATACCTTTTTTTAATAAAGAAAAATTTAATAAACACTTTAATTTTCAATGTTTCTACTGTTTTAAATTATAGTACACTAAATAAATATTCATTTTATAGCTTTATTTCATTCCCCTATATATTTTTAACTGACAGTAAAAGAGTTTGTAATGTTTTGACAAAATTTTTAAAGGTCATGGAACAATCATAATTTTTCCCATTAATCAGTGGGAACACTTGGCATGGTTTCAGCTTACATCATCACTTTTATGGTGCTGCACTATTGTGCAAAGCAAGGACTGCCTTACATTTTTTTCATTTGAGACTCACAAAAACCCTAGGGTGTAGGTATATGATCCAAATGTCACAGGTGAAGATCAGAGAAGTTAAGGTCAAACAGCTTAGAGATCATAGAACTGTATATAAGATACCTGCAAATAGTAGGCACTGAAAAATGTTCCTTTCAAAATGATCTAAACATGCCTAGGTATGACTGGCGTCAAAGTTACACTCTTTCTAATAAGTGACACAACCTCCAAAAGTAAACACAAGTATTACATTAAATACATCCTAGAAATAAAACGTATTATATATGGTAATTTTATCATTACATTCTAGAAATAAAACCTATTATATATGGTAATTTTATCATATGTGCCTAAATGATAAATCATTTAGGAAAATAATTATTATTTAATAAATGGTATTTGGTTAACTGGATAACAAATGGGAGAAAAATCAAGATAAAAAAAAATCAACCCCAACTAACACTAAAGTTTGTGTATGAGATAAAATCAAAAGCTACATTATTAGTTGAAACTCTGCCAGACTCTTTATATCAAATTCAGTTCAAATGGATCAAAAATATAACAACAAAAAGCAACACCATAAAGGATATAAAAGATCATTTGCTTAAGGTGAGAAACATCTAACATGTCACAAGAACCAGAAGCCATAACTTAAAAGTCTGGAAAATTTGAACACACAGAAACTAAAAATTAAAAATTTACATATAGGGGCTTCCCTGGTGGCGCAGTGGTTGAGAGTCCGCCTGCCGATGCAGGGGACACGGGTTCGTGCCCCGGTCCAGGAGGATCCCACGTGCCATGGAGCGGCTGGGCCCATGAGCCATGGCCGCTGAGCCTGCATGTCCGGAGCCTGTGCTCCGCAACAGGAGAGGCCACAACAGTGAGAGGCCCGCATACCGCAAAAAAAAAAAAATTTACATATAGTAAAACAACATCTCAAAATTTAAAGAAAAATGACAAACTGGGGGAAATATTTTCAAGCACATGATAATATAAAAGAACATATTCCCAATATACAATGAGCTCTCACAAACTGAAAATTTAAGAAGGAAAAAAAATTAAAACAAAAAAATGGCAAAAGGTATCTTTTAAAATAAGAATAGCAAAGCAAGTGGAAAGCATATGAAAGTATATTCAACTTCAAAAATCATCTAAACAGCATAAATAAAAACTACAATTAGATATCGTTGCTCACTTACTTCCCACGTAAGCAACGTTGAACAAGGTCAGCCTGAAGCAGATAATCACAAAATACAAAAAGCCAGTATTCATAACAATGTTTATTGTAGCACTTTTTGGAATAGTGAAAACCTGGAAGAAATCCAAATGTACCTCAACAGGAGTCAGGTTAAATAAATTAACACACGGCTGCACACTGGACTAGCATGCAGCCGATACAAAAGGTGATTTTTTTTTTTTGGACATGGAAGTATGTCTGCAACCATTTCCTGCCACCATCTTTTTTTTTTTTCCTCGAGTTTTTTGAAGGATGAAAGTAGGTTACAGAATTACATATATAGTGTGCTACCATTTATGTAAAATATGTGCACACTCTGGTTCTCCACTGATTTGCACACAGTGTACAGATCTATGTGACTTGGCATTCTGAAGCACAAAACTACAGATTTGCGTGATATATATGTTATTATTTGTTAGAACCACTTAATATCTTTGTGCCAAACCTAACAAACCGCAATTTCTTTCAATGGACACTAATAAAAAATATTATTAAGAACAGGAGTTAACATAGTGAAATGTAGAAAAGCCATACTTGGTTCAAAGAAGAGATTTGATCTACCCAAAGTCAGCAGCATGCAAATGAGTCATCTGAATATTAGTCTAAAACGGTGATCTAAATAATGGAAACTCTTCTAATACTGGCCACAAGTCACTATTAAGGCACAGGGATTATAAGGAATGGTGACATGGAACAAGGCTAGCTGTGACCTCTTACTTGTAAACAGTCCAGGATTGCCTCAACAGACCCCTGGAAATGAGACTCATCCAAACTTAGTACATAACTTTGGGATCTGCTACCCATTCTTTTGTTTTTGTTTTTATTTCAGCTTTATTGAGGTGTAATTGACAGAACTGTAGGGTATTTAAAGTGTGCATAGTGATAATTTGATATACACATACATTGTGAAAATATTCCACACTCTTAGCAAATTATACGATACAGTGTTATCAACTACAGTCACAATTTTTACATTAGATCCTCAGACCTTGTTCATCTTATAGCTGAAAGTTTGCACCCTTTTACCAAGCTCTCCCAATTTCCCCCTGGCACCCACTTTTCTACTCTGTGTTTCTATGACTTTGACTTTTTTTTTAGACTCTACATATACGTGATACCACACAGTATTTGTCTTTCTCTGTATGGCTTATTTCACTTAGCATAAGGCCCTCAAGGTCTACCCATGTTATTGCAAATAGCAGGATTTCCTTCTTTCTCACGGCTGGAAAATATTCCATTGTATACATACACCACATTTTCTTTATCCATTCACCCACTGATGGACACTTAAGTTGTTTCCGTATCTTGGCTATTGTGAATAATGCTGCAATGAACTTGGGGGTACAGATATCTCTTCAATATTGCTACCCATTTTTATGTTAAACTTCCCTCACAGCGCTCCCAGGGGAATCTTACCCTTTCTAAAGTTATGTTTCTTTGAGGGAAGAACAAATAGATTCTGCCAAGTCACTTATTTGTAAACTTTGTTAGTCTCACTGAGCTTATTTTTGGGGTGTGAATATGCCTATTTTGACCAAAAAAGGATTCAAATAATTTCTTTCCATCTTGGATTTAATTTACTATTTCTTTGTCTGTTTTTCAAACCAATCCTGGTCTTACAAAAGCAATACTGCAGGGTCTGAGGTTAGCATTATGTACGGGATTAAGTTATCAGAAGATGAAATGAGGCTGCTCCTGTTTTCCTGGGTCATCCATGTGCCTATGCCATTTGTTTATCCAATAAGAAACAGTGCCCAAGCGTTGGCCCTGAGACAGTACAGTCTGCCCTCTTCGTACCTTGCAGGCAGTTTCTTTCACAAACTGTCCTTTGATTTCTTATTTTTAATTAGCACATTTTACTTAATAAGTGGCATAATGGCAAAAGTCATTCTAAAGGTAAGTTCCTGAGCGCAGTAATTGTCCACATGGACATAGAATCGTCACCCTGGTTGCTAGTTGCATACTCACATCTGGGCAGATAAAACAGAAAAACAATTTACTTTCTATCTTGGGTTTAAATAATTAAGAGTAAAAGTAGGAAAAGGCAAATGATGCCTATTTGATCATAACGTGAAAAGTCATTTAGGAGAAAGTGGTCTTTCAATTGGTTGCATCTTTTTTTGATCAGAATGGGTCTAAAAGTGGCCTAACTCTTCCCTCCCTGCCTCTGCTGTGAGCCCAGTGGTCAGAGCTGGATTTTGAGGGGCCAGCCAGATGGAGTGCACCTTCCAGGTAGCTCAGAGCAAAGACAGCCCATAGTATGGCCCCAAGCTTTGAAGGAGGGGCAGAGCCAGGCAGCCAAAGGGCGAACAAATACAATCCAAAATGCAAAAGGAGAAATCTAAAGGAGAGGCGCAGTCAAAAACAGGTTCTGGGCCCAAATCTATGACGTAGCTTACTTTAGAACCTTAAACAGGTTACTTAACTTCCCTGAGCCTCAATTTTTTTCATCTATACCAAGGGGCAACTTGACCTGCTCTGTTGATATCATATGAATATATTTTGAAAGAGTTATTCAAATGTAGGATCTTGTCTGTTATCAAGAACAAATATTTTGTCACTAAAATTCTCCTTTTTTTGAAATACTAGGATAGCGGGATGGCCTATGGAAATCAAACGTGTATTTTTCTTTTTTTCCTATGGGAGAGGTGCAAGAAAAATCACCTTGAAACCTTTGAATTTTGACAACTTTCAAAAGCGCCCCTGCATGACCACAGCAAGAGTGAACTTAGATTCCAGTTTTCCCTTTATTCAGATGGAAAAGACAGGATGATGCCCAACGTCTCTGAAATGTGGGAACCCCCAGAGCTGTTAGACATGTGGTGGGAGTGGAAAGAGAGGTATCAAGAGGGAGATACTGCATTTCCTGCTAAGGAGCAAGTGGGAGCTTGAGCAATGAACTGGAGAAAAGGAGAGGTATAGCTATATTTGCACCTGGAACTTGTAGAAGAGTTCACACGAGGATACCTATTTGGGAATTTCAAGAATTTCAGTGCCAGAATATGAGTGTCATGTCTCACAGGGGCAATTAAAGGAGGAAACAGAGGGTGGGGAATTTACTCAGAGGCTAGGGCATGTGCCCGGGGTGGGGTGGTGTGGAGTACCTGGAAGTCTTGGTGTGACTTGGGTTTTGAGGATTGGAGCGTAGGGTGTGAAGTATGGGAGAGGGATGGGGAGGGATGGTGGGCAGATGTGAAAGACGTTGAATGCCATACAAAGAAGTGTCTCCTCTAGGCCAAGTTTCTCCTCTGGGCCTTTGAATTATTATAAGCAAGCAAGTCATCTGATCAGAGCCAGGGGGAGGAGAAGGAAATTCTCTGTGGTGTGACAGTTAAAAACTACACCAAACTTTTCTGCAATGCAATGTAAACATTTTCAAAAAACAAATTTAAATAATTTTAAAGCCCCAGAAGCCTAATGCCTTGGATATGCCGTTCATAACATTAGAAGTATTTGATAATTATTTAGATTAGATTCAGTGTTTTAAAAAAACACAAAATTCAAGCCTCTTTAAAAACCAAAAAAAAATCATTTAATAAAAGAGCTTTGAGAAAGCAGGCAATGTAAGGACAACAGACAAGCGGGAGACTGCCTTTAAGTAGATGAGAGTAAAATTGAATGGGTTATTTTTCTTCTTTCAGCTTAGACATGTTTATTTAATTACACGCCTATCTATTTTAACACTCTGGTGTGTTACTATATCATAACATTTCCAATTCAAACTGAGACTTGCCAGGGGTATGGCTTAGCACTCCACAAAACAACTGCAGATCAACCCATTCAGGCAAACCCACGATCATGCTACTGCTTTCATCGTAACCCAAAGACTCCAACACCACAAAATGCTAGGAAACAGAACAATCCAAGTTAAGACCTCAAAGGGAAGCAAAAAGAGGAGTGCCAGAAACTAAAACATACGTTTTCCAAGAGCCATTGAGGCATAGGGAGACAGGAACACTTGTCCGTGGATATAGTTCACTTACAAGAGATGGCACAGGAATGGTCCTCACAGCCCCTGTAATAGGAAATAATCTGGTATGTAATTGGACTATCTTCCAATCTGTAAACGCGATGCTATAACATTTTGACTACTACATGTAACCTTTTATTAACATTCAGCAACCTTTGAAAATAATTGCCTTCTCCCAATAAGGAATCTGTTATAAAGCGATCAGGTTATATCGCTGTTTCCCATCCCACCGAAACCCAGAATAATCGTCCTTCATATAATGCACACATTGTGAGCAAGGGACTTTCCTACACGGTCATGTTAACACTGCCTTATGCAGCATCCAGGCCAGAAAGGCGTGATGTACACTTAAAACACATTCGTCACCATATGTAAAGACCTTAAATCATCTGGATCTGAAACAATTGCTTTCCTGAGGCAATATCAACTATTAATCTAACGACAGATGAAAGACAGTCAGCAAATCATCTTGCTCCGGTTTCTCTTCTAATCAGGGATCCTTTAAAAAGGCTTTTAAAAAAATTACCCTCAGTAATAAAAAACAAAAGTCTGAATGGATGAAAACGAGGGCGCTGAATAGGTTAAGGTGCATCGTCCCATGGTCCATACTGAAAACATAATATTAGATAATGAACATTAACGCGGGTTTCTCATTCTCTATTTCAAATTAACATGATGTTCTTTCATTAGGCGAGAAAGCACCAAAGTAAATCAAGCAAGAATAGACTCTTTCCCTAAATAAAATAAGTGAAGAAACATGATAGAGTAGGAAAGTACCAAATTAGCTACAAATTTTCCATCTCATTGTTTTCTGTAAAATAAAATTTTATAACGAACACGCTCCATACAAGCTGTGCCGGTAGGTCTCGCTTCCAAAAACACTCACAGAGCAGCAATAAAAACCAAGCATGAACTCTAGGACATCTGCTATGGCATTGTTATCAAATGCAGTCATTTTGGTCACAAATCTATACTCGCTTCAACTTTTTGTTGAAATATTACTTTGTCTGCAGCATCTCCAATCTGGCACGCAAGGACTGACAGATGCTCTGGTTTTACCTCAGCTTCATCTAACACGGCTTCTCATTATACTAGCTATAGCTCGGCAAACTATTCCTCTGTTCTGGAAGAAGGACAAAATGCCATCTGTCTCTGCACGGTTATCAAAACGAATACTGCAGTGTGAAGAAACTCAGCTCCAAATAGAAGAATGAGGGCGAGTTGCACCTTAGCCATATCCTGTTACAAATTATATATATATATATATGTGTGTGTGTGTGTGTGTGTGTGTGTGTATGTATATAGATATGTATATTTACATGTACACATTATGTATACATGTTTATATTATATATATAATAGCATGGGCTCACCACTCAAGCTTTCCAATTATTCCACGATGTGAACATTTCCAAGCAAAAAGCACGTCTCACCTTTCCTAGCTCTATTTGTAACCCGTGCAGTTTACATCCCCTGACACTAATTACTAGCTAGAAGGCAAGAGAGCTGTGCTCCCGCAGCAAAAGATTCCAAGGTCATTCTGCAACCGAAAGCAGGTGGGAGCCTTAATGTAAAAATTGGGCTGGACTTAAGAGACAATGTAGAGAAGGAAGGACAAGTGAATTTCAATAGTCTACATGCCTGCAAGCCGGGGAGGAGGAGGAGGGTGTTGGCAGAGGAGGAGGAGGGCAGCGATAGGGATGACACCACAGAAAACCTGAATGCTGATGGTCTTGTGTGTTGTTAGCCCTGGTAATAGGAGTATGGCTGCGAAGGCACCAGAGGTAACGAGGTAACCACGAAGCAGACTCCTTATCAGCAGCTAAAGGAGGAACTTGAACTTGCTGTGCGACAGCATGTTTGACTTTGATTCCTATGCTTCATAGATTTGAAGCACAGAAATGGAAAAGAACTTTCAACCTGGAGAGGAATTTCATACTTCAAGAAATTCAAGGAGCTCTTTAAAGCCAGCATTTTCTTCCGCAGAGGCGCTGCAGATCAAGACCAACCGTACTGAGGATCTTGAGATTTGGAGACTCTGACTTAGGGGATAGTCAACCCTTTCCTCCTGAACCTCTTGACATTTAAAGTTGCCTGCTCAGGGCCAACAGTATATTCTCACTAGCTAGTAATCGATAGGTACCCAAGTCCTCTCGGAGACCATATGAGGGCCCTGTGGTTTTCAAACTAAGTCTTCATGTGAACCCCTAACCCCAGACATCTGTCTAAAAAATTGATGAGGATTAGAAATGAGAATGAATGCTGTTTTTTACTCCAAAGTCAATTCGTTTGGCTCTGTTTACATAACCTTTTAATTCTATAGTTTATGTGAAATGAGATTCTGAAAGCCTTATATGAAAGCTATCAGTCCCATTCCCACATGGGTCAGTTAACTTCAGTCTGTCACATGTCACAGCCTCATGCTGTCCCCTCACCCAACTGAACCATCTGGCAAATGGTGCAGTTGGTCACCACGGGAGCTAAGGGGAAAATGTGGCCAGATCAGTACAGCCCATCCTCGTGGCTGTGGGGAAGTCAAGAGGGCCATCTCGATACACACAGGACAGCCCGTTTCATTTTGCTGAATTTTCCTCTCCCACACTGAACTCCATTCACAGGCATAATTACTACCAAAGCTGTCTGTGGTTCCTGTGCTCACCTGTAATTAACCTGTAATTTACAATGATGCTAGTCTGTTTTATTGTGATCAAGACAAGAGAAACCCTTTCAAGAGAAAGGTTTGCCTCGACACAGAGGAACATCTGAAGGAAAAGCAAGCTCCTGCACAGGGCCCGAAGTCTAGCTCTGCACTGAAGGTGCCTCAGGACAGAAGCTGCCATGGAGACAGGAAGCCCACTCAGGTCAGCCAGGCCATCTGTAAAAGTCCTCGGCTGCACCCTGCCACCTTCCCCACACTGGTCTCCGGACACCCGACTGCTCCCCGCTCTTCTGAACTCTGCTTCTTTCCTGGACTTTACATTTCTGACTCTCCTCTAGCTCTTCGTGGCTCCTAGCCTTCGTTTTTTATCAGCCCCCTTGGAGCATCCCTGATACTCAGCTTGCCTCTGGCCAATCGCATTGTGCTAGGCACAAAAGCAGGATAAAGCTGGAAGGGCTTTGGGTGGAAAGTCCTAAGATCTGAGCTCCAGCCCCACCTGAAATACTAAGAGCAGCGTGACATGAAGCAAATCCACTAGCTTCTTGGTACACATGCTTTCTCCTTTTTCAGATGGAGATAATTACACTGATCCTGCCTTTTTCGCAGGGATAAAACAGTGTCTGGCACAGAACAGGCACTCGATCCATATTTATTCACATATTGAAAGATTAGAAAGTGAGAGTGCTGTCTAAGCATAAGGTGATATTAGAGCATTATCGCCATAGCAAAAGATTTTAAATGTCTCACGCTTCTCAATATTTGCATCAAATCTAAGATGGTAGCAACTGCCAATTGATAAAGTCTTGTACATAAATATGGGTGCAACAACAATAGCTGATATTTATTGAGTGCATACTAGGTATCAGGCAATAGTCCAACCACATTACATGGATTAATTCATCTATTCCTCACCACAACTGCACAATATAAAAACTGTTACCTTGATTTTACTTATGTGAAAATAGAGGCTCCGAGAGGTTATGAAACATGCCTCAAGTCATCCGCACAGCGGATAAATGAGAGCACTGGGATTTTTTTTTAACATCTTTATTGGAGTATAATTGCTTTACAGTGGTGTGTTAGTTTCTGCTTCATAACAAAGTGAATCAGCTATACGTATACATATATCCCCATATCTCCTCCTTCAAGCACTGGGATTTGAGTCCAGCACTGTCACAGGTTCCCAAACCTGTGTGTTTCCATGATGCCATTCTACAGCTGAAGATCAAAGTAAAATATGCAGCAGAAAATATAAATTAGCTGATCACAAAGCAGACTTATGTTGATGTCATAGAATCCAATAACTACACGGAAAGCAGAAACCAATTGCACTTGAACCTCTCCAACACAAGAACTACAAAACTAGAGTCGTGATCCACAATAACCTTGATGACAAACATCCCTTTATAAAGCAATCCCTCTTTTTGGCTCTCAGTCCACGTTCGGGTATACTTAGGGCACCATTTGCTTTGTGTTATGTACAGTTTGCTGTATGTCTGCTGCATTGTTCCTTCATTCTGTAAGGCAGCAGTGGGAAGGTAGAAGGATCAGTCAACTTGAAGTCAGAAGAGCAGGGTTACGGTCCTGACTGGCACCAGCTACCTTTTGTTTCTCATTGGTTAATTAAGGATGTTGGAACAGATTCCATATTCAGCTTCTGCAAGGGCTACAATTATATGGTCTTAGAATGTTGACGTTAATATTTATCCCCTGAGCCTAAATGGGCTGAGGGCAGAGTACGGGGAAGACTCAGTGTGCTGCAACACCAAAGAAGGCATTGGAAAACCCATAGCACTCAATCCAAAATAGTCTGTAGTGTCAACCCCAACTGCTTTAAATTTCTCATGGCAATAATGGGATTTTGATGATGATGATGATCTATCACCACCATTTACTGAGTACCTACAATAAGCCTAGTATTTTACATACATTGTTTCCTTTTATCTCATAAGAACACTGCAGTGCAGGTATTATGATACTTACTTTCCACAGGTGCAAACTAAAGCTCAGAGAGATGAAATGGTTTTCCAAGGTAACAGAGCTAAGTGGCAGAGCTGGTATCCTACTCACTGGGCTTCAAACTCTAATAGAGGTGATCATGTAACCTTATTCACCATTGTGCATCCAGTACCCAGCCCAATACCTAGCACTAACTGAAAGCCTAATTCAACCAGTGCCTATTGAATGAAGAAATAATTCCAAATTTTGTGTTGTCACCACTGTCCATGCTGTCTTTGTCTAAGACTCATCTCTAACTCTAGCTCCAGATATTATGTTAGGCACCTTATATATGATAGCTCACATAATTCATTTAGTGAAACTTCAAGACAAATATAATTATTCCCATTTTAGAATTGAGGAAACTGGAATTTGCTAAAGGTGAGTGACTTACCCAAATCTACAAATAAAAATAGCTAGGAAGTGGGAGAATCTGGAGAGTTCCAAATCCTGCCCTTATTACAAGATATTCATGTTATCTGTCAATTATGAATTACTATTTAAGAAAACGAAGAAACTTCCCTGGTGGTCCAGTGGTTAGGACTCCACCCTTCCACTGCAGGGGGCGCAGCTTCCATCCCTGGTTGGGGAACTAAGACCCCACATGCCTCGCGGCACAGCCACCAAAAAAAAAAAAAAAAGTAATCCTTGTGGAACATGACTTTAAGTGATGGAGTGGTGTCTTTTGAGTTCATTTTCAACTTTGCTGCCATCCACTCCCACCCCTGTAAATGCAGACACACATGCCAAGGCTATTGGCCTCTTGGGTTTCAGGTTTAGCATCATTTGAAACCCACACTGCAAACATCCAGCCTGGTATCACTCACTCATAGCACTGCCATGAGACTCACCCAGTGAGAATTGAGGCATACAAGGGACTTGCGTGCTCTTTCAGTTCCTTCCATCAATTTCATGTATTTCACGTTAATATAAAAGCAGGCACATTCATGCTGAAATACATTTAATATTATAAATTCAAATGGATCACTTTTTTGGTCTTCACTGGGTAAGAAATGAATAAAAGTAAAATGTATCTTTTATTTCCCATATACTCCAATTTTATAAAACTGTCAATGTTGGTTATTTAGGATTGAGCGAATACATAATTTCCATTGAAATGGCACGAAAAGCAAAAGCAGCATTAGGGGTTTCTCAGGTTGTCACTGATTAGCTTTATAGAAGAAAGTCCCAGACATCACACACCCTCCACAGGGGGTCCTTTGGCATCTCTAGCACCATGCTACTTACATCAGCAAATAGTGCTTATAAGAAGCATACAATGGCAGACCGTGTCACATCATCATTGAGCCTGATCGGGGTGCCTACTTCTGAATGAGGTCACTCATAACACAATCCAGGGCCACTCCCACAGTGTAAAATCTCTTCTCACACTGTGGCTTGCACCGGTGCCAAAAATACCGTCTAGATCTCTCACCTCAGCCCTGCTGTCCCCCATGCTCACCCGGTTCTCAGCTTGACAGCAGAAGTGCTTGCTCTCCACCCCCATTCCCATGTCTGAGCTCACACACATCTTTACACCACTCAGCTGACACGTCTATTTCTCCCACTCAGCTGAAAGCTCCTCAAGCTAGGCGCCCTCTTCTGTGCATCACTGGGCCTCTGTGTCTAGGCTCTGTAGGTCTGGCACCTCCTAGTCACTCTCTAGCACATCATCCTATTTTCATCATATGTTCTTGTTCATTCATATATTAAGCTGTTTACTATCACTAGTGCTTGAATTCTGTAAGAGCAGACACCTTGTCTGGCTTATTCATTTATGAAAGCCCAGCAACTAGAACAATGGCTGGCACTGAGTGGGATTCAGCAAATATTTTCTATTAATACTTTAACTTTAAGTGATAGCTGGAGTGTATAAGTACTTAACATATATTAAGTATGTTAACATACTTAACATACTAACATATTCATTCATTGCTTCTCACAGGGGCCCTGTAAGGTGGTGTGATGAATTGGGAGATTGGGATTGACACATATATGGAGACACTGAATGAATACATGTGGACTCTCTAGACACAGCTCATCCCTTTTTTCCAGTCTTCAAAGCAGAAAATTCAAAAAGGCATTTCAAAAGCATGTCTTTACTGCAGCTGCCTGGTTAAATCTGCTCACTTCCCATAGAGGCCATCTTTTTGCTCCAGTAAGGCACACATCTGACAACATGAGTTTACCTTTAAAGTGGAGTGTCTCCATTCCGAATGACAAAATGAGATGGGCAGGAGGAGTGAAGAACTGCAAGGCAAACTGTGATCCAAAATGAGAGGTGAGGGTCACGCTCTTCGATTCGATCTTATGCAATGCTCCATTTAGTTCTTGTGATTTGCATTGTATTTTTAAGCACAACAGTTTGGGGAATCTCTTCTCAAACCATTCATTCATTTGGGAGCTATTCCTTCTCATTTTTATTTATGCAATTATAATATCTTAAAATTCCAAAGGATCTTGATCCCTATCTTCTACCCAGATTAGAGTAGAAAGAGCATGATCTTTGGCACCATGTGACCCACACCCTGTATAATCTCCTCCTCTTGACTATGAGTAGGACCTGTAACCTATTTCTAACCAATAGAATATGGCAGAGGTGAGAGAATTTTGCCTATGTAACTAAGGTTGCTAATTAGTTGACTTTTAGTTAGTTGGAAGGGAGATAATCCTAGGTGGACCTGACCTGATCAGGTGAGCCCTTTAAAACAGGATCTAGACTCTCCTGGAAATCAGAGACTTGAAGGAGCAGAGACTCTGTTTCTCTTCATTGCTGGCTTAGAAGAAGCAGCTGGCATGAATTCTGCCAACAATTAGAGCTTGAGAGTGGGTCCTTCCCTAACTGAGCTTCCAGATGAGAACGCAGCACAGATGTTACCTTGATTATAGATAGCCTTGTGAAACCTTGAGCAGAGAACCTAGCAAAGCTGTGCCTGGATATCTGACCTACAAAAACTGTGAGATAATAAATGAGTGTAATTTCAAGTTGCTAAGTTTGTGGTAATTTGTTACACAGCAACAGAAAACTAACATAGCATCATATACACCTGGGGTCCAACACTAGCACCACCTCTTTCTATGTATGTATATCACTGTGGACCTTAGTTTCCTAATCTATGTAATGGAGATTATGTCATTTATCTTAATTTTTTTTGAATTTTATTTTATTTATTTTTTTATACAGCAGGTTCTTATTAGTTATCCATTTTATACATATTAGTGTATATATGTATATTCCAATCTCCCAATTCATCACACCACCACCCCCACCAGACAAGGTATCTGCTCTTATAGAATTCAAGCACTAGTGATAGTAAACAGCTTAATATATGAATGAACAAGAACATATGATGAAAATAGGATGATGTGCTAGAGAGTGACTAGGAGACACATCCAACTGAGTGGCTGGAAAACTCTCCAAAGAGGTGACATCTGACCTGAAATCTGAATGACAAGAAGGAATCCGTTGTGTGAAGATCAGAGGGCAGGGTATTTCAGAAAGAAGAAAGAGCAGATGCAAAGCTTTCAAGTGAGAAAGAGTTTGGTGTTTTTGTGGAACAGCAAGAAGGCCATGGAGGCTGAAGCAAAGTTAGCAGAGTGGAGAGAGGGCTGAGATGAGGTGGAGAGGTAGGCAGGGGCCAGATCATAGAGTTTCATAGACCACGGTCAAGAATGTGCTATTATCCCATTTTCCATTGGAGGGTTTTGACTCAGGTGAGTGGCATTATCTGATTTATAGTGTTACAAAATCACTCTACTGCTGTATGGTGCTTGGATTGTAGGATTGAAGCAGGGAAGACAGTAGTATTGCAGATGGTCATTCAGTTCAACAAATTATTTTATCAATAATTACATACATAGATTTAGGCCCCACACAAAGTGAAATGCCATATTTTTCCTTGTTTTCGCCCCCTACCCCTCTTATTTTCTCACACTAGTAATCCAGGGGATGTGTATGCCCAGCATCTGGTTCAACCAACAAGGCTAGAGCAGGAAGTTTCTTTTATAAGGCAACAAAAAGAGTACAGTCAAGAGAACCCACAAAAGCTAAAACATTGTGTGAAAACCACAATACATGAGGGTGAGAGGAGGATCCAGAAGGAAGGATGTCAAAGCCCAAGGTGACCAGAGAAAGGAAAGGAGGCAGGGTATGGAATGAAGGAGAAAAGAGTCAAGGTCAAGATCAAATGGGGAATGGGCAGGGAGATAGCCTAGGTGATCACTGGAATATCTAGAATCTTCAAAGCTTTTCCACAATTTCAAGAGAGGCGTATGTGTGTACATATACATATATAAGCATGTATGTAAGTGCATGTTAAAAACCCTAAGAGAACATGTATATTCATCATTCACCTTGGACTTTTAAAATTTAAGTAAATAGTATTAAGGGCCAAATACAAATTGACAAACATGAAGCCTAAAAGTAGAATCAGTTTACCTGGGAAAATCTCTAAAAGAGTTTTAGCAAGCTGAGGAGTATCATTAAATACAGTTTTCTTTGTGTCAGAAGTGTTTCTGGGACTTCCCCGGTGGCACAGTGGTTAAGAATCTGCCTGCCAACGCAGGGGACATGGGTTCAATCCCTGGTCCAGGAAGATCCCACATGCCATGGAGCAACTAAGCCCGTGCGCCACAACTACTGAGCCTGCACTCTAGAGCCCGCGAGCCACAACTACTGAGCCCGTGTGCCACAACTACTGAAGCCCGCACGCCTAGAGCCCGTGCTCCACAGCAAGAGAAGCCACCGCAACGAGAAGCCCGCGCACCACAACAAAGAGTAGCCCCTGCTCGCGCACCTAGAGAAAGCCCGTGCTCAGCAACGAAGACCCAACACAGCCAAAAAATATATATATATACAAAAAAAAAGTGTTTCTGTTTGCCAAGGCGCTCCATTAATTAAAGATATTGTTGTGATCTTATACCCAGTTAGTAATTCCACCTTTAACATTAATCAAGAGCCAAAAATGGAAAGAAACCAATGAATTGTGACTTAAAAACATCTCAGGAATATATCTGACATATCCAGCAGGTGAACAAAGAAAGGGCTTTGACAGCATGGAGTGCTAAACAAATGCACAGTAACAGAGATAACCATCTCCCCCAGAGGGCCAGGAGCCCAAATGACAGCCTCACTGTTTTTAAAGAAAAAGCAGGGCAACACCCAAGAACACTACCTATTGTCGTTTCCAGTAACAAAGGCCTCAAAACACTCCACGCTTCTTGCTATTTTTACTTTACAATAAACTTTAAATCACTTAGAATACAGATACTGCTCAACTGACAGATGTATCTTAAGTGTATGGTCCATGGGGGCAATTTTCTTAGGCCTAAAAAAGGTTTCATTAAGCTTCGCTATAAGTGCTAGGAAAAAAAACACTTGAACGCAGCAGTGATTTCAGTTTCACTCTCGGACTTCATCAGCCTGTATGTATCTGTTTGTAATTCTTTCTCATGAAGTCACTGCATTTGGGTCTGATCTTTTCTTATTTCCCCAATCTACCCTCCTCCCATCCAAAACGAATCCAATACCATATTGATTTGTTTTTCATCGTTACAGATAAGCAGAATCATAGGTTACAAAGAAAATCCCGCTAAATCAGTACAAAATCCACAGCCATCTACTGGTGCATAAGAAATAATCACTCTCCTATGTTTATTCCTCATTGCAAAAGGTTTATTGACTATTGACGAGGAATTGGTGGGTCTCATCCAAGTTTAGAAACATGAATTAAATTATCACAGGCCACTTAAGTGAATTTCCACTTAGAGTTTGTTTTAGCTCAGAAGTTACAAGTCGTTTCTGGCTAGTAGTTTTTGATTTGATGGAAACATTTAATCAATTATCAAGAAATCAGATTACTGACCACTCTGTTAAAGCTTAAAGATATGTACAGAGTGGCATTTCTAAGTGTGAATCCAGGGGGGTATACTTGTGTAAGATATAAAATTGCTTACTTCTCTGTCTCTTCTTTTAGGCTCTGAACCCCATGAGGGCAGGAACTGTCTTTCATCTCAGTGGCCCTCAGGGCAGAGTGGGTGACACATACTAGGTTCAAAAGTACTGCTGTTCAACTAAGACCTGTAAGTTCAGGGTCTGTGTTGTGAAGTCCCTGTAATCTAATAGTGGAAATTGGGCACACATGCAAATTGCAGTAATCAAGGCAGTTGATAAAAAGTATCTTATGCATAGAACAAATTAAATGCAATAAAAATACACGAGACGAGGAATCGTTTTAGGATGGGGTCATATGCAAAGAGAGTCACAAAGAAAACAGAATTGGGCCAGGTTCCTAATGATGGATGAATATGGCTGGAAGACACATTCTGAACACTGGGGATGCTAGGAGCAAAAGCAGGAAGGTAGGAAAATCCAGTGCATATTCATGAGATGACAAATATTCCAGATCCAATTAGATGTCAGGCATGTGGAAAAGAAAAGACTAGAAAGGTGTCTTGAAGGCAGATTATAGAGGTCCCACATACCAGGTTAAGGAATTTGGACACTCCTGTATTAAGTAGTCAATTTGGTAGAATTTTACCCAGGAGCCACTAAAGATTTGTGAGTAGAAGACTGACGTTAACTAACTCAATAAATGACTTGTGAGAGAGATCAACAGAATCGAAAGTTATATCCAAAAGTTAGGGGGAAAAAATACAGGAAACCTCAGATGAATCTACATAGGGAACCACAAGTTACATACACGGAGTGATTAAAAATGGAGATCGTTAATCCAAATAGAAGGAAAACTCAGATACAATCAAAACACACCTGCACATCAGAGCGGGGGGACAGTCAGATTGTAATAAATAAGAATGAGCATCCTCTAAATATGCTAATGTGAGTAACCACAAGAGATCAAACAAAAACCACTATGGGACATTCAATATTTTGTCAGACACATGAAGGCAGGTCAAGTCTAACTTTTATGTCTAAAATGAAATCAGGCATGTGGGCATAGCAAGTTGAGATACACATGGAAAGAAGATGAGAGTGATGCCAGGTGAACTCAGATGTGAACCCCGCCTCCACCACTTATTAGCTCTGTGACCTGAGGCAATTCACTTAGTTTCTCTGACCCTCAGTTTTCTTATTGGCAAAATAGTGATTACAATAATAGCCACCTACAGAGTTGGTGTATTAAATGAGAAAATGCAGGCGAAAAGAACCCTGTGAATTGAAAAGGCCAAGCTTAGCTCTTCTCAGATGTTGGTATGTCTCTGGAAATCACCAGGGGGCTTGTTTAAATGCACATTGCCAGTACCATTGTCCCAGAGATTTGGGTTAGCAGGCTGGCAATAGGGTTCTGGGGTCTTCTTTTTTAAAAAAATTTTAATTGTGGTTTTAAAAACACAGCATAAAATTTCCCATCTTCACTGATTTTTTTAGTGCACAGCTCAGTAGTACTAAGTATACCAGGCCCTGACAACCTCCACTCTACTTGCTCTTTTTATGAATTTGAACTCCTTTCAATACCTTATACAAGTGTAATCATACGGCGTTTGTCTTTTTGTGACTGGCTTATTTCACTTAGCATAACATCCTTAAAGTCCATCCAGGTTATAGGATGTGTCAGAATTTCCTTCGTTTTTAAGGCTGAATAATATTTCATTGTATATATATCACATTTTTATTTATCCATTCATTGGTTGATGGACACTTGGGTTGCTTCCACCTCTTGAACACTGTGAATAATGCTTCTATGAACATAGACATGTAATATTTCTTCATGATCCTGCCTTTAATTATTTTGAATATATACACAGAAGTAGGATTGCCAGATTATGTGATAGGTTTTTTTTTTAAATTTTTTGAGGAACCACCATACTGATTTCTATAGCAGCCGTGCCATTTTACATTCCCACCAGCAGTGCACAAAGGTCCCATTTTCTCCGTATCCTTGCCAAGACTTGTTGTTTTATGACTTTTAAAAAAAATAGCAGGTATCCTAATGGGTGTGAGTGTAGTGGTTTTATTTGCATTTCTCTAATTCTCTAAACGGACCTGCATTTTTAACATGCTTGCCGGTGGTTCCAATGCCAAATCATACTTTGAGAAAAACTGCTCTACGTCAACAGTGGTTGCTGTTTTTCAATAAGTACGAGGAGAGTGAAGGTGGCCATTGCCTTTTCGGTACAGATAGTACAAGAAAACCCAAGACTATCCTTCCTACCACATTACCATTGCACTAAGAACTTTTATTTCCTATACTTGGTCTAGCAATGGATGTTGACTTTTTGCAATTACTTTCTTGTTACAAAGCCCTTGGCATGGTGTAAGTGCAAGTTCAAATCACCCATGAGTGACAGTCACCACTGCCCATTCATTACATGGTAAGCTCAGGTATGTATGTAAAGAGCATTTTGAAGGACATGATTCTTATTCATGAAATGCTATTTATACGACCAGTACTTTCCAACAAAGAGAATATTTCTCCACTCACTTCTTTTCTTTTGGCCATCATCATTATTTTGAACTCACCAGCACCCTGGCTCACACCTAATTTTAATTGTACATAATCTGTATGTGTACTCTAATTTTATCATTGGAGCGGGAGTGCCAATCCAGTCCATATACACTGTATACCAAATGCATTCAGAGACTTTCTCCCTTTGGGTATAAGATCATTTGATCTTTCCACAAAGATTGATGGGATAACAATAAAATGGGGAGAGGGTTATCTTGGAAGTTGAAGAGCAGCAATAAGAATCTTCACTAAAAGTTGCATTTGGAAAATATTTATCAAGCACTTATTATGTGCCAATAACTTTTAGTTTTAGACTCAAAGATCAGCATATTTTAGTCACCACTTCCTGTAAAAAGAAACCTTTTGATCTAAAGTACTTTCAAGACTGAAGTTGAAGTCACAGTCAGGGCTACAAATAAATTGAAAGACTGACTCATTCATTATTTCTTTGAATATTTACTGAGCCCCTATTACGTTCCAGGCACTGTGGTAGATGCTGGATATAGAATAATGTTTCAGTACTAAAGAATGGTGTTTCATCGTTGAAGAATCACGCTTGACCTAGTAGGGGGACATCTATCTTCCAGTCTAAGTGTTTCCAGATCAAGCTTATTTAGCTTAACTCAAACAACAGACTGCATTCTTGCCTTCTTAATCTTGGCCCACCTATATGCGTCTCTTTGTTCTGTAGTGCTCACACAGACCGCCCTATTTGCCTTTAGTGGTAATATCCCTATGTTTACATACTGATCCTCAATTAGTATTTTTTTTCTTTCTATAGGATTGAAGCCTATTCCATAAAAAATAGCTCATGATATACTAAGGTAGTCCACCACATCTAAGTATAAATAGTACAAGGAGTGCTTGACTTCAGGGACAGAAATATGAAAACCAATAAAAACCACATTATGAAGTCAACAAGATCGGGGCGAGAGCCAAAGGAAGTGAATATGGAGAAAGTTTCTGAACAAACACCCTTCATCTAGGGTCCCAGGTACAGTCCCCTGCCACCACACAAGAAAAGACAGTCCCAAATTTCAAATCAGTGAGAAAGACCATATATTAAGAAAGATTTGGCTGTTACTCAAATGGATATTTTCCCAGACAGGTGATCTTAAATTACATTATCTTGCCTTAAAATGTTCTGGCAGCATAGAATGAAATATGTGTTTCTCTTGGAGAAGTATGAGGATGGTCCTTTGGGGGTCAAAGTTCCTAGGAGTAGGGTAGGGAAAAAGTTCAGGCTGCTGGTAACCACACTGTGAAGAGAATTCTAGTCCTCGGTGTTGTCAAAAGCTCCTCCATAAATCAGTAACTAACCCAATGTTAAAAGGCAAGAAATCACTCTGAAATAGGGAGAATTCTTTTTTCCATCTGAAAGGAATACTTCATCACCAGCCCTCAGCAATTCCCTCCCTGGCATCCCAGCTCTCTGAAAAACCCACCATGGTGGATAAGAATGAAGGTCTAGGAACTGTTTTTGTTGGTGACATCTTTGTTAATAGAGTAAACTCAGAGCATGCCAGTTATTGCTATTTCTCCTTAGTTAATACTTAGCACCCTGAAGTTTCAATGAGAAATCAAGAAGCATTATCATTTTGTAGCAGAAATTAAAAAATTGAGAAGCTAAGAAATGTGTTCAAATTTCACATTAATTCACTGCTGAGGCTGGAAAAGCTCTTGACTAATGACTCTGTGTTTTCAGTTAAAGTGCTCTGATATAATCTCATTCATAATTGAAACAGAAACCCACATAGCTACCAGTAGGTCTGGTAGTCTGTGCACTTTTAGGCCCAGAGAGAAGCTGGGGTGTCTGAGTGGAAACAAGGAGGCACCTGGGCCTAGCATCTGCAGAAAGACTTGGTAATCAGGGATAGAGAACGCAGCCTATAATGGTTTTAAACAAGACATGGCTAGGTGGACCTAGTCATTTGTGGATTAGAGTGTGCTCGCCTTTGCTCTTTTGCCCACACTCTTACTCCTGCATGGAATCCCCACCCCCCCAAAACCCATGGGATTCACAGATCCAAGGCTTACTCTTCTTTCAAACAGTCTCTTCCACAAACTATCCTTTAATTGCTCACCCTTAAGGGCCACGTCATCCTCTAAAGTCTTTTAGATTTGATTTGCTGTCTGCATATCTGACATTCAGTATAACATCTTGTTGATATTTATCATCTTTCCATGTCTTCTTTCCCAACTGGACAGCAAGTCACTTAAATAAAGTTATCCCCTTTACAACATCCTTAAAAAGTAGCTGCCCTTCTCGGATTAAGCACCTCAAGTGACACAGAATTTACTACCACCTCACAGAACAATCTTAAAGGGGCAGCTATAATCGTTAACCCCACTGCCACCACCATGCACACACTCTTCCCTACATCCAGCACCTTCCAACCTGCAACCGAAGATCCAAAAATTGGCTAAGCATATCTCTCCATGTGTGGTGCCCAGAACCAAGCTTGACGTTCCAATTCATTTGTTCATATATTCATAAATGTATTCATTCAACCAATATTTACTTAGTGGTAACTCTGTCTGGCGTTGGAATATGCATGGAGGATACAGCAGTGAGAGAGAGAGACATGGTTCCTTCCCACAAGGGACTTGTAAAATGTGAGATAAACATTTGACTGCAATTATGCAAATAGTTATTCAATAGCAGTATTAGTTTTCTATGCTGTGTAACAAATTACCACAAACTTAGAGGCTTCAAACAACACACACTTATCTCACAGTTTCTGTGGGTCAGGAGTATGGGCACAGCTTCCTTGGGCCCTCTGCTCAGGGTCTCTTACAAGGTCGCAACCAATGTGCTGACCAGGGCTGGGATCTCATATAAAGGCTCCACTGAGGAAGCATCCACTTTCCAGGTCCCTCAGGTTGCTGACAAAATTAATTTCTTTGCATCTGGCCATAGGATTCATGGTAGCTTGGTTCTTCAAAGCCAGCAACAGAGAGACCCCAGTAAGACCAGGCTAGATTATGTAAGCATGGACATGTAATCACAGACATCTCTCCTGTGCTACTATATTCTTTTGGTTAGAAGCAAGTCATAAGCCATGCCCATGTTCAAGGAGAGAAGGTTATTTAAAAGTATGATCAGGGCTTCCCTGGTGGTGCAGTGGTTGAGAGTCCACCTGCTGATGCAGGGGACACGGGTTTGTGCCCCGGTCCGGGAAGATCCCACATGCCGTGGAGCGGCTGGGCCCATGAGCCATAGCCGCTGAGCCTGCGCGTCCAGAGCCTGTGCTCCGCAGTGGGAGAGACCACAGCAGTGAGAGGCCTGCATACCGCAAAAAAAAAAAGTCTGATCACCAGGAGGTGGGATCATGGGGACCACCTTAGAATTCTGCTTACCATAGTAGCAAACTGAAATCCTGTTATGAATGGAAAGCTCAAAGTGCTATGAAAGTAAATAACCTATCTTAGTGGGTAGGGGAGTCATTAATTTTTGAGTGTGTTGTCTGTCTCATTTTAACCAGATCACAAAGCTAACACGAGCAGCGCACAAGGTAGGGGCTATGTCTTATACATTTGTTTCTACTTCAAGGTACCTAGCACAGAACTACACACGGGTGTTTGATAAACAGTCACTGATTTAACTTGATACGAAATGGATCAAATGTTCTTCAACATGTCATCCAGATTAAAATCATGCAGCAGACCCTTAAAGACTGTTGGCATTCATAGATTTAACATTGGGTTTCAGTGACCCAAGAATCTTTCAGAAGTATGCATGAATAGCACAATCTACAGAAAAGCACGTCCCTTTGCCCAGCCCAGCATCTGCCTTTGGAGGAAGCTTTGCTGCTCTCTGTTCCTCAACATGTGAAGTGATAATGCAAGTAAAGGCATAATCACCCTCTCTGACAAGGCCTCCCAAGGAGATCCAGCAAGGCCTGACATAATCCCTCGGGTTAAGAAAGGCAGCTTTGAGGAGGTGACATTTAAGTTGGAACTGTGAAGGAGCCAGGCAAATGACATTGTCAAGTAACAGAAAAGGAAAGCACTTCAAAAACTAGGAAATAGGAAACCAACAGGTATGAAGGCCTATGATGGGAAGATTCCAAGTGCAGAAAGTGAGGAGAGAAGTGCCTTGAGAGGTAGATTGGCACCAAAGTAGGGATCCACGGCCAAGTTTGGGGCGGCCACATCTTTATTTCCACCATACCCTCAGCAACGACAAGGCTTACTCAAGTTATCTCCTCATGGTGACACAGAAAATTGAAAGTTGTGTAAATTAACAAAGGACCAGAAGGAAAATCTTCTGGGGTATTAAATTGCCCACCAAGCAGCCTAGCACATGGAAATCAATTCTAACCCTTCTTTCTGGGAGCGCTGAGGCATGGCACAAGTCAGTAAATATATTAGAAGGTGCCAAGGGAACTAATGGAATAGAAAGTCCCTGGAGCATCATTAGAAAACTGTGCACAAAATGCATCTCACAGGAGTCAATGTTGGCAGGATGGCATCATTATGCAGCCTTTCTGGTGCTTCCGAGAACTCAAACTCCTTGCATATCTGAATGTAAGATAAGACGACTCTTGCAAACTCAAGCTCACAATGCTGATGCCTGGCGTTACTACCAATTACCACGACACTGCAAGTAACTAGGAAGGTTGTCCTCTTTGGCTGAGCCCAGAGCACTGAGGGAGGAAGAGGACAGCCTCTTAGTCTGCTAGAGCAGCTGAATCAACTCTGGTGATAGATGTCACAACCCTCACATCTGAGGCTCTGTGAGTAGAATACTGGCTGGTATTTTGTTAGCTCAAAGAAATTAGCAAAGCAAGAATCTCATTTAATTTCTAGTGCAACACAACAAGATTTTATAGGAGTCTCCACTCAACTGCCCAGACATTGGAATATGCTATCAAATGTTCTTATAGAATTTTATACCCTCTGAGAGCAATCATCTATCATGGAGAATTTAGGAAGAGGCCTTAAAAGCAGAATCTCGGTTCAGTGATCTCATGAAGTTGCCTCTAGTTCTAAGATCATACAAAAATCAGTATATTTCAAGGTGGCTGTACATTCAGGAGAGCCAATGTTACCACAAGGTTTCCCTGCCATTATACCAGAATTTTTAAAGGTTTTTTTTGTTTGTTTTAATTTTATTTCTTTATTTATTTTTGGCTGTGTTTGGTCTTCGTTTCTGTGAATGGGCTTTCTCTAGTTGTGGCGAGTGGGGGCCACTCTTCATTGCGGTGCACGAGCCTCTCACTGTCGCAGCCTCTCTTGTTGCGGAGCACAAGCTCCAGACACGCAGGCTCAGTAGTTGTGGCTCACGGGCCCAGTTGCTCCGCGGCACGTGGGATCTTCCCAGACCAGGGCTCGAACCCGTGTCCCCTGCATTGGCAGGCAGATTCTCAACCACTGCGCAACCAGGGAAGCCCAGAATTTTTTAAAAAGACTTTGAAAAGAGGATGAAGCAATGACCAAATAATATGAAGTCTTTAAAAATGATTGATCCCTTCAATTGTTTTAAACAAACCTTTCTTACTTGAAATAATCCCAGAGTCAGCTTCAGAACCAAAGTTGACAAACTTCAGACCAAAAGGTAGAAAGGAACAGATATTGGCTAGCGGCCAAATTAAGAAACCAAGGGCAATGGTATTCACTTAATGAGAGGTCACTTAATCCAATCTCCTAAACAGAGTTAGTATGAGCAGAGAAGAGCCCAGGGAGATCATAAAACATGTTAACACTGGAATAAATAATTGGAAAATTCCTAGGACCCTCTAGGGTCCAACTTCAAGGTTATGTCCAAGGAGAATCAGCACTTTACATCTGCATTCTGTACTTCCTCAAACAGAGATAAGCAGAGAGTAAAAGGCAACTGAATCCCAAGTTAGGACAGAAAAGAGTAGAAACAAGGCCCATTACTGGCTGCAGATAAAAGTATTGCAGTATGTTAAGACAAAGGGGCAAAGGAGGGCTTTGTGATAGACTCACCAGGAAAATGAGAATCTTTCAGTTTATAATTCAACGTCCCATTCTGATTATATCCACTCAGCCCAACACAGAAAAGTACATTGGGGTTAATTATAAGGTTGTTCTGTTTGTAATAACATAAGGAATTTTTTAAAAACTGAATGAATCTGGTTATGCTCAGAGGTAAATGGCCATCATTTCCAACCACTGCTTGCATTAAAATGTTAATGAGATAGCGTGTCTATAGTACTGAAAGAAAGGCTGACTAGTTCTCTAAGAGGAGTTTTCAGAATGGAACAAGTTCACATGTAACCTAGCCTCTCAATCCACTCAGGACTGCCCACTTTGTGGCAGGGGGATGGGGAGTGGGCAGTAGTTCCTTACTGGGGACAATGGTTCACCAATGAGGAACTTTTTCCTCTCTTTGCCTTGCATGGTTTCCTAATACAACTTGTTTCTTCTATTGCTTCCTCACAACAACAGCAATGTCCTGAGTGCCTATATAGGACCAAGAAAACTGACCTTGCCAAAGGCACACAGCTTGTTAGTATCAAGATGGGCACTAAAAGCCATCTCCAGAGTCAATGTTTCCACAACTAAACACAATCCCCTGAAATGAGTAGAAGCATATGAACACATGAACATGCAGGCATGCAGGCATGCATGCATGCACATGCACGCACACACACACACACACAGTCTCACACTGGGTTCCCTCAAGACAAAGTGAGGCTCACTGGTTAGCAAAAAAGAAAGTAAATGAATGTCAGTAGGTCATTTTAAGATGTTCAAGAAGAATAATGTAGAAAGAATGACATTCAAGAACAAAAGTAAGCCATATGTAAACAATGTCTGAAACAGCCAATGGATCATCAGGAACTTGTAGGTGAAGCCTTGTTTCTTTTTCTCTGAATTTCAAAGTACTTTAGGACAGGGGCTCCCCAAGTGGTATCCACAGGGGTTCTCCACAGACCCAAAGTTAGTCCAAAATGTACATGACATAAAGGTAGAAAGCAACGTGTCACATGTCACCCATTACATCAAGAGCCATGATGGGATGTGGAGCCCCATGTCTTAGAGATCAGTGATCTTCCCATTGACTAGACTATGAAAACTCAAGAAGAGTCAGAACAAGAACACGAGTGACAGAAAAAGCTTCAAGGGAAAGTACACAGCCTCGTAAGAAAAAGGAACAGTAAGAACAGTGTTTTCCTGAGCATGGGAAAGATGAGTGCACGAAAAAGGACGAGCAGAAGGGGAGGTGGACCTCTGGGGAAAGAAGGCTGTGAGTGCCATCTCTGACATGATCTGACTCTCTGGGGTCAAGGGCTGGGAGGGTGAAGGGAAGAGACCATCTGCTCCACCCTCAAAACATCTGTTATAAAATAAGACTGATGGCATGTGTCATGTCAGGAGGATCTTGTGAAAGAAACTGCTGAGCCGTACATGATCTGAGCTAATGGAGAAGTCCCCAAGGTTTGGAGACCTAGATTCTAATCCCTATTCAACTGCCAATTTACTGTGGAACACTGGGAAACTGCTTAACCCTATTCTGTGTCAAGTTCTCCATTGGCAATGGGGTAGTAAAATGAACACTCCCAGGGGTACTGCCAAATCCCATTCTTGTGTTTTTGACAGGTCCAACATAACCACGAAGTCCTAAGACTGTTCCTCCCTTTTCAGTTCAAAGTGGTCCCCCCACTTTAGCTCAAAGAAGAGAAACATAAATTCTTTCATTCTCTGTCAACTCTCACAGAAAAATACGAAAGATCAGTCTTCCATCCAAAGAAAGAGTTCTAAGGAACTAAGAGAAATTCACATACATGATTAGATTACACACTTATCCTACATTGGGAGGAATGATATCCATTTCGTCATATCTATGATCACATATTCCCTAATAAAATATGGAGACAGAGTCCATGCTGTAGGTTATAGTTTAAACAGTTGTCCAGTTCTTCCAGCCATAAGTCACCTTGGAAAGAGTAAAGAATGGACCCTGAATTCTTCATGCTAACAGGTTGTACTCCACTGAGATTAGATGTATTTTTTTAGAAATGAGCTCATAATAAAGTCAAGTCAAATGAATTGACTGAATACTTATTTGGTATTTTTAGCTCCAGGCATTCAACCCTAGAGGAGCTGGCAGTCTTATGAAAGGAAAACAAAGAAAGAAATTAAAAGCACATTAATTTATTTCACATCTTGCCTCTGATTGGGCATAAACAGCCCACTTATCAGTATGAAAAAGATAAATTTATCTACAGCAAAGGATCATTTATCTACCAATGGCTACTTACCCATGGGGCAGGAGGTGGGACAGGAAAAGAATCTTGAGGAAGACCTGGGATTTAGTTTGTTTTCATTATAACTAGGAAACTGGTCAGGAAGGTCCCCTCTGCAGAATATCTCTCAAATTTAGAGGTCACAACATGGCAATAAATTTTTAAATGCAAATATCCCTGTAAGGAACAACACATTCAACTAAGATCATTTTAGTGTGAATTACTCTACTGGATGGTTTTGTCACCGAAGTGGAGCCTGGGGGAGCTTGATTTGAGCACACTGGACTTACAAGTGAGCCTGGGCATGGACTGAAAGGGAAAGGATACGTTCAGAGAGCTGGCTCTGAGAAAGCCCCAGACCTAGCTTCACTTCTTTGTCATTTTGCTTGAAGTCAGCCTTGAGAAGCTTGGTAAGGTGATGGTACCCTTGGAAGTTATGATGGAAGAAGCTGGAATTCCACAGGGGAGTTTTACTCCAGATATACTTGCATTAAATATTAGGATTAGATGACCCTAGTGTTCTTCTAGAGCAGTGCTGTCCAGTAGAAACTCAATGTGAGTCACGGAAGTAATTTTAAATATTCTAGTAGCCAGATTTTTAAAAAGTAAACGGAAAGAGGAGAAATTAATTTTGTTTTTTCTCTAACTCAATATATCCAAAATATTATCATTTCACATGTAATTTATATAAAAATTATTTGAGGAGACCATTTCCATTCTTTTTTCACACTAAGTCTCTGAAACCTGGAGTCTATTTTTACAACACACCCCAATTCAGATGCTAAATGTTCGTCAGAAATATTTGATCTATATTTAGGTTTCATAACATTTACCGTTGACAAAGGAGATTCACGTACCCAAGTTGTTCTAAATATACAATATAGTTGTTCTAAATATAAAAGTTTTCCACTAACTGAATCAAATACCAGTTTTAAAACTTAAACTAATCACAATTACTTACATGGAAATGAGAACAGGATACTGAACAGATATCTGCACTACCATGTTCATTGCAGCCTTATTCACAACAGCCAAGATATGGAAACAACCTAAGTGTCTGTCAGGGAATGAATGTGATGTGATTTATATATAATGGAATATTATTCTGCCGCGAGAAAGAGGGAAACCCTGCCATTTGTGGCAACATGGATGGACCCTGAGGGCATTGTGCTAAGTGAAAGAAGCCAGAGAGAGAAAGACAAATACTGCATGGTATCACTTATATGTAGAGCTAAATAAAAGTCAAACTCATAGAAACACAGAGTAGAAAAGTGGTTGCCAGGGGCTGAGGGGTAGGGGAAATGGAGAGAGGTTGGTAAAAGGGTACAAACTTTCAGCTATAAGATGAATATGGTTGAGGATCTAATGTAAAATATGGTGACTATAGTTGATAACACTGTATGGTATAGTTAAATTTTTTTAAATTAGTTATCATTCAAAATTCAATTCCTCATTTGCACTAGCCACATCTCAGGTGCTCAAAGGCCACATAGGTTACTGCATTGGATAGTGCCAGTCTAGGGTGTGAGAAATGGGGGTCAAAGTGTTGCTGTATCAGTCACAGGTTCATAGTACTGCTGAGTTCATTTTGCTGTTTCCAGGGGCACAGACTGTATTTGTACACCTGGCTAGTCATTGAACACGGGTTCTCCACACATCACAAGGCAGCCCTATCAGAGGATAGCGTGGATACCCATAACACCAGCCCTCCTGCTTGTAGAAACAAGTCTAACACAAGCTCTTTGAGGTCAGGATCCAGCACAAATTCAACCAGCAGTGTGTCGCCCAGTGACTGGCACAAAGTAAGCATTCGGCCAATTCTTATTCAATGACTGACTGCTCTCCTGACAGTTAACCAAAACTCCTTTCTGTGCTTTGTGGTGTGAGCCTTGTTCACACTGGGCATCACTCATTTATCCAGTCAACAGACTATGAGCTCATGACCAGTGTATATGACAGTCACTCATAGCAAGCCCACTGTCTACTCCCTGACGCCTAAAAAACGTGCCTACTGACTGACACTGGAATGTCTAGTGAGTGAGGTGCTGTACAAGTCTGTTGAAGTATGTCAGACCTTGACCAAGGCAGACACTAAGCACCTGAAAAAAGAAAGGAAGAGGCACCAATGAAGGTGGATAAAGGAAGGACACAGAATATGGATGTAGAGGCATGATAGCCAAACAATGCCACCTTCACCATTTGCCCTCAGCCAGTACTGATGGTATATACAGTCATCCCTTGGTATCCATGGGGGCGATTGGTTTCAGGACCCCCGAGGATAACAAAATGTGAGATGCTCAAGTCCCTTCTATAAAATGCTGTAGTATTTGCATATAACCTACGCACATCCTCTCGTATACTTTAAATCATCTCTAGATTGCTTATAGTATCTAA
This sequence comes from Mesoplodon mirus, assembly GCF_964341445.2. NCBI lineage: Eukaryota > Metazoa > Chordata > Mammalia > Artiodactyla > Ziphiidae > Mesoplodon > Mesoplodon mirus. Next base: position 134,765,373 of record NC_138981.1, on the reverse strand, counting down.
TACAATGCAAATGCTATGTAAATACTTGTAAATACAATGTAAATGCTATGTAAGTCGTTGCCAGAGCACAGCAAAATCAAGTTTTGCTTTTGGGAAGTTTCTGGAATTTTTTAAAAATATTTTTGATCCACACTTGGTTTAATCCGAGGATTTAGAACCTGCAGATACAGAGGGCCAACTGTACTACCTCGTGTGTGCCTTGTACAATACTACACACTTCCGATGTGTGTGTATGGGAAAACATTTAGTTTAAGAAAGAATTACATGCACTAGGACGGCTACAATTTTTTAAAAATAGAAAATAATAAGTGTGGATAAGGATGTGGAGGATTTGGAACCTTCATACGTTGCTGGTGGGAATGTAAAATGATTCAGCTGCTGTAGAAAACACTATGGTAGTTCCTCAATAAGCTTTTAATAGAGTTACCATTTGACCCCAGCAATTCCACTCCTATACATATATCTGTGTGTGTATATATATCTGAAATTTCCCATGTTATTTAATCCCAGCCACAAAATTTCCCATAATATATGATTCCGCTTATATCAAATATTCACAGTAGGCAAATCCATAGAGACAGAAAGCAGATTAGTGGTTACTAGGGACTGAGAAGGAAAAATGGGAAGTGACTGCTTCATGGGTATGGGTTTCCTTCTGGGGTAATAAAAATGTTCTGGAACTAGATAGTGGTGATTGTTGCACAACATTGTGAATTTACTAAATACTGCTGAGTTGTACACTTTAAAATGGTTAAAATGGTAAATTCTATGTTATGTGTATTTTATCACATTTTTAAATGTCAGAAAAGGGACAATATTTTTGTGTAAAATGAGGTGGAATTTTAATCATAAGAGGTCAAAACAATTTTTCTTTCCTTTCTTCCTCTTCTTGGATTTTCTTCCTTTTCATCTTTTTTTCTCTACAGTATCTGTATCCCCACAATTCCTTTGTTTGCATTACAGCTTCTAGATGCCATAATCAGGAACCTTTTATGTTTTTTTCATTTTACTTAATGCAAGTGAACCTACCAGTAGAAGTCACATTATTTTCGACAAATTTTCATTCTAACAGGGCCTGCCTACCTTTTGTCAAGATTTGTGCCAGGCACATCATAAACATTTTCTCAGTTAATATAGGAGGTGGATAATTTTAAATTAGAAACAGCAATAATATTGCTTAAGACTGATCTTTCAAAGGAGAAAAGTAATTTAGAGGTACAAAAGGTGAAAGACCAACAAAACGCATCTAGCTTGGAAATTCTTGTTTTCATCTCGACAGATGCCTTCATTAATTACTAAAATGAAAATTTATTGAGTACCTACTATATGGCCCTGCCTATAATGGCAGAATGATGCAACAGATTCTTCCTGAAGTCGACTTTGAGGGAACATTAAGAGTCATAGGGTCATTGAAACAAACATAAATACTAGTCTACAAATGTGAATGACTAAACAAAAGAATGTGTTTAAACCCCATGGAGGACGGGGTGAGAAATAAGAAGGAGATAGACAAGATCATTCCCTACATTCCCATATATATTTTTTTTCCGTCTTTCCTTCTATATAATACACTAAAGTTCCACTGTTATACCATCCTTAAGCTCAGAGCCATGGAACTGCTTAGTAGTGGCAAGTTCATGATTCACCAAATTGTTTCTAGCACTGCCAGTAACTGAACACCACTGGACCTTGTCCAAGGTGTGTAATGCCAAATTCCATGCTATGTACTGTATAGAGAGGATCACATGATATTTGGAGACCCGTATGTCGTATTCTGATTCCAAATCTTCTACTTTCATATTATTGTGTAATGTAAGGTCTTCCAGACAAGAAAAAAGTTGAGCTGTCTCAAGGCGCATCTACTGCTCCTGATGCCCAGGACTTTGAGCTGTATGTTAGAGGATAAGTCACAAGAAGCCCCACACGTGTATTGCTGGAACCTGAACTAAGAAATTACTTAGAAAAACAGCAACCACAAGTTCTTGGGGGAACCAGGCTGGCCAGCAAAAAGAGCAAAAATTACATAAAAGAAACAAGTGAACCACACCCCAAATCTGCGAGCTTCTGCTCAGTGATGGAAGCTTCTGATAAGTTTCTCTGCTCATGCTTTTTATTTATCATTTATAAGCTCACTATGAAAACAAGACAATAAGTCAAATATAAAGCAAAAATAGTAAGCAATTATTGAATGACTTGAACAAGAGGAAAAGTGAATTCAAAAGTACTGGAGGGCTTCCCTGGTGGCGCAGTGGTGGAGAGTCTGCCGGCCGATGCAGGGGACACAGGTTCGTGCCCCGGTCCGGGAAGATCCCACGTGCCACGGAGTGGCTGGGCCCGTGAGCCATGGCCGCTGAGCCTGCGCATCTGGAGCCTGTGCTCTGCAACGGAAGAGGCCGCAAAGGTGAGAGGCCCGTGTACTGCAAAAAAGAAAAAAAAAAGGACTGGAAAGAGCAGGGGTTTTGAACCTTACAGAAAGCCTTGCAATACCTTCCGGATTTCATTACCCTCTTTCTTCACACAGGCTGAATGGATGTGCCTAGCATTTACCATGTTGGCTTATCAGTTAACCTCTGATCACACCTTCACTTCAGAGATACTCATTTATACATAAAATTGTCAGCCCCAAATAATAAATTCAAAATATATAAGGATCGAAAAATCATTGTAAAAAAGACTATCTTGTTGTGGTGGCACTCTATATACAGGGCATTTGTAGCCATTATCTCACTGGATATTTAACACAAATAATTTGAAACTTTTCATATACATTCTTCTGATATGTGGATATTCACACCAGCATTTTCTAGATAAATGTATTCTGTATTTCATAGATGCTATCTATTACTGTCAGTAAATTAACTTTCACAGTAGCCTTAAAACGCCAGTCCTTACAGGAAAGGCAAAATTAAGAACAACCACTACCCCCAATTGAAAGCCCTGTTGGAGGCCATAAAAATCTTTGTTAATGGACTTGGTACTCAATAGCAACAATGGGCATAGTGGCTCAGTATACTGCGGTAAGTGTGGGTAGAGCCTCTTTGGGAAAATAAAACAACAGAACCTATGTTTGGGGGACCCGATTTTTGTGCCAGCAGCTAGTTTCTCTGCACTTTTTAAAATGCAAAATCCTCACTTCCATGTGCAGTACACCTGGCTAGCTAGCTAACTAACCTCTGACTGTGACAGTAAGTCCACCTAATGGCACTTGTATAAACAGAAACCTGGCTGTGATTGTTTTCTGAATGGGGCTCATCCAACATGCAATATTACTCCAGACGTGCCCCTTGCAAGTCACTTAGGGCTCAGAGGAGACAGCATTCGCAGGGTCTTTTTGCACGGTGGCGGCCAGGGGGTCATTCTTTTACTGCTATGATAGAGGAGGGGGTAAAGGGAGAGAGCATTTTTCAATAAATATACTGTTTATAAGAAAACCTGAGCACTGAAACAAAATTGAAGAGGAAGGCAAATTTATCACGGGGGAAAAGATTTATTCAAACATTAAAGCTCTCAGGTTACCTCTGTTTTCGTTTGAGATATTCATATTTTAATACCTCTGCATTCCGGCTTCTCCTCTTACTGGATGTGAGGCTAAGTCTCTACCCCGTGCTCATGATTATGCTGTCAGCTAACTGATCAATCATGCTATCGCCAATTTCACATTTGGACTTCACGGCAGGGTGAAACCAGAGACCAAAATGGCTGTGGGGGAAGAATTTGTTTAAATACAGCTAGTTTGGGGAACTGGCAAAATGATAAAAAAAAAAAGAAGATGGAAAACATATGAAGTGTAAATGCATCTATCTTTAAGGCAGATCCATTTCAAAGCTTTCTGCAGCACAAAAGTCATTGTGTGATGCATCTGAGTGTGTAGTAAAATACTGTAATAGGGTTGCAACTAAATGTCAATATTTCAGTCCATCAACTGTGGGCACTGATTTGTATTTACTGCATGTCTCTAAACTCTATGAATACAATGAATGAATACACTGAAGGCTACTTATGAAATGAATCTTCATTTTGTATTTACAAGCAGAACAATGTTTTAAGAAAACCCAACAGTCGCAAATCCCAAGCAAGAGAAATAAAGGCAATCGGAATGAAGCCCTGTAATATTTTCAACCAACCGATGTTAGAGGCTATTGTGTGTGTGTGAAGTCCCATATGCAACCCAGGAGCTGGGAGAGAGAAGGAGCTCTATGCTATGAACACTCCAACAGTGGTTTGGAAGCAAGATATTCAGGAGAAAGCAGGCGAGCCTGGGTTCTGATTCGGAATTGAACCTCTTCAATTTAACTTCAGCAAGCAAGCAATGCTTATTTCTTTTAATGTTGATATTACATTTAAATTTATTTATTTTGTTTTTTATTTATTTTATTTTTGGCTGCGTTGGGTCTTCGTTGCTGCGCGTGGGCTTTTCTCTGGTTGCAGAGCGCGGGGGCTACTTTTGGTTGTGGTGTGCAGGCTTCTCATTGCGGTGGCTTCTCTTGTTGCCGAGCACGGGCTCTAGGTGCACGGGCTTCAGCAGTTGTGGCGCGAGGGCTCAGTAGTTGTGGCTCGCAGGCTCTAGAGCTCAGGCTCGGTAGTTGTGGTGCACGGGCTTAGTTGCTCTGCGGCATGTGGGATCTTCCAGACCAGGGCTCGAACCCACGTCCCCTGCATTGGCAGGCAGATTCTTAACCACTGCGCCACCAGGGAAGCCCTGATTTTACATTTAAGTGCAAGTTTTGAATGACTGCTCTCTAAAGACTCAACTGATGGAAATGATCTACTATTACAAGGGCAGATCATACTTGCTTAAAATCAATCATTTTAAATCTACCTTTGTAATACATTCATGATACAAACAAACAATCCTTTCTTCGTGCAAGGGTTGCCATTAATTCTAATCTTATAGTGCTCCCTTCTGGTGATAAATTACGTGAAACCTCATTAGATATCGAAAGGCCTAATTAACTTCTCATCTTATGCTTACATTACCATTTAAGTCCAGCGTGGCACCACCCAATTCACTGCACTGGGCAATCAGAACCAGGGGGCACCAAGAATCTCCTTCATGTTAAGGGGAGAAAGGCGCACCTCCCTGTGAACCATAGCATCAAAGGCACCCAGGGAAAAAAAGGTCCACCACTTTGGAATGGGAATATATAGGCAGGTTAGCTGTAAGACAAATAGGGTAAAAAACATTGAATGAGGAATCAAGAATTGAATTGGAATCCTGGCTTTGGGCCACAATAGCCATGTGACTCTGAGTAAGTAATTTTAACTTTTTGGGCTTTAATTTTCTCATCACTAAAATAGGAATGATAATTCCCACCCTACCTATTTTATTGAGCTGTTGTAACAGATGAAATCTTGGTAAGATCATACTTTGTAAAAATAATATTATTATTATCATCATTATCATTACAGTAAAAGACATTATTTTGTTTAGATCAGTGAGCCTTAAGCCATTTTAGTTTTTTAACAGTGGGATTTTTTTTAAGCAGAATCTTGCATGGAACTTTAATATATCAAACTGATTTTATTAGTATAGGTGTATTGTACAAGTTCAAAGCTGTAACTATTTCTTTATTATTAAGTCAGTTAATGACAAGAATGAAACTGTCTGGATATACATGAAGTTTTGAAATCTGGGGTCATGGCTGTCAACTGAACTGACATTTGCCTCAATATCTAATTTGTTTCTGGACTTCCTTTGGTTGCCTAGTATCAGGAAAGTATAATTCATATAGATAAATGAAATGTAAATGTAAATCTGTAGATGACATAGCTTTCTTTAAAAGTCACCTCGAAATGTCAGCATTATACTTCAACTAAAATGATCCAGAAGCTTGAACAGTGAGTGATAATAATAGCTACTGTTCAAACTATTCCCTATGTACCAGGTGTTTTTCTAAGGACTTCGTGTATATTAACTCACTGAATTCTGCTAATAACCCAATGAGATAGATGTTCCTAAAGTCGCCATTTTTCAAAGATAAGGAAACAGACAAAGGAGATTAAGAAATATACGCAAGGTGACACAGCTAGTCTGGCGCTAGAATCTGTGCTCTTAACCACTTTAGTACATTGCCTTCTATGGAGGAAATGCTTCTTTGGAAGTTGAATCACCAACAAGATTTAACAACTGCTAGAAACCCTGAACTGAAAAATGATAAATATGGAATTAAACAATGAATGGAACTCAGAACCAGCTTAAATCTTCACTATTTGGCAAAATTAGTTTCCTAATATATCTTGTTCTGACAGCATCCTTTTAAAAATATATGAGACTTACTTCACTCTGTATGACAGACTCTAGGTCCATCCACCTCACTACAAATATCTCAATTTTGTTTCTTTTTACCGTATGCTAACACATATATATGGAATCTAAGAAAAAAAAGGTCATGAAGAACCTAGGGGTAAGACGGGAATAAAGACACAGACCTACTAGAGAATGGACTTGAGGATATGGGGAGGGGGAATAGTAAGCTGTTACAAAGTGAGAGAGTGGCATGGCCATATATACACTACCAAACGTAAAATAGATAGCTAGTGGGAAGCAGCCACATAGCACAGGGAGATCAGCTCGGTGTTTTGTGACCACCTAGAGGGGTGGGATAGGGAGGGTGGGAGGGAGGGAGACGCAAAAGGGAAGAGATATGGGGACACCTGTATATGTATAACTGATTCACTTTGTTATAAAGCAGAAACTAACACACCATTGTAAAGCAATTATACTCCAATAAAGGTGTTAAATATATATATATATATATATATATATATATATATATATATATATATATATATGAGATATTTCAGCGCCTATCTATCAGGTAGTCCCCGGAAATTTCAAAACATCCAAATTTATTTTGTTTTCCATAATAAATCCAACTTTAGGTTTTCATTTCATTGCTAAAATTACAACCATAAGTCTTGTAAGAATATAAGCACAGATTGCCTAACCAGGTTCCTTCTGCTTATTAAAATTCAGACGAGAGTATCCCAAATGGGCCTCAGCACTAACTGGTAAAATGTTATTTTATCACCATGGGATGTACTACCACCTTCTTATTCTTATTATACAACTTCCCCTCCCCTCGCACCTGGAGGAGAGCATGTACCTGAGCCTCCCCTGACATTTAATTGAGCCCAACACGCATGTACTAGAGTAGTGACCTCACATGTACAATTCCATGCTCACGGATATGTCTCAGCTTGACATTTTAGCCACACTTAATCTTAATTTTAGCTCCTCTTAGTTAACAACACATACAAATAGTTTAAATAAGTAAATATATACACACAGAGAGCAGGAGTTTTATGGCAAAGTGCACAAAAATTGTTCTGCAGAGATGGCCAAAAGGCACATGAAAAGATACTCAACATCGCTAACCATCAGGGAAATGAAAATCAAAACCACAATGAGTTATCACCTCACACCTGTCAGAAAGACTATCACCAAAAAGACCACAAATAACAAATGTTGGCATGGATGTGGAGAAAAGGGAACCTTCACACTGTTGGTGGGAATGTATGTAAATTGGTGCAGCCATTGTGGAAAAGAGTATGGGGGTTTCTCAAAAAACTAAAAATAGAAATAACTTATGGCTCAGCAATTCCACTCCTGGGTATATATCCAAAAAAAAAAACCAAACAAACAAAAAAACACTAATTCGAACATACACCCCAATGTTCATAGCAGCATTATTTACAGTTGCCAAGATATGGAAGCAACCTAAGTGTCCATCAATAGATAAATGAAAAGAAGGTGTTCTATATATATACAGTGGAAAACTATTCAACCAAAAAAAAGAATGGAATTTTGCCATTTGCAACAACGTGGATGGACTTGGAGGGCATCATGCTAAGTGAAATAAGTCAGAGAAAGACAAATACTGTATGATCTCACTTATATGTGGTATCTAGAAAATACCACAAACTAGTGAATATAACAAAAAAGAAGCAGACTCACAGATATAGAGAACAAACTAGTGGTTATCAGTGGGGAGAGGCAAGGGGGAAGGGGCACGATAGGGGTGGGGGAGAGTGGGAGGTACAAACTATTAGGTGTAAGACAGGCTCAAGGGTGTATTGTACAACACAGGGAATATAGCCAATATTTTGTAAAAACTGTAAATGGAAAGTAACCTTTAAAAATTGTATTAATTTTTTTAAAAATTAAAATAAAATATACCAAAAAAAATTGTTCTGCAGAAAGCACAAGTTAACTGTGCTGCTGGGCTCCAGAGTTGCCTTGTTACTTTTCCTGCTTGATCAGCCCCTCCCATGCCTAAGGAGACCCCGAAGAAGCAAATCTGGTAGCTCTGGAACACCCCCACTTCTTCTGGGTATTTAGAAAATCTATGTCCCACTGTAAGATTTTAACAATAATTGGCAACAAGTGATTAATCTGGGGAAAATGGAAATACAAGTAATATTTTAGTATTGATTACAGATTTTAAAAGTACTTTCTTTGTTTAGCAATGTTACGAGGTTTTATTTATAATCTGGCATGCCCATAAAATTACCACATTTGGTATATTTACAGACATGAAAACCCTGAAAAATAGAGAAATGATGGGGAAATGTATTATCTGATAATAAAATAAGTCATCATAATTAAGCCCTTACTCCTTCATCTTTTTAAAACCCTGCCCCCCGGGTCTGTACATCTCTGAAGAACGCCAACTTAGAAATTCTTTAAATTCTAAATTTTGGTTTATATAAAACCAATGTTTCCTACTTGTTCTATTTGATTAATCACAAATATGTGAAAGATTTAATTAAAATATATACCTCACTTTTGCATACTTACGACAACTATTGCTTGTGAGCATTGCAATAGTTTGTAACATATAAAAATGGAGGAATTGATATGAAATTATATTCTTAATCACTAAATCAGAGCCAGAACTAGGATAGTAGACATTAGACTAGTGATTAGTTGTTTTAAAAAAAGAATTATATGTGACTAGGTTATATATTACTAAAACACACTAAGATTAGTGGTTATTAAATACTTTTATTCGTTTTGACATTTCCAAGTATTCTAACCCCAAAATCCCCTTTTTTGTCAAAGTATGAACTCTCAGATGTCGATTGCCATCAAACAGAAAGTCTCAGGTGAGTGGCACGCTAAGATTTCTTCAACCTGTTCAAGTAAGGAGGCAAAAGAAGACTGTAGTATGTTCAACCAGGGCAAGGGGGCACTGATCCAACTGCAGGGTGTTTATTACAGCAATGTCTTAAGTTTAAAGGAGCTCTTAAATGCATGGCTTGGTAAAGGAAAGTGTCAATACCTAGGTATAAGAACCCAGCCAAGTGGGCAACTATTCAAAATGAACCTAGTCCCAGTGGGGAACTGGAAACTGAAACATGAACTCAGGCATAGAGACTAGACTAACATGGTGGAAACGGGAAGGATGTGATTTGGACGAGGGAACAAGGAATACCACCAAGCACACTAGATGTTCAGGGTCAACAAAAATAAGGCTAATTCTAGCATCCAGCAACCACACGGATCTTTTGGCTCGGCTCACATTGGAGGGGCTCAGAAACTAGATGGGACTTAGCCTTCAAAACCCCATAGACATCTGAAAAAAATATTTCTCTCCAAAAGATGACATCATCAGGACATCATGAGATACACACATTTGTAAGTACAGACATCATGAGTGTGCATATGATTTGGAAACCTCCCAAATCATTTTATGCTTTCATTCTCACTATTCAAACTGACTCCATGAATCACAGACACTCAGTACACCTTTCTCAGAAACATACACCCCCACTCTTGTTCCCATCTAGCTCAACCACTCTGTTGATATTGTTGTAGTTGCTCCCTTATCCTCCTAGTGGCCCTGAAGAACCCTAAATTTGGGCGTGCTCTTTTTAGGTGGATATTGTTAGCACCTAGAGAATGATTCCTATTAAAAATGGGTGACCCTTGGACTTCCCCGGTGGCACAGTGGTTAAGAATCCACCTGCCAATGCAGGGGACATGGGTTCGAGCCCTGGTCCAGGAAGATGCCACATGCTGTGGAGCAAGCTCGTGCGCCACAACTACTGAGCCCGCGTGTCACAACTACTGAAGCCTGCAAGCCTAGAGCCCGTGCTCTGCAGCAAGAGAAGCCACCACAATGAGAAGCTTGCACACTGCAACGAAGAGTAGCCCCGGCTCGCTGCAACTAGAGGAAGCCCGAAGGCAGCAACGAAGACCCAATGCAGCCAAAAATAAAATAAATAAATAAATTTTAAAAAAAAAAATGGGTGACCCAAACCTAAATGGGCCATATGGGGAGAGAGCAAGCACATAGTTCTTTTGCTGTCCTTGGCTCTTGGATTGGTAGGTTGCCCTTGTTTGGAAAAGCCTGAAATTCTGCCAATAGCTTTGGCACATCCCTGGCTGACAACTTTAAAGCAGGCACTTAGCAGGATTTTCATTTCACTTTACTTCTCAGCCATACATCCACTTGGCCTAGACTTAAGCTCAAAAAGCCTCAAAATTTTTTTTCTCTTTAAAATCCAAACTTATGTTCTGAAGTTACATGGGGCAATGAGGAGACTAAACTGATACAGGGAGACATGGTAACTTCCAATTCCAGCCAATCCAGTCATTTGGCATCAAAATGTGCACCAGCTGTGAGTGTTTGGATCTTGATAAGTCAGAGGATGCTGGAAAGCTGACAAGACACTGCTATGAAACTGTTTTCAACCCCTTAATGTCTGCTTTACCCCCTTATTTTCATATTTTGTTCCGCATGTAAGTGTATAATATATTTTTAAATGAATGCAAAATCCCATGAGTCTGTAGGCAAGTTAGCACTGTGCCTTTGCAAGGCCTTTGAGATATCCTCAACTAACTTCACCATTAGACACGGTCATCCTTTATCATCTGCCAGCCTATTTTCTCTTAAATGGTTCTAGCAGTAATAACAAGTGATCATCATATATATGTACCATAAAAAGAGGAGAGGGGAGTGAACGAATTTACGAGCAGAAGTTTCTCCAGGACTTGATCTTCTCCTCCAGAAGTTGGTGAATTCCCCATGGACTTCAACAGGAAATTGGCCTGCTAAGGGGTTATGGGTGATAGGCATTAAGCTGGACTTATGAGCTATAGTTCCTAGTCCAGGACCACTTTGCCCTTGTTCATTAGTGCTTATGAGGAAATAAAATACTTCTTTTAATTTTGCTTTTATTGCATTTTTGTGAAAGGAAAAATATTTAAGTTTGTTGGGGATGTGTTTTCCTTATTATTTATTCATATGCATATTAAATTTCATAAACTCAAATTGCCAAATTTAAACTGCTGATGAGAGTGAATCTCCATGCTTTCCATATGTTCAACTGAGTCAACAAGATGCTCAGGCCTTAGACTGTGTTTCACAATCAAAAGCCAGTGGGGCTACACATAACCATTACCTATGATACTTCCTTTTCTTCACACACAACAGGAGAAGAGAGAGAGGGTAAAGCTTCAGGCACAAGCAAGTACTGTCAGTACCAAAATTCTTCTCCCCCACTCCAACAGACCTTGTTATGGATCAGAATAGAGCCTTTTATCTAAACAAGAAATGAATTTCTGGTTTTTCATTTCCAACTGCCCTTAATGTGATTTTACAGGAATTCCATGTTGGAAATGAAAGTTGGTAAAGACAAAGGTATTTTCTCAAGCAAAGTTTTCATAGGACTTGAGCTTCTCATCCAGGGCAGATTAACTAATTTATAGTCAGCACAATGCTGGTAATACTAACAGAAAATATAAAGAGAGGAACTTGCGTTATGTCTGGGACTCAGGCAATTTGCATCAGGTAAAAGAAAATCATTTCCAGAATTGTCTGTCAGCCAAAGCACAGTTTTTAAATCATGAAACCAAGCCACAGATGCAAAGGTCACCCAACAAAAAATTATGAACATAACTAGGGGAAAAAAGCCCTTTATGTGTCAAGAACAGGAAACGATTTTGTGTTTCTCTACAAAAATTTACAGTCAGCAGCTGAAGGCAGAAAAAGCAATAAATTATAACAATTAAATCCAAAGTAACTTGCCGCTTTCATTCAAGGTCGCAGAGCTTGATACAAAAGTCATGGCACAATATAAGGCAGCAAATAATATAACGGGTAAATTATACATATACTTTTGATTTTTCACATTTATTTCTTGTGTACAGGTCCTATTAATGTCACTTATGAGACAAGAAGGAAGGATTGAGAAAACATCCATTGCTCCCCATGTGCTATCCACTGGCAAAGGTGAGTGGGCCTATAAATAAGCCCACACTCATCAGTAGGTGTTAGAGAATAGACTCATTTCACGCACCCTCCATTTCTGGTATCTCTCCTGCTGGTGCTGCTACAATTCACTTAATAGAAACTCCTGTTTATTGATCTCCTACTATGTTCTGGGCACTGTTTGAAGTGCTTTTCATATGCTATCTCAAACCATCTTCACAAAAGCCTTGCAAGGTAGATATGCATACCCTTGTTTTATAGATTAGACACACATACACATGGAGCAGGTGGCCCTAGTTGCTATGTGCACTCAAGTTTGTTTGCGCTCAGGCTCTTACACCCAAGACTGTTGGTCTTGAACACAGTAGCAGTGGGTCCTTTTCCTGGGTCCTAACTGATAGCTGAGAACCACCGAGTTTGTAATTTACAGTTGGAATTATTTCTCCCCTACATGATTTATAATGTTGATTATACAAATTCTTTGATTTCTCTTCCAAAGAACAAGGGGGACAAGGGTCACCCAGTTATCTCTGTATTATTCCAATTAGGTTATAAACTCTTTGAAGGCAAGCACTGGATTTTAGGAAGAACTCTCCTTTTCCTTTCCTCCAAGTTCCTGTCTCAGTCAGCACATTTCTGTTGTCTCAGGAGCCTATGAGAAACTTTCTATCCTTTTCTCCAGCCCTTCCCTTGATCCTACCCAAGGAAAGAGGAAGAGCATCAGGATGCTAGTATGCGACAGAAGTCACTGTGCAGACAAGAAGATTCTCTTTTTTTAATTTTTATTTTATACTGGAGTATAGTTGATTAACAGTGTTGTGTTAAGAAGATTCTCTTACTGTCTCTCTGGCAAGCAGACAAAGCAAGGCTCTCCTTGTTGACTGTTAGGAAAAGGCAGAAGCTTGCTCTTCTTCAGCTGCTCTACCCACAATAAATATTGTGATGGTAAATATTATGTGTCAACTTAGCCAGGCCATGGTTCCCAGATATTTGGCCAAACATCATTCTAGGTGTTTCTGTGAAGGTATTTTTAAAATGAGATTAACATTGAAATCAGTAGACTGTGAGTAAAGTAGAATACCATCCATAACATGGCTGGGCCTCATCCAATCAGTTGAAGGCCTTAAGAGAAAAAGAACAACCTCCCCCAAAAGAATAAGAAACTCTGCCAGCAGACTGCCTTTGAGCTTGAATTGCAACTCTTCCATGTATCTACAGCCTGATGGCCTACCCTGCAGATTTTGGACTTGCCAAGCCTCTATGATTGCATGAGCCAATTCCTTAAAATAAACCTCCTGATAGATAGAAGATAGATAGATAGATAGATAGATAGATAGATAGACAGATACAGATATATAGAGAAAAATAAATTAAAATATTAATCTAAATTTATCTAGATATATATTTATATCTAAATTTCTATGTTCATATCTCAGTCCGGTTGGTTCTGTTTCTCTGGATAACCCTGACTAATAGAGATAGGGTAGGCTGCATCTAGCAAAAAGCTAGGTATCCTCATGTTGGCTCCAATTCTGGGAAAAAAAGCATGTATAAGATATTAAATGACTATAAAACCCCCAATCATACCCTGAATGATTTTACATATCACTGAGCACTTTGTACTGATACATAGTAGACCTCCAATAAGTATTTCTTCAGTGAATGAGTTTCTGTTATAAACATGGCTGACTTCTATTTTCAATGTCTCATGCCACAAGAAATCCTAGACAGTGAAGTTTACCTATCTTTTAAATAAGGGAGCTGAGATGATTGAATTTAAGTAAAATCTGGCCTTACGGTTTCATGCCATAGAGAGAGGACTGCAGAGCTGACTGGAAGTTGGCAGTCAATCAATCCTCTCCCTGATACATGAACAAGCTACATTAGTTTTCTATTGCTGTGTAACAAATTACCACAAACGTGGTGGCTTAAAACAATACCCATTTATTACGTCACTGTTATGTAATTCAAAAGTCTAGGTAGGCTCATCTGGGTTCTCTGCTTAGGGTCTCCCAAGGTCAAAATCAAGGTATCAACAATTGGAAAACCAAGGTGAGCTGGGCTAGGTGCTTATCTGGAGGTTCTGGCAGAAGAATCTACCTCCAAGTTCATTCAAGTTGTCGGCAGAATTCAGTTCCTTGCAGCTATAGGACTGAAGCCCCATTTTCTTACTGGCTACTGGCCATGGACCACTCTCAGCTCAGAGAGGCCACTCTCAGATCCTATCTACACAGCTCCTCCATATTCACATCGGCAGTAGAACATTGAATCCTTTCTCATTCTTTGAATCTGTATGACCTCCTCTTCTGCTACCAGATGGAAAAAACTCTCTGCTTTTAAAGGACTCACATGATCAGGTTAGGCCAGCCTCCACAATTTCCTTATCTTAAGGTCAACTGGTTAGTAACCTTCCTTAATTACACCTGCAAAATTCCTTTTGCCATGTGACAATATAACCATGGTAGTAACACCCAGGGGGTGGGAGGTGAAGGTCATGGAGGCTAATCTTAGAATTCTGCCTACTGGAAAGACTCATGCAGACTGTCAAAGAGAAATTATTCTGGCACTTGTTAAAATAGTAATGAAGACTTTATTCAAGATTATTGCAGTAGGGGAGAGACTATTACAATGAGGAAGAGAAACTGGACTCAGTTCCCAATACAACAAAGACAGTTGGGAATTTATAGCCAATAAGAAGAGTGAAGAGGTCAGTGGATGGAAAATTACTAAGTAACTTAACTAGATATCAAGGGTAGGGAGATTCTTACTAAACTGACTTAATAGAATTCTTGCTAAAGGCAGGCCAAAAACTTAGATATAGAGGGTGGAGGATGAGGAGCTTGATCATACATAAGGGATGTGAGAGAAGAGCTTGATTAGATATCAGAGATGAGGGTGTTCTCGATAAATTGGCTTAGCAAGATTCTTTGCTAAAACTGGGCTAGGCAGGCCAAGGTCAAGGCCTAATGGAGAAGAGAGCTCAGAGGAACCTGATCAAAGTCTGGTTAAGGAGGGAATCTTTTTCAAGACATCTGACTATCTTGTAAGCAGGTCAGCCTCTCCAAGGCTCAACATGTAAGTAGGTAGAATAAGTAGTTGTCCATGTAATGATATTCAAGTGATTCCAATGAATTCCTTACCAAAAATATCTCTTATCTCCAGATGATTACATGGTACTATCCAAGGGAAGTGAAAAGGAACATGACAACAATATAGAAAGGGGAAGTTAGAAGGTATCACAGGTAAATTTCCTCTTGGTCAATATGCCTGAAGATAAGCCTGGTCATCTGCTATGGTGAATCAACTTCACTGACATCTTATAACAGCTCTCTATTCTATGGCCTTGAGTCCTTTCTTATTTCTAATCATCATGCAGCTAAGAGGTCTCCTGCAAATCAGCACAATGCCATACACACCAGGGACACTTGAATATATTTTCATTACAACCCATTCTTTAAACCAGAAAAAGTAAACAAAACATAGAGAAAAAAGTTGGCAATACACACTCCTTAGCATTTTTATAAAAGTTAAGAATTACCAAAGAGTTCAAACTAATATCTTAGGGCTGTGACACAGAGACAGAAATCAAGAACAGATTCAAACGTCTAGTGATACATTTCAGCTTGAAATATACCTTCCTTCCTTTAAGGTTTAAGTGTTTCTATGCAATTGTCCACCTTTCATACATAAACTTGTATGAAAATGGCAGGGCTGGAAGAGCCCTTCGAGTTGATCTAGCTACTCAAACCCCTCAATATTCAGATGAAGACACTTGGCTTAGTAGGTGTCTAAATACTTCCATGTGGGAAATGACAATTTTTCAAGCCTGATTAGATTATTCTAGAGAAATCCAGCTATAGAACAGCTGTGGTGTGAGCTCACATGAACCTATTTAGGCACATGGAAGATGACACTTACAGGACATGACTTTCTCACACCCATGTTATCTGCAATCCTCACTGTTCTCTAAACCATGGGCTTTGATGCCTCCATGATCTTGCTCATGCAGTCACCTAGGTTTTAAAAGGCTTATCTCACCATTCAGACTCATTCTTCAAAGCAAAGTTGAAATGTCATCTCCTTTCTGTGTTTTACCTGAACCTGTCCCCTTCTACCTCACCACTATTTCCAGGCAGAAAACACGGTTTCCTCTATTTTACCATTTATCATATAATATTATGATGATTTCTTCAAATGTCTATCTCCTCCTCAAGAGCAGGGATCTTAAGAGCTTAAGAATTTGTCTTGTGGGACTCACTTGATTTGGTTGGTTGGTTGGTTGATTGGTATTCAGGTAAATTGGCTGGATAACTGGTAGATTGGCTCATTGGTTGACTGGTAGGTTTTCCTAGATGTAAGTAGATAATTCTTCAGTTCTTTTCAGGAGGTTTAACCAAATAAGGTCATTCATTCATTGTTCATGACTCTCTTACAGAAAACATGATTGTGAGGTCTCAAGTAAGTTGGATCTGGATTCAAATACTGATCTCATCCTCCAAAGTATTCTTAAGAAACTGCAGCCTTGGCTGAGCAGCTGGAGGTCACAGACTTAGCAATACTATCTATAAACTTTATAATTTTATTGAGGATCCTAAGTCCAGCTATTATCTGTAGATACCATCTAGGAACTGACTCAATATAACAATTGACTTATACATATAAATCATGTTTCATGGTATTCTTTGGTTCTGGGAAGCCCTTCAAAATAGTGTCATATTTGGAAGCACAGCTCCATTCCCAGTGCTAGGGGAATTCCAAATTCCTTGAATTTTTTTACTGCCAGTACCACTTTTTAACTAAAATATACATTTAACCACAGTCAGAACCCAAACCGTGTAGCTGGTATTTTCATTCATTCCCGTGACGAGAAAGCCACACAGATCCCGTTTATCAACAGTCTACTGAATAAAAACAAAAGATTTCATGTTGGTGCCTTTTACTATAAGACAAAATCCCTATATATTCTGAAAACAACTTTAGAATACTTTAAACTATGAAGCCATCACTGTTAACTTGGGTTACAAAAGGGAGATTCAGGTTTTCAATTACAGCAATGCTCCAGGGTCCCACGCCATCACACAATCGTTTAGTCTTAACACCTATCCTATCAGAATGATTCTTTACCAACTTCACTTAACTCCCCCCAGCAGTTCCTCACCTACCCCAAGTTTGAAGCCAATTTAGCAATTCTTCTCAGTACTTTTCAGCTATGAACAAAACTGTCACAACCAAGTAACTGTCACGTCCACAAAGCCTTGCCAATAGATGTTTGTGGAGAATGAAGGTAATGATGATCTTTGTATATCCTATTTACAAAATGTAGAGTACTGTAAATAGAAAGGCCTAGCCATTGCTTGTTTTTTCTTTCACTGCCAGGACCAGAAAAGGAGACAGCATAGGCTTCCATGATCTTTCCAAGATTGGTCTCCACAATCACCACTCAAGAGGTTCATTTCCATCCCTCCCACCACAAAACGGGATTTTCTCCTAGAGGAAACACAAACATGAGAGACCTTAAATAAGTCTTCTACCCCAGTACTTCTCAAAGTTTAATGTGAAAACAAATCATCTGCCGAGCTTGTTAAAATGCAGACGCCTGATTCAGTAGGTCTAGGATGGGGCCTGATATTCTGCATTGTAACAAGCTCCCAGGTAATGGGAGCTAGTCTGCAGATCACACTTTGGGTAGGAAGGAGTCTGCCCTCTCCCCAAAATACCATTCTTTCCTGCAAAGGAGCCCATGTTCATCACCACAGATGGATGTGACCTTTGCCACTTTATTTGTTCTTTTTCCCCTATTGGCTTCTTTTCCTTCCTTCCTTCCTTCCTTCTTTCCTTCTCTTTCTTTCTTCTTTCTTTCTTTCTTTCTTCCTTTCTTCCTTCCTTCCTTCTATGCATTGTCAGATTATTTATTTATTGTATACTATTCCACATATCTATTTATCTATTATTACTTCTTATTAATGTTGTCTGTGCTTTTTTATGATATTATTTTTATTGGAGGACAACAAACGCCTGTATCCCAAAGAAAAAATTTTCCCCTTTGAGTCTGTAGAATCATGTCCAGTCCCAAAATGCAGCTACCCACAATCCAAAACTCTGCTCAAGAGAACAGTATCGCTAGTCTTCGAGGCACTCCAAGAACTACAGCAAGAGCTTTCCTATCTTGTCTCTAGACCACACAATTCCTAGAGGAAAAATTCAAAATCCTTCTCATCCTCTCTAAGCCTCCCAAATAGTGCATAGTGAACAGATTTCCCAGTGCAGTTCCAAGTTCAAGGGTTTTCTGTCTCCTTAATCCATCAAAAATATCTCCCTAAATTTCAATATTTTGTCACCCAACAGTACTGCCTCTTATAACTAGATGCATCACAACACTTTTTGTCATGTGTTCTGAGGTTTGTTTCAGGATATTTTCAGGACTTAGTAAGTGAAAATTCTCAGCCAGGGAGCTTCCTCTACAGTTTCATTCTCTTAAAAAGCCAGGGTTTCCGCAGACATAGAGAATGGACTTGAGTACACAGGGAGGGGGAAGGGTAAGCTGGGACGAAGTGAGAGAGTGGCATGGACTTATATATACTACTAAATGTAAAACAGATAGCTAGTGGGAAGCAGCTGCATAGCACAGGGAGATCAGCTTGGTGCTTTGTGACCACCTAGAGGGGTGGGATAGGGAGGGTGGGAGGGAGATGCAAGAGGGAGAGGCTATGGGGATATATGTATAGGTATAGCTGATTCACTTTGTTATACAGCAGAAACTAACACCATTGTAAAGCAATTATACCCTAATAAAGATCTTAAAAAATTTTTTAATTAAAAAAAAGGCCAGAGTTTCACGCACATTTCTGTAAGCACCCCTTTGAACGAGGCATGATAGAGGTTTCTGCCTTAAGTTACTGGATTCACACTTAGGGGGACCTGTCTCCAGAATATATTGAATGAAACTTCTCCCACTTTCATCAAGACAGGGCTTCAAACAATGTCATCTTTCCCAATTCCTTTATCTCATCATGAAAGAGTCTACAAGTCAGTGACAGTTATACTCCCATAATTACTCTCCATATTATTGAAAGAAAAGCCAATAACCTATTTTGACAAGCAAAGCCCACAGACTTTTAGATCAGTGAAAACCTGGGCTCCTATCGTGGTGGTGTCACCTCATTAATTGTTGTGAGAATTAAGTGCATGTGCAGGAATCACTGAGCTCAGCACCTGGCAGAGGGTCAGTGGTCAATAAGGTTAGCTAGTATCTTCTCTGAATCTCTGTTTCTGTACCTGAAAACAAGGATGGTAGGTAGTTCTGCTGAATAAGATAGGGAGCCCCTACCTCCATAGGGTTATGGAGACTAAATGCCTTGATTTATGTATGTCAACATAATGTACTCTGAACATTGCATGATACATACTAAGTACTATATAAATGTTAATCATTTATTATTCCATTTTAAATACTGTTAATAATGATGATAATAATCACAGAGCCTTTGAGAACACAGGACTGTAATGGCTGACTAATTAAGCTCCAGCTTCCCATGGAGGAGTCTCTTTCCACTATTTGAACCCAGTAGTTCTGGATGGTTCTGTCTATAGGGAAGCATATACCCTAGTGCAGTGACTCTCAACCCTTCTATTGGGTTGGCCAAAAAGTGCATTCGGGTTTTTTGTGACATCTTATGGAAAAACCCAAACGCACTTTTTGGCCAACCCAATACTTCAGAATCACCTGTAAGGTTCTGAAAAATGCTGCTGTCGGAGCCCCCCAACAGACCTCCTGAATCAGAATTTTCAGAGTCGATCCAAAGCATCCTTATCTGTATTGAGAGACACAGGCGATTCTGACACACACCACATTTTGAGGAGCACTGCCTTACACAATCTCTCATGGGTCTTTTATAAGCTTTGAAAGGCCATTATTCCATTATAAAAGCCATCCAGAGTCATACTCACTCAATGGGAAAAACAGTTTCTGAGAATGAGTTAGAGGCACAAGAAAGAGATGATTAAGGTATAGGAAAATACGTGCTACAATGAAAAATGAAAAGATCTGCAATTATTTAAACTTGAAGCAAGGAAGCCTAGGAGGGAACTTGAAGAAGTATATGAAGGAGGACTACATAGAAATGAGAATGACTATCTCTTCTGGATAGAACAAGACAAACAAACCAAAATAGTTGGTTTAGACATGCTATAAAAGTCAACCAGAAGACACTTAAATGAGTTAGGGGATCTGCAAAATCTTTATATATATAAGCTCATACTTACACAGCACTTAACATGTGCCAGACACTGTTCTAAGCACCTCAAATACTGACTGTTTAATTTTCTTAGCAATCCAATGATGCAGGCTTCACCATTATCACCATCTTCCCTATTGTTACAGATGAGGAAACTAAAGCACACAGAAATCGTTACTTGTCAAATATCACACAACTAAGAAATGTTGGAACCAAAATCTGAACCCAGATGGTGTCATGCTCAAGGCCATGCTCTCAACCACTATTTCATACTGCATCTCATCCTAGTAGATTTTTGCAAAAGAAATGAAAAATAAAATGTCTCCAGGTTTCCTCCAAGCCTTTACAACCGTGGTCTGGGTTTACATTTCTATCACATCAATACCACTCAGAAGTTAGCTTAGCAACAGGAATGTAAAGTTATATGCTACTTATTTATAGGATGCTGACAAACTTTTTTCTGTGCCTGGATTTCTACACTTATAAAACGGGGTCAATATCTTTTAGGATGCTAAATATTCATGAGGTAATGATGTGTAAGGCTGAATGGCATGTATAACCCAAAAGATACAGGGAGAATTCCTTATGAGCTAGATACATGAATATACTTCAAATCCTTATTTCTCCCTAGAATGGTGCGTTTCCACATCATAATGAAGCTGTTTTGCTGCCTTCACTTCTTGCATTAACTGTGGCAAATGTTACTACATGCACTATCTGTTTGATGTATATGGATTGCAAACTGATTGTAAATTAATCATGGAAGTTCTTCTGGCGTTATCACAAGCTGTCACAATGGAGATTAAGTGGTTTGTAATGATGATTGCTCAGTAAATGGATTGATAGCAAGGGAACTCATCAACCTGGTCTATTATTAATATAGCAACACTTTATAAAATCCAGATTGCTGATAAAAGAACAACAAAAACCACTTTGGTGACAGAAGATTGCATTGAAAGTACTTAGACTGATAACTGTATCATGTTCTTGCCTTGCTCTTTCAGAATTTGAAAGCATTTAGACAGAAATTGGTAGGATGGGGAAAATAACGCTATTAGGTGAGGATTTTTTCCCTAAGAAATCTGTCAAAAAGTTCTTGGTGTTATAATGTCATCCAGTGTGCTCCAGGGAAAACAAGAGGGGAGATGCTAAAGTGCCTGTATCAAACTGGGGTAAGCGTTCTCAGGATGAGCTTGTACGTGTTGAAAGGGGGGGGGGGACAGGTCCCAGTGGAGACTGTGATTCCCTCTCTTCTTACCTGTGTTATTTGTGGTGAAACAGGAAGATTGTGGTTGTCAAAGTGCAGTCTTTAATTCTGCTGTCCTGGATCTATGCACTGAAGTGTACTTTAATTAATCAGAATAGTCAGAAAATATTATTTCCAGTTAAGTGAACACTTGGGAATGCTAAGTATATTCTGTTTCCAAGGATGTGAACTGTTTTATACGTACCCCAGATGATTCTGAAAGGCAATATGATTTGTGAACCACCACTGTATGCCATATACCAATGGATCCTCAATTTTTGAAAAGTGAAAATAAAATATATATTACTGAAACATCACTGAATATAAATTCATTTTAACTTGATGATCTGTAGAATAAAACAAAATCTTGCCTTATCTCTGGCAGACCATTGTCTTTTCCTTATCCAGTGCTATGGGTAGAAAAGTGGGAAGAGGAAATGAACCCCCAATACTGATCCCAGGAAAATCCCACAAAGTTGCTGGCTTACAAAGACCTTTGGTAGCTGCACTGCCAATATCTGGCTGAACATATTCTACCTGGACATCCTAGCAGAACCTCCCACCAGTACCTCCCACGTCAAAATCTTCTGCTCCTCCTACTGTGTTCCCTCTCTGGGTTAATGAAAGGGAGGTAGTCTAGCTGGACAGAACTCGAAGAGGGACCGTTGAATAAAAGAGGTGTAATGATGGTCTGGAAACAGCCACTGAAAGCCAACAGAATGGAAGCTGTTCCTTGAGATCCATTATAGGCTGGGGCATGGGAGCCTGGGCTCCACTTGAGAGGGTTGCAAAAAAAAAGGGGTGGGGGTTACCCTCAGAAATCCAACCTTCAATCAAGGCAGGGGGATGCTAGAGGTGGTTAAAGAAAGTCCAAGATTATAAGGAAGCTCCTTCACAATGAAAAGGGAGCTCCCAAAAGCAAAGAGGAAGGGCTGAGAAGAGGGAAAGGAAGGAAAAGGTAGGCCAGGGTGGGACCACTGAAGAGAAGAGCTGACAGAAGAGGTTTGGGCTCCAGAAGGGGATTGTGACTCCTAGACTGTGAGGTCTGCAAGAGCAAGATTGTGTCTTATCTCCCAGAGTGCACACAATACCCACTGGGAGGCACCCAGTAGTGAACTGCTATATGTTGATCAACTGACTCCCAAAGAGAAAATAAAGCCCTGATATATAGTGTTTGCTGATTTCATGGTGTAAATATTCCCACCATGGGTGACTCAAGTTACCAACATCATGTCACTGAAGGCAGAGTTGGGAAGAGATCTGCTGGCATTCTTGAAATATTTCTTCCATTCACAGAATGGCTTTTAAGTCTGGAATTGGAAGACAGGCAAGAGGAATGCATTTTCCTCTAATTAATGACTGTTCATTTGTAGGGTTTATCATGTTCATCAACAAAAGCTGATCCTGGCTCTGGATATGGTTCATGATAACTGAACTGAGAATAAGTATGATCATTGTCCCCCATCTATTTGCATGCCTTTCTCACACATTTTTTCTTCTTTCAAGTAGAGAATGGCAGGGACCCTACAAGATGCAGTGCCTTGTTCATGTACCCTCTGTGTTTTTATCCCTGGTCATGGATGGATGAGGCAGAGATGCCATCCTCAACTTTTACCATCATACAGATTGGAACTTAATCTTTCAGTTTTTCCCAGCCTAAGATGTCTAGTGTTAAAATCACCATTTTACTAGTCTGTGTGGCTATATGTTACAACGGTTTTGGTGATTCTAGTTCAGCTTAGCAGACATTGCAGATCAGGTGTGTTAGAAGCCAAGACCAGAAGAGTAAGCAAAGGAAGGAGACTGGCATTGGGCCAGTGCCAGCCATCAGGGAGAGACTGGGAACCCAGGCCTCTGGAGGCATTAAGCCAAGCAGAAGTCTTATACACCAAGAGATCGAAAAACATCGAGCAGAAAGAATGGAACTGGACGAGAAGTTGAAGGCCGTCTGAGGTAGGGAGACTTTATATTTATATACTTCCTGCCCAAGAGAGGAATCTCAAAGCAGAGTGGGCTCTGCAACCAAGGCAGATGAGGCCAGATCAGAGCAATACCACTAAGGTGACGAGGAATATTTGCACGTCTGCTTACAGACACTACAAAAGAGCTATCAGTTGAGCATCTCTCCACGCTCCACTTACAGCTTCTTGTCTATTCTTCTCAGTAAACTGTGTAAAAATTTTGCTCTGTTTTTAAAGAGCAAAGATTCTGTTAGGAGGATAAAACCCAAAATTACAAACTGGGGAAAATATCTGCAAACGCCATATCTGAAAAAGTTAGCCAGTTGAGTATCAGAGCCTCAGAACCATTAACCCAGTCTCCACCAGTGGCGACATTTTCTATAACTCTACTACAATATTAAAATCAGGAAACTGACATCAGTACAACACTGTGAACTAGACTACAGACCTTAAACAGAGTATATAAATACTATTAACATTCAACAGTAGAAGGAAAAGAATCCAATGAGAAATTATACAAAAGAAATGAACAGATAATTCACCAAAGAGAAGCTATGGGTGACAAACAAACACATGGAAAAGTATGCAAGGTTGGTCAGTAGAGAAATGTACATTAAGGTATTACTACCTACCTATCAGAATGGCTAAAATCAAAAACAGTGACAACACCAAAAGTGGTGAGGATGTGGAGAAACTGGATCACTCATACATCGCTGGTGAGAATGTAAAATGGAATAGCCACTTTAGAAGGGAGTATGGCAGTGTCTTATAAAACTGTATATCCATTTACCATTCAGCACACCAATTGCACTCTTGGGCATTTATCTCAGAGAAATGAAAACTTATGTCCACTCAAAAACCTATACATGAATGTTCATGAAGCTTTATTCATAGTAGTTGAAAAGTGGAAGCAACCAAAATATCCCTGGTACAAACTCTGTTACATACCCATAATGGAATACTACTCAGCAATAAAAAGCAATGAAATATTGATACATGCATTAACTTGAATGGATCTCAAGTGCATCATTCTGAGTGAAAAAAAGCCAATTTCAAAAGGTTACATACTGTATGCTTGCATTTATATAACACCCTTGAAATGACAAAACCATAAAGATGAAGAAGAGGTTAATGGTTGCCAGGGGACAGGGACTGAAGCAGGAGATGAGCGTGACTTTAAAGGGGCCGTACAAGGAAGTTCCTTTGCAGTGAGAGAACAGTTCCATATCCTGACAATGGTGGTGATTACACAACTCTATATACGAATCAAATGGCCTAGAGCTACACACACACACGCACACACACACACACAAGTGCACATAAAAACTGGTGAGAATCTGAATAAGATCTGTAGTCTAATTAACAGTACTGTACCAATGGATGTCAATTTCTTGGCTTTGATACTGTACTATGGTTATGTAAGTTGTCACCATTGGGAGGCTGGGTGAAGGGCTCAAGGGACTCTAGTACTACTTTTCCAACTTCCTATGAATCTATAATCATTTCAAAATCAAGAACTTAAAAAAAATAAATGCTGGCCAGAAGAGATACCACAGCAGGCATATTTGTTCACTGCCATGAAGGGTAAATCGTTGCACCCATTAGTCTATATATATCAAGATTCCTACAATCATTCCTACTCTTTAATCCTGTACGACTCTATCTTTAGGAGTTAAGCAGATATTTATTCAAAATGCATGTACAAGAATGTTCACAGCACAATACCAAAGAGATAGAAACAACTTGACTGTTTAACAATGGAGTTATGGCTGAGAAAATGAAGCCTTATCCATAGGATGGATCATCAGGCAGCCACTAAAAACCATTATTTCAAAGAATATTTGGTACATGTGGTAATGCCAGGTAATTATCTGGATGCACAGCCTTATGTACACTGAAATGCCAATCTAAAAAATAATGAATAAAATTCTAGAGAAAAATACAATATTCACAGGAGCTAACTCTAGGTGGTTCGATTCTATGTAATTTTTATTTTACACTTAACTAGGATTTCCAAATATTATACAATGATATGCATTACTTCGCAAAAAAAAGTGTGTGTATGTATATGTGTGTCTTTATAGATATTAAAGTGTGGTCTAGCTTAGTGTTCCTCAGACTTTTATGTGCTCTTGCTAAAATGCAGATTCTGATTCAACAGGTGTGGAGCAGGACCTGAGATTCTGCATTTCTACCCAGCTCCGACACTATGCTGATATTGCAGGTCCATTTTGGGGAGCAGGGTTCTAGCTTAGCCAAACCCCAAATGATTACCAAACAGTTCTTTTGAGTAGAAAATGTGTTGTGCCATTTACAATTATTTTTACTGAGATAATGTTGCAAAAAACTTCCATCATGAAGACCTTGTCACAAATCTATACCCACACCAGATTCTGATGCATCAGCTCTCAGAAACATCGAAGCAAAGTTTACAAAACATCTCAGATTCTCAGAAATGACAAAAAAGCTAGGGGATATTTCAACCAAAAAAAGATACCCATTCAATAAATTGTGCAGTGATTCAGGTGGGAGAGCTACACCACCACTCCAAAACAAATTCCAAATGGATTAAAGAGACAAAGGAAAAAATAGTTAACAGTTAAAAAAAAAAATATATATATATATATATATATGATAAAAATATCGATGGGTATTCTCCAGCAGAATGAAAAAGAATTCCTACGGGTAAATTCAGTAGAGGAATAATAGCTAACATTGAACACATCATGTGCCAGGTACTGTGCTAACTTTTTTTTTCAATTCCCGTTTACTTTTGGCTCTTGGGGCAATGTCACCTTTTCAATATGAAAAAAAGTAGCAAGTTCAACAAAATAGAAATCTGAAGTGTAGAATAGGACAAAACCAAGGGTAGGGGGGAAGGCAATAGCAAAAGTAAGAGATGAGATGTTGCCAAAAGATGGAGGGTGTCCTGTCCCCTCTCTGGGGAATGACATTTAGGTGTCAGCACATAGCTTTCCGTGTAAGTACAGAAGGGCTGATATTCATTTTTTTTCTGTAGGAAAAGATAGGGCTGGGGAGGGGCTTTCTGGAGGCTTAGAGACCAAGGCTAGTCTCTCTCTTGCTCCTCTTGACCCCCTTTTCTGACCAGGAGAAAGGAAGGAATCCAACATTATGAAGGAGGTAAAGTGGAAGAGGGAAGAATCCCCCTTGACAGGGTGGTGGCCAGAACCTTGCAAAGGAAATAGCTCAGGCCAGTCCTTGGAGGAAGACTGAAAATGGAGATAATACTGTTAATACCTCCCCAGAAGCTGAGAGAGGAGCAGGGAGATATCTGGAAACTAGGACTTCAATAGCCTGGATGCCCCTCTCCAAAACCCTACCTCTTCCCTGTAGGGACTTCTACCTGCTGCTTGGTTTCCTTTCCCCTGGGCTACCACATGGGCCTAGGATGGTGGTCATCTATTTGGGTTACCAGCACATGGTTCTAAATGGGATTTGATGAGACCCAGCTTCTTGAAAGGTTATCTCGAAAACAGAGAGGGAAATGTTAACTGGACAGATGAGCGGAGTGGGCACCAGAAGGAAATACAGGGTTACCCAGAATGGCAGAAATCTAGGTTCCCCAGAGTGGAAAGAGAGGATACATTCAACAAACAACAGATATTTATTGAGCGCCTATTATGTGCCAGACACTGTTCTAGAACCACCCCACCAAAAAAAGAAAAAACAAGACAGAGGCAGAAAATGCAAATTCTGAGGGAGAGGAAAGGGGCAGTTGAGGAAGAAGGCGGAGGAGACTGAGAAGCCTGAGGTGATGGGGACTCGGCCTTAGGCCTCCTCTTCGGCCTCCTCACCTAAATCCTCCTCCTCTTCTGTGGTGGCACCCTGGTACTGCTGGTACTCGGAGACGATGTGGTTCAGGTCCCCGTAGGTTGACGTGGTCAGCTTGAGGGTGTGGAAGCGGATGTTGTAAAGGGCCTCGTTGTCAATGCAGGAGGTCTCATAGTGTTCTCCACCAGGTGATGGACGGAGAGGGTGGCGTCCTAGGGCTCCACCATGGTGTCGGACACTTTGGGTGAGGGCACCACACTGAAGGTGTTCATGCTGCAGTCAGGATACTCTTCACTGATCTTGCTGATGAGCAAGGTGCCCATACCAGAGCCCGTGCCCCTGCCCAGCAAGTGGGTCAGCGGGAAGCCCTGCAGTCAGTCACAGCTCTTGGCCTCCTTCCAAGCCACATCCAGAACTGAGTCGACCAGCTTGGCCCCCTCTGTATAGTAGCCCCTGGCCCAGCTGTTGCCTGTCCCAGACTGATCAAGAACAAAGCTGTCTGGTCTGAAGATCTGACCAAAAGGACCTGAGCTAACAGAGTCCATGGTCCCGGGTTCTAGATCCACCAAGATAGCACGAGGAATATATTTGCCACCTATGGCTTCACTGTAGTACACGGAGATGTGGTCCAGCTGCAGGTCGCTATCCCCATGATAGGTGCCAGTGGGTTCAATGACATGTTCATCACTGATCACCTCCCAGAACTTGGCACTGATCTGACTGCCACACTGAATGGCCAGGATATGCACAATTTCCCTCATTTTAAAATTTATTGTAATCTTTTTGCTCACCTCAAAGTATGTACGGGGCAAGAAAATTATATGTAATTAGTTTTTCTCTGCTGCTGGTCACAGGCTGGAAGGATGGGACGGGGCCTGGAGGCTGGAGCACGAGGTCCGAACATGGAAGCAGGAAGGTTCTGAGAGCTGTGCTAACTTTTTGTATGCATTATCTCATTGAATCTCTCACATCAAGGCTATCAAGTAGAGACTGTATATTTCCCATGTTATTGATGAGGACATTATTTCTAGCCCTGACAAACTATAATTTAGGTATCATTATCCATATTTTACAGGTAATGAAACTGAGTCTTAGAAATATAAGGTAATTTAGTTGCCCAGGGTCACCCAGCTAACAATTGGCAGTCCAATTTCCAACTCAAAGCTACACTCTCTGATGCACTGCCTCTTTAAGAAAAACAGCCATACATTGCCTGAACGCAAATCTTACACTCCTGAATGCCCACGATCATAAACAAAATTAAAATGCAAATAATAAACTAAGAAAATGATTAATAACAGATGTAGCAAAAAGTAGTTATCCTTAATATATAAAGAGCTAATACAAATTGAAAAGAAAAACACTCTGACCCCAATGAAAAGAGAGATGGAGGTCAGGTACAGCAGTTCACAAAAGAGAAAACATGTGTGTACAGGTGTGTGTACATGTGTACGCATGTATGCAATATACATATGTAAGACTGGATGGAAAAAGCCAAAGCATTAACAAGTAATTCTCAGTGGTGAAATTATTAAATCATTTATTTATGACTTTATACTTTTTGTGTTTTTCACATTGTCTACAATGAGTATATTTTAGTTTTATGATCTGAGAAAAATGAAAGCTAGTCATGTTGGCGCCGAATAAACTTGGTCTCATTGTAATTGCTAATCTTGTGCTCCACTGTCCTCTGGAAGTTCGCATTTGCATTTGAAATATTTCTCTGGGACAACATTCATTCATCAATTCGTTCTTTCATTCATTCATTCATCCAGCTAGTATATTTATTGAGCATCTACTAGTGTGTAGCCAGGCAATAAATAAGTAAAATATGCAGACATGGGCTTTGCATACAAAAAGCTACATAAGACAGACCTTAAGCAAATAAATTACATGATTAATTAATCATTAATGGTGCCTAAGATCTCCTAAACTATTACAGATGGTTACCTACACTCTACTTATTCCTTTCAACTCTGTTTAGGCTAGGTCAAATGATCCCAATCCACTGAAAAAATCTATCTACCGGGTTTTTATTAATAGTAAGAGGGTGATATCTTATGGAACAAATGAGCAAGGCATTTAATACAGATACTGTCTCCAATTAAATTTTTAATTGAAAATTTTATTGAGATAATTGTAGATTCACATGCAGTTGTAATAAATAATACAGAAAGATACCATGCATTTTGCCCAGTGCCCCGATGGTAATGTTTTGCAGAACTATAGTACAATATCACAACCAGAATACTGATATTGATACAGTATACCTATCTTATTCAAATTTCTCCAGTTTCACTTGTACTCATTTGTGTGTACACGCATGTGTGTGTGTGTATGAGTATTCAGTTCTATGTAATTTTATCAATTTGTAGGTTCTTGTGACAATCACTACAGTCAAGACACAGACTAGTTCCATCACTGCAAGGATCTCTTGTGTTGGTCATTTACAACCATACCCACCTTCCTCCTCCACCTACCCCACCCCATCCCTAACCCCTGGCAGCCACTAATCTGTTCTCCAGTATATACAAATGGGCAAAAGATATGAAGAGACATTTCAGGGAAGAGGATATAAAGATGACAAATAAGCACATAAAAATATGTTCGACATCATTAACCATCAGGGAAATACAAATTAAAACCATACTGAGATGTCACTAAACACCTATCAGAATAATAGCTAAAATTTTAAAAAGTGACAACACCAAATGGTGGCAAGGATGTGGAGAAATTGGATCACTCATCCATTGATGATATGAATGTAATATGATACAGCCACGCTGGAATAAAATATTGGCAGTTTCTTATAAAACTAAACATGCCTACACATGAAACATATAAAGTTATAAACCAATGTTACCTCAATTTAAATTTTTTTTCAAAAATATTAAAATTAAACTCTACAAATCTAACCACTCAAAAAAAAAAAAAAAAAAAAAAACAAGAACAACTAACCATGCAGTTACCATACAGCCCAGCAATTGCATCTGTGGATATTTACCCCCAAATAAGTGAAAATTTAAGTTCACACAAAAACGTGTACGCAAATGTTCATAGCAGCTTTATTTGTAAAATCCCAAACTGAAAACCCAAATACCCTCTCCACCAAATGAACAGACAAACAAACTGTGGTACATCCATACCATGGAATACTATTCAGCAATACATACAACGTCTTGGATGAATCTCCAGGGCATTATGCTTAGTCAAAAAAGCCAGTCCCCAAAGGTTATATGTTGTATTATTATTCCACATATATAACATTTTTGAAATGCAATACCTTGTAATTACATTGTTTTTTTGTTTGATTCTCCTTCTCAAGCTCTTTGACAAAACCATCTTTATAAATCAATAGTTCAAATGATTTTGGCAGTTTCCATTATAAGGAGTGTATCATATTTGGTTATCAAATCCATCTTGCTGTGATCCACACCCAGTACAATTATATCATAGATTTTCAAGGGGCAGAGAGAATTCTAACTGCCAACCATAACTATCTCCAACATATGGATGAAAAAACTAAGGTTCAGAGAGGGTAAATGTTTTGCCCAAGGTTGCACAGCAAGCTCCTAGTATCAGGACCACAGAGATATCCTCAATCTCAGCAAGAACTCTCCGCTGCTTCACTCCAACACTTCTACTTGGGTGCAGTGCCACTGTTTTCACGGTTTTCCTTCTATTGCCCAAGGCACTTCCTTACCTTGTGAAGAAGCCTCTGCTGCTGTCAGTCAGGACCCTTGCTGGAGATGCCAAGTGAAAAAATGTACATTCAGTACAGCCTTGCTCAGTTTGTGCTTGGTTGGCAATGATGATGATGATGGTGGCAACAATGACAATGACAACCGCATTTATAGGGGGCTTACTGTGTGCCAGGCACTGTTCTATTGGGTTGGCCCAAAAGTTCGTTCAGTTTTAAAGTAAAAATATCACACATTTTTCATTTTCACCAGGAAATTTATTGAACAACATATTCACCCTTTTGTTTCACTATCTTCTGCCATTTTTCAGGCAACTTCATAATTCCATCTTCCCAAAACTTTTTATCTTTTTGAGCAAAGAACTGTTCCAGGTGCCTTTTACAGTCTTCCATGGAATTGAAATTTTTTCCATTAAGAGAATTTTGTAAAGACCGAAATAAATGGAAATCCGAAGGTGCAATGTCTGGTGAATACGGCGGATGAATCAGAACTTCACAGCCAAGCTGTAACCGTTTTTGTCTGGTCATCAAAGAAACATGCGGTCTTGAATTATCCTGATGGAAGATTATGCATTTTCTGTTGACTAATTCCAGACGCTTTTCATCGAGTGCTGCTTTCAGTTGGTCTAATTGGGAGCAGTACTTCTTGGAATTAATCGTTTGGTTTTCCGGAAGGAGCTCATAATAGAGGACTCCCTTCCAATCCCACTGTATACACAACATCACCTTCTTTGGATGAAGACCAGCCTTTGGTGTGGTTGGTGGTGGTTCATTTCACTTGCCCCACATCTCTTCCGTTCCACGTTATTGTACCGTATCCACATTTCATTGCCTGTCACAATTTGTTTTAAAAACTGGAACGTTTTTGTTACATTTAAGTAAAGAATTGCATGTGGAAATACGGTCAAGAAGGTTTTTTTCACTTAACTTATGTGGAACCCAAACATCAAAGCGATTCACATAACCAAGCTGGTGTAAATGATTTTCAACGCTTGATCTGGATATTTTGAGTATGTCGGCCATCTCCTGCATGGTATAACATTGATTTTTCTCAATTAATGTCTCGATTTGATCGCTATCAACTTCAACTGGTCTACCCGACCGTGGAGCATTGTCCAGAGAGAAATCTCCAGCGCGAAACTTCACAAACCACTTTTGACACGTTTGATCAGTCAAAGCACCTTCTTCATACACTACACAAATCTTTTTTTTTGCGTTTCAGTTGCGTTTTTACCTTTCTTGAAATAATAAAGCATAATATGCCAAAAATGTTGCTTTTTTTCTTCCATCTTCAATATTAAAATGGCTACACAAAAATTCACCAATTTTGATAAGCTTTTTTTTTTGATGCACGCCGATATGACAGCTGTCACAATACAACTACCAAAATTGTTTCGAATGAAGTTAAAGACAACTAAGGGCTACTAGAGTCATCTTATGGAAAAAAATGAACGAACTTTTTGGCTAACCCAATAAATTTTTTTATTAACTCATTTAATCCTCATGATAACTCTACAAAGTGGGTGCACAGGGCTCTTGATTGATAGTACTTCTTCAACCATTTTCTTTTTCTGTGCACCATGTGGCACCAGTGTCCTCTGCTGTGTAGGGAAAGCCTGTCTTGGGGATGAGTCCAGAAATCATGGTGATTTAGCCTGGTATTTGCTCCCCCATCCTCTGACATTACCCCACAAGACCCCTGTGTTTTCAGAAGTAAATAGAAGTTCAACTGTGACAATCATAGCCATACTCTTGGATTGCTGATCCCCTAGAAACCTGTACAAGGTAAATCCATGAGGTGATTCCAGCTACTGCTGTTCCTTCTTCGTGGGAGAACTGTCTGTGTGTAAGGCAGGAGCCCAACACAGTGGCTGAGAATCTCAGCTCCACCACTTCTTAGTGCAGGCCGTGAGGCAAGGTACTTTTTCCTTCTGAGCCTCACAGTTTCTCCATCTGTATAACAGAGATAATAACATTCACCTTGGAGGACTGCCGAAGGGATTAGAAATAATGTATATAAAGAGCCTGACACATCGAAGTCTGTCAAGCGTGGCTAGTGTTGGGATGACACGTGTGCAGCCACTCATTTGTCAATATAATCTGTTCCCTCTCTTCCTCAGTTTAAGACTTCTTGAGAACGTTCTTCTTTAAGATCACCAAACCTGGAACTCCAGATCATTGTTAAAGACCTATATGAGGGCCTCCCTGGTGGCGCAGTGGTTGAGAGTCCGCCTGCCGATGCAGGGGATACGGGTTCGTGCCCCGGTCTGGGAGGATCCCATATGCCGCAGAGCGGCTGGGCCCGTGAGCCATGGCCGCTGGGCCTGCGCATCCGGAGCCTGTGCTCCGCAACGGGAGAGGCCACAACAGTGAGAGGCCCGCATACCGCAAAAAGAAAAAAAAAAAAAAAAAAAGACCTATATGACCATCCAGTGATGGTACTTGAAACACACAAAGTTTACTGGGAGAGGGAATGGATGTTGGGTATTTCTTTTTGCTTTAGCTGAATCATCTCCTTTTTGTGTTCTCTCTGGTCTGCTTTAGGCTGCTATTGTCATTCCTGGTTTTCAGCTGTTCTAGAAGATGCTACAATTCCACAACATCCATCTGAAGGCTTTGCTATTGCTGTTTCTAAGCTAGTTTATCTCTCAGCATCTTGGTCCATTTTCTCTTCACACTGCTTCCTCAAGTCCCCTTTCTTCATTGAAGCTGATTCACCCATGCTGCTAATTCATTAGCCAGATACTATTCCTAGCAGTAAGGATACAGGGATGAACCCGATGCACAAAAGCCCTGCCCTTATGGGGCTTGTGGTCTAGTCAGAATATCTACCTAATTTCTATTATTAGTTTGGCCAAATTTAGAGCAATTTTTACATTATGTATTATTTTGGAAATTTTTAACATTTGAGGGAAATGTTCTAATTTATAGGGCAATGCCAAAACTATATCGGAGTCCTCAGTTTCCACAGTCCTGCTGCGTGCCTTTAACTTGTGCCATAACACCTGGAGCCAGGACCTTAAGAGACAAAAAGGGAGGAGCCATTCCTCACTTGCCTCTCCTGTCCCTACCTGGCCCACTTCTTGATCTGTTCTCTGACTCATACATCATCAGTTAGGTTCCAGGCTCACCCCTTGCTCTTATTTGTTAAGCTTTGTGAATTCAGCCCTTGTAGTCCTCCCTCCACAGGCTGACTTGTCCCAGTTTGAAAACTGTATGACACAGCAGCTCTTCAGTTTGGTGCGTAGAGAGCTCATTCTTGTCCCTGCTTCCTGGCTCTCAACCCATAACCTTAAATCCTCCGTACTACTCTCGTGGCAAACAGATCCCTACCTCCTTCTTAGGGATCATCTTTTTGATAAAGATCAGTCCTCTGTGTAGACTCCTCCCAGCTACTAAACCTCCCTCTTGGTTCAGGAGTGTTCACCATGGAAACCTCTCAGGGCCATGTTGGACTACTGCCCCAAACTCAATGCCAGCAGGCCTATGTGAGTAATAACTATGGTATCATCAACTTCTTCCTCCCTACATCCTTCTCCAGCTAGTGAAACGACATTCTTTTTCTCCCTCTTTTTTTTTTCTCAACCCCCCTTTCTTTCCACTTGAAATTAATCTTCCTAAATGTATAGCCCACATTTACTTTCTTGCCATACTCACTTCTTATATTAAACAGCATTCTCCAGAGAAACAGAACCAATATATATATATAGAGAGAGAGATAGATAGATAGATAGATAGATAGATAGGAGATTATGGGAATTAACTCATATGACTATGGATGCAGGTAAGTTCTACAATCTGCCATCTGGAATACAGAGAACCAGGAGAGTGGGTGGTATAATTCAATCAGAGTCCAAAGGTCTGAGAATCTGGGAGGAGGGGAGGGAAGGCACTGGTGAAAGCCCCAGAGTCTGAAAGCCCGAGAGCCAGGAGCTCCAGTGACTGACAGCAAGAGAATATGGATGTCCCAGCTCAAGAACGGAGAGCAAATTAGCCCTTGCTCCACCTTTTTGTTCTATTTGGGTCCTCAGTGCGTTGCATGATTCCCACCCACATTGGTGAGGGTGGATCTCTTTACTTAGCCTACTGAGTCCAATGTAAATATCTCCCATAAACACCCTCACAGACACACCCAGAAATAAGGTTTTACCAGCTTTATAGGTATCCCTTAGCCCAGCCAAGTTGACACATAAAATTAACTATCATGCATCCCAATCACCGGTTCAAAGTTAACTTAGATTCTACAGGTCAGTCCTCCTCCGAAAATGGTCTCACCCAGACCTCTAAGCACCTCCTTGCTGCCAAATCATTTGCATGTCTGGCAGTCTGGAAACTCTCCTCACTTCATTCCCATGACACCACACTCCTCTTTTCTTTCTTCCTATCTCTCTGACAAATCTTTCTAATTCTTCTTTGTAGGCTTATCTTCCTCTACCTTGCCCTTAAATTCTGGAGTTCTTGTTCCTGTCCTCAGCCCATTTCTCTTCCATTCTACTCATCCCCCCGGGTAGTCACATACATTTCCATGGCTTCAGTTACACCTATATATCAGTGATTCCCAATCTCCATATGTAGCCCAGATATCATTCCTGAGCTTTAGACATGCAGCTTTGTATTAGTCAGGATGGAATAGGTTACAAATTTGTTTTAAACAATTCAAAAACCTCAGTGGTTTAACAAAAGTTGATTTCTTACATATGCTGTACGGGAAATACAGATTCAGTAACATTCCAAAGCACTGTCCTCCAGCATTCAGGCTGATGGAAATGCCATTATCCTGTACCTACACATGATGGGATACTCAGCCAGCTTGGTCAATGCAACAGGGGAAGACAGACTGGAGAATTATACTGCTAAATAAATACTTTGTCCCAGAAGCAACTCACATTATTACCACTCACAGCCCATTGGTTAGAAGTAGTCACAAGATCCCATCTAACTTCAAGTGGAAATCTCCAGTGTGCTGATAAGAATAGGAGAACCAGATATGGGTGAGCACTACAAGCCTTTATCAAAATATCCAACAGAGGGCTTCCCTGGTGGCGCAGTGGTTGAGAGTCCGCCTGCCGATACAGGGGACACGGGTTCGTGCCCCGGTCCGGGAAGATCCCACATGCCACGGAGCGGCTGGGCCCGTGAGCCATGGCCGCTGAGTCTGCGCGTCCAGAGCCTGTGCTCCGCAACGGGAGAGGCCACAACAGTGAGATGCCCACGTACCGCAAAAAAAAAAATCCAACAGAGTACTAGATATCTCCATGTTACTGTTACATAGGTACATAAAACTGAATATGTCCAAAACAGAACTCTTGCCTATAGCACTGCCCTAGATTCATAATTATTCTCTCTGCCTCCAGTCTTGCCCTTTTCCTATGAAATCAATATACTCTCCATTTTACATTCATAAAGATCTTTCTTCTTTTTTTTTTTGTGGTATGCGGGTCTCTCACTGTTGTGGCCTCTCTCGTTGCGGAGCACAGGCTCCGGATGTGCAGGCTCAGCGGCCATGGCTCACGGGCCCAGCTGCTCCACGGCATGTGGGATCTTCCCGGACCGGGGCACGAGCCCGCGTCCCCTGCATCGGCAGGTGGACTCTCAACCACTGCGCCACCAGGGAAGCCCCCATAAAGATGTTTCTTAAACACAAATGTGATTGTGTCATTCTCATGGTTAAAACACTACAGTCTCGCCTCTGTCCCCTTTCCTCTTGGGCGCCATCCCAAGTTCCTTGCAATTCCTTGAGCACACCATATTGTCCCATATGCCCCACACCTTTGCACATGCTGGTATGCCCTTCCTTGCCACTCCTTAGACCATCCTTTCTACCAGCCTGACTCCTTCTTACTTCTTACTTTTTAAAACTCAGCTCAGCCATCCCCTCCTGATGAAGTTTTCCCTGAAATCCTGTGCTTACTCCATTTACATAAGAAATAGGTCCAGAGTCCAGGAAGTAAGTTAGATCAGTGAACTAAGCAAAATATCTGCATAATAATAAAAAAATTTATTCATTGATGATTTAGCTCTGTATCTACAGCTGCACTATCTGATATGGTGGCCAGTAGCTACATGTGGCTATTTAAATTTATATTTATATTTTAAATTCACATTAAAATAAGAAATTTAGTTCCTTAGGCATGCTAGCCACATTTCAAGTGCTTAATACCATATGTGGCCAATTACTACTATACTGGACTGTGCGAATATAGAACATTTCCATCGATGTAGAAAGTTCCATTGGACAGTGCTGCTCTAGACCATGCTAGGCACTTTACATATATTATCTCATTCAATTCTCAAGGCAGCCACATGAAGAAGGTGCCCTTTGTTTCAAAGGAGCCCCATTTTACAGATGAGGACGCTGAGATTCAGTCTGAGAATGGCAGAAATGAGAGTTCAGCTCAGGTCCATCCAATGCCAGAGTCCATGCTTTTTTCCACCACTCCACAGCACTCCTCAGTAAAGGTTCAGGAAGCCAAACCAGAGGCGGGGCATAAACAGTCCAAAGGCAGGCAAAGTAGAAGAACCAAAATGTCACTAACTCCTCTATGGAAGGTCTTTTCAGACAAGGACACCACATGCATGCCTTTCTGCAGCTGTAACTCCAGACTTCAGAGTATAGATTTGCCCGAGCTCACAAGGTAAGAAAACCAGGCACACTGAGCTGCAGTACGGGAGTTACTGACATTGTTACTGTTCATGTGTTTCAATTAAATATATTTTTAGGGACTTCCCTGATGGTCCAGTAGTAAAGAATCTGCCTTCCAATGCAGGGAACTCAGGTTCGATCCCTGGTTGGTGAACTAAGATCCCACATGCCACAGGGCAACTAAGCCTGCGCGCCACAACTACTGAGCCCAGATGCCTCAACGAGAGAGCCTGCCTGCTGCAAACTACAGAGCCCACGCACCCTGGAGCCCGTGCGCCACAACTAGAGAGAAGCCCGTGGGCCACAACAAAGAGCCGTGCCGCAACAAAAGATCCCGCGTGCCTCAACGAAGACCCCGCATGCTGCAAGTAAGACCTGACGCAGTGCTTGCCTCGGCAGCACATATACTAAAATTGGAACAATACAGAGATTAGCATGGCCCCTGCACAAAGATGACACGCAAATTCGTGGAGCATTCCATATTTTTTGTGACCACCTAGAGGGGTGGGATAAGGAGGGAGGGAGGGAGACGCAAGAGGGAGGGGATATGGGGATATATGTATATGTATAGCTGATTCACTTTTATAAAGCAGAAACTAACACGCCATTGTAAAGGAATTATACTCCAATAAAGATGTTAAAAAAAAGGGACTTCCCTGGTGGCGCAGTGGTTAAGAATCCACCTGCCAATGCAGGGGACACGGGTTGGAGCCCTGGTCCAGGAAGATCCCACATGCCGTGGAACAACTAAGCCAGTGCACCACAACTACTGAGCCTGTGCTCTAGAGCCCACGAGACACAACTACTGAGCCTGCGTGCTGCAGCTCCTGAAGCCCACCTGCCTAGAGCCCGTACTCTGCAACAAGAGAAGTCACCGCAATAAGAAGCCTGCACACTGCCTTGAAGAGTAGCCCCTGCTCGCCACAACTAGAGAAAGCCCACGCACAGCAATGAAGACCCAGCACAGCCAAAAATAAATAAATAAATTTATTAAAAAAAACAAAGGCCTGACGCAGCCAAAAAAATAAAGAAAATAGGGCTTCCCTGGTGGCGCAGTGGTTGAGAGTCCGCCTGCCGATGCAGGGGACACGGGTTTGTGCCCCGGTCCGGGAGGATCCCACATGCCGCGGAGCGGCTAGGCCCGTGAGCCATGGCCGCTGAGCCTGCGCGTCCAGAGCCTGCGCTCCACAATGGGAGAGGCCACAACAGTGAGAGGCCCACATACCGCAAAAAAAAAAAAAAAGAAAAAAAGAAAATAAATAAATAAATAAATAAATATTTTTTGGAAGTGATAGCATTTTTTAAAAATGTATTTTCCTTGTCAAGGCCAAGACAGTCTAAGTTCAGACCCCTGCTCTGTAACACACTCGCTATGGGACTTTGGGCAAGTTAATTAATCCTTGCAAAATCTGTAAAATAATAATAATAATATTGTGTCCCTCAGAGGGTTATTGTGAGGATTAAGTGAGATGAGTGCAGAGTGCCTACCATTCCTATATAATAGCTATTATTGCTCCAAAGCAACATATTCCCACTTTGGCACATGATTCCCATGGAATCAATTTCTAGAAATTATACCTGGATTTGAACTAACTGTTGAAAAATTCACATCATTAGAAGCCAGGACTTGGAGGTTAAGATCTCTCCCTGTCTACACAGTACCTCCTTATTATCAAGAGCACTTTTATCCATTCCTCTGCTGATGGACATCTAGGTTGTTTCCACATCTTGGCTACTGTGAACAGTCAGTGCTACAATGAACATGGGAGTGATAATATTGCCTCGAGATTTTCAATTCTTTTGGATAAATGCCTAGAAGTGGGAATGCTGGATCATATGGTAGTTCTGTTTTTAATTTTTTGAGAAACCTCCACACTGTTTTCCACAGCAGCTGCACCGTTTTGCATTCCCTCCCAACAGTGCAAGTATTCCAGTTTCTCCACATCCGTACCAAAACTTATTAGCTTTGATTTTTTCTGACAATGGAACATTATTCATCCTTGAAAAAGAAGGAAATTCTGCAATATGAAACAACATGGATGAACCTTGAGGACTTCATGCTAAGTGAAATAAGCCAGTCACAGAAAGACAAATATGGCATGATTTTCCTTTTATGAGGTATCAAAATAGTCAAATTCATAGAATCAAAGCATAGAATAGTAGGACTTCCCTGGTGGCACAGTGGTTAAGAATCCTCCTGCCAGTGCAGGGGACACGGGTTCGAGCACTGGTCCAGGAAGATCCCACATGCTGCGGAGCAACTAAGCCTGTGCACCACAACTACTGAGGCTGTGCTCTAGAGCCCGTGAGCCACAACTACTGAAGCCCGCGCACCTAGAGCCCATGCTCTGCAACAAGAGAAGCCTGCACACCGCAATGAAGAGTAGCCCCGCTCGATGCAACTAGAGAAGCCACTGCAGTGAGAAGCCTGCGTACCACAACGAAGAGTAGCCCCCGCTCAAGGCAACTAGAGAAAGCCCATGTGCAGCAACGAAGACCCAACGCAACCAAAAATTTAAAAAAAAAAAAAAAAGCATAGAATGGTAGTTGCCAAGGAAGGGGGAAGTTACTAATCAGTGGGCATAAAGTCTCAATCAAGGAAAATGAATTAGTTATAAATAAAATTTTAAACATGATTTAATTTAATTTTGAAGTATAATAAATCACTTTTATTGAAGGCACCTCACACCCTCCTAGATATTCTCTCAAATGATCAGTTGATAATGTATCTGCTGTCTGAGATAATGGGCTATTGAGAGAGTCGTGGATAAGTCACAGTAGTCCCCAAACAAATTTTGCCAAGAAAATAACATCTAGGGACTTCCCTGGTGGCATAGTGTATAAGACTCTCCGCGCTCCCAATGAAGGGGGCCCAGGTTCGATCCCTGGTCAGGGAACTAGATCCCACATGCTGCAACTAAGAGGTCACATGCCGCAACTGAGATTTCTCATGCCACAACTAAGAAGCCCGCCTGCCACAACTAAGAAGCCCGCCTGCCACAACTAAGGAGCCCACATGCTGCAAGTAAGCAGCTGGCGAGCCGCAACTAAGGAGGCTGCCTGCCACAACTAAGACCCGGTGCAACCAAATAAATAAATAAATAAATAAATAAATATTTTTAGAAAGAAAGAAAATGACATCTAGTGAGTCCAAAGACCCAGGATCCACCACATAAAACAGACTTTCACTGCTCCCTCTCACCTTCCCCAGGGTTACTCTACACTCAGTCATCCTGACCCACCTTTCGGTGTTCTCTCTTGCCACTGGGTCTTCTCACATACACACACACAAACACATACATACAGAGAGAGAGGGGACCAGCATATAATAGTCATTAAGAAAATACCTCCTCAGTGAATAAATGAAGGAAGTGGAGTTGTTCTGATTATATTGGGATAGAGGGTGTCCCCAGAGTCTCCCCTGTGATGGTTCTGAGAAGTCTCCCAAGAGCACAATTGGATAACCACCAGATTAGAAGTTCCCTATGATCCTTCCCTTATCTACCAGACTGTGATCCTGCAATGGAGTTTTTAAAGGGAAGAGGAAAAAGCAAAGTACTAATACTGGATATCAGCAAAGAAATCAGTGTATTTTGTCTCAGAGTCATTTTCATCCATTTACATTTCCCCAGGAGAGAAAGAGAATATGACTGGCCATGACAGGGGTGTGATGGATGCATGTTGACCCCAGGACCCATCCTCTTTTCAGTTTGATCATTCACATTCCATTAGTGGCTTGCACTGTGTGAAGTGAGAGGATATTCCAATGCTATGGCCCCTGCTTGGTCTCCCACCTTACATCTGCCCATGGCCATGCCTCTGCCCATGCCCTGTTACTCGCCATCACATATCTAATCAGTGCCTATTTGAAGATTAAGGGGAAAAACTTATGGATGTGCAGAAGATTTTCAAGGGATCAGACTTGAGAGCATGAAATCCTTACCAGTTTAACCCCAGCCAAGAGATAATTCTCTCTCTGGACATTCAAAGAAGAATTAAATTGTGCTCAAAAGACACCTGGAGCCAACCAGATTGGTTACTAAGTGGATGCAACCTGGCAAGAGGTTTGCATGGTGGAAAAAAATGTGTTTTCATTTGTGTTTCAGTCTCCAGGACTGCTTTAGTAGCTGAAGATCAGAAACTGAAAGTGGACAGGCAGGCATTATCTGCAGTTGAACTTTTTACAACTGTGAATGCTGGAAAGGGCAAAATCACATAGTGCAAGCCGGGGTCTTAAAGATAATGCCTTTACATCCAGACATCTCTCCCCTGAGAATTCCTTAGGGCCAGTGCTGAAAAATGCTCATGCTTTTTATAGTAATCTTCCTGGCTGCCCTCAAGAGCATTTTATAAAGTGTTTTATATGTACTAGAAATCAGAAGAGTTACAAGTGGGATTCTGAGTGCAATGGTTAGATACATTAAAAGCAATGATCTCTCCATTAGAAGGCCTCACTCATGAGTATGCCTGTCTACCCGGCCATCTAGGTTAGGTTCCAAAAGCAGGAGTGTTCTCAGCTATATATGGCTTTACTCTTTCGGGCACCTGGTATATTCCAGCTAAGAGAATATATCATCTCTTGCTCTGATCCTCTTTTGAGA
Source organism: Mesoplodon mirus (assembly GCF_964341445.2). Taxonomy (NCBI): domain Eukaryota; kingdom Metazoa; phylum Chordata; class Mammalia; order Artiodactyla; family Ziphiidae; genus Mesoplodon; species Mesoplodon mirus. Next base: position 134,722,978 of record NC_138981.1, on the reverse strand, counting down.
CAGATGTTAATGTAATACTGGGTTTCCCTCATTACATAACATTTATTCATCAGCTACTATTTTTCCTTTTCTCCACTTGTACCCAAACTTTTCCACCTTTGGAAGAGACATTAGGTTTGGCCACTGTGCTGGCAACAACAGTAGTCTAGCAAGTAATAGCAATAACAAGCAATAGTAGGCAGCAATACTAGTCTAGAAAGTTCCTCCCTGCCCAGTCCACTCCTGTTCACATAAAGTAATGTTACATAGGTTACATAGGTGCAACTAGCAGGCTATTTTTACCACCAGGCAATATAGCTGAATTCACTGTCAGCCCCAATTTGGCATTTGGGGTGAAGGCACATCCTGCCCCATCAGGCCCTTAGGAATTGTGACATAAAGGTTAAAAACAGATACATTGCTGAGACCACTCCTGCTTTTGGAACCTGACCAGAGCAAATAGAAACCTGCAAACCTGAGTGGCCTCGCCCTGGGAGACATTTTCATAAGATGTGATGATGGATTGGATAGTCATTAATGACTGAATGAGAGTCTAGTAATGTGTCACCATCTTTTGACTTCTATGATTGTCTTGCGGTAAGGTATCCTAAATTTTTTGCTGAGGAATCATTCCTGCTTCCAGACCTTGTAGTTGCAGCCCTGGTTCTATGACCACTGCACCAAGCAGGGAAAAAAGAAAAAGTTGGGGTGATACAGGGAAGAAAGTACACCAGGACCTTCCTCACCCACCCCCTTCCCCAGATCCACCAGAAAAACAGAATGTATCCAGCTGGGACAGTCCTGTAGCCCCACTCATACTCACGTTGAGCGTGAGCACATACTCGTGAAAGCGTACTACCCAACCCTTCATGCCTTTATTTCTCCCCCACTTCAGACAACCAATATTTCAACCACCCGTTCCAATTCTCACCAAACTATTACTCTGAGGAGATCTCTCTGCCCATTGCTGGAAATTATCAGCTGTAATAATACAGCCGATATTATTTCTGTATTCAGACCAGATCGGCTGGTCTGAAGAAATGACACTCAACTGTCCCAAATGGGCTCAATATCTTCTGTTCTGGTTCTTTTATGGCACTCACAGCATCTGCATCTACCACCAGGTAAGCAAAGCCCAGTCTAGGGTCAGTGTCTATTCCTGTCAGGACCACTTGCAGCCCACAGGGCTACCAGCATCAGTCTGACCTGCCAGCTATGCTCGGGGCCTTCCCCCCCAGGGAATCTGCCATAGAGTCATCTACATTCTCTGTCTCTTTTGCTGGCAGATAGAACAGCTCTTTTGTGCCTCAAAGGGTGCAAGAGGAATATGTCTAGATTCAGTCTATCTCTGCATTGCTGCAGACCCCCGATGGCCACTCGTTTCATGGACCCAAGTAGCTACCTTAAGTGAGCACACAGGGATATCTGCCTGTCAATTCCAATCACCTTCCTAACCTGGAAGGGGGTTCTTCTGATGGGCATCAACATGCCCTACTTTGATGCAACCCTCAAATTTCCATAGGGCTGTGCCCCACATGGGCATCCCTTTAATAGGCCAGGTTTCCACTGCCCTCCTGCTTGACCACATGGACAGACCTCTGGCTACTGCCCATGAATCAGTAAAGAGCCAAACATGAAAGTGGGCTTTTATCACGTTCAATTCTTCCATCACTGCTGGGGAAACAGCAGGCAATTCAGCCCACTGAGCTGATCGATATCTTTTTACCTTCTTCTACTGGAGTGGAGGCCTCCCAAACAGGGAGGTCCATTCACCTGGGAACTGCAGTCTACAAACCAAGCAACTCTTTGTCAATAGCTTGGCAGCTCCTTCTGCAGTTCCAGAGACAGTCTACAAACCAAGCAACTCTTTGTCAATAGCTTGGCAGCTCCTTCTGCAGTTCCAGAGTCAGTCCTGAGGGAAAAGAGGCTCCGTGCTAGAGTGAGTATCTCCTCCTTGCATTCCCCAGGCAGCATGATCCTGTATAAACAATCTCCATTTTATTATGGAACTCTTCTGGACACTGCCATCCCCATTAGAGTGTTTCTCTAACATCACCCAAGACATTGTATTTCCGGTTTTACGATCATTTTATGTCCTTCCATCATGGGGGTAGCTTTAATTAATAACGTCCAACAGCGAGGTAGTAAATGCCACTCCAATGGGAATTCTCTAGTCCAAAGTCCCAGTAGCTGTCACTCAGAGGCACTCACAGGTTTTTGCCATAAGCTCCAGTCCGTACTCCACATAGGGCTAGTGCACAGTGAATTTGTTCCCACCAGCACTCCAGCTTCCATGCTACACTGTGTGGGTTCTGGCAATCTTACTGGTTCCCATTTAGCATGTCCAATTAATACTGCTTGGAAGGGTGGACTCACATGCCTTCTGCTTTGCAATATTAGGTAAGGGAAGTGTTCCCCAGTCAGATACAATGTCCATCCCGATAATACAGTCAGGTAAAAGAGACACAACCACTTCACATAAAGGCTGTTCAAACATTCCAATTCTCCTACAAATGTTTACTTTAATTCCATCAACCATTACGTTCCTAACTGTAGCCTCTGTTAGGACTTCCTCAACAGGTTTGGGTTTTACAATACCGGGTAGGGGAACTGTTCCCCAGCCAGACGTGACATCTATTCCTATAAAATATTCAGGTAAAGTTGACACAACTTCTGTACATAATACCTGCTTGAACATTCCAACTTTCATAATCCTATTTACTCTTACACTTTTACATTCTCTCAATCAAATTGTAGCCTGAGTCAGGGCTTCATCAATGGGTTTTGGTACTACAGTTGTTGGAAGCTTCTCTTCTCCACCCTGACCATTATTTGACCTGCCCTTGTGCAAAAGGCTTTGGGTCTCCAGGGAGGGTGTTACAGCAAGGTCTCCCTGCCTGATGCACACAGCAGCCAATACTATGCCACGGGCTTTTAAGAAAAGAAAAAGCTTGATTGCAAGGTCCACTGGTAAGGAGGCAGAAGGCAGGGCTCAAAGCTGTCTCCCTCATCTGGAGTTCGGTTAGGTGAGGATGGGTTGGTATGCAGAAGCGCTGGTGGGGCAAGTTTTGATTGGAGGGCTTTGGAACTTGGCCATTAATGGTAAGGGATGGTTAAAGGGGGCTTCAGCATCGGATCTTCCTGGACAAGGGACGCTTTGCTTCTGAAAGGGTTTGAAAGGGTTCTGACGTTCAGGTTCTGGTCATGTCCTGGTCCTTTGGTTCGTGGGTTGGGAGCTGGGGGGTCCTTTGGTTCCGGATGTGACTTGAGGTCAAAATTTTCTCCTCTGTGCATGCTCTGGCTGCATGACTCGCGGTTCTGTTCTGTTGTCTCTAAAAAACAACTCAGTATCTTGCTAGAAACAGGATAGGGCCAATTTGGGCTAGTTCTGCGGCTATAAGGGGTCGGTCGAGACAAAGGACCCAGGCCCTTTTGTCGTTCTTCAGCCAAACCGCTGCCCCAAGCAACTGCTGGTCAGGTTTCTTCTTGTAATTTTTGCCTTCCAGCTTTCAAAATTTCTCCAAACACGGGTAAATAGAGCGAGCTTGTTGGAGCCCTTTAATGTTGGGGGACCAGCAGGGTTTCCCTTTGCCCAACGTTTGTTTTAACCCCATCAATGTTCATTGTTTTCATCCCATTTCCTAATAACCATCTAAAAATTTCCATCCTGCTGGGACAAATCCTGTGATTCTCCCCTTTCTGATTCCTCTTTGTTCCGCCCCTTTCAGTATTTGTTTTTTTCACCTTATTTCTAAACAATCTTTTAAAAGTTTCCACCTGGTTGGGAAGAGTCCCTTGACTGTCCACAGGCCTCTTCCCATCCTCTTGTTAATTCAACTAACGTTTTTATTAGCATCTGTAAGACCCATAAGGGGAAGCTGAGATGGCAAATTTGATAAATCCTCCAGAACTGTTTTTCGATTTTGCAGCAATAAGGTTATACGGGGTGCCCATGTGAAGGGGGCCCCGAGAGACACAACATTTACCATGACCTGGGTAAAGGGCATATTCAGTGGGTGAATATCCTGGTCATCAAAAAACCAGTCCTACATGGCTTGTATACGAAGCATATCAGCTGCTTCATTTGGGGAATTCCACTTGGCATTCATAGAGGGTGACCGTCCCCCTTCTCAGGGTGAACAGACCTTAGAGTGGCTTTTATCCAGTCCACCAGGCTGGCTGTTCCCCTGGGAATAACCCACTTTGTGTCTGGATCATGTATAGTGTCAAAACCCAAAGTCTGCATACTAAATCAAACAAAGCAGAAAGATGAGTTTCTTGCAAGGCTTTTGACCTGCAAGCCAGAAAACTCAAGGCTACAAGAGCAATGAGTTCTGAGTTGCTCACAGACTAAGGGATTTTTATGGGGTAAATGCTGAAGTTATTTGGCTTTTTCAGCTGATTGGTTGCCTAGTGATCTTCTTCCCTATTTGGATCAGGATAGCTGAGTCAGAGGAACAAGGAAGTCCAGAGATGACAGGAACAGAATTGGCTTTGGGGGATAGGCTGGTGTCCTATGCTCTTCTGAGAAGAGCTGTCAATTCCTGCAAGGTTAGGTTAAGTTTCCTTTATGTGCCTGCATTGACTGTCTCCATTTTGTCCTTGACATAAGTGACTCCATTTTGGTTTGGTTCTGCAGTAGCCATCTGTGACTGTTCCATAGTGACCTGTGACCTCCTGTGTCAACCCAAATTTGCTCTTCTACTCTGTAGCATTCAAAACCAAAGCCACAGCTCCTAAATTACTTACTCTCATGATCCATTTTAGTAAAGTTTCCTCAGGAAGCTGATGATACCAATCTGCAAAGTGAAACAACTCCTTCACATTATCCCCCCCTTGTTTCAATAGTTTCTTGGTTTTGCTCTCCCCCACGTGACGGCTTTCTTTGTGACCAGAGGTCGTAGAGATACTTTGTTGCCCCTACGTAATTTTTCCCTTTCTAGGTGGCTCTGAGGCTAGTGGCCCAAGCTCAGACTGAGCCAAATCTGAGCTTGGTTTAGCATCAAGGCTGGACCCAGCATTTTCTTTTACTTTTAGTTTAGCTATTACAGATAACAATAGCCAAGAGACTGAATATTTTGCCGTTGTCTTATTAGTATGTATTTCCTTATGCATCCAGTGAACTAACTTCCCAGGAGTTGGATCCACCTCTATATTCTATTGGTAACTTCTACCCTTAGCACTTGATTGCAGCACAGCTGATGCTGCATACCACGCGTGACCATGTAGCCACCAAGGAATCAAAGGTTCCTCATCCCCCACCCCTTCATCCTTTTTCTTCCCAAACCACATGTTTACATGAGCCAGGACCTTTTTATAGCAAACCTCAGTTCTGATACCAACTAGAAGTGTCCAGATGCCAATCACAAATTGTGGGGAGAAGGTGTTTTCCCACTACCACCAGGCAATTCTCCAGACACCAACTGAGTGTCCTACAATGCAACTCAATTCTGATACTAGCTACCCAGGGATAGGATCAGGTTCCACAGGTTAAGGGCTCAGTCCTACAAGAATGCCTCCTCGGGCTTCCCTGGTGGCGCAGTGGTTGAGAGTCCGCCTGCCGATGCAGGGGACGCGGGTTTGTGCCCCGGTTCGGGAGGATCCCATGTGCCGTGGAGCGGCTGGGCCCATGAGCCGTGGCTGCTGGGCCTGCGCGTCCGGAGCCTGTGCTCCGCAACGGGAGAGGCCACAGCAGTAAGAGGCCAGCGTACCGCAAAAAAAAAAAAAAAAGAAAAGAAAAAAAAAAGAAAAAAGAATGCCTTCTCACCACTTCAGATGCCAGTTTCAAGCCCAAGTTATCACCTGTGCTTTTGACCGATCAGCTACAGACTGCAGGTTCCAATGACCCACCTCCTCAGGTTCAATTAATTTGCTACAGCAGCTCACAGAACTCAGAGAAAACATTTTACTTACTAGATCCGCAGTTGATCATAAAATGATATAACTCAGGAACAGCCAGATGAAAGGGATGCATAGGGCAAGGCACGGGACATGGGAGCAGAGTTCCCATGCCTTCTCCAGGTGCACCACTCTCCCAGCTCCTTGGTGTGTTCACCGACCCAGAACCTGTCCTTTCAGGTTTTTACGGAGGCTTCATTACATAGGCATGATGGACTAAATTATTGGCCATTGGCAGCTGAACACAATCTACAGCCCTTCTCCCCTTCTTAGAGGTGGGGGAGGAGGGACTGAAAGTTCCAACCTTCTAATCACTGGTTGATTCTCCTGGCAACCAACCTCCTACCCTTAGGTTACCTAAGGGCTTTCCAAACGTCGCCTCATGAACATAACAGAAGATACCTTTATGGCTCTTATCACAGGAAATTCCAAGGGTTTTAGGAGCTGAGAGCCAGGAACCATGGACAAAGAAGACTAAATATATATGCGAAATACATTTTGGTCATCTGAATGCCCAAATATATATTTCTTATAAATCACACTATCACATCAACCAAATAAGAGATCATTTCCAGTACCCAGAAGCCCCTATGTATCCCCTCCAGATCACCACTGCCCCTTGAAGGATGTCACTATGCCAAATTGTACAGTAACTATTTCCTTGCTTTTCTATATGGTTTAATCACATATGTATGCAGTTCCAAATCTTTCAGTATAGTTTTCCATAGTTTTGAATTTTCTATAAATAGAATCACTATATGTTTCTTTTGGTCTTGCTTTATTTCACTCAGCATAATAGTTGTAAGATTCATCTACGTTGTGCTTTGCTGTAGTTAATTCAGTTTTTATTGTTGTATAATATTCCACAATTTACTTATACAATCTATTGATGGGCATTTGGATTGTTTCCAGTTTTTCGCAATTTGGAATAATGTTACTGAAACCGTGCAACTCATATTGGGACTTGAACCCACATTCTTTTAACTGAGATCACACACCTGGTCTCAGGACTTAATGAAGCTCAGGTTCTTGATGTCTCATCACAGAAAGAATTTAGTGAGAGACAAAGTAACGGTAAGAAGTGGATTTATTTAGAGAGAAACACACTCCATAGATCTGTGCGCCATCTCAGAAGGAGAGAGTGGCTCCAGGGTATGGGGTTGTCAGTTTTTATAGGGGTGGGTAATTTCATAGGCTAATGAGTGGGAGGAGTATTCCAGCTATTTTGGGGAAGGGGTGGGGATTTCCAGAAATTGGACCACCGCCTACTTTTTAACCTTGATGGTCGGCCTTGGAACTGTCATGGCGCCTGTGGGTGTGTCATTTAGCATGTTGATGTGTTACAATGAGTGTATAATGAGCCTCAAGGTCTAGTGGAAGTCAACTCATCCGCCATCTTGGACCTATTTGTTTCTAATCAGTTTATGTCGTGTCCTTGGGCTATGTCATTCTCTTAAAGGTTGTGCCCTGTCCCCTTCCCTCCTGTTTCATTACCAGGGCAATGAGAATGTATTGATTAGGGAATATATATATAGGAGTAGCCTTTCTGAGTCATAGTTGTACTTCATTTTCTACTCATTAGAAAATGTCAAATTATTTTCCAAAGTAGTCATATCAGTGTTTTGTTTTTTTCTTTCATAATTGAATTTTTATTGGTTGTTTTGAGGATCAGTACACAGACATTTCAATTTGTACACAATTCTTAACATATGTACCAAAAATCTAAAAAATCATGTAGTTGTGATTCTTTTCTGAACAGTTATCCTAGTGATTTCCAGCTTAAAATGTGGAGGCAGATTTTCCTTAACAAGATATCAAGTACCAATATCTTCCAATATTGATATGCTGTTACATCGTAAGTCTCTCTAATTCACAATTTAATATCATATACACTACATACTCAAACTGTCAATCATTCACAGCACATTAACGAAGTTACTAGAAGAACTGGACTACCACGACCAAAGATGTTACAGAGTGCACAAAATTCTGACCAGGAGAGCCAAGATCAAGGAGTGAGTGCTTTGCCTTAGGAAACAATTCTACCAAAAACAACATGGGAAGAGAAGTAATTTAAAGTGTTCAAGACATTTAAATGCACAACTGACTCCAAACTGCCATTTAGTATGCTTTGTATTATAGGATATAAAAGCTACCGCCCATCTATGGAATGTTAAGCTGACACCCAAGACAACCAAAGCCTCCTGTATTCAATATCCCACTGTTTTCTAGTTGTACCAAACAACACCCAGCAAATGATTTCAACTCTTAAAAAAGAAGCATTTACACTTAAAAAATGGGATGAGATGGGATTCCCTCCTTTTTTTTTTTTTTCTTTTTGCGGTATGCGGGCCTCTCACTGCTGTGGCCTCTCCCGTTGCGGAGCACAGGCTCCGGACGCGCAGGCCCAGCGGCCGTGGCTCACGGGCCCAGCCGCTCCGCGGCATATGGGATCCTCCCAGACCGGGGCACGAACCCGTATCCCCTGCATCGGCAGGCGGACTCTCAACCACCGCGCCACCAGGGAGGCCCCAGATTCCCTCCTTTTTAAAAATGTTTCTACAGTGCTTCCCTGGTGGCGCAGTGGTTGAGAGTCCGCCTGCCGATGCAGGGGACACGGGTTCGTGCCCCGGTCTGGGAAGATCCCACATGCCTCTCGGAGCGGCTGGGCTCGTGAGCCATGGCCGCTGAGCCTGCGCGTCCGGAGCCTGTGCTGCGCAACGGGAGAGGCCACAGCGGTGAGAGGCCCGCGTACCGCAAAAAAAAAAAAAAAAAAAAAAAAAAGTTTCTAGAGCTACTAAAAAACTTTCACTTACAAAACAGCTGATAGGACCGGGTGTGATATATTAATCAGACTTGGCTTCTTTCTCTCCTGCTTCATCAGAGGCTGGGCTCTCCTCCATTTTATGCAGGTAACTTTCCTTCAGTCCCCTGGTTAGCCACTTCGGCCTGTTTTCCCTTTGCTCCCCTTTTCCCTTTTGTTTGCACTCTTTTGTCTGAAGATTTACCTTTTCCTGCCGCCTTTTTGGGCTTCGTTTCCACTTTTGCGGGAGCCGGTTTCGCTGACAACCCCGCCAGTCTCCTCTCGGGCTCCTCCTTCGCCGCCCCCTCGGCGGAACTGACCTTCCCCTTGGGCAGCGTGGCTGCCGGGGCGGGCTCGTGCCCGGGGCCTCTGGGCCCCGGCGGCGCGCCGAGGGCTTCGCGAAGCTGGCTCCCTGGCCGCTGCGGCTCCTGCTGCGGCTCCTCCCGCGGCCCGAGCTGCTCAGTCATGTCAGTTTTTATTCTCACTAAAAGTGATATCTCATCCTCTTTGGTTTGAAGTCAGGATTTCTTACAGCTTACCACATGTGCCTGGCCTCTTAGGTATTTTCTTGTATTCCTAGTTTGCTAGGAATTTTTATCACAAAAGAATGTTGACTTTTATCACCTGATTCATCTGCATCTTCAGAGATGATCATATCATTTTTCCCCTTTAATTTGTTGATGTAGTGAATTACATTGGCTTTCTAATGGTAATCTTGTATTCCTGGGATACATCCTACTTTGTCATGATGATTTATCCTATTTATATATTGCTGAATTATATTAGCTAATATTTGGTTAGAGTTTTTATATGTATCACAATGAATGAGATCGCCCTCCATTTTTTCTTTTTTTTAATGTTTTCGTCCATCAGAATTAAGTTGGCCTCATGAAACAAGTCAGGGAATGTTCACACATTTTCTGTTCTCTGGAAGGTTTTGTGCAAAACTGGAATTTTTTATTGCTTGAGTATTTCATAGGACTTGCCAGTGAAGCCATCTGGGCCTGGAGTTTTCTTTGTGGGAAGGCTCCTGATTAGTGATTCAATTCTTTGGTTTCTAACTCTTGTCAAATGAGTTTTAGTATGTTATATTTTCTAGGAATTCATCCATTTTATCTACATTTTCTAAATTGTCAACATAAAATTCCTCATAATAATTTCTTATTTTTTTAAAATATATGAGGCATCTTTAGTGACATCTTTTTCATAGCCAATCATATTTATTTTACAGGACAGGTATAAGAAGATATATGATTTCCATTTGTAAAAAACTTTTATTCTGATAACTGAATTGTTTCTAAATACATCTTACTTTTACTTATTTATTTATTTTTACAATACATCTTACTTTTAAAATTCTTGATACCTGTTCCAATTCTAAGGGTAAATGTTTTCGGAGTTACTAAAATCCAGTGATTCTTCCCAAATAAGATATCAGATGGAAAACTGTAAGTAATTTCTCACTAGTTTCATAAGATTTCTTGAAAACATATTTTTGAATTCATATTTTGCCAATCATTGTTTTTCATGCAGTTCCCCAGTCTTCTTTCCAACCTTCCATTCCCCTCTACAAACCCTACATTCTAGCCATATTTCTCTGGTCACCAACCCAGGAACACATTCCACTTTTTTTTTTTTTTTTTTTTTTTTTTTTGCGGTACGCGGGCCTACAACTGCTGTGGCCTCTCCCGTTGCGGAGCACAGGCTGCGGACGTGCAGGCTCAGCGGCCATGGCTCACGGGCCCAGCCACTCCATGGCATGTGGGATCTTCCCGGACCGGGGCACGAACCCGTGTCCCTTGCATCGGCAGGCGGACTCTCAACCTCTGCGCCACCAGGGAAGCCCCATTCCACTCTTTTTCACCTCTGGTCTCTGCTTTTGCCATTCCCTCTACCTGTACGGCTCTTCCTCACCTATCTCCATCTGTCAGAGTCCTAACAACCCTCATGTAGGCAACTACTCCTGAGATGAAGGAATTTCACTCTCCTTCCTCCAGTCCCGTTGTCCTGCCTCAAAGGAACAGCTGATGTACTATGCTCTCTGACACGACTTCAGGGAGGCAGAGCTACACAGGGAGACAGAATGGGAGGATCAAAATGAACAGGAGGAACATGGAGATTTGGGAGATGCTCCCAGTCTGTAATAGAACTATAGAAAAATTCCATCTTCCCTACTTTTTGTTCCTATGTGTTCTGCTGTGGGTATCTCAAGGCAATCTCCCTTTGGGAGAGCAATGTCTCCCTGTGACACTGACATAGGGATAAGAAGGTACCAGTTATTTGTTCTCATATTACCTGAACATCTTGCTGTTTCAGAAAGTTCTGATGCACAACCAATATCAACATCTGTTTCAAGGGTCTCTGCTGGAATTGCAGCTTCACACAGCCAAATTGCCTACGCTTCCATCAAGGAAATGGCTATTTATTTTATGCAGCCATCTGGGCTATAACCAGGATGTTTTGTCATTTGTGGTCTTGTTTTCTGGCTTTTTCTTTTAAGGATAAAAATTTGATGACTTCATAAGCAATTTCATATATATATATGAAATCAAACTTATAAGTAAATGTTGCCTAAGTTCTTTACAGTGTCACTGTGGTGATAGATATTTTGGTCTAGCATCCTCTCTTCCTTTCCCCTCCCCCAACTGCTGTTATTTGGATCTACAACATTTACTCTTAGGTGAAAAACAAGTTAATAAACTCCACAGGGCCCATAAGCAGTTGCCTGAAGACTTTTCATGGGACTCACTTCCTTTGAAAAGAGGCAGGCTGTTTTGAGACTCAGTATGCTACCAAATGGGATTCTCCCTTACCTTCCTACATCCCAACGTCTATCAAGGAAATGGTTTGTCTTATCACTTTAACAAGCACTCTTTTTTTTTTTAAATTGGAGTATAGTTGTTTTACAATGTTGTGTTAGTTTCTACTGTACAGCGAAGTGGAGTTCCCTGTGCTACACAGCAGGTTCTCATTAGTTATCTATTAACAAGCACTCTTCATCATCTCAAACATTAAAAACTTTCCTTCATCTTTTATGGTGGCTTCTCAAGAGGAATATCAGAAATGACTTGTGGTCTAGAGTGTAATTTCAGTGACTACCACGTAGAGGACATTGGAGGGTAGGGGTAGGGAGAGAGTGATCTGAAAGCAACCAATTTATCTTTTAAAATGCTATTTCCCCCCTTTTATTGAACTCAGTTTACTCAGAATTATGACTTTTATAAAGATTTTCAAGTATTCTTATTTGAAAAAAAATACATGGTACTCCCACTGACAACACATTACTTCTTATATTCCTGGCAATCTCACTTACTTGGAATGGAGCCATAAAATAGGAAGAACTTTGAGAGACCTGTAAGCAGCCCAAATAAATGTTGCAGAGTTCACACCCCAAAGCTTATAGACTTTATTCATAGAAGAATACTTCACTCACACTCTGTTTACTCTTACATTACACACAATTATAGCTGGTTTTCCAGCCCACTGCAGATTAGGATCAGCCAATTAGAATGGAGAGAGGAGCTGCAAAGGGAGAGATAGAAATGTGATCAATAGAAGACACAGAACTAAAAATTCACAGCAGTTCTAGGGCATTCTGAATTGGGCACAAAGCTCTTCACACCTCCATCCCCATGAGAGCACACTGTGTTACAACTCAGTGCGATCATCAATATTCAGAACGATAACCTGGAGTCATCGAAAGAATGCATTATGTTCAGCAGAGAGTGTGAAATATATTTTAGGAAGATTGCCGTCCAAAATGATTAACATTTTAAAAGGTAAATCTGAGCAATATAGAATGGATTTTTTTTTTCGGTATGCGGGCCACTGTTGTGGCCTCTCCCGTTGCGGAGCACAGGCTCCGGACGCGCAGGCTCAGCAGCCATGGCTCATGGGCTCAGCCGCTCCGCGGCACGTGGGGTCCTCCCGGACCGGGGCACGAACCCGTGTCCCCTGCATCGGCAGGCGGACTCTCAACCACTGTGCCACCAGGGAAGCCCTAGAATGGATTATTGACGTCACCTCCTGCCCAGTCTTCTGCCTCCAATCTCTCCTCCCAGCCCCCCAACTACCCACCTCCATCAGGTCATCCTTTAGGGTACTACAAGATTCATCCTCCTAAGCAATAGCTCTAGTCAAATTACTTCCACATTCAGGAATCTCCAATGGTTCCCCTATACCAATAAAATCAATAAAACACGATGCTCAGCTTATCATTTAAACACCTTCCACAGTGCAGCCCCAATCTAGCTTTATCTACCATCATTCCTTTCAAGTGTACTGCTCTCCGGCTCAGTAGTTCTCAAAGTGTAGCCTCTGGACAAGCAGCACCGCAGAACTACTGAATCAAAAACTCTAGGGGCGGAGCACAGCAATCTGGGTTTTAAGAAGCCTTCCAGGTGATCCTGATGCACCTGAAGTTTGCAAACCACTAATCTAACCACTGTGAACTGGCCATTACATAATTATACTTTACCTCTCCTGCCTCAGTGGTTTCCATGTTTCCTGTGTCTGGAAGTCCTCTTGCCTTTTTCCCCTTATAAAGTGCTACATATTCTTGAAAAATATCTTTAATGATATATCCTTTAGGGCAGGGGTCCCGAACCCCCGGGCCTCGGACTGGTACTGGTCCACGGCCTGTTGGTAACTGGGCCCCCCAGCAGGGGGTGAGCGGCGGGCGAGCAAGCAGAGCTTCATCTGCCACTGCCCATCGCTCCTCATCACTCACATTACCGCCTGCACCATCCCCACCCCACCACCCTGTCCGTGGAAAAACTGTCTTCCACAAAACCAGTCCCTGGTGCCAAAAAGGTTGGGGACCACTGCTTTAGGGAATATCCTATATTCCATTCACTCAGATGCAAATTCTTTCTTCTACAAATCCTCACAAAAATTTACTTGCAGTCCATTCAATTCACTTATTCATTTTTCCATTCAACTAATATTCACTGAAGTTGGCTGTGTGTTAGGCACAGGGCACTGGGGATACAAATGGACAAGTAAACAGAAAATTGCACCACAGTATTCCACGCAGGTAACTGTGAGAACATAAGAAGGGGACATCTCTCCCAGACATGGAGATTTGATAACACTTCTTACAAAAAGTGTCATCTGAGCTGAGTACAGGAAAGATGAGTAGAGATAATCAGCAAGGAGAATTTTTTTTAAAAGAATAAGCAACAGGTAATCAAGACTGGTACTGGAGGAATAAGTAGAAATTCATACATGATATAAACATACAGAGTCAAATGAGTGGTGTGAGCATATACCCTTACCAGAATGTCAAGGTCTCTTCGGGGGAGCCTTTTCTTTCATCCAACAGCTATATTTAATACAAAGATATAGCCAATGCAATTATCTCCAAAGTGCTCCAGTCATATTGCTGGCATCTTGGAGAGACCCCTTTCCTGAAATCTCTGAAGACTAACTCACGTGTGGTCTCTTTCTAAATTCCGCAGCCAGCATCCCTGCCTCAGGCCAGCATAAACTATTGCTAGAGCCACCATATTTTATTGCTGTTTTGACCACCTAAGACCCCAACTAGGTCTTCAGCAACCTCTCTATCAAATGTCAAATTTCTTATTAAAAGTGTCAAGGCCACCACAGAAATTTACCCTTGTTCTAATGTTACACCAGACAACTGACCTTCATCTATAGAGTCCCACAAACTTAAAAGGATCTCCTCTTGTCAATCAGGCAAACTGTCTTGGGTTACTCCAAGTTCATATGAACCCCCAGGCAGTCAAGGGTCTGAGACCTTTGAGAGCTGGTGTTTGAAGTGACTCCTGGGAGAAAGTTTCCCAGTTCACTGGAGGCTCCCTTCAGAGCGGGCTGAAAGTCATGAAGACGGGATCTCAAACTGCCTAATCTGTTCAGAGATGCTGAGCTCATCCCCACTGAGGTGGCTGTAGACTAGCTCCAACTGACATGATAATCCACAGACAGGAGTCTGACATCAGATCCAAATGCTAGCCTCTAGCCAAACACCCTTGTGTCAAAGAGTTATGGATGGAAGATAACTTGCTGTAAAAGCAAGGAGACTACATGGTGCTGGGAAAAAAACACTAAACTTGTCACCGAGTCCCCCTAAAACCGAGTTCCTCTGCTGACTTTAAGATTAAGCTCTCTATTTAAAACGCTATTCCCTTTCTTGTCCTAACCTGTTCCCCTCAAGATGGAGGAATATCAAAGAAAAGGGGTGACTGAAAGCATATACAAGCCCCCATGTCCCTGTGCTTTGGAGTAAAAGGCTTTGGCTTAAGTCTCCCAGGCCTCCCCTGAGTCTCAAAAGGCTGGCTCAAGAGTTAATGATTAGGAAATGTGAAGATGGAGAGACAAAGAATGTTTGTTGGGCTGGGAAACTGGGAACAACTTAGACTATAAACCAGCCACATAGAGTCGCCAAACTCCCAGTTCCCTGAAAGATACAGATGAAGGCCTGACACATCTTCCTAAAAGTTGTTTTTAGAGGAAGCCGATCCCCACCAGATGAAAACTGCTGACCGCAAGCATGGAGACTCCAGACCGGTTGAAATAAGAAGATTGGTGATGCTTGAAAGTTCACCTAAAGAACCTACTGTACAGCACAGGGAACTCTACTCAATACTCTGTAATGACCTATAGGGGTAAAGAATCTTAAAAAGAGTGGATATATGTATACGTATAACTGAACCACTTTGCTGTACATCAGAAACGAACACAACATTGTAAATCAACCAGACTCCAATAAAAATTAGTTAAAAATAAAACAACAAAAAAGAAAGTTCATCTTGATGCCAACCAATTCGAGAATTGTGAACAAATTGTGCACTCTGCAGCCCCCTCCCTCATACTGCCTTTAAACCCCTTCCTTGAAAGCCGTTGGGGAGGTTGGGTCTTTTGAGCATGAGCTCAGCATTTATTGCAATAAATGCTGTACTTTCCTTCACCACACCTCTGTGTCAGTATATTGGCTTTACTGCACACGAGCGAGTGGACCCAAGTCCAAGTTCAATATACTCAGAGTGAGAAAAAACAGACTATTGCTCCTTCTCTGTTAGCCATCAGCCCTGTGACTTCTCTGAGCCTCATCCTCCCCAGCACAACTTGAGGAAATCAGATGTAGCTATACAGCTGTGTCAAGAGACTTCTAGGTGTCTAACCCAATATCCATTCTTCCATTTAGCCCTGGTTATAGAACCCCAAGGGTGAAGTATAAAACTACTTGCAATTAAGCACAGCTGGAAAAAAAAGATCACCATAAATAAATAAGTAAATAAATAAATAAAGTGCAGCTGACCAGCTTGGAGCCATGTCCAGTATTCAAAGGGCAGCCGGTTGCATGAGCCCCACCCCCTTTAATAGTCCAGAAAGCATAGGCGTCACTGGCTTAGATTAGTCCATCATGATATATGCTATCATTGTCTGATATTTTACTTCTGTACTGTTTTTTACTTCACAAATTAGATATTGTTTTTACTAACTTATACCATCAGTGTTTCTTTAGATTTACACACGTATTAACCAACATCTTTACTCATATTCCTTATTATCTTTCAGGCTTTCTCTCTGGGATCATTTTCCTCCTGTCTGAAGGATAGCCTTAAAATTTTCCACTAGTTAGGGTTTTTTGATAATAAACACCCAGTTTTTGTTTTTCTGAAAATATCTTTAATTGCCTGATTTTTGACAAATATTTTTGTTGAGTGTACAACCCACTGATTATTTTTTGATGATTATTTTTTCTCAGCCTACTGAAGATATGATCCCACTGTCTTCTCACTTCAATTGCTGCTATTCAAATATCATTCACCATTGCTATGCCTGTTTTGGTGATCTGTCTTTTCTCTCCGCCTGCTTCTAAGGTATCTTCTTTTTCTTAGATGTTCTGTGGGTTTGCTGCAATATCTCTAGATGAGGATTTTTTCTTTCTGCTTTGAATTCATTTTGGTTTGCTGGATCTGAGGATTGATTTCTCTCAGCAATTTTTAAGCCTCTTAGTCAATCCTCCATGTCTTTGGTATTGCTTTCATATTTCCCATCTCTGTCTTTCTGAACTATATTCTGGAGAACTGCTGCAGGTCTATCTTCCAGTTCGTGAATTTGTTTTCCAACTACGTCTAATCTTCAGACTAATGCAGTCATTGAATTTTGAATTCCAATTATTTTAAGGTGATTTTCTAACTTTATTTTGTACTTTTTTGTATTCCTTAAATTATTTATAATTAGGAATTGTCCTTTATAACAAAACGATTCTAACTGTTTAAAAAATTTAAATGATGGATGAAGAAGTTACTTTGCAGACTATCTAGTATAATTATTTCATTTTACATATAAGAAAATGAGACCCAGGTCAGATAAGACACCTTTTCAAGGTCACACAGTGAGTTAGGGCAAAGCCAGACTTGAATCCAACTCTTCTGACCCCCAATTCCAGGTTCACTCCACTACACTCCAATTCTGAAACAATGCTCATTACACAGAGAAATGGTACTGCCACCTCCCCAAATCTGCACGTTTTTCTTTTTCTTTTTCTTTTCTTTTCTTTTCTATTTTATAATAGTCTGTTGAGCTACATCATCTCTTTTAATCCCTGAATTCAAAGGCCCTCTTAACTGATTTCCCTTTTACATTCAAACTATCATTTCCAAGATAACATGAAATGTACCTCAGAAAAGAGATCAGTTAAAATATCCTACATGGGGCTTCCCTGGTGGCACAGTGGTTGGGAATCCACCTGCCAATGCAGGGGACACGGGTTTGAGCCCTGGTCTGGGAAGATCCTACATGCCACGGAGCGGCTAAACCCGTGCACCACAGCTACTGAACCTGCCCGTGAGCCACAGCTACTGAGCCCACGTACCACAACTACTGAAGCCCACTTGCCTGCAGCCCGTGCTCTGCAACAGGAGAAGCCACCGCAATGAGAAGCCTGCGCACTGCGGCGGGGAGTGGCCCCCACTTGCCGCAACTAGACTGTTTGCAGCAGCAAAGACCCAATGCAGCCAAAAATATAAATATATTATAAAATATATTTTATATATTTAATATAATTAATTAATTAATTAATTAAAAATATATATAGTTATTACTAAAAAAAAATCCTACATGTAATCACTTAGACTAGGAACTTCTATGTAACACAGCAAATTAGGCATTCTAAAGTTTGTTCCACTCTTGTAGCCATACTGCACTTCGTTGTTTACAAAGCATTCTCACATTCATTACCTCTGGGATCCTCACCAATCCTGAGGTAGATACCCAGAGGTTGTTATTACCCTAGGGGTGGATTATCTGGGAACCAATGAATCAAATATCCCCCTCTTATGCCTCATTTTGGTTTTGTGATTTTTTAAATCACTTTTCCTCAAGAGGGGCCTCCAAACAGTATAAGCCTGAGCCCTGCAAAACCTGGATCTGATCTTGATAACCCCCAGGCAGCAACTGAGGCTAAGTGAAATTAAGTGACTTCACCAAGATATAATGGCCATTAAATTATGTGTATACAACATGACCAATTAATTATTCTGAAGTCAGTATTTTTTCATATGCTGTCATGGCAAAACTTCCCGAACTCTTAACATATTTCCACCTAGTTGATAACTGAATTAAGATGACTTGGTGGTAGAATATTCTGAAATATATTCACTGGTGTTTTCCCACACCAACATGTCCTTGCACCACACAAGCCCAAACAGCTAGAACATTCCACACACACTGCCTTCAGGTTAGGACTGTCACTGCAGAGATGTAGAAGAGAGAAACATGAAAGTGTTCCCCTCTTGAATTTCAGCTTTTGAAGCCCGTGACGGAAATGATGACTGTAAGGGCACAGCCTGGCAGGAGTTCCCTGTACCACCACAGCATGGGAACAGTACACATTACTGCTAGAACAGTACAGATTACACAGGGGCAACATTAGACCCTGTGATAACCACAAATGGTGTGGGAGTGTGAGAGAGAGAGCGCAGGAAGATGTCCCCTTATTCCTGAGAGAATGTATGAGCTGGTGGGCCCCAAAGCATTATGTGGTTGTGAAGAGGGAACAATGCTGGATAAAGTGGCATGGACCATATGGTGGGAGGCAGATGGGGACACAACTGTCTCGGAGGATGCTCCATGGAGGTGATAGTGCACAAGAACCATAGCAGTGGTTGGCATGACCCATGCCATAAAGTTTTATAAAGCCCCTATAAGCTAGAAGGCAGTTGAGGGAAAAGAATGGGAAGAAGGATCCTGGTGTGAGCTAACACCTAAAAGTAACTGACATTACACTTTGCATCATCTAGTAGATTTAGATTCAGGACTTAAGAAAGAAGCCAAATCCACTTACAGAAATAGTGAACCAACTTGTGAAACTGAGTTGTGTGGGCTCTGAAATTTGTATCCATTATATGATTATTTTTCAACCAAACATTACTCATACTGGCAGGAGAAGGAATGATTTAGTAGAAGAGACTTCTGCTTAGAATCAGAACCTGTATCTTCAAGTCCCAGCTCTAGCAATTACTAGCTTTGTGATGTTGAGCAGGTAACTTCACCTTTCCGAAACTCAGTTTTCTCATCCATGAGACAGGATCCCTATCCTGCCTTCCTCTCAGTGCCATTATGAAAATGAAATGAAATCATACAAGAGAAAGAGTTTTGCAAAGCGTAAAGCTCTCTACAAACATTAGGTGTTAACATCAATCACACACTTATTTTCATTCACCTTGTACTCTCTCTTTTCATATTTTGGGATACTAACGTCAGTGTCTGAAGACGTCTGCTTTGTAAATATGTTTTGTTCTTTTTCATAGACTATACCCAGAGACGTGGGAGTGAAATAGGGCAGGTCCTCATTCTAGCCCCAGTCTCAGAGAGCAGCTGGATGTTGGACACTGGTTGTTGGCCAGAGGCCAGGCTGTGAAGTTTCCACTGTATTCATCACTTACGGCTGCTGTAACAAACTATCACAAACTCTACAGTTTAAAGTGATACAAATTTGGGCTTACCTGGTGGTGTGTCCCCCAACGCAGGGGACACAGGTTCAAGCCCTGGACCAGGAAGATCCCACATGCTGTGGAGCAACTAAGCCCGTGCGCCACAACTACTGAGCCTGAGCTCTAGAGCCCATGAGCCACAACTACCGACCCTGCGCTCTAGAGCCCGTGATCCGCAACAAGAGAAGCCACCGCAATGAAAAGCCTGCGCACCGCAACAAAGAGTAGCCCCTGCTCTCAGCAACTAGAGAAAGCCCGCATGCAGCAACGAAGACCCAGTGCAGTCAAAAATTTAATTAATTAATTAATTAATTAACTAACTAATAATTAAAAAAAAACAGTAATACAAATTTATTATCTTACGGTCCCGGAGGTCTGAAGTCCAAAATGGGTCTCAGTAAGCTTGAATCAAGTTGTCTTCAGGCCTGTGGTCCTTCCAGAGGCTCTAGGGGAGAATCAACTTCCTGGCCTTTTCCAGCTTCTAGAGGCACCCACATTCCTTGGCTCACGGCCCCTTCATCCATCTTCAAAGCCAGTGACAGAGCAGCTTCACACTCTCTGCTTTTGACCCTCCTGCCTCCTTCCTACTAGGACCCTTGTGATCACACTGGGCCCACCCTGATACACCAGAATAACCTGCCCATCTCAAAGTTTGTGACCTTAATCACATCAGCAAAGTCCCTCTTGCTGTGCATGTTAGTTTTTGGGGGGCTGCCAAAAACTGGGTGGCTTAAAACAATCGACATTTCTTCTCTCACAGTGCTGGAAGCCAGAAGACTGAAATCAAGGTGTCAGCAGGACACAATCCTTCCGTAGGCTCTAGAGGAGGATCCTTCCTTGCCTTTTCCAGTTTCTGGCAATCACTGGTGTTCCTGGGCTTGCAGCTGCAGCACTTCCATCTCTTCAGTCTCAATGCCTCCATTGCCACGTGGCATTCTCCTCTATGTCCCTGTGTCCAGATTCCCCCCCTTTTTGTAAGGATGCCAGTCATATTGGTTTAAGGGGATACCTTGCTCCAATATGATTTCATCCTAACTTAACTAACTACATCTGCAATGACCCCATTCCCAACTGAGGTCACATTCTGAGGTATCTGGGATTAGGGCATCAACATATCTTCTTGGGGGCACAATTTACCCCCTAACACCATGTAAGGTAACATATTCACAGATTTTGGACATCTTTGCGGGGGTGGGGCATTCTACCTACTGCATCCCGGTTCTCCAGACAGCTTCTCTCACCCACAATGTGGGTGCCTTGCAGGAAAGGCAAGGGCTAGCTGCCCAGGACCAGTGTGGTGACATGAAAGGGTTTGGCCTTTGCCTTCGGCAAGGTCTGGATTCAAATTGGTCTCTGCTCCTTGTAGCGGTGCATACTTAGAGTAAAACACTTTTACCTCTCTGAGGCTCAGTTACATCATCTGAAAACTGTTCTAACGATCTCCATCTCCCAAGGGTAGTTGTCGTAATTCCATGAGGCAAGTCTGTGAAGCACCTGGCACATCAAAAGCACATATGAAATGGGAGCTGTTATCATGTGTCCCCACACCCCAATTTTTGAGAAGAAAAGTAAAGTTTTGTTCCACATAATTGCTCCCACTGCTACTTCTATTCCACATTGAAACAGTAAATTTGTCTGTGTGCCCAGCTGGCCCTGCCAAGGCAGAGTAAGAGTTAAATTAAGAGGCCACATGCCTCTCACCTCAGGTTCTCCCTTTGCTCCATCCACCTTCCCTGGACTTGGAACTGCTACGAAGACCTCTAACCCCTGGGGAGACCCTGAAGCCAAGAGCTAGGGGAGTTCTGAACGTGCCAAACTCCCTAGATCTAAAATTTAAAAAAAAGAAAATCTAAACTGTCAACGACCTCCCTTCATCCCCTTCAAGTCATCTCCTTGTGTCTCTTAAGCAAGCACAGCCTCACTTGAAGCCAGTTTTTGCACTGAGCCGCATTTTTCAGGAAGGAAAGCTGAAAGAAAGAAGAGGTGCCATGAGCTCAAGATCCTAACTAACTTGCCACTTTTTGACCATAAGTACAGAAGCCTGGATGGATTTGAGTTTCTTGTAGACTAACACAGGTTATCAGGGAAGAAAGAAAGATGCTTACTCTAGTGCCTGGTAGTTTGGCTTCTGAGTGAAATAATCAGAGAGGAAGATTCAGGAGAGGGATGAAGGATAGGGATGGACACTCCATGGGGTGTGGTTCTGCATGCTGTTTGTCTTTCATCCGAGGCTCTTGAAAGCAGCCCCCAACCCCATTTTGGGCACAAGTTACCAACACAGGACGCCATGCGAAAACTGATACTTGCCAGGGGAGAGGTAGCAGGACTTTGACAGACTGCTCCAAATCCCTGCCTGAAAACTTCTTCCCTGAAATGTGACTTTTTGTTAACAGACCAACTTTAGCAGGGAGATTGCATTTGTTTGCTAGAGCTGTAATCAAAAAAGCTACCACAGGGCTTTCCTGGTGGTGCAGTGGTTGAGAGTCTGCCTGCCGATGCAGGGGACACGGGTTCGTGCCCCGGTCCGGGAAGATCACAGATGCCGTGGAGCGGCTGGGCCCGTGAGCCGTGGCTGCTGGGCCTGCGCGTCCGGAGCCTGTGCTCCGCAACGGGAGAGGCCACAACAGTGAGATGCCCGCGTACCGCAAAAAAAAAAAAAAAAAAAAAAGCTACCACAAAACGGACAGCTTGAACAAGAGAAATTTATTGTCTCACAGGTCTGGAGGCTAGAAGTCCGAGTGCAAGGTGTCAGCAGGGCACTTGCTCTTGGCTTCTAGTGTTGCTGGCAGTCCTTGTGTTCACTCCAACCTCTGCCTCCATCTTCACATGGCTTTCTCCATCTGTGGGTTTCTGTCTTCACATAGCCATCTTCTTATAAGGACATCAGTCATGGATTAGGGCCCACCCTACACCACTATGACCTCATCTTAACTACATATATCTGCAGCAACCTTATTTCCAAATAAAGTCACATACTGAGGTACTAAGGGTTAGGACTTCAACATCTTTTGGGGAAGACTCAATTCATAACAGAGGTGAATTAGGCCACATTTGGTACACAAAAATCCAAACTGCAGCCTGATGAAAAGGCCTTAATGTGCCACACCAGTGGTTCTCAACCAGGGGTGATTCTGATCCCTGGGAGACACTTGGCAGTGTCTGGAGACAGTTCTGTTCTCCCATTTGGTGGAGCAAGAGGGAAGGTGCTACCGGCATTTAGTGGGGAAGGGCCAGGGATGTGGCTAAATTATCCTATAGTACACAGGACAGCCCCACACAGCAAAGAAGTATCTCGCCCATGGTACCCAAGTTGAGACCTCTACGCTCTCCCCATCAGAACAGTGTTCCTCTCCACCCAACCTGCTCCCCAAGAACGCTCTCTCTCTCTCTCTCTCAGGAGCCATTGCTGGCCCTTTGACTTCAAGTCCTGTTTATTCCCCTCCCCTCCAGACTTGCCAATTTGAGGCAGGGTCTTCAAATTGATGATTTCAAAGGTTTTTTCCCTCTGCCATGCTGCTTGGCTCCTGCCTGCCTGCCGAGACAACAGATGAAGTTGTGAGGGCTGCTGGCCTCCCTGCATCTAATCCTGAGCCTCAGCAGCAGCAGGGAAGGTGGCAAATGTTCAATAGCAGTTGTTGGCAAAGAAGCACAGCAGTGGCCAGACCCAATAATGCCACTGCATGCGCAAAAGCCGCTTGAGCAAATTTCTCCTACGTGGTCAGATTTGCAACCAGGACAAAGGCCTCTGCTGTGTGTGGGTTCTAGGGACAGGGAAACACAGAGCTCCTTTTTAGTTCTTTGCTGGTTAATTAGTTTGGATGACTGGCTGAGATCTCTTTAAATTTCACTTCTGTTATTAATATTGGTAGATTAATCTGATCTGTGAAATGCAATGGGGGGGTGGATTTATGTGGCAGTAAAATATAAAGCAGAAAATTTTCACATGAGTGTGGTATTATCTAAAGTAAAATGGCTTCTGCATTGGTTAGGCTCTGGTCAGCAAACCATAATAAACTACTTGCCAGTTTGCTAGGTCACATTAACTAATTAATGATTGGGTAATACTTGCAAACTATGAAGTGCTGATTAATTAGATAATCTTATGATTAGGCACAAATGTGACTTTTGTTACCTCCTTATAGAGTCTTTGGGTTTCTGTTCTTGTCTTTTACCATTATTATGTTTGTTAATCAAATAACTATGTGCCAGAATTCATCAATTCGTCCTTTCAAATCCTAGCCAGTAACATCAAATAGTGACACTGCCTTGTATTTAATTAGGGAGGAAAATGTCTTCTCAAGATTTGGCACTTGGGCCCTAGCTACTGTTTTGAACTGGTGTGGATTTGGGATTGAGGAGGTGGCAGAGGTTCCTATTGCCCTTCTATTTTTGGACCAGCTGTACAATTGCGAGCGAGCATTCACCCTTGCTCAAATAGCAAGTGGCCTTAGAAAGGTAGTTAGACAGGGCTATCGGACAGTGCTTGTTTCTGTTTCCAGGGTGAAATATCCTTCTCCAGCACCCTCTTCTAGTTCCCTTTGCCAATAGCTCCCTCGTGTGATTTGCACTATAATTGTCAAGAAACTAACAATGAAAAATATCTACCTCTTCTAGCTTTAGAAATGCCATGCCTCCATTTTAAACTGCTCACCTCATAAGATCTGAGTGGATCCTCATCTCCATCAGAGAGCATGAAATATGATTGAATAGGGATTTGTTTAGGAAGTATGTGTACCTTTTTTTTTTTTTTGATATACTTTGCTTTGGTTTGAACAAGCATGTCCCCTGTTTCTTGGGAGTCTGGCATGTGAGGAAGTAACTCTGAGCTGGGCTAAAGAGAAAGAGAATTCTATTCTCTTCAACTTTTATCTGAGTGTGAACTAGGAGTCAACACTGGGGCTGGTGTCCTGAATCCTTTCAATTTATCTTTTTAGTTATATAACTTAATATTTTTCATTATCTTTATGAAATATTTATCTCATACAGAAAGTAACATCACCCATGTACTCACCACCCAGATTTAACAGAAGGTAACATTTTGCCATATATGCTTCTGAACTATCTCCGTTTTTTAAGAAATAAGATGTTATAGCTCAAGCTCCAAACCCCTCCCATATCTACCTTCCTTTTCCCTCCTCAGAGTAACCACTCCCCCAAAGTTAGTGTGTATATTTCCCATGAATGTTCTTATCCTGGTGTATATTTCCCATGAATGTTCTTATCCTGGTGTATATTTCCCATGAATGCTCTTATCCTGGTCTCTATATGTATGTATTTATAGGTAATATATTGTTCTGAGTGATTTTTAATTTGCATGGCTAGCATCAAACTGACCACTTCTAGGTTTCTATCCTAGGAAAACTTTCCTGCATGTGCACAAGGAGACATGTACATTACAATATATTCATTGTAGTACTGTTTGCAATAGCAAAAAAGAAAGTGAATACAACCTAATCATCCCTCAGTACGGGAAGGGATAAATAAAACTGTGCTTTATTCATACACTGGAATATTATACTGCAGTTAAAATAAATGGACTAGATCTATATGTATCAACACAAATAAATCTCAAAAACAGTGTTGAGTGAATAGAGCAAGCTGCAAAAAGATAAGCGTACAGGATGATACCATCTACTTATCCAGTTAACTCATATGTAACTCTAATTTTTCTGATGCCTGTTTCATCACATTTAAAACACAGATGACAAAATAGTATTTCACAGTTATTTCATTTAAATATCTTTTCCAGGGACTTCCCTGGTGGTGCAGTGGTTAAGAATCCGCCTGCCAACACAGGGGACACAGGTTCGAGCCCTGGTCCGGGAAGATCCCACATGCCGTGGAGCAACTAAGCCCATGCACCACAACTACTGAGCCTGAGCTCTAGAGCCCGCAAGCCACAATTACTGAGCCCGCGAGCCACAAGTACTGAGGCTGTGCACCACAACTACTGAAACCCACACACCTAGAGCCTGTGCTTTGCAACAAGAGAAGCCACCCCAGTGAGAAGCCCGCGCACCGCAACGAAGAGTAGCCCCCGCTCCCTGCAACTAGAGGAAGCCCACGCGCAGCAACGAAGACCCAACGCAGCCAAAATTAAATAAATAAATAAATAAATAAATAAAACTATTACCAAAAAAAGAAAAAAAGAAAAGTAAATAAATAAATATCTTTTCCAGTTTGCAGAACACTTCCATATATACAGTCTCATTAATAAAGGCAAAACGGAACATAAAGTTATTAATGTTAAAAAGTGCTTCTTCAGCTTTTGGAATCCTGAGAATTTTTAGTAAGATTTGGTTAGCTTGAGCAAGCTACTTGGGTGGGTTGCATTCTTATCCATAGGACCATCCTGCCTAATATGTGAAACCCATTAATTAACATAAGCCTCTGATCTTGGTCAAGCCTCCTAATCAGCCACCCCTTGAAGCAAATAAGAAGAGTAGGAAGTCAGTCCCAGGAAGGGCCTCTCATGGTGCTGTCTCTGCAGCTATCTCGCTCTATAAAATAACCTGAATGTTTCTACAAGACTCCTCAGAGGAAAGCACAACATAAGTTGCTTGTTTAAACTTCCAAAATTCCTCTAGAATATAAAGTGATTCAGCTTTCATCACGTAGTAGGCCCTTAGGAAGACAGTCCTAATATACAGTTCTTCCCAACTCTCTTTTCTCATCATGGAGAAGCCAAATAACTTGAAGGCAGGAATTATAACTCTATCTTTGCATCCTGCATGGCATGGATTTTGTACTTGAAAGCTGCTCAACAAATGTGGAAGGCAGTACAGAGCAGGAGAATTCATGCAACCTGAAGTCACACTAAACAGACCTGCTTCAAGTCACATATCTACCACTTATTCGGTCATGGATCTGCCAACTGACCTTAGGTTCAGGTTACTTGATTATTTGTCAGATTCAGCAAATAAAAATCCAGGATACCCAGTTAAATTTGGCGGACATACTTATATAAAAATTTATTCATTGTTTATATGAAATTAACATTTAGCTGGGCATCCTGTATTTTAATCTGGTGATCTTACTTTGAGCAAATTAATTGTCTGTGTTTCAGGCAGTTTTCCCTGGAGAAACGGCCCACAGGGAAGCAGCATTCCCTATTCAGAGTCACACCATGGATGAGGCCAGAGCCCTGGCTTCTCCAGGGGATGGGTTCAGAGCTACTTGACACTTAGTGCCCTAAAGTCTACTTAGGACAGCCTTTCCCAGTGAAGAACAGTCTCTCCCAAAGTACTAATGGTGTCTTATTTGAGAAACACTGTACCAGATGTCTGTGGGATAAGGGTAGCTGTGCTTATTTTGGTGTTGAGTTGGGTATTTTATACTGGATGGAAATTGTTCTCTTCCCCTTCACTTTGACCATGTATGGTCCTGTGCCACACACGAGACTGGAATGGTGAAATTATGAGATAACAAGTTAAAGAATGAGTATAAATCACTCCAATTCTGTTGACATCACTCCAATGACAGGCAACAAATTCCCATCAGTCAGAACTCAAGGTTTTCTGAGAGAAACTACCTTTTAAACTAGGAATTTGTTTAGATAAAACAGTGGACAAATGCAGGTTATTTCTCTTCCTTCTTCTTCTTATTTTTTTCCAGTTTATTTCCCTATCTAGACCCCGAGCATCATAGGAATACACAGAATGTACTATAGTCTCACCCCACAATAAGGGAAGATAAGGAGTATCTTGTGTTATGTCTGCACTGAAGCAGTTGATTATTTAATAACCAGAATAATAACCAGACAGACTTTTGGTCTTGCAGCCTTGTCTGGGCATCTCAGCTTATACCAAAAATGTCCCTTCCCCTCCTAAATGTGCTATTACTCTCGATATTGCTGTTCCTGAGTCTAGTCATCCATTTGGCCAAATTAGAGGGACTAAAGGGATAATAAGAGTAAAATAGAAAAGAGGTCTCAGTTCCACAAGTAATTTTCTGAGGTTCTCTTCACTGTCATGTAAGGTAGTGGAAGCTTTAGCATCAGATAAATGGTTTGAATTTTGGCTCTACCACTTACTAGCTCTGTCACCTTGGAAAATTATTTAGCCTTTTTGTGCCTGTTTCCTCATCTGTAAAACAGGGTAGTAACACAGACCTCAAAGTGTTATCTTAAGTATTAGAAAAATAAATATATGTAAAGCACTTAGCACAATGTTAGGCAGAGAACAAGTGCTCAATAAACAGCTATTATTACTGTGATGCTTTCAGAAAAGCATCACCTCTGACTCCAAGCAAACAAGCAAACGCAAGCACAGGCAGGCTGGAGTTGGCCATGAATAACCCATGTCTAGACAATCAGGAGAATGGCCAGCCTATCTCCTAGCTCAGGAAAGCCTTCTAGGAAGCGTCCTCGCATGCTGCACGTGCGCACACACACACACACACACACACACACACACACTCGTGCACCAAGCAAAATGATGGGATAGCAGTTCACATAACTCAGAATCAGTCCCACACATACTTAAAGAAAAGATTTTTCATAAGCAACTTATTATTTGTGAAACATGTGATTCACAAATTCTTAATTGAAGGCATTCAGCTCAGACGCTAGCGCCAATAACAAATGCCATTTTGGGAACAGAGCCAGCTACAGAATGTCTTCTATAAAAGGGAAAAATTAATTTCCATTTTAGCCTGTCTGGAAAGAGTATCTCATTCAGCGTTACAAGCAGATGGCAATATCTCCATGTTTTGTGAATCTTAGGGCTTTCCCTAGCCAGTTAAATCCAGCTGCTTAGCATTTTTGGTTCGTGATTTTACTTGACAGTATCCTCTGACACTCAATATCCATTCCTACCCTCTTCCATGTACCTGCCTGTATACCACAGGGATAGAAAAACTAAAAACTCTATTTCCCTGGCTCTCTTTCAGCTAGGATCCTGGATGTGAATTCTATTTTACCAATGAGATGCTCTTGCACAAGTCTTGGAAGGCGGGAGTGAGGCAAAGTCCATCTTCCTGCTGCTATTGTCACTGTTGGTCAAGTGTCACTGGTAAGCCCTGAGCTCTGTGTGGAGGTAGTGGAGGCAGCAGCAGTGGTAACAGGGACTGGAGCAGCAGCTTCCTAGCCTCTGGGTCCCTTCCTACCCTCTGGAGATCACAGAGCTGCCTCCTGATCTCCAATCTTCTAATCCTTCCAAGGATTTTATAACGGAACCCTGACACAATTCCCTTAGTGCTTTAAAAACCTTTCCTTCAAAATACTTTAATAGGGGCCCCCCTGGTGGCACAGTGGTTAAGAATCCACCCGCCAATGCAGGGGACATGGGTTCGAGCCCTGGTCCGGGAAGATCCCACATGCTACAGAGCAACTAAGCCCATGCGCCACAACTACTGAGACTGTGCTCTAGAGCCCACGAGCCACAACTCCAGAGCCCATGTGCCACAACTACTGAGCTCGTGTGCCACAACTACTGAGCCCACCAGCCACAACTACTGAGGCCACGTGCCACAACTACTGAGCCCGCGTGCCACAACTACTGAAGCCCACGTGCCTAGAGCCCGTGCTCTGCAATGAGAGAAGCCACCGCAATGAGAAGCCCGCACACCACAACAAAGAGTAGTCCCCGCTCGCCACAACTAAAGAAAGCCCGCGTGCAGCAACGAATACCCAACGCAGCCAAAAATAAATAAATAAATAAATAAATAAATAACTTTAGCGGTAGTGAGGCATGAACTCTACCTCCTCGGGGTCTGGGAAATAGCCCCAAATGAGCCCTTGCATGTATTAAATGTCTAAGGCTCATATTTTATTTCAGAAATTAATGCAAATTCGAATTATGCTTCATAATTCACCTGTTTTAATAGGAAAAACGTTACTTATCTTCGAATAAAACATATGCTAGAGGAAAATGTGCTATGTTTATTGTGTACCATAGATCAGTGGTTCTCAAACCTGGATTTGCACCAGAATATGCACAGAGCACCAGTAATTACAGGTTCTCAAGCCCAATGCCAGATCTTCAGAATGAGAATCTGAAGATGCATGGTAGACCATGGAACCTGAACTTCTAAAAGCCTTCCCCCAGTTGATTCTGATATGCAGCCAGATTTGAAAATGATTTGTTTGGATCATCAGGAAAATATGTATCTGGACTATATTCCCTCAGTTTCCCCAAAGAGATTTTTTCAGTGATTTGAGTTATGATCTGACATTTTGGCTACATTTTTAAGAGGGCATGTGAAGAAAATATTCAGTCAGAAGTTTCTGTGTCTTTGGTAAACATATAATAAAAAACATTGTCTAATATGTCACTCAGTGTTGCTTATATAAGACACCATACAATATATTTCTTTTAACATTCTTCCTTCAGTATAAACACAGACAATAGAGCCAACCTAGTTACCTTTTTTTGCTTGGGAACCAGAAACCTCAGAGCTAAACTCTGTGCTTTGTTTAGTAGAAACGCCATTCCATATTCCTGTTACAGTTATCTCATTCCTTCTAAATGGTTATCTCATTTCTTCTAAACAATTTGCCTTTTTTAGTTTATACATTTATTTTTATTGTTCCACTTCAGGTCTTTTAATATTGTAAACAGCTTCAAGTGTAGAAAGGATATAATTTATAAGTTGACTAATTGGTTTTCTTTGGCTTTGGTCTGTTCAAGATGAGTGACAATTGATTATACTGAGCAACAATTATATTCAGCATTATGAAAGTCTCAGAGGATTGTGCCAACATACGCTCCCTCCACATCATTATTTATTCAGATTACTTTCTCATAAAAAAATCCAGGCAATAGAAAAATATGTAAAGTAGAAAATATAAGTCCCCTTGCACTGCAGTACTACTCTCTCCCTCACAACATAAACCACTTTAAGCAAATTAGTGAATGATCTCCTAGATCTTATTTTCTGAACATATAAAAGCAAATATATATTTCATACTGGGATCATACTTTACATAGTGTTCTGCAACTTGCTCTGTTTCTCTTACAATTCAGTTTGGACAACTTCCCATGTCAATATCTATGAATCTATGTCATAATTTTGAACAGCTACATACAGTCCATCATATGGATGTGTCATGATTTATTTCACCTGTTCTTTACCTAAGATAAGCTCTTCTACCCAACAACATGGCTTGACACAGTGTTTCCGTTGGGAATACAAGAAGGGAGAAGTTAAAAGTTCCTTTCTAAAGACATGACCATTTTGCTATTTCGTCTCTCACTTGCAGTCACATTGCTAACTACTGATAGCTCATAGTCCCTCAATAAGGAATTCTCCAAAACTAACAAGCTGAGAGAGTGAAAAATGGTAAGAACTCAGTAAATGATACTTTAAGCCAACTACACACTGCCAATGCATTTTAAATGAGCATTTTATTTTCCCTTGGTAGATTCTAACACATGACCCTTTTAAAAAAATCCATGCCACCCAGATAGCCAGATCAAGGTGCTTAGCAGGGATTTTCTTTTATAATCAAGTCAATATACAAGTTCTTAAGACACCTATCTACCAGGTTGTTTTCGATTGCACAGAAAACAAAGCCTGCTCTTCGGTTAGTGAATCAAAAAGGGAAGAGTGTTGTATGGCTTGGCTCTCACATTGCAAGCTGCTGACACTGCAATTTGTAGAAACCTAGTCCTTATCCAAACCAGGAACTCTTGGAGGAAAACAAGAGGCACAGGTGACTCTCACAGGAGACTAGAAGCTTTCCATAATCACAAGAATCTAAAAAAATGAACTCTTTTGATATATGTTTATAGAGAAAGTTTTATATGGCTAGCATCTCCATTGACCAATAAACTACCTTTCTCTGGGGAGTAAAAAGATAAGCAGAGGCAAATGACTGATTCTGTTTGGTAAGGAATTGCTTTATGTGACCCCAAATATTTCGCAGAATACTTTTTATCTTGGCGAGTGGGTTGGGGACTGATAACTGACTACTCTGAGACACGGTGAAAGTTGTGGATATGCTCATCAGAAAAATGCTTATTTACACAACATTTTAGATACATTTCAGAAGATTTGTGGATCAAATTTAACAAAATGGTATTTATTTCAACAAGAGCAATCCATAGACTGATACAGCCAAATGGCATTTTGTCGTGTTCATACTTTTGTATAACTTTTCATATAAATGTATTATTCACAGAGGAAAAGCAATCCTTTGTTGGATCCTCACATCCTGCTTTTCAGATCAGAAAATAAGGTCACCTTATAAAAGGCTGCAAAGAAGCACATTCTAAGAGCGTTCCTCTACTGCCATCTTGTGGGTTTTTGTTGAGTAACAGGAAAAGGCTACAAGGGTTTTTCCTCCCCCCTTCTAATTTTCAACACCCATATACTCGTCACCTATGTTCACCAACCGTTACAATCTTGCTACACCCACTCCATCTGTCTATACACCCACACATCCATTTTTCCAATTCATAGAAAAGTAGGCTACTTTCATCATGACACTTCACCATGAAATATTTCAGTATGCGTTTCCCAAGAGTAAGATCTCCCTATTTAACTACAACATCAGCACACTTAAAAAAAATTCACCATAAATTCAATATCAAGCATACAGTAGATACGAAAATTTCTTCTACTGTCCCCAGAATGTCCTTCATGGATTCCATTTTTCCAATCCAGGATCCACTCAAGATTCACTCAGAGCATTTGGCTGTTGTGTCTCCTTAGTCTCCTGCAATCCAGAACCATCCCCCTGACTCCCCCTCTTCTTCATGACATCAAATCCTTTGAAGAATCCAGGTCAATTGTCCTTCATCATGCTGCACATTGTAGAATTGTCTATTTCCTTGTAATGAGATTCGGGTCAAACATTTCCAGTAAGAACGTCACATAAATGACATTGTGTACCTACCACTGAGTCATACTAAAAGCATACAGTGTCACATCAAACCACTACTGGCACTGCCAAGCTTGACCACTTGGTTACAGTGGTGACCACTGGACTTTTCCATTGTAAGAGCATATTTTTCCCTTTATTAAAAGTAATCTATGGAGTGATCATTTCAGACTTGTTCCCAATAACATTTTACCCAGTCATATTTGCGTCAACTGATCATTCTTACCCAAACCATTTATTACTTTGGGGGTTATAAAACAGCACTTTTCTAATTATATTATTCTTTCTACATTTAGTAGCTGGCATTCTTCTGTAAAAATAAAAACAAAAACAGAGTTTTCCTCTTTTTTTCTCCTCTCCTCTCCTTTTCTTTTTTAAATATCACCAAGGATTTATGAATTTTTCTTAACTCAGTGTCTTACACACCATTACCATTGTTATTATTTTTGAGGTTCAAATTATTCCAGACTTAGCCATTGGGTGCCCCTTTGAGTTGGCTCCTGTGTCCTTATGACATGTTCCCATCATTCTTTGGTCATTTTCTTACTTTCTGGTACAGCAAGATACCCAGGCTTATCTTGTACTTGTACTTTACTTGAAATCAGCCATTTCTTCAAGGAAGTCTGATTCATCTTAGTGAGAAATGATGTATAGAAACAAAGATCTGAATGCTAGATGCGTTCACTGTTATTGGACAGTTATTGCTCCTATATCGTTTTGAGAAATGTAAAGAGATAAAGGGAAACACACACACACATTATAATCATGAGTTCAGAAGACTTATTCTAACTACGATGGAGTAGCTTTGTAGCAGACCAATAATCTAACAAGAAAAACTAGTAAATTCATGTTCTCAAAAATACTGTTTGTGAAGGAATTAGAGGGCTACTGAGGCAGCCAGGACTTGAGAGACAAGATCCAGAAAGAAGGGACACTCATTAAGGTGAGCCTTACTTTCTGCACACTACTTTTCCCTCAGGATATTTTTGACATGGAGCATGAGACAGAGAAGCCAGCAGATTAGCTTTAGGTCACCTCATGGGGTGAGGAGACTAAAAATGAAGTTTGGAGCTGCCAAGGCCGCTGAATGTTGACAGACCAAGACCCTAGAGAACTAGGAGGACACAGAATAGAATACAACACTTGGAACCAGTTTTCTTTTAGAGGTATTAACAGATTAAGTTGTGCAGAGAATGAGGCTAAGAAGTCAGATAGAAAGCATCAGCAAAGCAGAGCAAGTTTGTGACAAGCTCACAGTGCTGGGGAGAGCAAAACTGTAGTTTATGACCTACCAGGTAGGAGGAACCCTAGCAACCAATCTTGATTCTTAGTTGGAACTCCTAGAGGGCTACACCCTACAAGCGGGGGTTAACCAGAGCTAAACGTGGACATATAAAGATTGCAAACTAGCTTTGAGACAGCAAAGTCCCTAGTTGAATTAAAGTGATCTAATCCTCTGCTGCCTGCCAGAGGAAAAGGGTAGTCCTCTCTGGAGGAAGATAACATGATCAGGAGCCTCTACAATTTCTCATACATAATGTTGAGCATTCAATCAAAATTTACTGGCATACAAATACACAAGACAAGAGAAAAAGAGGCAGGATAGAAACAGAAACATAGGTGATATTGGAGTTAACACACACAGACTTTGAAATAACTGTGATGAATAGGTTCAAGAAAATATATGGCAACAGAGAGACTTTCACCATATAAGTGGAAAATATAATAAAAAGTCAAAGGTAAAGTCTGGAACAGAAAATGAAATGGTTAAAATTAAGAACTCAGCATATGGGTTTAACAGCAGATTGGGCAAAACTGAAAACATGGTTAGTGCACTAGAAGATACGTCGGTAGATAATAGCTAGAAAAAAGAATGGAGAGCAAAAAGGATGGGAATTCCTGAAAAAATGTAAGAGACATTTGAGATATGGTAGGAAAGTCTAATGCAAGTGTAGTTGGCAGACCCAGAAAGAAAAAAGTGAGAGAATGGGTCAGAATCAGCTCTAGAGGAAGTGGACAAATTCCTTGAGAAACACAACTCAATAAATCTGACAGAAGAAGAAAGAGTTCTATATCTATGAAAGACATAAAACCTGTTATTAAGAACCTCCCAACAAAGTAAGACTCTAGGCCTAAATGGCTTCACTGATAAAGCATTTCAAAAACTTGAAGAAGAAATAACATTGATCTTACACAAATACTTCCAGAGATCAGGAAACAAAAAGGGAATACTCGCCATCTTATTTTATGAAGCCATCATAACCACAACTTGAAAAAAACATTCTAAGAAATGAAAATTACATAACATGGTAAAAGGGGCAGGAAGAAACTTTGGAAGGTGATGGATATGTCTATCGTATTGATGGTAGTGATGGTTTCTGGGTACATATTTATCCCCAAATTCATCAAGTTTTATACACTAAATATGTACAGCTTTTTACATGTCAATCATTACTCAATAAAATGGTTTAAAAAAAGAAATAAAAATTGTGTGTGTAAATGAAAAGTGTGTGTGTAAATCTAATCCAGTGATATTTAACAATGATAATACATCTCAACCAAGTGGAATTTATGGGGAAATCAATCAGTATAATTTACTATATTAGCAGGAAGAGAAGGTAGAAAATTATATGATCACTTCAATAGATGCAGGAAAGGCATTTGATAACACTGAACTCCTACTTGTGGTTAAAAAAAAAAACTCTTAGAAAACTTGGAAGAAAATGGAAATTCCTTAATCTGAATAAATAGTAACTACCCAAAAAATCACATTGTTAAATTATTTTTAAAATTTCCCCTGAGATCAGGAAAAAGGCAAGGATGTCTGCTGACAACACTTCCATTTAACACTGTACTAGAGGTCCTAGACAGTGTAATCAAGCAAGAAAAAGATATACAAGGCATAAGGATTAGAAATGAAGGAATAAAAACTATCATTTGCAGATGACATGATCGCATACATAAGAAATCCAAAAGAATCTACAATGTGAATTAATACGTGTATTTAACAATGTTGATATAAGATCAAAATATAAAAATCAACTTAATTTTTATAGATCAGGACAAGTTAAGTAGAAAATAAATATTTTTAAAATTTACATTACCAACTAAAAGCCATAAAATACCTAGAAATAAGTCTCACAAAATATGTGTAAGATCATTACACTGAAAACTAGAAAACACTGTTGAGAGCAATTAAAGAAAACCTAAGTATGCAAACATAGGAAAATACTACGTTCATAGGTTAGAGTCTCAATATCGTTAATATGTCAATTGATTTATGGAGTCAATGAAATCCCAACAAAAACTGCAGCAGGTTTGTGATGAAAACCGACAAGCTGATACGGAAATTTATATGGAAATACAAAAGACCAAGAATAGCTAAAGCAACCTTAAAGAACAAAGCTGGAGGGCCTAAACAACCAGATATCGAGACCTACTATATAGCTATAAGACAGTGTCGTATGAGGGGAAGGATAAACAGATCAGTGGAGCAAAACAAAAAGTATAGGAACAGGGCTTCCTTGGTGGTGCAGAGGTTGAGACTCCGCCTGCCGATGCAGGGGACACGGGTTCGTGCCCCGGTCCGGGAAGATCCCACATGCCGTGGAGCGGCTGGGCCCATGAGCCATGGCCGCTGAGCCTGCGCGTCCGGAGCCTGTGCTCCGCAACGGGAGAGGCCACAACAGTGAGAGACCCGCATACCACAAAAAAAAAAGGAAGTATAGGAACAAACCACAATTATATGATCACCTGATTTTTATATACTTAGGATATATCCTTCTGAAATTGTTCGGAGTCAAATTTATTTGACTTAATTTTGTCCTCTGTGATTATTGTTATCATTCTAAATCATTTGTTTTTGTATGTATTCAACTTAAGGTTTTTCTTAAATCCCTTTTGACTTTACCTTTTGGATCTGTAAAATATTTACAGAGTTCAAAAGTCAAAACTATATTAAAAGAGTGGAAATAAAATAGCACACTCCTTAATAACCACAGAATCAAAGAAGAAATCACAAACAAAATTATAAAATACTTTGAGATGAATGAAAATGTAAATACAACTTAACAAAACTCACAGGATATAGCTAAAACCCAGTGTTTAGATGGAAATGTATAGTTGTGAAGACCTATATTAAAAGAAAAAAGATTTCAAATCAATAACCTAATCTTCCACCTTAAGAAACAAGAAAAGGAAGTGCAAATTAAACCCAAAGCAGTCAAAAGGAAGGAAATACATATTAGAGCACAAATGAATAAAATAGAAAGTTGAAAAATAGAGATCAACGACACCATAAAAGTTGGTTCTTCAAACAGATCAACAAAATTGACAAATTTTTAACTACATTGACCAAGCAAAAAAGAGAGAACTCAAACGATTACGAAATGAAAGAGAGAACATTACTACCAATCTTACAGAAATAAAAAAGAATACAGAAATAAAAACAATACTATGAACAGTTATATGCCAATAACTTAGACAACTTAGATGAAAGGGTTAAATTCCAAGAGAGGAACAAATTAGTGAAACTCAAGAAGAAATAACAAAATCTAAACAGACCTTTTAAAAGTAGAGATTCGATCAGTAGTTTTAAAACTATCCCCAAAGAAAAGCCCAGGTCCAGATGGCTTCACTGGGTTTTATAATCTCCTTCAAATGACATAAGAAGAGGGAACACCTTCCAACTCATTCTGAGGCCATTTTACTCTGGTACCAAAATCAGACACAGACATTACAATAAAGAAAACTAAGCCAATATCCATTATGAATATAGACACAAAGATCTTCAACAAAATACCAAACCCAGCATCACCAAGTGGGACTTACCTCAAGAATGAAAGGTTGGTTCAGCTTATGAAAATCAATCGATGTAATACACTATATCAGTAAAGTCAAGGAAAAAACCACATGATCATCTCAATAAACACAGAAAAAGCGTTTGACAAAATCTATCTAACAACACCCTGTCAACAACAACAAACTAGGATTGAAAGGAATCTTCCTCAACCTGACAAAGGGCATCTAGGAAAACTATGAAGCTAATATCATACTTAAAGATGAAAGACTGGATACTTCTCCTAAAGGTCAGGAACAGACGTTTTCATATCTCTTGAGTATATACCTAGTATATACCTGGAATTGCTGGGTCATATGGTGCTACTATGTTTAACATGTTGAAGAACTACCAAACTAGCAATGTATGAAGGTTCCAACTTCTCCAAATCCTCACAAACATCTGTTATTTTCTTTCCTTTTGACTGTAGCCATACTAGTGGTTGTGAAGCTATATTACATTCTGGTTTTGAGTTGCATTATCCCTAATGGTTGTTGAGGTTGACCATCTTCTTATGTGTTTAGGTCAATTCTATATCCATTAGATACATTATGTCTTAATTCAACACAATCTGCATTAACTGTGCATTTGTCAATGAACTTCAAATGGGAAAAAATGATCTCTTTTTTTTCCAATTATTAAATACATTACCTTAAAAAATACTTTTCTTGATCTCAGTAAACCCCCTCCACCTACCAACTACTGCTTGATTTCTTTGTTCTTCTCTGAAGCAAAATCTCTCAAAAGAGTTGCCTATATCTGCTGTCTCTAATTCCTCTACTTAGTCTTTTTTAAACTCATTCCAAGTAGGCTTTCACTCCTTCCACTCCATCACACCGCTCTCATCAAGGTCTACCATGATCTCCACATTGATAACCCTTCAAGTCTAAGCTCTCATCTTACTGACCTATCAGCAGAATTTGACCATGGATCACACCTTTCTCCTTTCCTCCCCTGACTTCCTGAAGGCCAAACACTTTGGGTTTCCCTCCTCACTTGACACTCCCAGTCTTCTTTGTTGGTTCTCCTCTTTTTCCCTACATCAGTTTTGGCATAGCCCAGGGATTTGTCTTTGGTCCTCTTCTTTAACTATCTTATTCATTCTATCCATGGCTTTAAATACATGGCTTTAAATTCCCAAATTTTTATCTCCAGCTCTGAATTCCTGACTCATATGTCCAGCAACCTATTCGACATCTCCACCTGAATATCTAATAATCATGTCAAATTCAACATGGCTAATTCCTGATCATCCGCTCTAACTTGCTCCTCCTACAGCCTTCCCTATATCAGTATCGATAGCAACTCCATCCTTCCAGTTTTTCCTGGATTACTCTTTCCCTTACACCTCACATCCAATCTGTCAGGAAATCTTATCAACACTTCCTTCAAAGTATCCCCAGAATCAGACCTTCTTAACACCACTTCTCACCTTGCTTCCACACTGATTTGAGCTACCTACATTGCTGCAACAGGTTCATAACTGGTGTCCCTGCTTCTCCTCTTGCCATTTTACAGTCTATTATCAACACAACAACCTAAGCTATTCTATTAAAACACAAGCTAGATCCCATCCCTCCTCTGCTCAAAACCTCACACCAGCTCCCATCTCATGCAGAATGAGAGCCCAAGTCCTCACCATGGCCTACTAGGCCCTATCTGTCTTCTGGCCCTGACCACCACTCTCATCTCCTCACCTTATACCCCTCCCTTTGCTCTCTGAATCAGCCACACAGTCCTCTTTGCTGTTCTGCAAACATGCCAGGTGCATTCCTGCCCTGGGCTCTTTGCTCTACCTGTTCCCTCTGCTGGAATGCACTTCCCTTAGATATCAGCTCAGCCAATTCCTTTACCTCCTTCATATCTCTCCTCAAATCTTCCCTGCTCAATGAATTCTACCCTGACTATTCAGTAGTGCAACCTGTGCCTCCCCTCGATGCCACTCTGAACTCCTCTCCTTCTACTCTTTTACTCTTTTTCCACAGTATTTATGACATTCTAACATGCCATGTAATTTACTTATTTATTATGCCTACTGTTTCTTCTGTCTTACCCCCCTCCTCACCAGAATGTAAGCTTCTTGATGGCAGGGCTCTTTATTGTGTCCCATAATGTATCCCAAGCACTCAGAACAGTGCCTGGAATATAGTAGGTGCTCAATAAATATATACTGAGCGAATGAACAAATCTGCTCTAGTTCTTCCAGAAAAAGTCACTGCCACTGCTGTTCTTGTCCTTGAGAAAATTCTATGCTCAGGATGCTGTCTTCCAGTGCTCTCAACCTGGAGCTTCCATTCAGTCCTCATTGCACTTAATGCTATGTTCCAAGGAGAAATAAAGATGCTCTTCTCTCCACAGGACTCCATCCTAGTCTATGGGACCAGTTAGAGGAACACAGGCACTCTGTTCACTCATTCATCACCAAGATTCTGCCTCCAGGGGTCAGACATAAACCAAAATCCCCCAGGAGCTAGACACAAACCAAACTAGGCCCCATGGCCTAGGTAACAAACCTATGAAAACGGATGTCTAGATATGTCAGAATCTTAGTTTTTACTCAGATATAAACGTCTGCCACATATAAAATGAGGTGATTGGATGAGAATGTTTGGTCTTTTCTAGTTCTCAATGTTCTTATTGTATTTAAACTTAAACAGTTAAGGTCAATTTTCTAATGTACTAATTATTTTAACTCTCATTTCAAATATGATCCTCTACTTTAAAAAACTGTGAGTCAAATTGCCTAAAAACTGTTCTGTGAGCTATTTTATCACGGACATGCATCCCCTATCTGTCTATACTAGGTGAAGGACTTGACATTCTGACTGATTCAATTCATTAGGTGATTTTTTCACCCTCCAGTGAATCAACTGGTCATTTGACTGAACTGTCTAAATAAAGCCATTGTAGAAGAATGTTTTAGAAGGCCATTTTTCTAACTGAAGCAAGACACTGCGGCCTATATAAAAGTGAAAATGAATAAGGCTCCTAAGGCTATATTTAGCTTTCTATCGTCTAACGCATAATTTGGCAAGGCACACAGATGTCAGTCAGCCCAAACCTCTTCTCCCAGCCTTGGTACTCAACTAAGACAAAGTAGACAGGATATCTGGGGGTCGTGTTGGCTTTTCCTGGGAGATGCTAGCCTACATGACCTATTTTTTGTTGTTGCTGTTTCTCTATGTTTTTATAATTCTGAATTTCTGGGAAGTTGCAAAGAGAACAAAGGGGGGCCTACATATCCTTCACCCAGGTTTCCCCAATGGTTACATCTCACATAGCTACAGTATAATACCTGAAACTAACATAATATGGAAATCAACTATACTTCAATAAAAACAAACCCAGGAAATTGACATTGGTACAATGTGTGTGCATAGTGCAATGTCATTTTATCACATATACGGGTTCATTGTTACCATCACTGCCATCCGGATGTGGAACTATTCCATCACCACAAAGATCTCCCTAGTGCTACTCCTTTATAGTTACACCCACCCTCCTCCTCTCTACATAACCTATTTTTAAGGAATATACTTCCTCAGGCAGGATTTCCCTATTTTGATGCACGTTTATACCTAAAAATTCCAAGAACTGACCTCCATCATTTTCATGACCAAGAAATCCCTGACAGCTCATCAAAGCTCTGTTTTGAGCCTGGGCTCACAGATATCACAGATATCTCTCAACCACAGATATCAGTTTGCTTAATTAACGTAAAAAATCTGAGATATATCAGAGCCTTTCTAGGGATATTTAACATTCAAATACATTTTAGTTAACTTATTCTATTCTTGCCCTGGTTAAAGCATCATGGATTTTTAAAAATCCCCTTGGTAAGTGATTGTTTAAAATGCCTGCTACAATGATCTAGTTACATGCTCAACAAGACAATGTAATCTGGATCCAGGGGTCTGAGGAATAACATTTGATCACTTTCTCTCTCCAATGAGAGGAGTCACACAATGTAAAAAAAGAAAAAGAGCTATGGGTTACAAGTGTTTAAAATACAAACCGTCTCACTACAATGGAAGCATTCTCCCTGTGTTACCTCTCCCAATCTTCACCATTTTTCTTCTCCTACCCTACCATCCTTCCCCCTTTCCAGCTGCTCATCCTATAAGATTTCTTTTCCCTCCATTCAGAGTAATCTCCTCTGAGATTGAAGTCAATTCTATCTGCAGAAGTTCTGCTAGCTATCTCAAAAATTTTCAAAGATACAAATACATGACATATTTTTACAGTAAAAATAGTACCCAACTATAGAGTTGTGTAGTCTGCTTTTTTCACTCTGCACATGAACATTTTCTCATGTCATTAAACATTTCATTATTCTTAAAGGCTTAATAAGGAAAATTCTGGCAAAAGTACACATTGAGCTGATGTGGATCCATACCTTATGCTAAAGTTATCTAGAAATGCTGGATAAACTGTAATACTCAAACAAATTTAAATACATGAGGGAAATACATGAAGGGTCATGAGGGAAGAAAGAAATCAGAGCCAGAACTACGGTGCCTATCTCAGGTTTAGCATGGAAAGTCCTGCATCCAGGGAAATCTCTCAGTCCTGGGCAAGCTGGACAGTGGCCATCCTTGCCCAGAGCAATAAGTAAGAGGAAGCTGACATACAATGGATCTGTAGGCATATCAGGCCTGATAAGGACTCTAGGGGATAGATCCAGTACTCCTAAGACTCTCTTATTAGTCCCAATTATTTGTAGATTTTCTTGAATTGTCTATGTAAATGATAATATTTGTATGCAAATAATGGTGGTTGCCTTTTAGTCATTAACTAATTTGTTTCTATTATATGATTCTTTGGCTAGGCCCTCTAGTATTATGTTAAATAGCAGCTGTGATATCAGGCATCATTGTCCTGTTCTTGACCTCAAAGGGAATGCCTCTAAACTTTCTCCACTAAGTATGTTTTAGTTTACTTTCATAAGGTTAGGGGAGTTCCCTTCTATTCCTAGTTTGCTAAGATTTTTTAAAATCATAAATGGGTGTTGATATATATCAACTGCTTTCTTCACCTTTTCAGAAAATCGTAACATTTTTCTCCTTCAGCCCATTAATGTAATTCTATTCCTCTGCATTCCAGCACTGAAACATCCTTGCGCTCTTGGAACAAAGCCTACTTAATACATTGTTGGATTCAGTACACACACACACACTTGTGGGATTTTTGTATCCATGTCCTGAAGTTAAATTGGCCTCTAATATTCTTAACTTGCACTATCTTCTTCTGGCTGTGTTATCTACAACACACTAGCTTCATAAAAGTGATAGACAGCTTTTTCTGTTATTCTTTTTTAAAAATTATTTATTTATTTATTTTTTGGCTGCGTTGTATCTTCGTTGCTGTGCACGGGCTTTCTTTAGTTGCGGCAAGCAGGGGCTACTCTTTGTTGCAGTGTGTAGGCTTCTCATTGCAGTGGCTTCTCTTGTTGTGGAGGACGGGTTCCAGGTGCGCGGGCTTCAGTAGTTGTGGTGCACAGGCTGTTGCTCCGCAGCATGTGGGATCTTCCCGGACCAGGGCTTGAACCCATGTCCCCTGCATTGGCAGGCGGATGTTTAACCAGTGTGCCACCAGGGGAGCCCCTGTTATTCTACTTTCTGAAACAATTTGTGTACGATTGGAGCTATCTGTTCTTAAAATTTTAGTAATATTCACCTAAAAAAATGGGGTCTGACCTGGGAGGCAATGAAGGAAATGTTAAGAGTGCAACCAGAAGCCTTTAGCCTAACCACTCTGGCCTCTGCAGGCCCTGGGCATCTCCCACATTTCCCTTCATATACTGATTCTGCCCAAAGGCCTTTGAAAGGTTTTCAGTTACGTTTGACACTGAGTTCTATTAACTTCCCTATCACTTTTTTGGCATTGACAGGGGTGAAGGTGGGGGAAGGATCCATATACGATAACTTGGTTTGCCATATGTCACAACTATTCCCCAAGTTGTACCTGGGTGTGCAACCTATGCAGTTACACAAGGCCCAACTCCTAGAACAGCCCTGTGCTTGGCTTAATGCTCTGTCACCGCCATATTGAAATTCTTAGTAATTTTGAACATGGAGCCCTGCATTTGCATTTTGCACTAGGCCCCACACATGCTATAGCCAGTCCTGCTATTCCTGAATACCTTTTGAGTTTCACCTCCCTCTGCTTGGTCTCCTACCCTGAAATTATAACCCATGTACAGCTACGTTTTCTTAGCAAGTCTCTGAGATCTGGGGCAGGCAGCAGTTAACTTGGTCCACATATTACAGCTAATATGTAAGGCTCTAAATTCAGCCTGGCAATTCCACAGTAGGTATTATGAGTTTCCCAGTCCTCCTAAGGGAAAGTTGTGCATCATTTAGACCATAGACAAGAAATAGTCACAAAATGCCATAATGAATAAAATGTGCCTTTATTACACTAAAGAGAAGCCCTTATTTTATGGGGAGCTTCCATTGTCTGTGACGGTGACATTCAAGAGAGATCTTGTCCTCATTTTCCAAGTGACTGAACTTTACATCTATACAGATTCTTTTTTATTTTTTGGTTGTGCTGCACAGCATGCAGGATCTTAGTTCCCCGACCAGGGATCGAACCTGTGCCCCCTGCAGTGGAAGTGCAGAGTCAACCACTGGAACGACAGGGAAGTCCCTCTAACCAGATTCTTTACCAACGTTTGGTTGGCCAGGGATTCAGGTGTAAGATCTTTTACCGTTTGGTGATTTTTGGTTTAAACTCTCAATGCCCATGGAGTTTGGGAGAATGTCTATCACCTCGGGTTTTAAAGCAGTCACATGAATCAGTTTCAGTTCAGGCTCTGCATCAGAGGTACTTCTCACTTAACTAGCATCTTTTCATTTGGAACAAATATGGTAATGGCTTGAGGGAAATGACTCTGTGACTGTTAAGGTTTGCATGTTAGTGACATGCTTATGATCCATCTCTTTGTAGGGCTTGATCATCTGTGTCAGACACGACTTAGTAGTGCATTAGGCACTGGGGTTGGAGACAGCACTATGAACCTTATTTCCTTCCCACTCTTGTGAGGGTCCCTTTGGCTTTTAATGTTTAATAATAACAACCCTCAACTGCTTCAACTTTTCACCTCTGC
The DNA here is from genome assembly GCF_964341445.2 of Mesoplodon mirus. Classification (NCBI taxonomy): domain Eukaryota; kingdom Metazoa; phylum Chordata; class Mammalia; order Artiodactyla; family Ziphiidae; genus Mesoplodon; species Mesoplodon mirus. The sequence goes on along the minus strand of NC_138981.1, from coordinate 134,678,566 downwards.
TCCAGCATTTATCTTTAATTGTTCGGCTGCCACTCTATGCTCACATTCTTTCCCCTCCCATTACCTGCTTAGTGGTAATCTCTGTCAGTGTACCCTGCAACTCAGCTTCTAATTTGTTAAACAGAGAACAGTTGCAGATGTTCCTCTCTACTGCTTTCGGAGTACTGTTTGTTTCAGACTATGCTTATCTTCTGCATAGACTGCAGCAGCTTTTGCTAAAATCTCAATCTTATATTCTAAAGTATTTGTTTCCTTATGGAGTTGTCTTATTACTTATTTCTACCCAGAGAATTTTTTTGGCTGTTCTTTTTCATTTAGTTTTCCCTGAAGGCAGTTCTTCAATTTTAGAGAAGCAGTATTAGATTCTTGGGGAATAGCCTTAAAAGCAACCACTTGTTTTACTGAACTCTGGTGATCATTCGTTGTACGGTTTGACTTTTTTTTTCTAAGATTTTGGTTCATCTTGGAAGTACCTGTTCATCATAGCAAAAATGAAGAATACCACAAAAACATCTGTTTCTAATCCAATCATCCAAGAGGTATTTTATTTGTTGCACACTTACTATGTGCCAGACACTGTCCTAGACACTTGGGATGCATCACTGAACAAAACACATAAAAATCCCTGCCCTCAGAGAGTTTATATTCTGGCAGGAGAAGGCAAATAATAAACAATAAGCATAATAAATGACTAAATTATATAGCATACTCACAGGTGATAAATGCTATGGAAAAAACAGAGCAGGGCAATGTGGAGATCAGGAGGGCAAGTTGAAACTTCCCTACCTCCCCAGTCTTTATACTCAATGTTCCATCTACTCTCCTATCTTGAAAAAAATTACTCTCCCCATTCTGTACTACCAATGAATCACTGTACCATTGTTTCTGATTCCTTTCACAGTCAGATTTCTTCAACAAGTTGTCTACACTCTTTGCTTTCACTTTCTCACTTCCCAGTTATCTGCAACTCAGTTATCTAGCTTCTGCTCCTACTTCTTCACTGGAACTATTGCCAAAGTCACCATTCATTTCCATGTTACCAAATCCAGTGGAAATGAATCCAAATTTTGATACTTTTGAGCACTCCTTCCTCCTTGAAAAGTGCCACCCTGTTGGATTTCATTATATTGCTCTCTTCTGCTTACCCTCCTACTTCTCAGTCTCCACTGACAGCTACACTACTTCCGACCATCCTTTAAATGCTTGTGATGTTTGTGTTCCTCTGGATTCTATTCCAGTCCCTTCTTTTTTTTCTTATTCTTTCTGGTTGGAATCAATCATTCACTGTGATTTCAATTACCATCTAATTACTGATGACTCTAAACTTTTATATCCAACCAGGCCTTTCTCCTGAGCTCCAGAACCATGTATCTAACTGCCTACTAGTCATATCTACCTGGATGGTCCATAGGCACTTAAAACAGCCCATCCAAAAATGACTAATCTCCCCCTGCCAAACCTGCCCTTCTTCTCACTGTTCCAGCTCAGCACCATCTTTCCAGTTGACCCATCATTTAGAAACCTGAAATTAATACTCTCTTTTCAGCACCCTAATTTCTTCGCCCACACACATTGATCACCAAGTCCTATTGATGCTACATGCTAAACAGCTCTCAAATCTACTTCTATCCACAAGTGCCACTACTCTAGCCGAGGATACCATATTTTCTCATCTACATTAATACAACGGTCTCATAACTGGTTCCCTTGACCCCAGTGTTGCTCACTCCCAAATTCTCCCCACAATAGTCAAAGTGACCTCTAAGGATTAGATCTAACCATACCATTCCTTTGCTTGAAACCCTTCATTGGTTTCCGCCAACCACAGGATAAAACCCAACCCTTTAGTGTGTGTTATAAGTTCTTCTGATTTAACATCTAAGTCAAAGTTGCTGCCATCCTGAACTATCTGCAGTGCTCCAAATACTCCATGCATTTGGGCCTTCATACCTGAAACACTCCTTCCACCACACAGTGATTCCATGGTGAACGCTTGTTCATCCCTCGTACCTTTCATTTTATGTCGCTTCCTGAAGTCTGGGCTACTGTGCCTGCCATCTGCTCCCATAGAACTTGGTACTCCTCCCATCACAGCCCTGTCATTACTTCTTTACCTGACTTCTTCCCCAGCTGGATGGTGAGCTCCGTGACGGAAAGGCTAAGTCTATCTTGCTCATGATTATATCCCCAGTACATAGCCTAGCAGGGGCTAAATCAATGTTTGTTGAATGAATGAGCAATAAGCCCAGGTAAACTTGAGCACTACACATTTCAAAGAGGAACGTAAATCATAAAAAAAGATACAAATTTTTTTAAAAATCAATTTTACGTATGTCACAGAACACAACTGTTTTCTTCAAAAAGTAAATATAAGATAATAACAGTGTTCAGCTCTGGGTAGTGGATTATGGTTGAGGTTTTTTCCTTTCTTCCACACAGCCTTTTTACCAAATTGTCTACAATGAGTGTGTCTTACTTTTATGGTGGAAAAAATAATGTTATAAATTATCAACTACAAAGAACCCTAATATAAAATATTTTTACCTCTTTCCTCAAAACAAAGAGTGCAATATACAGTGAAATATGATCACTGGGTTTTTTCTACCACTTTGCTTGAAGGTGAATAACAACATGAAATCTCTGCTTTATTTAACACCAACAGAAGTATATATATGTTGGTAACATAACCCAAGTTGCAAAAATCACATCACTATCTAGGACCTGATATGCAAGCAGTGCTTTTCATATGGTTTTTAAAATTCTGTAGAAGCTATTTTTAATAAGAATTCGGATTCTGGTTTGATGCACAAAAACTGAATTATATCTTTATTTTACGTTTAGAAATAAACACAACAAAAAGAAGAACTTTTATCCTTCTAAAACACTCCATCAGGTTTGGATCACTGGGACAGTCTCCTCTGCCCTGAAAGACGTGTTCCTTCTCAACGGGAAAATGCTACAGGAGAAAAGTAAAGTAGAGTTAAACAACTTGAAAACTAGTATACACACATCACACTTTGCTATAGAAGGAACTGACTGCGACAAAGTTCTCAAATTCTATATATTGAATGCTATGATTAACTTAGTTATTTTCAGTTTGCCAATGTATCATCTTATTACAGTGAGGCATACAGACTAAATACACTATAGCAGATACCATTACAATGACAATTTCTGAATAGCAAAGTTAACTTCCATGCCTCAGAGAATGACCCACAGAAATCAAGTTTTGTTAGTCTAGTTATAATGTCATATGTGTGCATACACGCATGTGTGTGCATATATTGGGTTGGCCAAAAGTTTCGTTCATTTTTTGCCATAAGATGGCTCTAGTAGCGCTTAGTTGTCTTTAACTTCATTCGAAACCATTTTGTTAGATTGTATTGTGACAGCTGTCATATCAGCATGCATTTTAAAAAAACTTATCAAAAGTGGTGAATTTTTGTGTAGCCATTTTAATATTGAAGATGGAAGAAAAAAAGCAACATTTTCTGCATATTATGCTTTATTATTTCAAGAAAGGTAAAAAAGCAACTGAAACGCAAAAAAAAAAAAACGATTTGTGCAGTGTATGGAGAAGGTACTGTGACTGATAGAACGTGTCAAAAGTGGTCTGCGAAGTTTCGTGCTGGAGATTTCTCGCTGGACGATGTTCCACGGTAGGGTAGACCAGTTGAAGTTGATAGCGATCAAATTGAGACATTGAGAACAATCAACATTATACCACGCAGGAGATGGCCGACATACTCAACATATCCAAATCAAGTGTTGAAAATCATTTGTACCGGCTTGGTTATGTGAATCGCTTTGATGTTTGGGTTCCACATAAGTTAAGCGGAAAAAACCTTCTTGACCGTATTTCCACATGTGATTCTCTACTTAAACATAACAAAACGTTCCAGTTTTTAAAACAAATTGTGACAGGTGATGAAATGTGGATACTGTACAATAATGTGGAACAGAAGAGGTCGTGGGGCAAGTGAAATGAACCACCATCAACCACACCAAAGGCCGGTTTTCATCCAAAGAAGGTGATGTTCTGTATATGGTGGGATTGGAAGGGAGTCCTCCATTATGAGCTCCTTCTGGAAAACCAAACGATTAATTCCAGCAAGTACTGCTCCCAATTAGACCAACTGAAAGCAGCACTCAACAAAAAGGGTCTGGAATTAGTCAACAGAAAACACATAATCTTCCATCAGGATAATGCCAAGACCGCATGTTTCTTTGATGACGAGGCAAAAACTGTTAAAAAACTGTTCCCTGGCTGGGAAGTTCTGATTCATCCACCATATTCACCAGACATTGCACCTTTGGATTTCCATTCATTTCGGTCTTTACAAAATTCTCTTAATGGAAAAAATTTCAATTCTATGGAGGACTGTAAAAGGCACCTAGTTACCTATGAGCTTCAGGAGCTAATAGCGTGCTACAGTGACACTCCAACTGTCAGAATGAGAGTAGCCGAGTAGCAGAATTTTGAGTGTCAGGTTATACTTGGGCGGGGCGGGCTGAGGGGTACAACTGACCAAGAAAAGAGTCGTCTTGAAAATACACTGGTGGGGGAGATACTCGTAGAGGGGTACACTGAGCTAATCCTCCCAGCTCTTTAGGCGTGCTGGAATGTGTTTTAAAAGGTGGAAAGAAAGAGTCCTAATTTTAGGAAGTAGTCCACAGATTCATGCTGTCATATTATAGATAAAGCTGCATAAGTTTACAAGTCCACATAGATATACCTACCAAAAAAACAAGAAAAGCAGCTATTCTGAGACCTTTTCTGAGGATCACTCAGAGGTTTTAGGTTAAAAAAGCAGCATGTTCAGGATGTTTTAAGCTGTGTAACACACCTGAAGTTGTCACCAGGGTAGGGACAGGGTGCTACTGTTAACTTTTCCGCAAACTTACTGGTTTATTATTTCTTAGTGGAAACTTTTTTTCCTTAAAATAAAAATAACTTTTCTTTGCTCAAAAAGATAAAATGTTTTGGGAAGATGGAATTATGAAGTTGCCTGAAAAATGGCAGAAGGTAGTGGAAGAAAAGGGTGAATACGTTGTTCAATAAAGTTCTTGGTGAAAATGAAAAATGTGTCTTTTACTTAAAAACCGAAGGCACTTTTTGGCCAACCCCCAATATATGTGCATGTGTGTACTGCACTAAAGTTATACAAAGTAATATACAGGTATGTGTAATAATATACATGTATTATTATTATATATACTTATGTATTACCTTGTATAAATAATACATCAATTACATACATATATATAATACCTTGTATAAGGATTTTCTTTTGTTTCCTCTGAGATAAGTCACTTTTCCTATTCATCTAGTCCAAATCTCCATTTTTCAGCTTCATGAACTGAGCCCAGGAAAGTTAAGGGACTTGCCCAAACTCCCACCGTAAATAACAGGAGAACTGGGACTAAAGCCAGAGTCTCCTGACGCTCAGTTTAATGGTCTGTTATTCTACTCCTCTCCTTCTCCATAACTGAGGCTAGAAATCAACCTTAAATTTGAGTAATGCACTGCAATTTTCAAAGCATTTTCACATATGCTTAAGCTACACACATACACACACACACACCCACAGCTGATGGTATCAAGGCTAAGTTACCTGCCCATGGAAATGCCACTACTTAATGGCCTGAGTCTCCTGACTCCCAATCTAGTACCCTATTCCTTGAAGTATACTTCTTTTCTCACAAGCCATTTTATTCTTACTGGGCCCTTGGTAATTACTTTGGGAGGAGGAGACCCAGGCCAAGGCTAGGGGATCTGTAAGTCTGCGCAAGTGAAATGAGGCCCAGGTAGTCCCCTGGTGTGTGATTCTGGGATCCCCTCTCTGAACCTCTTCTAATACTGGACTGTGTACGTTTGGGGAGCAGGTAGCTGACACTACACCTAGGATCCAGGATTTGATCTCAGATTTGTCAGACTCCTGAGGCTATGCTTCTTCCCCTGGATATGCCATGTGGTCAACACACATGGAGGATCATGGTCATTATTATTTAGCAAGGGTGTCTATCATGGAGCTTCGAGTCAGGGCAGGCAGATTCCATTTCTTTGTTTTCCTGAAGGGCTGAACTATGTATACCAAATAATATGGCACCCAAACCACCTAGCACATTTCTTGTCCACCTTCCTCCCATCCAAATATCCCTAGTGATAATATTTGTTTCAGAAGCTGATACTCCTGTGGTCCAAACATTTGTGGGATAAAAAAAATAGGCATCAATTGAACCAAGATGTTGATAACAAGAATCAAATATTAAATACTTCAACTTTATATCCTATTGTCATTACCTTTGGTCTCCTGTTCCTTTTCATCACCTAACCCTTCCTCATCTGTTGCTTTCCCTAACATTTCACCATCCCTCTTTAGTTTACTTCTTCGGTTCTTCAAAGCCTTTAAAATTCTGTTGACTTTCCTTCGTAAAGGATTGGCGCATGTGGTGCAATATTAAAAGTTCAAAGTGAAACCTTACTTCTCAACAGTGACAGAACAATAACAATGGTGGGTTATAAGGAAAAGGCTATTTGCTCACATAACTCTTTACACATTCCCACCTAACTGTTTAATTCCAGATTTAATAACTCTGATAGAAAGTATTATACTTGGCTCACTCATATTTATCTTTGTAACCATAATTATTATTCTATATAGCATTATTTTCATCATTGGATCCTCTGCAACAGGAATGCCATCCTACTTCCCTCTGCTGACATCAATGTTACCCACCCTTCAAGATCCAGCTTATATATTATTTGTCTAGATAGCCTTCTCTTTCACTCTTAGCCTATAGGGATCCCTCTCTCTTATGAACTTCAAAATTAAATAGTAATAGTTCACATTACATGATCATCTACAAGTTTACAATTTCACACTCACACTCACTATTGCTATCGTTGGGTATTCAATCCTGTTCTTCCTTGCATTTGTGTGGACAGTGGATGGAGGTGGGTACTTGAGAGCCTCTCACAGGCCAAGAACTTGGCCAGGTGCTTTACATATTTTATCTTATTTAATCCTCACGACAGCCCTATAAGGTGCAAATGATTAAACTGGGGCTTAAAGAGGTAAGATAATTCATCCAAGGTCTTACATAGCTGGTAAATAGAGGTGTTACTAGTATTTGAACCTATGCCTGTCTGACTCAAGTACAGACGTTTTCTATTAGACAACACTGCAGCATTAGCAAATAATGACAAATAACAGCAGGTATGATAGAATTCCTGCATGCCAAGGCCTGTGTATAAGTACTTCATGTGCCTGATCTTATTTAGTTGATGAGGCAGGTACTATTTCTGTCATTTCCATTTTTCATACAGGGAAATTGAGGCACTGAGAAGGAAGGTAATTTGCCCAAGGTCACCAGACTACTCAGTACTAGAGGCAGGATTCAAATCCAGACCTGCTTAAATCTAAAGCACAATCTCTTACCCACTACGCTATTGTAGCCTATTTTGTCTACTGTTGTCTTATTTTTCCCCTCAGAGCTTGGAAGTAACTTCAGGCTAGAGCTTTACCATGTAACTTCATATATCCCACAGAGCCTGGTAACCCAGTGAGGACTCAGGAAATGTTAGTTGATATTTATGTTTACAGAGCCTTCACTTTCTGAATACCTAAAAACAATCCAAGGAAAAGAAACAGGAATGCCCAAAGCAGAGGTAAGGATGGAAACCCAAAAGAGAAAGAAAGAAAGATTTGCATATAAGATTATGAAGAGGTAATGATAGATACATATTCCTACCCTCAGCTCAATGCTAGATAGCGTACAGAAGAGGATACCTGGCCCCGACAGTGCTACTTAGCTATACAGGTTCTGTGCATGTGGGGCCCAAAGATAGAAAATCCTGATTTTGACATGATGACTCTGAAGGTAATACTCACTTTTCTCCCCTAAAACTACATTACTGGGTTGTCATTGAGCTCCACTAGCTAAGGCAGATATGGAGCAAATAAACACCTTTTTCTCAATTAATCATAAAAAGTCTCCAGGCATAAATGAAACAGTGGGTGAAGGCCAAAAATACATTTATACGATTTACCTATGGTCTATTTACATTGCAGTGCTGTTAACTGCAGTCTCAAAAAAAAAAAAAAAAAAAAAAAAAACCCTGAAAAAATTACATAGTTCTCAGTCCCCTGGGGCTACATGTGTTTCAGAATGCAGAATATTTTGGATTTTAGCAAGGTAATATGACATGATATACTGCACATTACATGACACTCTCATGGGGTCTAGGGCAGCATCTCATGATCAAACAGTAATATTTCTACAACAAAATATATGAATATTCACTCTAAGCATTAAATAATGACTAGAAAGTATCTCAGGTCAGGTCAGATCAGGTTTTGCTGCCAAGTGAGTTAGGAAAGAAGTTTGAGGTTTGCAGAACTTCTTGAGTTTCAAAATTTTAGATAAGAAATTAGGGACTTATACTTTTTACCAATGCTGTGACTTCAATACATCTTACTTCACATAATTAAAATGACTATGTTTTCTTTACCCACAGATTTTATTTTAAATTTAATGGTGTACATTTCCCCTTAATTAACAAAGAAAAATGCAACACACAGCCTTATTATTTTAAAACTCACTGCACTGGTTTAGGTTGCAGAGGACTTGGTATTAGGTTTAACCTTCTAACATTACTGAGATCCAAAGTTACATTTTCTACCCAATATCTAATGAGAATGCTCAAGGGGGAAAGTAGGGGTGAAATTATTTGTTCAGTGTCCTAGACGTGATTTTCTTCTTTTCATATAAAATGTCATATATTGTCACCAGCATACTCACACTTGAAATATACAGATCAACTTATCCAATACTCATTCACTCACTGACACATCTGCTCATTTATGAAATTAACGCTATTCTAAATAGCGAGACATAAAGATGAGTAAGACATGGGACCTGCCCTCAAAGGAGCTTAAAACTTAGAAGGGAAGGCAGATATATAGGCTGATAATTATATCACATTGAGATAATCCAAGAAGAGGTAAGCAGAGGTTGGTAGAAGACAAACAGGAAGAAGCCTGACCCGATCTGGGCAGTAGGTTTGGGGTAAGCTTCCTAGAGGAGGTGACATCTAATATGAGGCCTGCATTCTGGGTGGAGTGAGCCAGATAAAGAAGAGTGGAGGTGGGGAGATATATGACAGCATTTCTACCAGTGGGTAGGTACACTGTGTGAAAAGCTCAGAGTGGCAAGGCAGCAAGTTGTTTGTAAGCATCAAGTAGAATAGTGTGGCTGGAAACACTAAGTAGGCCCACTGGGAATTTCTAGTGATACACATCTATACAGTTGTGAGACTCTTTATTTCCTCTAGGAATTCCCAAAAGCTTAGATGTAGAAGCAGAGAAGTGGTGTGGATTCAATTTCAATGAAGCAAAGGAGCTGGAAAGACTGTATTAATGTAATAGGCAATAGGATCCAGGGTAGATAAAGAAATCAGATGATGTTAAAAAGGTAGAAGACCAGGGGAAAAGAGAGCGTTAAAGAGTCTGGAGGTCTCAATGAAAACAGGGGTAGCAAAAGTAAAGAGAGGAAAAACCTAGAAAACAAGGCACCCCCCCCCTCCATGGTCAAAGAGTAGGATTTTGAAGTGTAAGATTTCAGAGACTCATAGGTTCAATTTTTGACGAATGATAAGGTTCAGGATATGGGCACAAAAATGGGTGGCCAATGCAGAGTGCAGGCAAGAGTCCTCAGAACTGAGTACATCAGGGAAGTCTAAGGCTATAGGCTTAGGTGGCTCATAACATGGACAGCGAGGCTATCCAGGAAAATGATCAGATGGAGAATACAACACCTATCAAGTGCCTAAACCAAATAGGAGCTCAATAAAGATATGCAGAAAGAATGAATGAATAAACGGTTCAACTAGAGAATCTAGTGCAATTCCAAATGGGCTGTGTGCCAGATTCATTTGGGGTGCTTTAAAAATATAAATTTCAGGACCAAACCTCAGACTTACAAAATCGGAATCTCTTGGGTAAAGCCCGGCAATCTGTGTTACTAAATATTCCTAAGGTTACTTCCACAGAAGCCATCTACAGTCCACAGTTTGAGAAACACTGATCTAGTGGGTTGATTTTTCCATGTTTCTTAATAAACTATAATTCATTAATATAAATATAAATTATTTAAGATAGTTAAAGAACACAACATCAGTTTTCTAGCTAGGAAAGCTTGTAAGTTTAACTTATCATTTGCAACGTCACAAAACAGTCATAAAATCCACAGAAATGACTAACTAGATTATTCCAATAATTATTTACTGATTTGCTTACCACATGGTCTAGAGATCAGTGGTTCTCAAACCGGAGTGTACATGAGAATCACTTGTTGGGCTTGTTAAAACACAAATTGCTGGACTTTAAACCCAGAGTTTCTGATTCAGTAGGTCTGGGGTGGGGCCTGAGAACATGCGTTTCCTTACATGTTCCAAAGGGATGATGATGATACCCGTGCAGGGTACCCATTTGGGTACCCCCAGTTCTAGACTCAAAGAAGTATGAAGCTTGGCCCCAGTGTCCTCACAGAGGTTACAATTTAGCTAGAGAAAGAAAACAAACAATAGGAAACAAAGGATAATTACATGTTAGATTATGTGGATAAGAATACCAGCACAGAAAGAGGTTTTAAGACAAGACAAAACACTGGAATCTGGAGCAGTTGCAGAACACTTCATGGAAGAGTTGGGGCAGCTGCAAATTTGAAGGTAAGAAAGAATTCAAACAAATGAAGAGGATGAAGAAGAACAATCCCAAGATCTAGGAAGAACACGGACAAAAGAAGAGAGGCAAGAATAAAGCCTGGGGTATGCCAAGAAAAGTAAAGAGAGTTCCCTGGCTGGAGCAAAAGATACATGGAGTATTATAAGAAATATTACTGGAGTTACAGAATGAGTCCAATACAGATGAAAGCCACAGCCCTTTGAGTGGACTTGAAGCAACAAGATGCTGCTGTTTTTATCTAATTTTCTTCCTATTTCCTATAGTAAAAAGAGAAAGAAATCGGAAGACAGATTGGAATCCTTGCTCTATCACTACGTAATCTTGAGCAAGAAGCCAAACCTCCCTGCACCTGTCTTGAAGGTCACACAAGACAATGTATGTGAAAACTTCACATAAACTGGAAAAGGCCAAACATGCTCATTGTTTTTATCTGTGCCTTTTGAGTGTGACTTTCTATCGTGGATACTTGTATATACCCTTTATTAGACTATGTGTCCCTTGAAAGCACAGAGCATGATCTGATTCACCTCTTTGCCCTTCACAGCACCTAACAGAAGGCCTGGAATCCAGATATTCTTGAATGCATTAGAAGTTCTTGAATGATATAATGAAATGAAATAATGCTATTTTAGGAAGATAAGCCTGGCAGGATATAACAGAATGGATTAGAAGGAGAGTAGACTAGGGGTCCACGTATATGTCCAAATTAGCTTGGCAAGCATCCTTACTCACTCCCTCCTTCCTAACGGCACAGCCACACATTCCTATTGAAGGGCCAGGAAACTTCTCCAGGACCTAAAGCCTAACCATCTTCCAAAAACCACCTGCAGCCCCATCCCAGTTATTGTGTCTCTTGTATAAATTCTTTGCATTGGACATATCATCTCAATGCTCTCCTCAGTTCTCAATTCTGCCTTTGCATTTGGATGCTAGCTAGTCTTGTGTTATGGACTGAATGTTTGTGTCCCTAAAATTCGTCTTGAAGCCCTAGCTCCCAGTATGGTTGCATTGAAGATGGTACCTCTAGGGAGTAATTAAGGTTAAATGAGGTCATAAGGGTGGGGCCTTGATCAGTAAAATTAATGTCATTATAAAAACTAATTTTAAAATTCTTTTTAGTGAAAACCAGAGAGCTTGCTCTTTCTCTCTTTACCCCCTCTCACAGGCATCATGGAAAGGCCATGTGAGCACACAGAGAGAAGGTGGCCATCTGCAAGCCAGGAGGAGAGCCCTTACCAGAAACCAAATCAGCGGGTATGTTGATCATAGACTTCTAGCCAGCAGAACTGTGAGAAAATAAATGTTTACTGTTTAAGCCAACTGGACTGTGGTATTTTGTTATGGCAGCCCTGGCAGACTAATATATTTTGCTCCCCTTTTGCTCCTCTCTTGAAACCACTTACTTGGGACAGCAGTTGACAACATAAAAGGCCTGGACTAAGCTGCGACTATAAAGTATGAGAAGAGGTAAATCCCAGACTCATCCCAAAGGAAACCAAAAAAAATGACAGGGAGCCTAAAAGAATAGAATTACATATTAAGGATAAAGGAAAGTAAATAGTCACAGATGATTCCAAGGTTTCTAGCCCGGGAGACTAAAGAAATCACTGACAGAAATGAACAGGTGTCAAGGGGAGATGATTTGGGAGGAAAAGAAGTTCAGTTTTGCAATGCTGCAGTAAGTGCATTTTGCACTCACAGAACACCTAATTCATGAAGGCAGTTGGAAATGTAAAACAGACAGAGGTGAGGATTTCAGGATATATGTTTAAGAGTCATTTATCCAGAGAAGCCCAGAACATTATGTTCAGAAAGGACTTCAGAAATTCTCTAACTCAATTCTCTACTCTAGCTTTATGAGAAAATCAATACCAAAAAAAGTTAAGCTCACTATAAAACTGATAGTGAAGGCAGAAGTAGAACACAGATCTTTTAAAATATTCTTTCTACTACATACTTGTAATATTCTCTGATAGATGAGAATAAGGCTTTGGGAGACAACCACAGTTGGGAAAACAAAGAGAAGCAAATTGAGATGGATCAGAATGGCAAGGAGAACAATGAAATCCAAGGAAGGAAAGTTTCAAAAAGGGAGCAGTCAACAGTGTACTTGTGACAAAAAGGTCAAGTTGGATGGAAACTGAGAAAAGGCCACTGCATTTTGCAATGAGGTTATTAGTTACTTGGCAACAAACTCTTCCTTTTAATAGTACCTAATATCCCAGAATTCTCTAAAATGCTGCCCTTGGAGTCCCTGCAATAGGAATACCTCAGACATATAATCCGCATATAATGAGGTTCTCTTATTATTTCAATAACTAAATTACCCTGAACAGGGTCCAAGAAGAACTGGCTTTATGTGAATTTCAAATCTATAGTGACTCATGTTAGAGAAGGGTTCCAGTTTGCTCACATTCTCATCTGATCATATTTTGTCAAAGTTCTTACAGCCCAGCCATACTTTTAAAATTTATAGACTTTATTTCCTTTCTTTGAATTCATATGTATATAATCCTAGGAACTTCAAACCTTTCAGCAGTTGGCTAATTACTGCATAATCCTTTTCAAAATAACATTACTAATTATATTGTACAGTATAATGAGACACACAAACATAGGGATTTGAAAATGTAACTGCCTATTTTTAAAATTCAATGGGTGATGATTTTTAGGCAATTTTTGACACATTTATTCCCAATTCTTTACCTCCCATTCTATGAGAGTGAGTGGTATTAAGATTATCTACATAATGAAAACCACATTATAATACAGAGAATCACTCAGCAGGATTTGTCTAAATGTAGAAATTTTCAGTAACAGCCATCTGGCAAGCAGCAACATTGAAAGTATATGGGGGATGTGCTATTTACATCATCTGTGTATCAGATGATCTACAATCTTAAAAAAACATGGCTTTTTTATTAGTTGAAAGAAAATGTAGTCTTGTCATTTTCAGACTGAGTTCTGAATTTTTTTTTTTTTTTTTTTTTTTTTTTTTTTTTTTTTTGCAGTACGCGGGCCTCTCACCATCGCGGAGCACAGGCTCAGTGGCCATGGCTCACGGGCCCAGCCGCTCCGCGGCACATGGGATCCTCCCGGACCGGGGCAGGAACCCATGCCCCCTGCATCGGCAGGCGGACTCCCAACCACTGCGCCACCAGGGAAGCCCCCTGAATTTTTCTTAATTCGAACTTACAAATTCAATCTGACAGGAAGAAAAAGAACATTGAAAATACACTTTATCTGATTTTAATTGGCATGGTAGTACAATGTTTGAATCTTCCACCTTACTAAAGCTATGTACACACTCAAGTATCATATCACTATATAATACACAGGATGTTTAACTGGCATATACATACAGATTAAACTATATGAAAACAGATAAAGATTAGAAGCTGAATTCTGCACTTGAAACTACTGTTATTGGCACTGTATTACTGTAACAGGAAAAATTCAGCCACCTCCCTTCTCCTCTCTCGCCCTAGAGCCCCCTCCCCTGCTTCCTTTTGTCCCAATCCACCTGTTTGTTCCTTCATCTCTATGTAAGTCTTAAGCCCACCAGTGACACTTAAACCTAATGAGGCTTCTGATCCCTATTAATGAGAATAAAAATAGATCTTACATAACCTTGAGGACATAATGAATTTCAAAATACATCTTATATGCGAGTTTAATAAGGCTATTAGTAGCAAATTCTTAGAAAGCTTTTCACTAATGCTCTCTGCTCCCTTTTGTGTACGTGAACCAGTTCAAGCTGGCTTGAGTTTTCTGTTTACCTGGTTCATACCACACTTGAATTCAAGTCAAGTAGAAGTAAACTACAGATTCAGTTACAGATTATTAAAGGGGCAAAGTTCAGCCACTCCTGCTTAGAAATGATAAGCATTTAAGGGATCTATAGTAAGGAGACTCCATCTGGATGTAATGAATTCTGTGGGAGGGCCCCCTCCCCACCTAACCCAAATCTTGTCCTCCCTTCAAAAACTCAGCTCAAACAGCACTTCCACCATGGAGCCCACTCTGTCATCTCCCACTCAGCCTTATCCCCAATGGCTCAGAACTTTTATAAGTTACTGCTACCACTCATTTTAGTCCTTAATTATATTCCATCTTATATTGTTCTTAATATGTCATGCTTGGGATTTATTTTAAGGTAGATTCAAGCTCCTTAAAACTAGAGCCTATCTCTTAGACATTTCTGCATCCCCCACAATACCTAGCACAAGCAAACAGTGACTGAATATGGTCAACTGTAGAAAGCGTGAATCAGGCATTAAAAAATGAAATGCATTTGTCTCTGGAAAGTGATTATCCTCTTTAGGTAAACTGCTTTCCTTCCTCCCCTCTACTCATATTACTTCTCATTTTTCATCCCTCCAACTCTTGCCAGTTGTTAGCTCCTTAGGTTACCTGTAAATAAAAGGCACTGTCCAAACTATAGGAGTTGAGGAATGTCAAAACATCATTTGTTTGACTTATGACTGAAGGCCAAAATAGAAGAGCTACAACAGCTTTTTCCTGAAGGAATGTATATTCAACGTATAGGAAAGGATCCAGCAAGAGGAGCTTAAGGTATCTTCCAGGGACTTCCCTGGTGGTGCAGTGGTTGAGAGTCTGCCTGCCAATGCAGGGGACACGGGTTTGATCCCTGGTCCGGGAAGATCCCACATGCCGCGGAGCAACTAAGCCCGTGCACCACAACTACTGAGCCCGCGAGCCGCAACTACTGAAGCCCGCACACCTAGAGCCCGTGCTCCACACAAGAGAAGCCACCGTAGTGAGAAGCCCGCGCACTGCAATGAAGAGTAGCCCCCGCTCACTGCAACGAGAGAAACCCCGCGCACAGAAACTAAGACCCAACACAGCCAAAAATTAATAAATAATAAATAAATAATTTTTTTAAAAAAAGAGTATCTTCCAATGCTTCAAAGGTTCTTCAACAACGAGGCCCAGATCATGTTACTATAGATATGCATTTTGCTGTGGGCCCCTCTGATTCAGTCAAACAACTGTGTTTGGCTTCTTTATTTTCTTTTTCTAAACCACTACACATTGATTTTACTGCTGCATCTATTTCCCTTTTATGGGATCATTTATTTTACCTACTGTAATTTACAACTGTAACAGTTTATCTAGCTCTTTATTCTTTGAGATGGAGAACAGAAAGTTAGTTAAGGGGATAGCTCTAAAGAGATACCTTGCCCCCAAAAAGGAGGGTTTAGCAGGCTTTGGCCTCCATTTAAACTCCTTGTTTGGTATCAAGGATAGGATCTTTGTTCTAACACAATTATTCTCCTTGCTTCTAAAACCAGCTTACCAGGAAAAGCTGACAGTGCCCCATCCACCCTCAACCATCCACTGTTCCTGGAAATTCAGCTAAGCAGCAAGCCGAAACTGATACCTGCTCTGAGGTTGCAACAAACAGCTCAGGATGACTGAAGGTACATACCACTCTTTCACAAAATAGTAAAGTAAGTAAGTAAGTAAATAAATAAATAAACCATAGCAAACCAAAATTTATGGCATTCTATATATATACCATTCACATTGTTCAAGTCTCTCGAGCAGTTTGTATTATGTAAAAAGAAGAAAATGTTCTTATCAAAGGATAATCCTCTGGAACTCATCTTAAGAGAAAACTCCAGTGTACCTTAGCATCCCCATAAAACTTCTTGGCAGAGGCATAACAAAGGGACCGTAATGAAATTATTATACCAGGCCTATTATAACAGATGCTCTAAATTGCATGGCATAATCCTAAGCTACCTATTTCTAGCAAATAATGTTTCATTTTTATTCATGGGTTATTTTTATATGAAATCAAGCTTTGGAAGGAAGACAGAAGGGTCAAAAATTCCACTCCTATTCCCATTCATCTGTGAAAAGAAAGAAAAGAAAGAAGCCTAGGAATAGAGATAACTCACTCATTATAGGAAACTAAGTGAAAACTGAGAAAAGAATTGACAGTCATGCAAACTGGAAAAGTTGAAAGGCTGTGACCCAACAGTGTCTTCAAAATGGTCTGAGAAAGTGATGAAAGCAATGAGAAAGTTTAAATCACTATATGACTGCCTTCCAGGCTAGTCAACTCCATCCACTGTATTTCTTTATTCATTTAACTATTCATTTATTCAACAAAAATATATTAAGCATCCACTATATGTGAGGCATTCTGCTATGAACTGAAACTACAATGATGAGTATGACAAATTCATCAGACTCAAGGAAAAGATACAAAAAAGAAAAAAAAAAGACTTAATGATCTTTATGGAAAATAAGGTAACATGTATAGTCTAAATCTTCTGGTGAAATATAAACAATTTCTTGGTAACTCAAATATCACCTTCTTATTAACTCAAATGAAAACATCAAAGATGCTTAATCTTCAACAGGCACCTTTTCTTTACCAAAAAGTTTAAGGAGGAACTTGCTCTCAGGGTTGTGCTAGTGCCGACCCTGCACTTACACAAACCTGAGAGTTGAGTGCCTCACTCACCCCACCCTAGCCCTGGCCCTGCTCTCTACCTCCACACCCACTCTGTCCCAGTAGGTGGGGAGCTATTTAGAAAAACTTACAAGCATCATGCCAACAGCCCACTGGGACTTTGTATAAGATGCTAATAAGAAATCTGATACAAACTGGCTTGAAGGAAGATCAAGGCTTTAAGACCCAATGGTAGATGACCATCTACTAGATGGAAACTAACACTTCTGGGAATCCTTCTGATTTGCAGTTAATAACCACGTCCACTCCACATACCCTCAGCTCACTGATTTATTTTTCCTTCCAATTGGGATTTTTTTTGATGAGGGAATGTACAGACTATGCAAGAGGATGTCTTAAATTTATGGAAAAATAAAATAACATGCATTGAAGAAATATTATGGTAACTCAACTTTTAGGTTTTTCCCAAGCTACCTCCTTTTAAACAAAAGGGACCCAAACATAATCACTGTGCTTTTGGAGCTATGAATAAATGTGTCTACACAGAAATATTCAAGTATACTCAGCAATCAGCAAATAAAAGTTTATGTTTGCCTACCTCCTCTGGCAAAGCAAGTAGTAATAAACGGGCAGATATCCCAGGATGAACATGCTGATCGCACCAAGCCCAAACATCCGGAACATCTGCGTAGGCTCTGGTGGTTTAATTATATCCTGTTATTTTTATGACTTAAGCAAGAGAAGCAAATCTGAGCTCTTTCATAGCCTTTATAAAAAAACGATCAGTTAATAAAGTAAAATAAGGAGGTATTCTTATATGACAGGTAAATATCATTGGTACTCTATAAGTAGCAGGAGTTCAAGAAATGTTCTTGAAATACAACTAAAGGTTACACTTTGAGTATGTTCCCCCCAATGGGAGCCTTAACCAAATGATCCTACTGTTTTTGTTTACAGATTATTACGATTCAGACTATATACATTTCTTCCTATGACCCAAGCATGTTTTTTCCTTGGCCATATGTTATATATCCTGGAATACTCAGGAAGTGAATTCATCTATGAATACTTAACTTGACAAAGGAATTGTTTCTTAAATGTTTACTTCTAAACTATGAACATTATATTAAATGAGAAATCAAGAATCTGCAGGTGAATAAGTATATTTTATTCTTATATTCATTTGGAAATGCATTCTAATATGATTGGGGAATTGTAAGTCACGGTTCAATTTTTCCCTCTACAAGAACCAAATGTCTCTTCACACATAATATAAAGACTAAACTGATGAATGAATTACAAACACCATGTGACAGTATTAAAATTGTAATACTATGTTCATGATCAGGTTTCAGTTCCCATTATTAATACTAGATATTCAACAAAGACCTGTAAATTGAATAGGGACTATATTAACCTAAGACACTGTTTTGCATGTGTCCTTTTTGTACCATTTGTTAGTAGTTAATCATATCAAATATGTCCATGAAGGGACCAACTGGTAATATGTCCCCACTATCCAAATGAAGGAGCAAAAACAGATGGTCTAGTGTTCAAAACATTGTAAAGAAAAAAAAATCTTAAGAGAAGAACCTAATTCAAAAACAAAAGAACAAAGAGAGAAACTGACAAACAGACTTAACAGGAAACATTCAAGTTACTGTTACATACTGAGATGCTGAAAAGATAAATGAGAAGAATTCTACTCAGGAAGAAAAGATGGGAAGAGAAAATAAGCTAAGGCATGCCTGACTGGTATCTTCTCCCAGGCATTGAGGGTTACATCTCACAAAGCCTGGAATCTATGGGACAAGACAGTGACTGAAGCAAAAGAAAAGATGAAACTAATTTCAAACTGCCATAGTCACACCTAAGGACTAAGCAGAAATGGCTCATGAATCGAGGCCTGACCACCTCAGGACTTTCTACAGGTGGTATTGCTCTAGGGCTGGGAGCCTCCTTTCAATGTTAAGCTGAGAGACCCAAATTTAAACTTATGCCATTGTGACCTGTTTATTCAATTTTTAAAAACAGGAATATAATAAATGTAAAAGGATTAACTTACTGTCTTTTAGCGGGATAAAACAGTTGGAGTTATTGATCTTAGATGACGAATAACAGCATTTGTATCTCAAACATTCACTTTTGCTAAGATCTCGCAGGTAACTGCAAGGCTTTACCACCTGATTCTCCTGTGGAATGCATGCTTTTAGAAACAAAATGCAAGAAAGAGAATTCAGCATGGTTATTAAGTACTTTCCCTAATTAAATAATTACTGCAAGACAAAAGAAAAGAAAAACAAACACTTAAGCTTGTACATTTAAAGAAAATGACATATACAAATAGTAATAAATGCTGAAAAAATAAGAGTTAAACTAAAAGTTACCACAAAGTTACTTAACATCACACATTTTCAATTCTAGATAAACTGCAGAAAAATATAAATTGTTAACAGATCATTGGTTACGTAGTTTTTGTTTTTTTGGGTTTTTAAATTTTATTTATTTTATTTTTGGCTGCGTTGGGTCTTCGTTGCTGCACACGGGCTTTCTCTAGTTGTGGTGAGCTGGGGCTCCTCTTCCTTGCAGTGCGCGGGCTTCTCATTGCAGTGGCTTCTCTTGTTGCGGAGCACGGGCTCTAGGCGCGCAGGCTTCAGTAGCTGTGGCTCACGGGCTCTAGAGCGCAGGCTCAGTAGTTGTGGCTTACGGGCTTAGTTGCTCCACGGCATGTGGGATCTTCCCGTACCAGGGCTCGAACCCGTGTCCCCTGCATTGGCAGGCGGATTCTTAACCACTGCGCCACCAGGGAAGCCCGGTAAGGTACTTTTAAAATGACTATAAACATAAGCTGAGTAGTAGTGATACAAACATAACACAGAAAGGGTTAAATAACTAGAACAGGCCAAATGCCCTTAAAACTAACACCTTGTTAAAAGAATACCACAGATGCCCTCTCACTCAATTTTACTAAGCTGCAGAAATGCACTGAATCCATCAATGAGACTGCATGTAAGTAAAATTCACACAGTTTACTGCTAGAGAGTAAAATAAGTAATACTATTGGCATTGACCTACTTTCTGTGAACACTTAATCATATTGGCACTGCAGTATGTTTTAAGAGTCTTCCTTTTGGCCTTAAGTTACAACTCTATAATTTTGAATAGGCAATGATTTATGGCATGAATACCAAGATTCATGCAACTGTAAGAAATTCATACATATCTGAATCTGTAAGATTCACAAGCTGAAACAGCTGATTTTTTAAACATCCTGCTTTATATGAAAGACAAGTGACAACTAAAAAGGCAGATATCAGATTTTTATTTGAAAAGAAAACCTCTACAGTATGGCTTAAGGCCAGCATAGATTCAGTTCAATCTCCAATACTATCAACAACTACAGACTTAGAAAACTAATAAATGATGTTTTACGATCACTGTGAAGCACTTCAACATCAGCAAAGAATAATATAATGGTTATAAGTATATTATTACCTCTTGGTATATTTTATTATATTCCTCTTCTTTAAAGACTGGCAATTCCTGAAGCTCAGGTAAGAGTAATAACAGCTACCATGCATTAGTCACCTATTTGGGCCAGGTATCTTGCTTTACACACATTATTTCCAATCTTCACAACAAACTCTCAAAATTAGTTTTACAACCTCCATTTTTAAAATGAAGAAATAAAGCATCAAAGTAACTTGTGCAAGGTCACAAATTTAATGCGTTACCAGTTGGCCTGGATATTCATTTCCCAAACATTTTAGACATGTGAGAGCTTAGCCTACTTTGTTGTTATACTCTAAGCAATCTGTTCTTCAATTCTGCCAGGCCCAGAGTGACGCTCCTTCCCAGGATGGACTGCATCTAGAATACCGTGTTCAGTCCCGGACATCACACACTCAGGGAAGGGTGACAGTTGTCAGGCCCTGGTCAGAGATCGGATGGACTTCCTGTGTGCTGAGTTCCTCACTATAGATATTGTTCAAAGACCACTTTCCAGGAATGAAAACCATACAAGAAGAGATTTTAAATCATAGAAGAGACTGGACTAGATGATCTCTAAGGTCCCTTCTAATGCTGGGCTTCTGTTATTTTATACCTAAATTGCATCTGATGGACTTTATGTCAGATACTAAAATTAGCTTTTAGACTCAAATTACTAATTTTGAAGAATAAAAAGGGTAGAACAATTTTTATCAGGTTTAAGTGTATGATTTTATCCAAAGGGAGAAGGATTGTGTGACCTCTCAAGCTTCCCTGCCAGTCTATCTCAAGGTTATCATTTTAATCTGCACGAGATGAATCTATTACTAACAACTGTCTAATGATGAGAAGACGGTCTTTTTGTTAGTGCTTAAGTGGGAAGAATATTCATTTTTAATTATATAGGGGAGGAAATAAATTGGTTAAAAGTACTTCACATTTTATGAACTTGTAGCTATTCTTTTTCAAGAATACAATATATAATATTTTATAAATATTTAATCACTGTTGAAAGAGTTGAATCAACCTAGGTATGATATTTCTCTTAAAATGGAACGGTCTGATTTTTTTGGGCAAAAACGTCATCTCATAAATTGATTTTGACTCAACGTACTGCACCAGGTTGGAGGAGTATTTCAGAAATGCAGATCTTTTTTTTTTTTCTGGCGGTACGCGCGCAGGCCTCTCACTGCTCTGGCCTCTCCCGTTGCAGAGCACAGGCTCCAGATGCACAGGCCCAGCGGCCACAGCTCACGGGCCCAGCTGCTCCGCGGCATGTGGGATCTTCCCAGACCAGGGCACGAACCTGTGTCCCCTGAATCGGCAGGCAGACTCTCAACCACTGCGCCACCAGGGAAGCCCAGAAATGCAGATATCTTATTCAGGCTATTTTTAAAGGTGGCTTCAGTGTTTGTATAATGTACTTATTATAGGTAGCTATGGGACAGTTTACATCTGCTATCTTCTCAAGCTCTAAAGCTTAAATCATCATTTGTTGTTTATGACGAACTCCAGCGCTCACTATTTTAGCTTCACAACATACCACCTTATCAGACTTCTCTTTCTCCAATCGATTTGACCATGGCAGTATTTTTACATAAATTATTTAAGGAGTTCGTTTATTTTGCTATTCTCATTGGTAGTAGATGTCATAATGCTTGTTTTGAACTGGAAACCTCTTAGAGAAACATGAAGAGATTTATGCAAAATCACAGAAGAATTCAGTGGTAGAGTCGGAATTAAACAATGGATACAATTTTGTGCTTATATATGTACATCAAATTTTATTAGAATTCTGCATGATTTTTAATAAAAGCTTCATCTTTATAATTCACATATGTCAATTGATTTGAACCTTCTCCTTGAAAGGGCACCACATGCTGTACAAAATGAAATGTGTTTATTTGTGGTTAATCTCAGGGGCCATCATGTGCTTGATAAACACATTATATACAGAATCACAAAAAGACAGAGATGATGTGACTTGAAACCTGAACTTCTTATCACTGAAACAGATGGGAAAACATCTGGTATATTCCATAACATTAGAGCTACACAGTACCCTGATTAATGCCACAGAAGATACTGATTTCACAATACTGGATCAGTGACTAAATTTCAAGCAATGCCATTAAGGTAAATTTTGAAAGGTTTAGATATTTGTAAAGGAAAAGTATTCTGTAAAGAGTAACAAATATTTATGGAATGACTTAAAATACTGTCTCAGTTCATCTTCGCAATTCTTTCTGGTAAATATTTTCATTTTAAAGATGAAGACATTGAGGTTCAGAGGTTATCTTGCCTAAGGCAAAGGGCAGAGTCAGGATTAAAACTCAGGTTTGTCTCACTCCAATGCCAATAGACCACACTGCCTCCTAAACATTTAACTACTGTTTTCAAAACAAGGACATTGGGAGGAATAAAATAAAACAGGAACTTACTTATTGGAAAGAAAAAACTGAGCAGAGTTTCCCAGGCAGTAGTTCCTCCCAGAGGTTGTCCATTAATATCTTCATCGCTCCACATAATATATTCACCTGGAGATGTAGAATTCAAGAACCCTTAAGAAAAGTGAAATGATTAATCCCAACATATAAAGTATTTATCACTTTCTTTGACCCTTTAAAAGTAATTACCTGTGCTTAAATTAAATATGGAAAGTCTAAGAGCTAACAGACATTGCATTTAAAACTCACAACAGCTTAGGTACAATTAATAATCAGAATATGTTTTTGCTGTGAAACTGAAAAATTGAGTATTAAGTTTAAATAAATTAATTAAAAAATAACTAAATTTCAAACTGCTTCAGCTGTAGGCCGACACATCCCATTGTTGCACTGTAACCTAATTTACAATAGTGAACTTGCCTCTGACAGTCTTGACATTCGGAGGCCCAATCAATTAACAACTTGGAAACAGTATGTATTCCAACTAAGTCAGGCCCCATCACAGAAACTCTTGGCAAATATGTTGGCTTCTTTATTTACGAATAAAAATCAAGGCCTTAGACACTGTAAACCTTCCTTACCCTTCCTCAATACTTCAACACAACTTGCTTTTAGTTTTATTTGCATGATTCCCTCCTATATAAGAGGAGAGGATATCCATCCTCATTCCCATGACATGGATTTGTCCATATCATTAAATATTTTCCAACACTATCTTTCATAACCTTACAGTATTACATTATATGGCTCTATTATAAATGAGTTAATAATTTCCACCATACAAAGACATTTAAGTTTTTTTACAATTTATTGATATTATGAAGAACACTGCCTAGAAGAACACTCATAGATACAGAGAATAGACTGGTGGCTACCAGAGGCGTGGGGTGGGGGGTAGGGGTGGGAGAAACGGGTTAAGTGGGTCAAAAGGTACAAACTTTCAGTTATCAATTAAATAAGTCCTGTGATAATGTAATGCATATTAAAAAGTTGCTAAGAAAGTAAATCTTTTAAAAATATTTATTTATTTATTTATTTATTTATTTATCTATTTATCTGTATGTGGGATCTTCGTTGCAGCATGTGGGATCTTTTAGTTGCGGCATGCAGGATCTAGTTCCCTGACCAGGGATCAAACCCGGGCTCCCTGCATTAACCACTGGGCCACCAGGGAAGTCCCAAGAGAGTAAATCTTAAAAAGTTCTTATCACCAGAAAAAAAAATTTTGTAACTGTGTATGGTGACAGATGTTAACTAGACTTATTGTTGTGATTTCACAATATACACAAATATCAAATCATTATGTTGTACACCTGAAACTAATATAATGTTAGATGTCAATTATACCTCAATTAAAAAAAAGAAAAAGAAAAAATAAAGAACTCTGCAATGCAATGATTTTTCACTGTAGCTATATATTTGCAGATATTCATGGAAAATTCCTTAGGATAAATTCTTAAGGAATGGCTCTTGACCTTGGTCACACTACCCTCTAGTAAGGCTGCCCCAAGGTATACATCTACCAGCAGTGAAGGCAAGTGCCAATATTCTTGGACCCTCACCTTTTTTGTTGTTTGTCAGTTTGATGGCCAAACTAATGTTACCCCTTGTTTTAATTTGCACCTTTAGTCATCAGTGAACTGATCTCTTTCATATATTTGTTGTGTAATAGAGAACTTAACCCTTAATCTGCCAGATATATTGTAAATATTTTTCAAGGTAGTCAGCTACGTTTGTATTTTTTATGGTGTTTTAAGAAATTCAAAAGTTTAAAATGTTTTATGTAATCAAATGTATCAATCTCTTCCTTTACTATTTCTGCCTTTCAGGTCATGTTTTAAATGGCATTGTGGACCTTTTAAAGTATGTCACCTGCCATTACAGTAAACAAAGGATGTAGCCGGCCACATCCACCAAGCCATAAGTCACTGAGCCGCCACAGATGGTGCACCCTGAGCGGATTCAAGATGGAGAAAAGCAGGATACTGGCCCTAGGTAGTTAAGATGCACATCAAGGGAATGATTTCAATAAGCCCAGAGACTCTTGCATCTTCCCATACACAGAAAAGCGCTAAATTCATTAACTTGAGATGTCTGGGGTTTTTTTAATTAGCAGTAATCTTTTGATCTTTGACTATCTGGGTGTTTTTTTGTTTTTGTTTTGTTTTTGCCAAAACTCCTATACCCTGGCTCCTCCCTTACCTCTTTGGAACAGTCCCTCAGAGCTATCTGAGAGGCTGTTTCCTCGGCTTAAGTCCTCAGAAAGTCTGCCGAATAAAACATAATTCTCAAATTTTAGGTTGTGCATATTTTCAGTCGACAGCATTCTACACTCTAATATTTCCTTCTAACACTTTTATAGTTTCACTTTTTATATTTAAATCTTTAATCCACCTCGAAAATATTTTGGAGTATGTTATGAAGTACGGACACATGTTTTCCAGTTTTCCTAATACCATTTATTAAATCCATCCTTTCCTACTTATGACATCACCATCATATTCTAAGTCCTTAGTCATAAATTTGTTTCTTGACTCTCTGTTCTGTTCCACTAATCTATCTGTTCATGCACCAATACCACTGTTATAATTTACCTTGTATTATCATATGTTTGAATAACTGGATCTGGCAATCTTTTCATTAGTCCTCATTATCAAAATTTTATTCTCAACTCTGAAGAAATTTTTAGATGAAACTTAGAATCATTTTGTCAAATCAAAAAATCGTAATAATATTTTTATGGTAATTATGTTCCTTATTTAACAGTCATTCAAAAAACATTTATTGTGTGCCTCATGTACTAGGCATGAATTTACTTAAATATAGACTCATCTGGAGATAACTGATAACAGTACAAAATTATCTCACCCAAGAATCTCACTCATTCAAGTCTCTTTTTATCTCCCTGAGTATATATAGATTTATAGTTGCATTCATATAGGTCCTTCCTGTACTGTTCTTATCACACTTATTTCCATATGTCAAATATATTTTGTTGTTATGTTATGAATATGCTGTCATAAGAATATTCACTTATCATTTTTTAATCTCCTTTATATCAATGATAATATTCTCTTTCTTATTTTAATGAAACCAACTTCCATACATATACACTTGAATGTATATTCTCAGCCTGTAGGGTACTTTATTATAATATGAACTTTATTATATGCATATGAACTTTATTATACATGTTAAATCAAGCTAACTTGTATTATTCAAATGGTCAGTATCTTTATTTTTTCTGTCAAGGACTAAAATATATGTATCATAGTCACCCACTACGATTGTAGATTTGTCCATTTCTACTTGAAGTTCTAAAACCATTTTTTTATATATTTCAACACTATGCATAAGTGTTCATTCATTACAGTTTTATCTTCATTGTGTAGTACATATCTTGACAATATTAAAAATAACCCATTTTTTCCTGTTTGTTTTCTCCTAACCCCTACTCGTTCAATAACTATGTATTTAATGCCTACTATATTCGAGGTTTTGGGGATACATCAGTGAACAAATCAGGTAAGATCCCTACCCTCATAAAGCTTACAATATAGTGGAGAAAACAAACAAAAAAGTAAACTAACAAATTATAAATTGTAATGCATGCTATGAGGAAAGTGGATACCAATACAATATAAGGTAGGGGACCTACTTTAAATAGGGACTGGCCTCTCTGAGATGATATTTCAGCTTAAAAAAAGAAAAAAGATTAGAAGAAACTGGCCATACAAAGGGCTTGGAAGAGTGCCTCCAGCACAGGGAACAAGAAGGGAGACTAATATTGCCAGCCATACTTTGCCAGGTTAGAAGGCTCACTGCCCTACATTATACAGGAAAGGAGCTACAGTTGGAAGCAGCCTTGACAGGACCTGTGTTCTGTACTGCCATTTGTTCACTCAGTGCCCCCCTTGCACAACTGACTGTGCTTGTCAACATGCCATCTGAAGGAAGTATTTGCTGGCAGTAGCACACAGCGACCTGAGTCTCCATACTAGGTTATCTTCTGCAGGGGGTATGCTCTCTGGAGTCCCTCTAGGATGGAGATTCATCTCCAACTCAAAGCACCCTAGCCTCTAGACCCTGCCAGACAGGCTTGGCTTTAGCTGAAGTGAAACACGGGTTGCTGCAACTTCTCTCATTAGTGTCCGGCCTGGCCTTCTTTCTGTCTTTCAGAAATCCCTCCAAATTTCTAGCATGTCAATAAAGATAGCACCTGGGACTTCCCTGGTGGTCCAGTGGTTAAGACTCCGTGCTCCCAATGCAGGGGGGCCCAGGTTCGATCACTGGTCAGGGAACTAGATCCCACATGTGGCAACTAAGAGCCCACATGCCACAACTAAAAGGATCCTGCACGCCGCAACAAAGATCCCACGTGTCGCAACTAAGACTCGGCTCAGCCAAAATAAATAATTTTAAAAATTAACAAAAACAGGATCAAACTACACATTAACTAAAAAAGTGTTTTTAAAAATAAAATAAAGATAGCACCCTTCTTGGTTCTCTGGGTTTTCAACTATTACAGATCTTCTGGTCACTTCGATGGGTACAAAAGGAGGAGGCAATTAAACATTTACTCAGAAAAGCACCAACAGCAGCAGCCTGAACCCAAAGCCTCCAGCATGTTTAACCTGCTCTCTACCACTGGTTTCTTCCCTACTCTGAAAGACAATTATTTATAAATTAACTTGAGCACTATTTCCCAAAGTGTGGCATAAGTACCATCAGCATTACATGCGTCGGTTTTAGGTGGAACACAGTTGAACATTTATGGATGTATTTAATTTTCACTATTTAGGTATTTATTATGAAAAGTGTAGAAAAAATATACATGACTAGTATATCAAAACTACCATGACACCAAACATCATTTACCATATGGCAAACCTTTATAAAATCCCCTTTGACATTCCTGTTCTTTCACTACTGGAAGCAACTGTCCTTTCCTCTCTCCAAAATCTTCCATCAGCCAGTGCCCAGGTCTTTTCCCAGCTTCCTCTTCACCTTATTAAGCTCCAGCCTCTTTCCCCTCCCCCACTGTTAATCATATGCAGAATAATTCCATCCCCTATGCTTCTAATTTGCATCTGTACACTCATTAAACTCAGCAAATAAAAGACTAGGAGGCAGCATCCCTAAATGGCAGCAAGAAATGGTAAAGAATCAATTATGTTTCCCTGTCACAAAGAATTTTTATTTTTTAATTTCCCTGTTACCAAAAAAAGACTGAAAACCTAACTACGTTTCAAAGGGAAAAAAAAGGCAGACTCAAAGCTGTGGGCTTCATGGGCATGTGACCTATGCAATGTACAGAATGTGGCTCTTAGAACGGTTCCACACTTGGTTTAATGTTCTGCTATCATCTTGAAATTCATAATACATTTTGAACACGGGACCCTCATATTTTCATTTTGCAAATCATGTTGCCAGTCCTGCTCTGCGGTGAGGTCTCTCAGATGAGAAACTGAATTAAAGGGCGAAGAGACAGAATGCGAACAGTAGCTAACGGTATCAGCTTGAAGAGGATTCTGCTAAGACTTAAGTTGAGGGTCTACCTATGCCGCAGTCTTTTCTGGGCCTTGTCCTCAAATAGACCTGAATTTGCATCTTGGCTCTGCCACATACTGGCTGGTGAACCTGGGCAAATCAGTAAACTTCTCTTTGCCTCAGTTTACTCATCTGCAAAATGGGAATGATATTTATTTTGAAGAATTGTGAGTATTAAATGAAGTCATACACTAAGTGCTTAGTACAATGTAAAATGAGTAAATATTTTATCATATATCTTTCATTTTTAATTGTTTCTAATTTTAAATTTAATAACATTACTTTGTTTTCACGATACTTATTTTTATAAATAATTCTCTTAATTGCAAATATGACCAGTTTCCCATTTATAATGGTGCTATAGTTTCCTTTTAAAATAAATATTATTTAAAAAGTGAGGCAATTTAAAGAAAAATATGAATAACTGGTAGCATTAAGATAACAAAGAACTGTGAAGGTGTTATACAAACGACTGAGGCAGGAGAAACACCTGTCTAGTGAAATCTCCTCAATTTTTAGACAAGATAACTGAAGCCTAAAGAGGCAAAATGCCTCATCAAAAGTCACACAGCAAGTCAGTGGCAGAATCATGACAACTCAGGTCTCCTAACTCCTAGATCAGGGCTCTTCCAACTACACCACATACACAGATGGTTAAAGTAAGACCAAACTTGGTGCCTGGTGTGGTACAAGGCAGTCAGTCAGACCTATCTAGGTACACTGCCTCATTCACTCCCCGAAATAACAGATAAATGAAGTATTAATATAATAATATAGAAACCAGTCACGTGGTTTTTTCCTATGAAGCTAAAGCATTCTGAAAGTATTACCTATTAGTCAATCTTTATTTCTCTCTCTCTTTTTTAATCTCCCCAAAAAGGATGTGCAATAAGGACGGACCCAACAGGTTACAGAGAATTGGTGGAGGAGGTGGGATCAAATTCCTAGTCCTAATCTACTAGTCTCTTCATCCTGTATGCTACTAGTCTATATGCCTTATGCATAAAAGTAACCTTAAAAACAAGGTCTAAAAGACTATACAACCTGGAGCTCTCCCAGAGTTAATTCAGCTCCCTCAACCTCAATTCTCCTTGGTGGCATTAAGTCTAAGAGAACTCAGAAGGGTCTATCTAGAAAGAAGGGAAATTTTAGCTCTGGGACCAGATGCCCTGCTTTCACTGCAATACTCCAGGGGCATGGCCAAATTATTTTACCCCTCAGTGTGTATTAGTTTGCTAGGGTCACTGTAAGAAAGCACCATAGGGGTTTCCCTGGTGGCACAGTGGTTGAGAGTCCGCCTGCCGATGCGGGGGACACGGGTTCGTGCCCCGGTCCGGGAAGATCCCACATGCCGCGGAGCGGCTGGGCCCGTGAGCCATGGCCGCTGAGCCTGCGCGTCCGGAGCCTGTGCAATGGGAGAGGCCGCAGCAGTGAGAGGCCCGCGTACTGCCAAAAAAAAAAAAAAAGAAAGCACCATAAACTGGGTGGCTTAAAACAACAGAAATTTATCGCCTCAACAATTCCGGAGGCCAGAAGCCCAAAATCAAGTCCAAAATCAAGATCAACCAATAGGGTTGGCTCCTTCTGAGAACTGTCAGGGAAAGCCTCTCTCCTTGGCTTGTAGATGGCTGTTTTCTCCCTGTGTCTATTCATATAGTCTTTCTACTAACAATGTCTATCTCTGTGTCCAAATTTCCCCTTTTTATAAGGACACCATTCACACTGGGCTAGGGCCCACCTCACTTTAACTTGATTATCTCTATAAAGACCTCATCTCTAAATAAGGTCACATTCTGAAGTGCTAGGGGGGTTAAACATCCAACATTTTTTGTTGTGGGGGGGACACAATTCAATCCATAACACAGTGAATTTAGTTACATTAATTAAGTTAAATCATTTTAAATACAAAATAATATTTAATCCATCCAGTCACATATTACCTCCTGAGAATCTGGGACATCTGACAACATTAAGAATGAATCATGGATTATTTTAGGAGAAAACATGTTAAACCTATATTGGAAAAAGTCCACATGGAAATAAAGAAATCACACTGAATAACAGTATTCTCTTTTTATAACAGTTCTACTCAAAATAGGAGTAGAAAATGAAGAACTCACGGACTAAGAAAATAACATGTACAATTTATAGTTTTGTTTCTTAAATTACATTTTCAGAGAATGAAAAAGCTCTCAGTTTGTAAGGTTCTCAGTTTTATTTGTAACTAACATTCACAAATACAGTAAAACTAATTCAGAAATACATTGTATTCTGGATGAATAGTGGGAAAAATAAATATGGATAATTCGAAGTAATATGATTTGTGGATGATCATTTAAAAGGCATCTTAAAATGTTTTTCAAAGAGTAGGAATAATATTTTTCTAACTTATTTAAAATAGTTGATAAAAGAATGCGTAACATGTACTTTATTTAACACTGAACTTCATCCCCAAGCAGCTGTGACACAGGATACAGTGGTCTCTGTTCATTTTACTTAACAATGCCTCTGCCCAATTTTTGCTTCCTTCTTTGACTGTGGGAGGACCTTGGCTGAGGAGATAGAAGGCCTCTGGGTATGGCAGGGAGAGAGAAGTCATTGAGATTAGAGGTGTGGATGATGGAAGGTCTTTGGGCTTGAAGCTGGAGCTTGAGGGAGGGAGGGAGGGAGGAATACTATGGGAAAGCCAAGTCCTTTATGCAGAGGAGATAGAATACCATTGTGAGGGGACTGGGAGGGAGGGCAGGCCAAGGGAGGTAAGGTAGAGAAGGCCCTTTTTTGAGAAGGCTATCTTGGATCTAAGGAGAGAAGGCTGTGGGGAAAGAAAAAGTATTTGAGTGGGGGGCAAGAAAGATCTGGAGGAGGAGGTGGGAAAGACTTTGAGTGAGGAAAAGTGAGGCAGCAAGAGCATTGAGTAGAAGGAGGAAAAGAAGACTTTTTTTTTTTCTGTATATGGGCCTCCCACTGTTGTGGCCTCTCCCGTTGCGGAGCACAGGCTCCGGACGCGCAGGCTCAGTGGCCATGGCTCACGGGCCTAGCCTCTCCGCAGCATGTGGGATCTTCCCAGACCGAGGCAAGAACCCGTGTCCCCTGCATCGGCAGGCGGACTCTCAACCACTGTGCCACCAGGGAAGCCCAAAAGAAGACTTTTGAGGAAGGAGAGAGTTAGCTTTGGGTGGTGAGGGAAGAGAAACCTGTTAGTGGGGAGAATGGGGGGCCTTTGGAGGGCTGAAACAGGCATCTGAGAGGGGGGTGAGCAAAGGTCTCAAGGAGGGTAAATAAAAAGGGAAGGGAAGGGAAGGATTCTGACTGAGGAAGAGAAGGCCTCTGTGAAGGTAGGTTAGAGAGAGGACAATGTGACCTAAGAGAATGAAAGCATTTTAAAAGGGACGTGAGGGGGACTTCCCTGGTTGTGCAGTGGTTAAGACTCCACGTTCCCAATGCAGGGGGCCCAGGTTCGGTCCCTGGTCCTGGAACTAGATCCCACATGCATGCCACAACTAAGAGTTCACATGCCACAACTAAGGAGCCAGCAAGCCACAACTAAGGAGCCCGCCTGCCTCAACTAAGACCCGACACAACCAAATAAATGAATAAATAAATAAATAAAAGGGAGGTGAGGGATTGAAGACCTTGAGTGAGGGGAGTAAAGGGCTTTGTGAAATAAAGAAGAAAGGCTTTTGAGTGACGGGAGAGAAGGCCTGTAAGGTGAGCAAAGGAAAGTCATTGTGGGGACGTGAAGAATGAAAGGACCTTGACTGAAAGTTAAGAAGAACTTTTGGAGTGGCAATGAAGAAGGGAAAGCATTTCTGAGAGTAAGAGAGGAAAGGGATTTGTGAAGTGAGGTGACAGACGGAAGGTCTTTGTGAGCACAGGTAAAGGAGGAAAGTTCTTAGAGTAAGGAGGTGAGGGAGTTTAGTACTATGTGAGGAGAGGGACTTTCCTACTTTGTGAAAGGACTGGAAGGAAGGAGGTCTTTCAGGGGAACAAGTGAAGAAGGGAAGTCATTTGTGAGGGTAGAGGAGGCAGGGAAGGCAACCATGAAAGAAGGGAAGGCCTCTGTGAGAGGAATTGAGCAAGGAAAGTCCTTGAGAAGGGAGGTGATGGGGAAACAAATTTGAGAGGTGACGAAAGGAGGGTTAGTAAGGTGAGGTTAGAGATGGAAAAGCTTTAAGAGAGGAGGTGATGGAGGTCAGCACTTTGGTGTGGTGAGGGAGATTAGTACTATGTGATGGGAGACAATGAAAAAGCCTTAGGAGAAATGAGGGATGGAAGTCATTCATGCGGGAAAGAAGGGCATTTGTGTAAGTTGGTGAGGGGATTTAGTAGTTTGTGAAAGGAGGCTAGGGAAGGAAGACCTTTCAGAGAAGACTTGTATAAGTAAAGAGACTGAAACACTAATCAAAACCTCCCTAAAAAGAAAAGTCAGGGAGCAGATGGCTTCATTGGTGATTTCTACCAAATATTTAAAGAAGAATGAATACCAATGCTACTTAAACTCTTCCAAAAAATAGAAGAGGGAACACTTCTTAACTCATTCTACGATGTCAGCATTAATCTGATACCAAAGCCAGACAAAGATACTGCAAGAAAACTACAAACCAATGTCACATATGAATACACATACAAAATACTGGCAAACCAAATGCAACAGCATATTAAAAAGAATATACAAAATGATCAAGTGGGGTTTATCCCAGGAATCCAAGGATGGTTCAACCTAAGAAAATCAATGGAACACACCACATTAATAGAATGAAGGAAAAAAACTCACATGATCATCTCAATTGGTGCAGAGAAAGTATTTGGCAAAATCCAACACCTTTTATGATAAAATCACTCATTCAACTACGAAGAGAAGGAATTTTCCTCAATAGATAAGAAGCATTTATGAAAAATCAACAACTAATATCATAATTAATAGTGAAAGGCTGCAAGCTTTCCTTCTAAGATCAGGAGCAAGATAAGGATGCCCACTTTTACCACTTTTATTCAACACTGTATTGGAAGTTCTAGCCAGAGCAATTAGAACATAAAATGAAATAAAAGGCATCCAAAATGTAAAGGAAAAATACAACTATCTATTCACAGATCAAATAATTATATATGCAGAATATTTTTTTACAGTTCACAACAAAACCTACTAGAGCTAATAAATTCAGCAAAGTTGTAGGGTACAAGATCAACACGCAAAAAGCAGTTGTGTGGGCTTCCCTGGTGGCGCAGTGGTTGAGAGTCCGCCTGCCAATGCAGGGGACACGGGTTTGTGCCCCAGTCCAGGAAGATCCCACCTGCCGCAGAGCGGCTGGGCCCGTGAGCCGTGGTCGCTGAGCCTGCGCGTCCGGAGCCTGTGCTCCTCAACGGGAGAGGCCACAACACTGAGAGGCCTACACACCGCAAAAAAAAAAAAGAAAAAAAGCTGTTGTGCTTCTATATACCAGCAATAAACATTCCAAAAAGGAAATTAAGAAATCAATGCCATTTACAATAGCATCCAAAAGAATAAAATTTCTAGTAATAAATTTAACCAAGGAGGTTAAAGACTTGTAAAATGAATACTACAAAACATTGCTGAAATAAATTAAAGAAGATATAAATAAATGGGAAGACATGCCATGTTCATGGATTGAAAGACTTAACATTGTTAAGATGGCAGTACTGCCCAACATGATCTACAGATTCAATACAATCTCTATAGGGACTTCCCTGGTGGCCCAGTGGCTAAGACACCGTGCTCCCGATGCAGGGGGCCCGGGTTCAATCCCTGGTCAGGGAACTAGATCCCACACGCCACAACTAAGAGTTTGCATGCCGCAACTAAAAAAATTAAAAAGACCCCTCATGCTGAAACTGAAGATCCCGCACGTAGCAATGAAGACCCGGCACAAACAAACAAACAAATAAATAAATAAATAGAAAAGTGCTTAAAAAAATACAGTCTATCCAAACTCCAGGGGCCTTTTTGCATAAATGGAAAAGCTAGTCCTCAAATTTATATGGAATTGCAAGAGGCCTTGAATATTCAAAACAGTATGAGTAAGGAACAAAACTGGAGGAATCACATGTCCCAATTTCTCAACTTTCTACAAAGCTATAGTAATCAAAAGAGTATGGTACTGGCATAGGGATGGTCACACAGACCAACGGAACAGAACTTAGAGTCCATCAATAAACCCATAGTTCTATGGTCAACTGATTTTCAACAAGGGTGCCAAGACTATTAAATGGGGAATGAATAGTCTTTTCAACAAATGGCACTGAAATAACTGGATATTCACATGCAAAAGAATGATGTTAGACCCCTAATGTAAGCCATAAACAAAAATTAATACAAAATGGGTCAACGACCTAAATATAAGGACTAAAATCATAAAACCCTTAAAAGAAAACCTAGGCATAAATCTTCATGACTTTGGATTTGGCAATGGATTCTTAGATATGACATGAAAAGCACAAGTGTCAAAATTTAAAAAAAAACAGATAAAATTGGACTTTCTCAAAATTGAAAACTTTTGTGCATCAAAAAGCTATCAAGAAAGTGAAAAGAAAACCTACAGAATGAGAGAAAATATTTACAAATCGCATATCCAGAGTATATGAAGAACTCTTACAACTCAATAACAAAACCACAAACAATCCAGTTTAAAATGGTCAAATGATTTGAATAGGTATTTCTGCAAAGAACATATACAAATATCCAGAAGCACATGAAAAGATGCTCAACATCATTAGTCACTACAGAAATACTAATGAAAACCACAATAAGATACCACTTCACTCACACTAGGATGGTGATAATCAAAAAGAGGGGGTGGTAACAAACACTGGTGAAATGGAGACCCTCATACACTGTCCGTGGGAATATAAAGAGTGGAAAAGTTTGGGACTTCCTCAAACAGTTCAACATGGAATCCCCATACGTCCTGGCAATTCCACTCCTAGGTATATGCCCAAGAGAACTGAAAACATACTGACACAAAAACCTGTACGTGAACATTCATAACAATATTATAGCCAACAACTGGAAACAGCCCAAATGCCCATCAATCTCATCAATGCATAAACAAAATGCTGTATATTCATACCACAGAATAGTATTCGGCGGTAAAAACGAATGAAGTACCGATACATATACAACATGCCCAACTCTCGAAACCATTATACCAAGTAGAATAAGCCAGACACAAGGAAGGACAAATATTCTATGCTCCCATTTATAGGAAATGTCCAGAAGAAATCCACAGAGACAGAAGTAGACTGGTGGGGGCCAGGGGCTGGGAAATGAGGAGTAACTACATTCTCAGTGGGTGTGGGTTTGAATTTGGGGTGATGAATGAGATAGAGGTGGCGGCTGCTCAACGTTTAAATATCTAAATGCCACCGAATTGTTCACGACCGAATAGTTAATTTTAGGTTCCGAAAATTTCACCTCCGTTTTTTAAAATAAGGCGGGAGGTGAGGGGGTAGGGTTTTGTGAGGACAAGTAGGGAGGGAAGGGAGGGAAGGTGCTTCTGAAGGGAGATAAGGAGGGAAGCTGTTTGTCATCGGACGGATGGGAGGGCAGACGCAGTGGGAGAGACGGATGGCCTTCGAGCTACCGCGCAGAGCTCCACCCTGCGGCGCCCTCCCCTCACCCTCCTATCCCCCCCGAGGGGCCCTCGCCCGGTGTACCCCGGGCGGCACTCACTGGTACTCAGGTAGTAGTAGAACAGCAACAGCAGCAGGACCCAGACGCCAAACAAGAGCAGCCTGGGGTGTTTGCAGGCCCACACCTTCACCAGAGAGTAGAACATCTTGGCCTGGACGCCGCACCGAGACGCCTGTGGGCCCGGCTTAGCCTTCGTCGCCATGATGGGCTGGCCCTTGAGGGAAGTGGTGCTGGAGGACGACGACACCTTCTCCTCGTTCTTCTCTTGGTCCCCCTCCCGACACCTGCTCAGCTTGCAGTGCAACCCTCGCAATGCCCGGGTCTTCCACCGGCCCCTCCGCAGCATCAACTGCCCTTTGGAAGGCATGCTTCAGAGGGCCCGGTAAGCTGATGTGCTGCCGCCCCGTCGGCCGCCCACTACCCAGAAACCCCGGCGTGGTGACGCTTATGTAATAATCCCGCAGCACGTGCGGCCGACGTGCGGGGCCCAGGCCTCGCCCCTTCGTAATGGCCGGCTTTAGTGGCTTGTGCGCATGCGTCGCTCAAGGCCTGCCCCTTCTAGGGTTTGTCAAACGTTGTCGAATGAATGAACGGAGCCCCCAAGGCCTGAGCCAGTAGCGGGACCGCTTGTCACCCATCAACTAAATGGCCTCGCTGGAATCATACTCCAGCCATGGCTGTTAATTCCTCCTCAAATTCAGTCCTCTGACACCACTATAGCCTCTACGGTCACCACAGGCAATCACTGCAGCACCGCCAGATAAATGTGGCTTTTTAAATGTAAATTTTCGTTATTTAACATTAAATGGAATTAAGAAATCGCTTTTTCCTCAGTCCCAGTAACCCCAGAGACCTTAAGGTTGAGTCACAAATGAAACAATAGGACAATATGAGGACAAAGAGTGTGTGAGGAACACAAAAAAGTGACTCAGAGCACTTCGATTTGATTCCCATCCTTTGTCACCAGTGAACTGGGTGGCCCTAAGTGCCTTCCTTCTGCTGTGCCTTAGTGCAACACGTGCAAAATAAGACAGCGTTGTCTCAGAGTCCCCTTTTGACTCCAAAATCTGACCCTTGGGCAAAATCCCATTAACTCGCTTTGTGTGGGCACATCTGCAAAAGCACTCTGTAGATGATGCTGGAACACTTGTTCATCTACCTCCGTCTAGTTTTCAAGGGATGTGAAACGACCCCCTTCAACTGCATTTCCATCTTTCTTACTACATTTTACTCTGGCTTTCCAAATGGTTTTCTACTAATCATATTCTGTTGTTCCTATTGTTCTTTCCAATGTTAATAAGCATTCCATAGAGGGAAGGAGGAAGGAAGTTTTCCTATGTAAATAATTCTTGAAATTTAGCGCACTCCACTCTATTGCCACATCTAAGAGCAATTCATAATGCTCTTTAGTTTATTAAAGGAGCTGGCAGGAAAAGAAGCTGCTTTCCTTTCCTTTTATCTTTTCTTAATCTTTTTTTTGGGGAGGGAGGGCCTCAGCTTTTCCAAAATTAATTTGACCAGAGGACGCCTGTATTAACAGCTTTTGAAATTACTGCCTTCGGCTGTGAGGAACAGGAAAGTGCCTGAGATTTTACTGTTCTTCTGAGTAACAAGGCAGCCT
The DNA here is from genome assembly GCF_964341445.2 of Mesoplodon mirus. Taxonomy (NCBI): domain Eukaryota; kingdom Metazoa; phylum Chordata; class Mammalia; order Artiodactyla; family Ziphiidae; genus Mesoplodon; species Mesoplodon mirus. The sequence goes on along the minus strand of NC_138981.1, from coordinate 134,640,615 downwards.
GCCACAGTTTTGTAAATGCTGGCAGAAGATGCAAGACTACTGGGTCAGAGACAAAGGACAAAAGCTCCCCTAGACATTCAGACACTCGAGAGACCCATGAACAATTGCCTCCCAACAGCAAACTTGTCCATGTCATAGAACCCGTGGAAAATGATCGTATGACCAGGTACCACGCAGCTGCCCTGAGGGCTCAGGGATTAAGCTAGAGCACACGGGTTGGAAACTCAGCTCTCTACCACCTCATGGGTTGTGCTCTCTGAGCCTTAGTTTTCCCTTCTGCAAATTATGGGCTGTGGACATACTGATTGTGAAGATTCTTTCCAGCTCTGGCTTCCTGTGACTCGCACTTGACTGTAGCGTTTGGGGTTGCTGTCAACAGGCAAGGCATGGCAGTTTATGGCAACAATGCAATACTCGTGAGCAATCCACATTATGCCGCTAGAAATACACATTACTAACAAAAACTCAGGGGGACAAAATCTCTAAGATTAAGACCGAGCACTTCCTGGCTTACAAAACACTAATTTGAGATTGGGGGGCAGGGCACAAAAAGCCATCCACTTTGTAGATTATCAGATGTAGATTTAAATCCTGTCCTGGATTTCCTCTTTCATCCTATATTTTCAAGGGAACTAAATTTGATACTAGTCAACCTAGAGCTAATTAGGAAGGAAAATCTGTTGCATGAGCATGAATACAAGGGACTGCTTCACAAGATGGTACATACCACTGCTCAGAATGTAACTACCATTCTTGTGGAAAATTGAGAATTGACACTTTTTTAAATATCACTATAGGCAGACATGAAAAGGTGTTCAACATCAGGTAATCAGGGGAATGCAAATTAATCAACAATGAGATAATTTATGCTCATCGGATTGGCAAAAATTAATAAATATTCACAAGAATGTACAGAAATGGGAACTCAGTCATTGCTGGTGGAGGTACAAATGGATACAACCACTTAAGACAGCAATTTGACCACAACTTGAAAGGTTAATTATTCACATATTCTGTGTCACACAAATTCCACTTTTAGGTATCTATCCTCTCACCCATGTGTACAAAACAACATGTACAAGGGCATTCATTGTTATAATGAAAGCAACATAAAGGATGTCTCAGTAGGGAAATGGAAACAAATTGTTGTTCATTCCTATAAGGTATTAATGTATAGTACTTAATGATGGTTAGGATCAATCACCTTAGCCGACATAGTAATTCTTTTTTTTTGGCGGACCTGCCTAGTGGCATAAGGTGGCAGTTTCAGCTTCTAATTCAGTGGAACCATTGTTGTGTTCCCTGAAAGAGATATTTCTCTCTTGAATAATAAACTTCTAAAATAGCAGAAATCAGAGAATGAGAAGCAAAGTGCAAACATCTGTATAAGCATGTCATTAGGCATCATTCTCACCATCACTCCCTTAGTCCTTAGCCCCATGTATTCTGGTTCTGGGACAAACAGTGCCTTATGTTGATTACTGGTCCTGGTTCAGAGTGCACAACACATCCTGCAAGACAGCACCACAAACTTATAGGGTGTTTTCTCCTAGGTGGTGCCATAACTAGGTTTTTAATAGGTGATTTCATTGTTCTAGTAAGCCAACTTCTTTTTTTTTCCAGCTTTTTTGTGGTATAATTGACAAATAAAATTGTAAGATATTTAAAGTGTACACGTGGTGACTTGATATATACATACATTGTGAAGAGATTCGCACCATCTAGTTAATTAAGACATCTATTACCTCACAGCTCTCTCTTTTTTTTGGTGAGAACATTTAAGTTCTACTCTTATCAAATTTCAATTATACAATACAGTGTTATCAACTATAGTCACCATGTTATACATTAGAACCTCAGACCTTATTCATCTTACAACTGAAAGTTTACCAACCTCTCCCTGTTTCCCCTACCCACCAACCACTTTTCTACCCTCTGTTTCTGTTTCTGACTTTCACTTTTTTTTTTAAGATTCCACATGTAAGTGATACCACAGAGTATTTGTCTTATTTCACTTAGCATAATGCCCTCAAGTTCCATCCATGTTGTTACAAATGGCAGATTTCCTTTTTTCTTATGGCTGAATAATACTCCAATGTGTGTGTGTGTGTGTGTGTGTATGTGTATCTCACATCATCTTTGTCTGTACTTCTTCAGGAGAACTTTCCTGACCCTCAGACCAGGTTAGAGCCCCTTCTTATACTTTCCTGTGAGGTTAGTGTGCTCCAAGGACAAAGAACAAGATAAACTCAAAGGGCCAATATTGCCAGAACAAAGGGCTACAGGACTCCTATCACTCTGTCACAATGTGACCATTGCAATGTCCCAGAGCCCTCCCAAGCAGCATGCCCTGTCCCTTTACTATCCCATATAGGGAAAGACATTTGCACCGTTTTTCTCCCGCTCAGCACGCTGCAAGTATACATACTCTGCCCAGTCAGCAGATGACTTGCAGGTTCCCTGCCTATAAAAACAGACAAGCAACGCATGCTCAATGTCGACCTCCCCTGGCTACCAGCAAGTCGGCCCACTCTTCTTGCAGCCACCCTTCCCTTTAATAAGCTCTACCTTCCTTACATTCTGCCTTGTGTCTGGAAATGCTTTTCCAACCCACGCTCGGACCATGACAGTTAGGTTATAACATCATTAATCCTCTGGTGCTTGAATGGGAAAAATAGAAGTCACAGTTGATTCAGAGAAAGAGCTGATCTATGTTTACTGCCTCCTCCACTCACTCTTGCAGGACAGGATGGACTGAAGTAGCCAGACATCTTTCTGGTGGCTTTTCTTTGTTTAAATTGAGTTAAAATTCATCTGTTATGCAAACATGCTTCCAAACCTCTCATCCAATTTTACCATCCCATCAACAAGGCGGGAGAGTGGAGAATTTGTTGTCCCCTATCTGGAATTGGCATGGGACACCAAAGTGTGTAGAAAAGTCCCCACTCCTTCGGGGTTTCTGAGGGTGGCTAAAGAGAATAAAATGCCAATCTTGGTGCCTTCAAACAACAAAGGTTTATCGCTTGTTTACACTACCTGCCCGCCACAGGTTGGCAGGGGCAATCTGCTCATTGTCATCACTGAGACCTGGCCTGACAGAGGTGCCACTGCCTTGTCATGCCACCATCTCCACTTGAGCTTCCAAATTGCCGTGGCAGGAAAGCGAGCACCGAGAATCACAGGGCCCTGGTCTTCAATGTTTTGGCCCAGAAGCGACACATAGCCTTTCTCTTTCCACCTCAATGGCCAAAGGAAGTTACAGGGCCACGCAGCACTCGAGAGAAGCACGTGCCCGGAAGGAAGCGAGAACCAGGAAATTTGGTGACCCATAGAAACGTCTAACAGCAGCATCATTACAAACAGCTGTCCTTTACTGAGGATGAGCCATGTGCCGGGCATCCTGCTAAACGCATTACATGCATCCTCCTTACAGGCCTGAGGTAAGTGTCAATATCTCCATTTTTAGGGGAAACTGAGGTTCAGAGAGATTGTGTGACCTTTTTGAGGCTACAGGTGATATTTAAGCTGGGGTCTGAACCTATATGTCCATTGACTGGCAGTCCAGTGCTGCCCCTCTTCCCACACACACCTGGCAGGTGAGTCTGGCCCTTCTGCAAACCACTACTCCATCGACTATACTACACTGTAGTACCCAATGTCCTTTCCAGAACCCTGTGATTTGGCACTTCTGATGCCCCTGTCCTGGCAAAAGTGGGAAAAGAGTATTTTGGCAAACTCCTGTTCACCCTTTGTGATCCAATTCTAACCACATCTCTCCATGAAACTTCTCCTGACTTCCTCCTGCAGAATTCATTGCCCCAGGCTCAGCTGCACTCAGCTCACATCCCTAGCAGGACACTCATCATAAGGCTTTATTATTATTATCTGTTAACCTTCTTATTTCTTCCATTAGACTGTGGCTCCTTGAACAAGGGAACCATGTCCCATTTCTCTCTGTATTCCCAGGACAGGAGCATAATAGCTTAAATACAGCCAACATTGGTTATACATACATGCCAGACACGGGTCTAAGTGCTTTACATACACTCACTAATTTCACTCTCATACCATTTCTATAAGGTAGGCACTATTATTAACATCATCTGTTTTTTATGGATGAGGAAATTTAATGTATAGAGTTTAAAAACTTGCTCAAAGGCTCATAAGTAGTAAAGAGCTGTGCTGAGATTAGGACTCAGGAAGTGTAAGCCCAGAGCCTAAGCCTGCTTAGCAACTATGCTACTGCTCAAAGCTTCTTCCAGCTCATATCTCAGCCCTTTGCTCCTGAACACTTCATGTGATTTTTGGTGTTTTTTTTTTTTTTAAAGAACACTCTCTTGGGCTTCCCTGGTGGTGCAGTGGTTAAGAATCCGCCTGCCAATGCAGGGAACATGGGTTCGAGCCCTGGTCCAGGAAGATCCCACATGCCGTGGAGCAACTAAACCCGTGCGCCACAACTACTGAGCCTGCGCTCTAGAGCCCGCGAGCCACAACTACTGAGCCCACGTGCCACAACTACTGAAGGCTGCACACCTAGAGCCCGTGCTCCGCAACAAGAGAAGCCACCGCAGTGAGAAGCCCGCGCACCACAACGAAGAGTAGCCCCCGCTCGCTGTTAAGTAGACAAAACCCGCGCACAGCAACGAAGACCCAACACAGCCAAAAATAAATAAATAAAATAAATTTATTTTTTAAAAAGTTCTTAAAAAAAAGAACATTTTCTTATGTAATCATAGTACAATTCTCAAAACTGGGAAATTAGCATTGTCCTACTATGTAATCTACTTTATTCATAGCCAA